>NC_086167.1:7605714-8213928 GCF_035149785.1 Candoia aspera | reverse complement strand
TCGACAAGGCAAGAGAAGAATATACAAAAAGAGGTCTCAGGCTGGTTCTGACAGGGTGTTTTGGCCACAAGTCTCCTGATGTCTTTCTATCTCCACCCGTATTGACTACACTCTCGGGTTGGTATTCTGGGATGAAAATGTTTCATGTGGGCTTCGTCTCGGTGTTACGATTCTCAGAATGCATAAAAACAGGCCTTAATGTTGAGCTTCTCCCATGAAGAATGGTTCTTAGTTCCGATCTCCTCTTTGTCCTAAGTCGAATTTTCCATCCCTCAAAGATGCTAAATGCTCTTGGATTCTGTGAAGGATCTAATCGAATGACTAAACTTTCTGCCATTAGAGAAACAATGGCCAATAAGCAGACAGCCTTCCAGCAGTTAATTAACAGTTGCATGCAATTACTCCAAGCAAACAGAAAGGTTGTCAATGGAGAAAACTTCAATGAAAATGTACATCCGGTCAAATGAAATGGCTGCAAAATATTTTTTCGTTGTACTCCAAGGCCAGGCAGAGTCCACCTTTAAAAAAGGGGTAAACCCCCGATCCTTCCCTTCCCCTAACATTCGTACCAAGAAAAGCCTGCCCAGAGGTTGGCTGCATCTGTAGCGTTCTGTAGATGGGAGAGCTGCTGTCTCCAGAACACATCTACAATAACATAGAGGAACAGGCAATTTGAGGTTACATTTATATATTGTTTTGCTTAGGACGCTATAATTTTTTGGCTGTCTGGGTTATTCTCCCCTTTTCTTTCCTTTGGAAAGGTAAACAGCACTAGGTGCAGAACTGCTGCACCATCCATCAGCCTTGGCAAGTGGAACATGTGTTAAGTTGTTCCTTTCCTCTAGGATCAGTCATGGCTGTGTTTGAAATCTAATTCTGGAGCCTGTTTAGAGAGGCAAGAGAGCCAGGCTGGTGAGGTGGTTAGGGCACCAGGCTAGAAACTGGGAGGCCGTGAGTTCTAGCCCCACCTTGGGCACAAGGCCGGCTGGGTGACTTTGGGTCAACCCCTCTTGCTCAGCCCTAGGAAGAAAAAGGCAAGGGCAAAATCTGAAAACCTTCAGAATTTTCTGAAAATCTTGCCAAGGAAACTGCAGGGACTCCAGGAGTCAACACGGACTTGAAGGCATAAAAAAACAGATCTAGATTGGTGTCATGGTTAAGGCACCAGACTAGAAACGGGCAGACTGTGAGTTCGAGTCCTGCCTTAGGCACAAATCCAGCTGGGTGACCTTGGGCCACTCCTTCTCTCTCAGCCCTAGGAAGAAAGTAATGGAAGACCATTTCCAAAATCTTGCCAGGAAAACTGCAGAGACTTGTCCAGGCTGTCCCCAGGAGCCAACAATTTGAAGGCATCAACGCAAACAAATTAGAGAGGCAAGCAACTGGCTTCTTCCCCAGGCACAAGACAAGCCGAGTTATGCCAGGTCAACGTGCACTCTTGACTCAATGACATTTAGTCTCTGCTCAAGCAGTCTGCAGCCTTCTGATAGCTGGAGTCAATACTAGGGCTTACAGGGTGCTAAGCGACGCCTGGCTCGGCTGTAGCAAGATGGCTTTGCAAACGATGTGATGGCATTAAACATGGCTTATCAAGGTCAGGGGTTGAGTTGAGTGTGCACGAACAGTGTTCCTAAACAAAAGATAAAGGCTGGAACTTACCCATTGCCCGAATTGGAAATAATTTTTAAATAAATGTGATCTTCCAGGGAACCCCTAGTGACCTCTTGTGGAACCCCAGAGGGCCACGGAACCCTGGTGGAGAAACCCTGCTATATACTTAAGACAAACATTTGACTAATTGATGCTAAATAACTGTTCCGACTTACATACCAAGCTGACTTAAGGACAGACATAGGAGCAGAACTCGTTCTTAAACTGGGGACCTGCTGTTCTCTATTTATATAAACAACGGCAACTGTGTGAAAGATCAGCATACAATCTACCAACCCAGGAGTAATCGAATGGGGCTTCCTTTGGATCTGTGAATACTGCAGAACCAATTTCTTCTGCTTCTCAGTTTGTTTGCTGAAACACAAATCGCTTGTGGGAGAGGAAGCGGTAGAGGTAGAGTTGGGGGTGAAAGCTCTATGAATCATTTTTGGTTCTGAAAAGTAATCTCTGCACCAACAGGTGATGATACCCTGTTTCTGAACAGGAGGAAGGCTTGTGTGACACAATGAAACACGAATTAGCTAACCATGTTGTCCAACCTCTGCCAGCCTGTGTGGTTAGTTTATATTTCTATGTGCCCTGTGAACCCAGGAAGTTGGGTGAATTGAATAAACTGTGGCTTAGTTAACCCTGATTTGCTGCAGCTACAGCCTAAATGTATCTCACAGCTTCTGATCCAATGGCAGTGTTCACACACTGTGCCAAGCTGCAGAGGAATTGAGTTTTGGCCTTGAGAAACAGGCGGGAAAGAGGAAATGGTTGGTCAGTCCTGAGAATGTAGAAAGCTTGAGAAAAAGGTTCAGAACGGCTCCACCTTGACTTTGTGACACGTAAAAAGAAGCAGAGAAGGGTTTGGAAGGGTTTCAGATTTCTGTTATTTGATTTTACTGCACTAAAGAGCATTCCTGGAATCCCTACCATGGTGGTTTTTAGGCCTGGCCTAACTCAAGCCTACTGTGTTTCAACATAATTTACTGAACCAACCAAAATGGGTTGGATTTGGATTAGGTCTGGCTTTGTACAAGGCAAAATTAAACGAATCTTAATATGGTTTAGCACCCTGAGGATGGATTCAAGAGCATGTGTCAAAATAAACCAACTAGCAAATCCAAAAGACTAATCCAGGTTTATTCATACTGACATAGACCTATGGAAATCAATGGGTCTTGGAAGAGCCAAGGTACTGATTTTAGTGGCTCCATGTATACTTAAATCTGGATTTAACTCAAAGTAGGTCTAAAGTCCCTTAAAACCTTGATGGGAACTCCGTGCCCACCAATCCTGGGTTACTGGAAGAGAAAGTACAGGGCCCTGGTTAGCAGAAGGAAGTGACAGAGGCTTAAAATAGGAAGTGTTTAAATGGAATGAGGAAGGAAGTATTGAGTAGAAATAAGAAGGGGGAAAAAAAGGAACAGCAAAAGAAAAATGTGCAACTCCCAACCTCCCAAAAGCCAAAAAAACCCAACTCTAAATAATTAGAATTGCAAAGAGAAAGATGAAAGAAAAGCAGATGTTCTGCTCACCTGGTCAATGTTGCAAAATGACTCCCTTCACACATCCTACTAAGCCGTTATTAGAGTTTGACTTCATGGGTTGTGTGAATCCAAACACAGTTAGGATTTATGGCTTTGTCTGCAAGACAGCAGCCGGTGAACTGTTTTTAATTTGAATTAAGTTAACTCAGTGATGGTCCTGAAGAGTTAGCCCATTATGTGAACAGTATGAGGTCCTCAATGCTCTTTGGCTGGCTGCTCACAACACGTTGGGTGGAAACCTGGCTAGCTAGTTGAAGGTTCAGCATATTGTGTGAACTAAGCAATTAGATGATGTCAACAAGCCATGATGGAATATTTTTTTTAAAAAAACTTCATTAAATTTCAAAATAAAAGTAAAATGTGTAAAGATAGAGAGAACCTGAAGAAAGAAGAAACTGAAAAGGACAAACTAAAAAGTACAGAAGGAAAAGGAAGGAGGCATAGAAAAAAGTCACTTCCGATCTTCTTCAGTATAGATAAAAAGATAAGAATGCATTGACCTCTTCCCCTATTTTTAACTACAGTACACATTATTTCAGTTAAACCACTGAGCTGCTGAGCCTGCCGATCAGAAGGTTGGCGGTTCGAATCCACGTGACGGGGTGAGCTCCCGTTGCTAGTCCCAGCTCCTGCCAACCTAGCAGTTCAAAAACATGCAAATGTGAGCAGATTAATAGGCACCGCTTCGGCGGGCAGGTAACAGCGTTCTGTTTAGTCATGCCGGCCACATGACCACGGAGGAAGTGTCTTCGGACAAACGCCTGCCGAAGCGTTTGAAACGGAGATGAGCACCACCCCCTAGAGTCGGACACGACTGGACTTAATGTCAAGGGAAACCTTTACCTTTACCTTTACCTACACGTTATTTCTACATTTTTATACAGTCCTAATCGTCAAATCCCAAAATCAAAACTTCATTTTTTTTCTGTTTCAAGCAGAAGGTCCAGAAGTGGTTTCCAAGTAGAAACAAAGTTAGACAAAATAAGCCATGATGGAATTAATTGTGGCTTAGCATGATCTGTGAATGCAGACACAGGTCAGCCACATTTTGAAGCTGCTTACAGCCCCTGGATTTTGGATTATCTGCCTGTTGTTCCCCCAGCCTGGTGCTCCTTAGTCATGTGGGGCTGTAACTCCCATGTTGTCCACAGAATTACACCAGGTAGTCCTCACTTAATGACCACAATTGGGACCAAGAATTTGGTTGCTAAGTGAAGTGGTCATTAAGTGAATCTGACCCGATTTTACCTTTTTGCTGTGGTTGTTAAGTGAATCACTGCAGGTGTTAAGTGAACCACATGGTCATTAAGTGAATCACACAGTCCCCCCTTGATTTTGCTTGCTAGAATCTGGCCAGGAAGGTCAAAAAGGTGATCACGTGACCACGGGACACTGCAATGGTCATAAATGTGAACCGATTGCCAAGACCCAAATCGTGATCATGTGACTGCAGGACTGTGAGGACTGGTTGTAAATCATTTTTCCCAGCACCGTTGTAAGTCCGAACCATCATTAAATGAATGATTGTTAAGTGAGGACTACCGGTATGCCATCCCGTGACCTGGAGGCAGTGGTTGTGGGAATGCAGAACCACTCCTTTGGAGCAGGAAGAAACCCCATATTGCTAACCCGCTGTTGCAAAGCCTGATTAAAACACACATATTTATTATGCTTTTCTATTGCAAAAAACACAGAGCTCTCTAATATTTGCCCATATGGCTGTCAGTTCTGATTTGCTGTCAGTAACATCCTGCAGTTTTCTTCCGAAAGAAAGAAAAAGGGATTTTGCCAGCAATTAGGGGTCTCCTCTTGAAGTCTGGTTCAGGGTACACCCTGAGCTGAAGATGTTGGTTAAAGAGTGATGGGTGACAGTGAAGGAGATAGTGGCAAGTGAATGCCTGTTAACTAGACCAGGGTTCCGTGGCACCCTAGGGTTCTGCGTGAGGTCACTAGGGGCTCCCTGGGAGATCATGATTTATTCAAAAAATTATTTCAATATCAGGCAACTTCACATTAAAGAGGTAAGTTTCATTCTTTTTTTTTTTTAGTTTAAGAATCCTGTTAATGCAGGCCTACCCATGAAACGAATATAATAATTTTGTAACCTCTGGCCTGTATTTGAGCATGAACATACAGGGGCTCCCCGAGGCCTGAAAAATATTTCAAGGGTTCCTCCAGGGTCAAAAGCTTGACTTAGAACCGCCTGGAGTCCTTGGGGCTCTCTGAGCTTGGCGGTTGGCTTGCAGACCTCTCATGACCCAACTAGGTAACATCAGCAGTGCTAGTGAGTGTGGGGTTTGGCATTAATCTCTGCTTAGCTGGGTGTTGGTTGCTGGGGAGGACGTGTTCTGATCCCTGATAAGCTGGGATTTATACCAGACAAACAATCAAGCAGAAAACAATACCCTAATTGACAAACTACCAAGGAGAAAACCACACCCCACCATCACTGGCAGGGCAAGCCACTGTATATAAACAGGGAGCAAACTCAACACTCACCAGCATTGATGATGTTTCCTAGCGGGGCAATGAAACGTCTGCAAGCAAACAACCAACCTCAGAGAACACCAAGAACTCCACAGTTCAGCCCTGAGCTACAGAAATTCTGTTCTATTAGCACTGGGTGCATGTAGTACACCATGTATCCTCAGCCACCTGTGGTTTCTACATCATGGTTGATAGCATAACTGGAGGCACCAGGGCTGCATGTGGGTCTGGAAAATCTGGGGTGAGGTCTCCAGAGGCCTCCAAAAGTTACCAAGTTATTTATTTATTAAATTTGCACACTGACTGACATCCAATAACTCAGAGTGGTTCCACTCTTTAAGGGGATAAAAAGAGAAACAGTTTATAGCAGAAGGACCATATTGCTGATATTGGACAACAGGTAAAAGCTTACTGCAGTCCATTAGACCAGCATCACTTCCATTTAATTTTAATTAAATGTAAAAGAAATTAAATCACAATTTCATTTTTGTCGTAGTCCAACCCACTTTTCCCCTGAAGGCAGCTGTGGCATGCCACCTAAAGGAACATTTTATATTTAATTTTTAAAAGGGGAATGGTGATAACACTGATCGCTTGCTTCCTTCCTTCCTTGATCACTGGGGAAGACTATCTGAATGTTTGAAAATTGGGAGAAATGGAAACAGGAACTGCGGATGTCAAAAGTTCAGTTTTCTAATTCAGTTGTGAAAAGCAGCTGCGGGAAAAAAAATATTCAGGGGTGAGTTTGAAACTGACTGGGAGAATCAAGCAGTTTCCTTTCTGGATGTGATATAGACCAGAAAACCCAGGGAGGAAGGTGAAATTGACTAGAAGAAAAGAAAGGAAGAGTTTTCTGGCTGGATAAAGAGTCCAAAACAATTATTGTTGCTATTGTTATTTAAATTTATTATAATTATGACAGATAGTCTCCTGGTAACTCTATTTTTTTTGTAAGTAGGGCTCTAGTTCTCGTATCTTGTATTCTTTTAAAAGCTTAGCATACTGAACACGAGTTGCAGTTTACACCAGCTACTTAATCTAATCCAGTGTTTCTCAACCTCAGCACCTTCAAGCATGCTGGCTGGGGAATTCTGGGAATTGAAGTCCACACATCTTGAAGGTGCTGAGGTTGAGAAACAGTGATCTAGTCAGTTACAGATGTGGCATTAACGCACACCCCTGTTCATATTATAGCAGTGAATTCATTGGTAAACCAGATGCTACCGATAAATATGGAATATAAGATAGTTTTTTTTCTTTCTTTTCCCCCTTTTTTTAGTTTGTAAGTTTTTTTGAAATTGTTTTTTTTTAAGACCAATGATGGTTTTATTAAAAAAATAATAAAGATTATGCTTACCAAAAAAAAATGCATAGCCTTAACCTGCTAACTTTAGTTATCTGCCAACCTTGGTCAGAATGAATGGTGTGAATGCATGTCAGCATTTTGTGCCAACTTAGTTGGGCAACTTGCAGCTTCGGCATCTCGTGCCGACTCCAAAGGGGGTGACCCAGGGCCAGATTTAGACTTGGTGATGCCCTAAGCTATATAAAGCTTGGAGGCCCCTTGTTAAAAACAGGACCTTGGGTTGCCACAAAAAATTGCAAACATATATATGACTTTTCATTATTTAATAGCAAGGTATTTAAAGTGAAAAATACAAATTATTTTCAAATGAATGCATTTATTTTCAAATGAATGCATTTACTGATTACATATATATCATTTGGCTGGCTTGATCTCTCTCATAGATTATAATATACCCTACCCTGGAAGCAATTCTTAAATGTAATTTTTAAAATAAATCTAAGCTACTTTTTATTTATATTTATTTATATTTCAAATTTAGTTACTGCCCATCTCACTCAAAGAGTGGCTCTGTTTGTGTGTGTGTGTGTGTGTGTGAAAACAAGATGCTAACTGAATAAAGAATCAGGATCACTTTTATTGATAGAAGCAATAATGAACTTGTTTGCAAAATCAGAAAACTGATCTTCTGACATTTGGTAATAATTTTATTGAAATTTTAAAAAAATAAACATTGTAAAAACGAATACAAACTAAACTAGAAGCAAAAAGAGTCCCCCTTTGGGGGAGATAGGTGGTGACAGAAATTTGAAATATAAATAAAAAGAAAAAAGAAAGCTCCGAAAGTGCAGAAAAAGGAGAAGAAAAATAAAAAAGCAGAAAAGAAAAAAAAGTAGAACAGTAGGAAAAAAGTAGAAAAGAAAAATTAAGAAGTAGAAAAGATAAAAAGAAAAAAAGTAGAAAAACAGAAAAAAATAGAAAAGTAGAAAAAAGTAGAAAAGAAAAAGAAAGTAGAAAAGTAGAAAAAAGTAGAAAAGAAAAAAACTAGAAAAGAAGAAAACTAGAGAAGAAAAAGAAAAAAAACAGGAAAGAAAAAGAAAGAAGTAGCAAAGAAAAAAACAAAAGAAAAAAGTAGCAAAGAAAAAGGAAAAAGGAGAAAAGAAAAAGGCAAGAATAGAAGAAGGAAGAAGCAACAAAGACAATAATAAAGAGGAATGAATGAAATCCAAGCTTCGCGCACGGCCCCTCCGCAGCTGTCGGCAAAGGCGGCGCGGCCGCGGAAAGCCCGCGGAGGAGAAGCGGCGCCCGCCGCGCGGTCCGCTCCGACGAGGTCTCTGCCCCGCTGGCCCCTCCTTCTGCTCCGGCTGCCCCGCCCGCTCCTGCTCCGCAGCGCCCCCTCCGGCGGCTCGGGCGACCGCGCCTGCGCCAAGCTGTGGGGGCGTCCGCGCCGCTCCTCTCCTCCCCCCCGCCTTTGCGTCCAGCCGGGAGGACCGTCCCACGTGGGCCGGGCCGGGCCAATGGCGAGGCGCGCAGCTCCTGGCGGCCGCCATTGCTGTCAGAGCCCAGAGCCAGCCAGCCTCCGTGTATGTGTGTGTATGAGTGCGAGGCGGCGCTGAGGGGAGCCCGCAGGGAGAAGGAGCGGCGGCGGCGGCGGCGGCGGCGAGAGGTCGCGCTCGATCCGTAGCCGGGCGGCGAGGAAGGGAACGACGCCGCCGCCGCCTCCTCCTTCTCCGCCTCCGCCGCCAGCGGGAGAGAAGGAGGAGCGGCTGCCCGCCTGCCTCCGCCCGCCCTGAGGGGACCCACCCGGCGGCGGCGGCGGCGGCGGCTCCCCTGAAGTGCGCCGCTTGTCGTCGCCGCCCGCCTCGTTTCCCGCCCCCCATCATTTCCTTGGCCCGACGCGGGCGGGCGGAAGCGGCAGCCCCGCCCGCGCCGAGTGGCGGTAGCGCGGCCCCCTCGCCGCCGCCGCCGCCCTTTCTCTCCGGCTCGGCTCCCGGGGAGGCAGCGGGGGACCTCGCGGAGGGAGGCAGGCAGGCAGGCAGGGCGGGCGGGCGGCCCGGGCCTCCGCCTCCGCCGGGCCCGCCCCCCTCGGCGCCCGTGCGGCTCCCCCGCTCCGCCCGGCCAGACATGCCCCGCTCTGGAGGCCGGGCTCGCCGAGGAGGACCATGACTGCGGCGGCGAACGGGGCGAGCCTGGAGGACTGTCACTCCAACCTCTTCTCCCTGGTGAGTGGGGCGGGGGCGGGGGCGGGCCGGGGGCGCCTCCCGGGGCCGGGGGAGGCCGCCGCCGCCGCCTTCCGGCGGGCAGCAACTTTCTGGGGCTTTAAAGGCCGGGTCTTGGCACCCTCCCCCGGCGTCCGCTGGCCCCACCCCTCGCCCGCCGGCTGCGCCCCGCGGGGACTGGCGCGGCGGGCGGAGCTGTGCCTGCGCGCCCGGCCGGGCAGCCGCGCCGGGTCGCTGCGGGCTGGGCAGGGGTCGCCCCCGGGCGCCTCTGGCCGGCGGCGGGGGCGGGGAGGCCGGTCCTGCTGGGCGGGCGGGGGGCCAAGGAGGACGACCCCACCCCCTCCCGGGTGCCCCCGCTCTTGCTGGAGCCCGCGGAGCCCCGAGGTGGAGGTGGACAACTTTCCCCATCTCTTGCAGTGTTGGGGGGGCGCGTTAGGGGTGTGCCTTGGCCCCCCTAGGGAGACCCGGCCGTTGGGGGTCCCCGGTGTGCTGCTGGGGGAGGAAGAGGGTGTTTCAGGGGTCTCCGAAGAGGACCACGGGTGGAAGGGGAGGCTGGGAAAGGGAAGGGAGGTGGTGGGGTTGGGGTGGGCTGGGGGCAAGGCGGCACTGGGAGGCCGGCTTGCAGGAGGACCTCCCCGGGTTGGCGGGGCTGGCCCTGTGCTCTTGGGTGAGGATGGAGTCCCAAGCTTCAGGGGGCCCCCAACTCTTTCCCGAGGAGAAGACCGGAGGAGAAGAACAAAGGGATAGGGTAGAAGAGTGACAGGATCCCCCGGTGCAAGGGGCCCAAATCTGGGGAAGAAAAAAAAAAAACTTGCTCGTCTGCATACTGCCAAAGAGGCTTTCATGACTGGGATCCTTTCCTTATCTTGGCTTGATGGTCCTAGAGATTGCTGCTGGGGCTTTAAAGGCATGCCTTGCAAAGGAAAGGTCTCTCTGCCCCCCTCCCTTCTGTGTGTGTGTGTGTGGAGAGGTGGTAGATATAAGGTGTGTTAGTGGCTGGGCTGTAGCTTTCCAATTGTGCCTATTGGTTGAGTGTGGTGGGTGTTTTTCATACAGTATTTTTAAGAGGACTGGGAGAAGGTCATGATGTTTAAACTAGCTTGCCTGCTAATCTTTTGGCTGTGTCTGTAATGATTGATGGGCTGCAGTGGTTTGTGTGTAGATCATGCGCTCAATTGGGAAAGCACACTGAGCTACAAACAAAGCAGGAGAAATGGAGTGAATTTGGCCAAGATCAATACTTAACTTCAGTGTGGGTTAGGCTTTGTGTATTCGGTAGGAAAATCTGACAGAGGTGTAATGTATTTGAAGCTATATAGATGGTACTTTGCTCTAAAAATGGGGTGTGTTGAATTAAGTCCAACAGAGTTTAAGACACCTGCGTAAATTGGGTGTCTCAGGGATGAAATATGATTTATCTCTATAATCAGTGCCAATATGTCACTGTAAAAGCTTGATTCCAGGCACACCGTTCAGAAAGCCTTTCTACTAGGTTAAACAAGAGGCTGTTTTGTAATAAGTTGAGAATGATAGTTTAGTATCTGTCAACATATGTTGACTTGTTTGATGTTTAGAATATTAATATTTTATGTAAGAATGCTCAGTGAACCATGAAAGTGTTTTGACTTCAAGTGGCTCTGTCTTGAGGCACACTGATGTATAATTTGTATTTTAATTCCAATCTTGCAACATGACTATACAAAAGACTAACGTTAGGACTGCTGTAATACTCTCGGAATTGAGTTTAGCCTCTTGCTAAAGAAAGAACCATACATCCCAGTCAATAAGTCAGTTTGAATTACTCAGAAGTAAATCCATTATGTTCAGTGGGCTGTACTCCTAAGCGAGGCTGAATAGAATTGCAACTTAACCTCTCTTTTTGTTTTGTTCCACCCATATTACATAAATCAATCTCTGTTCCTTAACCTTGGTGATTTTTTAAATTTATTGCACAGATATTGAGCATATGGAAACAAAGAACAATCGTGCTGCAGTTGCTACTTCCCAGTGCATTAGTTGTTTTTATACAACTAAGCATATGGTTTCTGCCACCATAGGGAAAACACACTAATGGACTCTTCACTGCAGCAGAAAACATCAAAACTTGTATATCTTCTAATATTAATTGTATGACATCAGTGTGCAAGTGACTGCTTTCATAGTAGGAATTAATTGTTTGTAATAATTCATTTCAAGATGTCACTAAAGCATTGACAAATATGAACCTCTTAATTAAAAACAAATATAGTGGAAATATATGATACGTGGTACTAACTTTTCCCCCCACAAAAATGACACCAGCAAACTTAGTTTTAAGCTAAACTGTTAAAAAAAGTTAAAAGGTGCTCTAGACAGTGTAGTAACAAGCACTCTGTCGCTAAACAAAATTGGAAATATTACAGGTTTGAGACAGGAAACGTACTTTTTGCTTGAAAAGCCTTTACATAGATGAGATGGGGATTCTCTTTTGGGCTTGGCGGTGGGTCCTCCAATCAGGCTCTGTTGAAATATGAGAGTTAAACAGTGACGTTAATAGGTAAAAAAATCCTGTGTTTTGTCGTTTTGTCAAGACAATGAATATTTTGAATATTTTTGTTTCTAAGAAAGTGAACAGAATCCCCTAAGCAATAATTGCACCTTATTCTTGTTGTTATGTTTGGAATGTGGTGATCTGTGCATAGAGAATGGGTTTGCACAAAAGATACAGGGTTGTGGAAACCCTTCCACTTAAGGATGTGTTGGGATTTTCAAAATACTTATGTGATCAGCATGCTTTTACCTTTATTTCTATATTTCAGGATTCATGTCATGATCAGTAGGGATTCATTGGATGAAGCGAACCCTCATTTTCCCATTGCCTCAGCTGATTGCTGTTGCTGTTTTTATTTTGAAAACACTAGTCTTTTGGGATAATGTTGTGGTGTGGTTGTATAGCAAATAGAGTACAGATAGGTTTATGTTTTATTCTTGCTAATTGAATAATGGGGAGCAAAACCAACCATGTCTTGTGACAGCTGAATAGGCTGACACATTTATTGTGGCATACTTTGATGAAATGTATGGTAGTATGTTTATATTATGCCATGGCTGAGAGAGTAGTAACTATTAGATCAAATAGAAGTAAAACATAGAAGTTGTAGAGAGTGTTACTTACCATAGACAGGGTACAGTCTCACACTGATAAGCTGAGTAATATGTTACTGGAGCACACATTAATGCCTTTGTTATGTTCTGTATAGCATCATCTGCTTCTGTTTTCTTGTCCAGGAACATCTGCAGTCCTAATTACTAGGCAACTTATAGTTCAATGATGGATGATTTTTAACTGTTCTAATTCCATGCATTCTTATAACCATGCTTGCTGTATTTGGGAGGGAGAAACTGTTCTATTACCTTGAATTTCAGCTTTATAACTGTTGCATGATTTTAAGCAGAAATCACTCAGTGTTAAAGCTTGACCATTTACCTTGGGCTGTAACTATGGAACTCAGTGCTGCAGTTTTCACCTTTACATGCCAGATGAGAAAGGCCTGTCATTCATTCTGATATGCTTGAGATGTAATGGAACTGAAGATGTTTATTAAATAAAAGACATTTTACACTTCTGTAAAATGTTTTGGTTTGGTGCTTTAGCTGCAGTACCGATTTTTTTTAATAGTGCCTGACATTTGTGCTCTGGAGTTCTGTCCAAATGTTTTAGATGTTTTTACATTTATATAAATTATATCCCTTCTGTGTTTCTTATTAATGTAGTGTATTGGTTTTGCTGTTTTTAATCTTTTAAGCAGTTTTGCCATCTGTCTGCAGACTCCGAGATGGATTAGAAATGATTTCTTCCTAATGAAATAATTAGAAAAATAAAAAGAAAACCTTCATCTAGGCATTAACCTTGATATTTAGGCTGTTTCTTCTGTTATCTTGAGCTTATATGCTTCAGTTGCTAATGCCAGGCCAAAGAAATATGAATGTACAGGCAAAATGCAGTAAAGAAAGAAGCTTTACTGCCCAAACTTTGGAAGAGGTAGAGTGAATTGGGGAGGTATATAGTGAAGGGTGATAGAAAGCTTTGCAGGTCAGGCCTCCCTAAAAATAAGGGAAGGTTACATTCTCTCCTCTTCCTTCGTTTTTCTAATTTTTGATCCCTTCCTTAATTCCAAACATGGCTCCTGTCAGAAATTAGTTGCAGGCCAAGTTCAGAGATGTGAATAATTGACAGGGTCTTTAACATAAATGCTGTTTTTTTAACCACTGCCAGTTCCTGAGTAGACAGAACTGAAATTAGATGGTGCATCGGTCTGATTTAATGAAACGGCTTCTTACATAGCAACTCCTGCTGAAAGAATTAGGCTTTGCCTTTGGTAATACTGAAATCTATCCAGGGTTTGTCCACCCTCACCCCACCCCCCCAAGCTGCTGAGAAGGAGGAGGAGAACACTTACGCCCTTCTCCCCGTGACTGATTGGGACAGAAGCATATGATTGCTTCGAGTCTTCAGTTGGATGATGAGGTGAAATGCCAATTTGTAAGTCATCTCCCCTATTGAACTTGAAATGCATGTGGACTGTTTAACTAAGTTTACATTTAGCATGGTTGTTGACTTATGAGAAGAAATACCATACAAAAGTCTTGCATGAATAACTTGATTATGCCAGTGCAAGCTTAAAACATGCAGTAGGATTTCTTAGCTTGGTTGGCAAGACTATTTCATATGAGCCTCCTTCTATGAAATTGTAGTTGTGTTTCAGGTCATTCCTTTTTTAAGAGTAGAACTGGCTATCTAGTAGCTGTCAGTGGTGAATTCTCTTGTAGATTTGCCCAGGGGGATGTGGAGATCACAGCAGATATTTTTCTCTGTGGCATAAAATCTTGGACCGACAGGTAAGGAGGTATTCCAAAATGGTCCTCTTCTGGAGGGGAATTGAATTGGGGTTGATTCTCAATTGCTAGATCACTTCCTATGTATCTGTTAATTTAAATCTAATATACTTTGTGCTACTATGATCTTGGTGTTAGCCAGTAGTTTTATGGAAACTGTTTCTGAGTGATTTTCAATAAAACAGACATTGTATAGAATCTTAGTTGAAGGAGGCCATATGAGCCATCAAATCTAGTGACTGCTTATTGCTGGAATCCAAATGAAAAGGTCCAGGACTGATGGCTATCCAGCTTTGCTTGAACAGATCCATTGAAGGGGAGCTCCACTGGTAATTAGTACCACTGTCAAAAGGCAGTCCTGATTAGGAAATTCTCCTCAGGTTTCAGCTAGAATCTGCCTTCCTGTGACTTAAAGGCATTGCTCTGAATTCTGACGTCCATCCAGGTATTTCAGAAGTGGTCATCTTAAAGTCTAAGGATAACCAGTTTCTTCAGTTTTACTAAGATTTGGTTTCCAATCTCCTGATCATCTTGACTGTCCTTGCAGTTTTTTCAGTGCCATTGATTTTTTTTTTTTAAGCCTGGTGATCACAACTGAACACAGTACTTGAGATGAGGTCTTATTCACCAGTTGACAATATAGTGGAACAAGTACTTCCCGTAATTCGGAAACAGTATTTCTGAGGATAGAGCCTAAAACCTTTTTTTTTCTTTTAGCAGCTATGACAGGCTGCTGACTCATATTCAACTACAGTTCCAAGATCCCTTTCACATATTCTATTACTAAGCTAAATATTTCATTTATTTTCCTAACTGAATATCATGGATTTTCTTTATTTAATTTCATTCTGTTATTTTCAGCCTACTTCTCTGATTTGTCAAGATCATCTTCTAGAGTACTAGCTGTTCCACTCAGTTTTTTTGTCATCTAGGACTCTAATAAGCATTTCCTTTTCATAAACTCTTCATCTTAATGAAAACGTTGAATATCAGGCTGAGGCTCAAACCCTGTGCACTGTCCCTCTCTCCAATTTGATGAAGAACCATAGGTGAACCCTTTTTGAGCATGATTTTCAAGCCAGCTGTGAACCACCTAACAAAAATACCCACCAACCCATGATCTAAAAATTTACTAATGCTTTGCTGAAATGAGTTATATTAAATGCACAGCATTCCCCGAGTCTACTAAGAAAATTTCTCTATCAGAAATGAAATTAGCTTACTCTGACATGATGTTTTATTGGGAAATCCACCTTGACTTCTGTTAATCAGTGCATTGTTTTCAAGATGGTTTTTCTCCTCTTGAAAGATAGGTAAATTTGGCCTCCTCCAGTCACTTTCTTAGAATGTTACTCATTATTGGTCATGACTCATTTCCTGTAGATACTAACGCTTACTGTTCTGTTTCATTCTAACTTCATTCAGAAGTCAAGGAGCATTAATTCATGCTTTTAAAACTTGAAGTAGGCAAAGAAAAACAAACTTCTTATCTGCATCTCTCACCTTGTCTTGTTCTTCTGTCGCTTCTGACAGTATTAAATTCTTTCGCACACATGAATAAGAAATTCTGAGCTAGCGGGGTTGTAAGCCCGTGATACTATCAGCAAGAGCAAGCATGTTTCTAGTGTCAAATGTGTGTGGTTCCTGCATTCTTGATCTGTGCTGACCTTTGAAAACATACTTTCTTACAACATTAGTAAGCTGAATAAACAAGAACAGTCATTCTCTAAAACGAATGGCTTTGGACAAATGTTTCAATTTCCAGATTTTTTTTTTTTAAAGAACGCATGATGGAAGAGAGGAGGTTCACTGGGTGTTCATTTTTATGACTTCCTTGGACCGAAGTGCTGTTTTTCAGGGATTTCATAACTGGTGTCTGAAACCACCTCTGGATAGATTTGCTAGTTTTTAACACTTTTCTGTTTTTATAGCAGCAGACAAATGCCATTGCCTCTCTTTTGCTTGAACGTATTCTATGTTATGGATTAACTTGAGAGATATAGAACACTACGGATCTTTGGTGTTTTTCACAGTAATGTCTGTGTTACAAAAGGAGACCAAATGGTGGTGGAAGGTGCTTGCTTTAAAATATTGGCTCTACTGTATTCTTCTTGTACATATGCATCTCAGTAAGCAATTGTATAGGCTTGATTTTTGTCAGGTTCCTCTTCATTTCTCTATCAGTCACAAAGCTCACTTTTTAAAAGTACCCCAAGGTGGAAATAAATGTTTATTGGTATTGCCGTGGGTGCATTGGAGGTGTTTGCTCACCGATAAAATTTAGAAATCGAGTAATTATTTCCCCGGAAAGCTCTCTTTGAACAAAACTTTGGGGTTGGATTCACACACTGCACTGATAGTTGTAATGTGGTTTCATAACTAAGTGTTTTCACTTAGCGCTTGGTATGAATCCTGGGTTGTGATTTTTATAAGCAAGAAGTTTAGCAGGGTATAAGAATTGGGTTAGCAGGATATAAGAATTCAGCCCTTAAATAAGTATATTTGCTACAAGATACTGTATATACTGTAATGCCCATGTGGAGGAAAATTTCAAAATGAAAAGTCTGGACATACTGCTTTGCTCTAGTGACCAAAACAGCCTTTCTCAACCTTTTGATCCTGGAGGAATCCTTGAAATATTTTTCAGGCCTCGGGGAACCCCTGCCCATTCAGGCTCAAATTGTCATGAGCACTGATGGTGAGCAGGAGGGGGCCCCTATCCAGGGGGGAAAATGCATGCGTAGTAGTGAGGAGTTGAGCAGCCATTCAAAGAGAGACAGAACAGACCCGCCTTGACTTTTGGGGTTTATCTGTCTGGGTTTTCCCACGCTTCGTCAGTTTGTTAGGATTTTCTGTCTAACGTAGCAGTAATAAAACACTACAGACCTATTCCTCATCTCAGCGTGATTCCTGGCTGTTAGGACACAAACATAGGCCAGAAGTTACAAAATTATTATATTTGTTTTATGTGTAGGCCTGTCTAAATGCATTCACAGTGTTTGTAAACTAAAAATCAAGAATGAAACTTAACTCAACTGTGAAGTTGCCCGAATTTGAAATAATTTTTTATCTTCCAGGGAACCCCTAGTGACATCTCACGGAACCCTAGGGTGCCATGGAACCCTGGTGGAGAAACCCTGGCCCCAAAAATCCTTGTTTGTTTGACCAGCCCTTTGTTTGCAGAATGTGTGAACTCTTCTGCTAAGTCTGTTTCTTTGGAATTGAAACCACAGTCTTCATTAATGTGTCTAAACAAAGGGAGACCACAATCTTAACCACTTAAAATGAGGAAGTGGTTCCTACTGCATGCAGTAGGACTTAAATCTTGAGCAAACACAAACAGAATTTTCCATTACAATATTGACGATTCAAATACTGTTTTTAAGCACATTGTAGTACTGATAGTACTACCTCTAAAAAAAATGAGCGCTTGCTTATTTTTCTTCCTTTCCTTCAGCTCAGCCATGATGTCACTCAGTGGGTTTTCTGCTTAGGCAGCATTGTCCCTCAGGAAAGAGTGTACACATTTCATTTTAGGATCAGAACTATAAATTGGGGGGGGGGTGTCTCAGGGGGCTTAAAAAATCTTATTTGCTGATAGCACATCTGATAGATTTCTCATTTTAGTGCAATTCCCCTAGGATGCAGCTCTTCAACGGCCGTGGTCCCTTTTTCTTCGTTCTTTTAAACCCAAGCTTCTTGATGTCCTTCACCTATTCTCCCTTTGTGGTGGCAGCAGCATTGTAGAGAATTTGTTGAGAAGAAGGCATTGACTAGAAAACAAAGTAGCATGTAAAATGTATTTTTTGTGTGTGTGTTAACCTCATTTAATATGGCAGATATTCTTAAATGATACACCAGTTTGGATTTGTTCTTGGCTGAAAACAGGGTTCTAGTAAGATGCTAGACAACTTTGGAGCTCGGTCATTAACTCTACTCTTTCAAAATCAGTTTCTCAGTACCGTTGTGCTGTAGTGTTCGTGGGGTTTTCAAAGCAAGTAGCTGGATTCTGGCTGCTTGAACAAATACTGTTTACTTAAAGGCTTTATTGGAAATATATGTATAATTCCAGGCACCTTTCCTCTGGCTTGGCGTCTTCCTGATACTTGGATGTAAAATCTCCCAGCTGGTATGGTCAGCGTATCTGGAGGGCGCCGATTTAGTAAGGCAACTAATAGATTTTATAGATTTAATATCAAAGTACGTAACAGCCCAGTACTCACCTGGTGCTTCATGGAAAATTCTCTAGCAGCAGCGCCTGTTAGGGTGGTTTATTTTCCCATTTTGTGATTTAACAGCACAGCTAAACTCTTTCCTTGTTTACATTTTTGTCCTTTGTGTATTAGGTTGCGTCCTAATGAGTATCATTTGTGTTTTATTTAGGTCTGTATTTTTATGTAAGTTTGTACTATTTCTTGATGACTGCATCTGTACAGTTCTCTTGGCAATGTTATGGAAGCGTTTGCCGTTGTCTTTTTCTGGGTGATTTTTGAGTTCCCCGTTTATCCAGCTGCCCTAGAATACTCATCCAAGTGCAAACCAGAGGTGATTCAGCTTAGCAACCAAGATCAGCCCTTGGTCATCTGCATGCTGCCACTTGCATGATAAATCCATTGCTGGCATTCAAGAGAAATGTTGGGAACCAATACAAGTAGTCCTCATTTAGTCACCACAATTGGGACCAGCAACTTGGTTGTTAAGTGAAGCAGTTGCTAAGTGAAACAGCGACTGTGTTTACAATCTTACTTCTGCTTTCCTTTGCTTTACAGACCTGCAAAGGTTGTAAATATGAGGATTGGTTGCAAAGTTACTTTTTCATCACCATCGTAACTGCGAATGGTCACTGGATGAGGCAGTCACTAAAACGAGAACTCTCCGTGGTGTTATTTTTTTCTTATGTTGTAATATAACCAGCTGCCTTGCTCTTTGCAAATATCAAAGAATTGCAGGAAAGTGGTGATGTAGAATTCTCGGGAGACCTCAGCCACTTGCGGCCCTTCCCTGTGCAAGCCAGGGTGCAGAAGTGGGAGGAAACCTTATATGAAAAGCTGCTTTGATGACAGAGTTAATTGTGCATTAGGCTTGCTAATTTCATGCCAAACTTGAAAATCTAGGCATAATTTGAAATGGTTGTACATTTTCTGCTGAAATTGTTCAGTGTTTTTTTTGACTGAGATAGCTTTTGATTGTATAGGAAGGGTAGACAATGTACCCACCCTTTGATGCTGATCCTCCTGCCCTGAATTTTGGATTCTTTTAATGAGTTGTTTTTAAGGAACTGGACATCTTGCAGAACAAAGTGGAAACATATAGCACCTCTTTGTTTAGAAGAATGTCCCTGAGATTGAAATGAAAATAACAGGGAGCAATAAATATCTGGTTTGTAGTAGTGTACAGAACATTCAGCAATCTGGGTTTGTACCATGAAGGCATGAAGGACCCGCAGTTGCCCAGAGGTTCAGCTTGGCTGTCTCAAGGCCCCTTGGAGGTTTTCAATGCAGGTGTTTCTATACACAGGAGACAAGTTTGGGAGGGCAGATGCTCAGTGGACTTCAGGGCCGCAAAGCAGCTGTGCCTGTGTTGCCCTGCAGATCAAGAATAGTCATAAGTGAAGTGTCTTGTCAAAACCTCAGTGATTGGCCTGGCCCTTGACAGCCATTTTGTGAATAAGCAGTCCTCCCCGGCAGCCATTTTGTGAGAGCACTCACAATATGCTTTCTGATTTCCAAATATGACCACTGGCTTAAAATGGTTGCCCTTATTACAAAAAAAAATATTTTAGGGTAGTCTGTATAGCAAATGTTTGGAAAGCTGTGAGCACAGCCAACATAGCTGTGATCAACAAATTGACTAACGTTTTAAGTAAGCTAATACTTTATAACATATGGTGACCATTTATGTTATAGCACAGAACAGATTCATCCACATGTTTAAACAGCAGGCTCTTTATATTGGGACACCTGGGAAGTTGGAAAAGATTGGTTTGTTATGATGAGCGCTGCAATTCTTACTAGGTTTTTAGTTGAAAGGAAAATAAATAATTTTCCTTAGGCCTGACTCTTTTGGAGATATCAGTTGCATCCTCAGTCTCTAGCTATGGTAGTATTTACATCAAGGTCTGTCTGTCTTAAAATGTTTCCAGACAGGAAGAAAGAAATTACAATCAAGCCATAACATTTTTAATATCACATGCTGTCTTTGCATCCCAAATAGGAGTTCTGTGTCCCCTTCAGATTCTAGATGTATGGAATTTCAGTAGGTCCAACTGGACCTATAGGACTGATTGGTCTTCATTACATGGCTCTGGGTTGCTTTTCATGATCAGGACTTATTGCATGCATGTTAGTTTACCAGGATGATGGGAGAAGGAAAGATTGGCTTTCTGAGGACCTTCTTATTCAGAGCTCCACATAAGTATAAAAGGCAATCTGAGGATTGCTTTGATTTGGAGCTTGATTCAAGTGTTGAACACTGAAACGGTCTCTTCTAGTTTATAATGATTTTAAATACATTCCCCAACATAGTGTTCTTCAGATGTTTTAGATTACAAGCTCCATAAACCCCAGCTAGCAAAACTAATGTTCAAATATTGAAAGAATGTTGGTCTGGAGGCCACAGAGCTGTCAAGATAGAACTGACTAGAATTAGACTTCAAGAATTCATGGAAAAAGACTTTTGGAAAAGAACACCTTAATTAGGAGACTTGCTTTTTTCTGGATGATTTATTTTTATTGGGTCTATTTGTCATTTAATTCAAGAAATGGCTTATTCTAGGTTGGGCTCATTTAATGATATGCCACAACCCAGGAATTCTTTTTTTTAAGATGAGTTTTTATTAGGTTTACCTCTTGATATAAAGAAATCATACTTATTTATGATTTCAGTTCTTTAAATCTGCATATGAATAAAACAGTTCTGAAGAAGAAATTCATTCTTCTGTAATTTTAAACAATACATTTTTTTCACTGCAGCAAACGTTTTAGAAAAGGCATTTCTTCCTGTTGAAGAAGACTCTCTCTTAAACTGGTGCCTCCTGTGAATGGTTAAATCGGTTGCTTGATTAATTCGGAGAACACTTTTAATCAATTAAAATGCTTTAAATCAATTCATCTAACTAATGAATGGGGCTGATCTGGCTGATGTAGGTTCCCCATTTAAGTTGAAATGGATGGGAAGAACAGCTTTTTTAGCCTTTGTGGGGCTAGCACGTGTTACAAAAGGAAGTATTTGTACATATGTTTCGTTTTGTTTTCAGTGACATCTTCAGATCCACTCAGAAGGATCAAATAGCAAGGTCAGATTCTGGATGACCTTTGTGGTGAACCATTTTCTTCTGCTATGAATTCTGTTTCCCAGTTTCCCTCAAGTGGAGCTTGACTCCTCTAGATTTCTTGGAAACAATGCGAAGTATTTTGCCATTCCCACTTATGGATTTGTTGTTGTTGTTGTTGTTTTTTCTTAAATTCCCAGTCTGGTCTGTGGTCCTGAGATATCCTGGTTGTTTCCCATCCAATAACAACCTAATTTCAAACTGGCTTAGCGTTTATGTGATCAGGCAAGGCTGGTTAGATATTGCCACTTTTGGGGACTTCCACTCTGATGCTGCAATAATATTTTACATACTTTGAAAACAGGTAATATTTTCATTTGGCCAAGTAACTTGATCATGAGTGTATTAACACTGAACACATTGACAGGTTTTGTGTCCCGTTTCTAGTATTGAAGAGATATTTTTCCCCACTGCAAAGGGCAGGAGAGAAAAACTCCTTTTCACACTTGTATTTTGCCTTGGAATCATTGGTAATTTCAGGGATTTTTGTCTCCTGACACTCTCAATTGCTCATTCTTGTCTAGCTTTCTCCTTTCTCATACCTGTAGAATTTGTCCTAGTGACCCAGATGGTCATAAGTCTGAAAACTTCTCTGTCTCTGTTTATTCATGCTGGGGGAAAAAAAAATACTGGTTGTAGGAGGACAACTGTGGTTTTGTGGCAAATGCATCTAGGGATTCCTGGGCAAGACCATGATTTGTAGTGTGTGCAACCGTTGGGCTTTGTGAACACGTATTTTAGTTACTTACCGCTGACAGCCCATGTCAGGGAACACTTTCTAAGATCCTTAGAAAGATTGAATTCAGAGATGCTCAGTAGAAGATGGTTTGGCTTTACATACAAGGTTCTCAAGCACTGTTGTAACCTGGATCCGTGAAACTTGCATACGTTATTCAAATCAGAAGAAAGCAATTGGCAAACTACTATTTACCTTATATACTTGCGGATAAGCTGGGAATTTTAGGGGCCAGAATACAGCCCCAAAATTGGGTTCAGCTTATCTACAGATGGGCTTATCCACAAGTTTATTCAGTAATACCTTTTAAAAGTACCCATATATCATGTATATACTTGCGGATAAGCAGGCCCTTGAATTTTAACCAAAATACCATGAAAAACGCACCATCCGCAGATGAGCCAATTCTGAAAATAAAAACATACAAAGATTTTGAGAGTTGGCTTATCCACGGTTGGCAATTGAATGGGCTTATCTGCAAGCATGTACGGTAGTTGTTGCCAGTCGAACCTGCAATAATATATATTATATTATTTCAGCATTCATACTGTTTAACTTAAAAGTATTTCCTGATAAAAAGAGTATCTATTTGCTTTTTCCTCATGCTTTGTTTAATTCAGAATGTCTATTTATTTCTCCCCAGGAAATGCTTCTAAAGGTGCTTGTGCAAATATATATTGAAGTTCAGAGAGATCAAATTGTAAGGCTGTTTCAGAATTTGAACAGCTGAAGACTTCCTTACAGAATTCTCTGGGGGTTTTTTGGAGTTAATTTGAAAATGGCCTAATTGGTGAAAATTAAGTGGCTTCTGATGTTAGAATGGCAACTTCTTGGAATATAATAGCTTTTCCCAGTCAGATGGTGTTTTTCTTGCTCTATTTTACTGGAGGAATCAGTGTTTAGAACGTTATATTTAGTGGATTTTATGCCCTTTGATATACCATCTGTCTTGTGGACAAGTGCCAGTATTGCTGCTAAAAGATTAAGGCTGGGTGGATTATATATCTCTCTGCTGCTGTGATTATGGTATAGCTTGCAGTTAAGCACTGGCGGCTGTTTGGTCATGTTACAAATTACGATGACTGGTCTTTGCTAAGTTACAGAGAAAAATAAAAGTAAAGGCTGTACTTTAGTGGATCTGGTTGTAGCTTGCCTTTATTTTATTTTATTTATCAAATTTATCACCGCCCATCTCCCCCACAAGGAGGGACTCTGGGAATTTCACAATAGAAAAGACTTAACCATAATATAATATACAATAATATACAACAGTATCCCAGAGCCGTGAATATTTGTTTTAAAAAACAAGAACGTAAGAATTCGTTAACAATTGCAATCTTAGTTTTTTAGTTTTGAGTTACGAAACTTGCAGTCTTTCAGATCTAGTCAATAAGAAGTAAAAAAAAAAAAAAAGTAAGTCTAGAGCAGTGTTTCTCAACCTTGGCAGCTTGAAGATGTGTGGACTTCATCTTCAGTTCTGAGAGTTGAAGTCCACACAGCTTCAGGCTGCCGAGGTTGAGAAACCCTGCTGTAGAGGATTCTCCAGTCACAAATTGCATAGGAATGCATGTAATCTCACCCATAAGTCTACTTTGCATTTATGGTGCCAAAACCATATATCTATGCTGAGTTGGCAGCACTAGTTCCTAGTATTCTATGCAAATGAATATGAATTGATGAGACTATATCCAGATCTGTTTTCTGGTGCAGTGTTTCGCCTGTAGTTTCTTCAGTTTTATACAAGCATTTGTTCTAGCTAAGTAATAGGTATTTGTTTTGGTCAGTCTGTGGAGATAAAGAGGTCTTGTAGAATGTTTTGCAAAGTTTATTTCCAGGAGAGCTGATGCAATTGATAGATATCTTAAATTGCTATGTAACACATAAAGCATTTGGCAGGAGAGCTTGGAGCACATAATTTATAGATGACATGATAGAGACAGATGCTTGTTCCAGAAAGTCATCTAATTGTACATTTCTTAAAATGCATAATTAAAAACTGAAATGAGAGAGCGGATCTGCTCTTAATGTCTGTAGCTGCTGTCTTGCAGTAGATAGTTGATTCTACTGCATTTTGGTAGCATGTATTAATGTGTTTTCAGTTAAAAGGAGAAAAACCAAGATGGGTGGTCTCATCCATGCTGATAAAGGTTGCTTGGAAACAAAGACAGCTTTTTCCCACTAGATGCCTTTTTTTGCTTTTGTTGTAATCTTTTTGCCTGGTTTAGATTTGCTGAAATAGCTATTACAGGTTTTGATTTTCACTTGAGATAAGTAATTATTGGTTTCTACAGATTTCTGCAATTGAAACTATAGATCATTTTGTCCTGAACAATCGTCCTAAGGAAATTATTTCCACTGTATGTTGTATAAATGAAGCCAATGAATTCAACTTTGGGCATTCATGTGATAGCTCTGTTAAAAAGTAACTAGGAAATGAATTAATTGGTTGCTGCAGAGTGGTTGTAAAATGGTTGATTATTTTCATAGGAAGCTATTAAATGGATGGCAGAAAAATTTCCACTGCTATATTTGGGGAAAATGTTCCACTTTCTTATTAAAAAAAAAGAGTGGATTGTTTCTAAAGACATATAATTAGCTGTATAATAGTTGGATATCAGTATCAATTAGAGTGGGCTTTTATAATGTACATTTTGGGGCAACTACTGTCCCTAGGAATTTTTATATTATACCTTGAATGCATGTGTAGCCTCTATTTATTTGCCAGGAGAGAAGATTAAAAGCAAACATGCATAATTCAAGCATGCTAAATTAGACCCAGTTGTATTAAGCCATTGGAAAAAAAAATCTAATTCAAAGTTCTTTGGAAGACATGCATCACTTGGATGGGGAGCTCCAGTTTCTTGCTTGAGGATTTTTGACTTTCTTTTAAGGGTGATTTTTCTGTAGAGCCCTGTTTCAGTATGACTTGGAGAGACAGAGGCCAGTTTAGCAATCTTTTCCGTGGAAATAGTGAGAGGGATGTTTGTAATATGGCTATATTTGGATTTGAAGTTTCTGTTCAACGTAAGTATGATCTGAATGACATTAACCAGAATGCAGAGATTGGGAAAGTGGGGTGGGGTGAGGGCATAGCTTAAAAGCTATACTCACGGACTGAGATACAACCTTAGCCATCTAGATTTTGTCACATATTATATTTTTGTCTATTTATATTTATATATATTTATATTTATTGTTTTTATAAGGACATTGAATTTTAAATTTTGTTTTGTTGTAAACTGCCCAGAGTCCCTTCTTTGTGGGGGGAGATGGGCAGTGATAAAATTCGATAAATAAATAAATAAATAAAAATAAATAAATAAAAATAAGCAGTATATGTATATTACATCTTGATTTTCAGAGCAACTGGAGGAACGATATAGGATGCTATGAAACTACTCATGTCAAATAAATAGATATGTAATGTTTTGACAGAGTGAATGTAGGTACATTTCTATGAGATTTGGACTTCTGAGACTTTACAAAGACTAGATATTTGCCATGTATTTATTAGGTATCTTATAGGGCATAAGCTTTACCGGGCAGCTCAGAAAATAAGTAGAAATAGCCTAGCTTGGCTCAAGTAACATGTTAAATTCTGAAATCCAGCCTAATCAAATACAAGTGCTTTGTTTATGTAACATGCTTTGCCAAAATAAATAAACCATATAACGGTTTAATATGACGGTCTGCTATGCACATGCTGAACTACAAAGGGTCCCACTCTATTTTAGCTTAGTCTGATGTGTTGTGCAAGCACAGCCAATAAGGTGGCACATGATTAAAATTATTGTTAATCAGAAACTGGTGCCCTTATTTAAAGGGAGCAGTCAGGTTTGGATATTCCCCGTTGGACTGATTTGCAATGGATGCCGCAGTGACTTTTTAGATTCATGCTCACGTTTAGAAAACATTATTTATTATTGAGCTTTTTTTGTTTTTCTGCCAAGAATTATTGAAGATGCAGGGAAAGATTTTGAGATACTGTGCTCGGGACCTCAGAATGAAAACATAGTGGTGTCAAAACAGGAAATAGGAAGAGAGGTATTGGGGAAGAAATGCTTCATCTAGGGGAATGTTCAGCGCAAGCAATTTGTGATGATGGTGTTGCAGGCGTTGTGCTTCCTTTTGGCTGATCTCCCCAGTGAGCATTTGAGTGGCAAACCACATGAGGGTCCCTTTCTCTCTCCTTATAGAAGGATTGGTGTACATGGTCTCTGTTGGTCTAGGCCAGTGTTTCTAGGCTGGCAGGGAATTCTGGGAGTCGAAGTCCACCCAGCTTAAAGTTGACAGGGTTGAGAAACCCTGGCTTGGGCAGTGTTAATTCCAGTTGCCCCTGAGGCCAACAGTTTTACCAGGGGGGGTGAGGCAGGAAAAAAAAGCAGGTAAGCATTTGGAGAGTTGAGCTATGCACTATGAACGGAAGGATATAGCACTACGGTTTATAGGACTGGTAACAACCACATATTCTGAAGAGACCTAAATTTAGGGCACGTATTGATGGATACCCCAGCTTGATTGATCCACAGTTTGTGGGTAAGCTTGCCCACAGTGTGTTTCTGATAGCTTCTTCCCCACCCTTGCTTTAAATGCGTAGCCTGCTCCCTTATTGTCTCCAAAGCAATTGGTTAATAGTGTAGGTGATTGTTCATTACCCCGAAATGCGTTTTGCAGGGCTTTGAGAGGTAGTGATGTGTTTTTTGGAGGCCTTATTTTAATGTTATTCCTTATGTCCATTTTCTATTTTCACTTAAAAGGGCAGGAAACCTGTTAGGTATTCAGCATACTTGTATTTGTAGAACCGGCACACTTCAACTTAAGAATGGAAAGTAATCGCCTCTTTCGTTTCTTTTCACGTTGTTGGGTTGGCATTTGGTCTAATATTTTTTTGTGGTCTCTGCAGATTGGAAGAATGATCATTGGGGATTTTCTTTGACTTTTGGCTTCTCTGCTGTCTTAACTCTAGCCTTAAATCTGCCTCTGGTGGAAAGTATATGATTGAGGGTGGTCATAAATTAAGAGAATGGCTGCTTTCAGAATTGTGTTTGTGAGTGTGTGTGTGTGTGTGTAGACATGCACGTTGACTTTGCTTCATTAGAGAATAAAGGCAGTAGATGCACCATATAATTTCACCTGATAAATTACCTTTCGTTTTCATTTCGTTTGCTCATAGAGACTCTCATGAATTCCTGTCAATAAGCAAAATACAAGGCAAGAGCTCTAAATATTTATTGGCTTCTTAAAAGAGAGGACTGTTTCCCCCCCCCCCCAAATTTGCTAAATTAGTTTTGAGATGTGGATTGATTATTCAAGCAATTGATTAAGTAGGTTCCACTGGTTAAAATTTGTGATACTGCCCTTCTGTGATATGAACAGGCTATGCACTGTGTTTGTAGCAGCTGTTCATGGAGATTATTATAATTTAAGAAAGTGGCAGAGATCAATATGAAGTGAAGCATATTTTTTTATTTTTATTATTTATTTAATCAGCGCATTAGCTGCCTCAGCCCCTCAAGCAACTCTAGGTGATTCTTCATAAAGGAAAGTGCAGTAGTTGCCAGGAAAATATTTTTTTTTTCTTCTTCCTTTTTTTCTTTTTCCTTCCTGTTTTGAACGCTAAAGATGTTGACCGCCAGTTAAGGAGTCCATGTTGTATGCATATTTGGTTTGCAACAGTTAGTAACGCTTGGGGTTTTGACTTACACAGAATCTCAGTTTTCAGCACTAACAGGTTTAGATATACTGAATTAAACTGAATTTGCTTGGTATCCTGGCTTAGAAATACTATATTTTGAAGGCTTATTTTTTAACAGAAGTACAGTACTTCTCTACCTCCAGGGGTATATTAGGATTTAAAAAAAAACAGTATGAGAATATACTCACCTTAGTTTCTGCTTATTCATGGGGTGGTGTTTTACTCTCTCGTATGGCATAAATATTGATAATTCTCTTCCATCTTTTCCATGGGGCATGGAAGTATAGAGTTTAACATAGTTTGTTCTTTAAGTTCTTTATTTATTTATTTGGCTCATAGCCTCTTCATTTAAATAGGGCAGCTGACCATCAGGTGAACATATTAGGGGCACAGCCCTTTCCGAGTTAAACCATTTTCATTTGGAGGATGGTTTTTGCAGTTTGGAAGCTTAAGGTATTAGAATCAGGAAATAATCCTGCAAATCAGCTAGCAGTAAAACTGCGACTTCAATAACGTGGTGCTGTTTTGTTTCACACAGGCGGAACTGACAGGCATCAAGTGGCGTAGGTATAACTTTGAAGGTCACGGAGATTGTGGACCGATTATCTCAGCCCCTGCTCAAGATGACCCAATTCTCCTGAGTTTCATCCGATGTCTACAGGCCAACCTGTTGTGTGTCTGGCGCCGTGATGTCAAACCGAATTGTAAGGAGCTGTGGATATTCTGGTGGGGAGATGAACCAAATCTAATAGATGTAATTCACCATGAGCTACACAGTAAGTATTTTTTTTCCCTTCTCAACCTAGCTTCAGTGCTAATTCCGCCGTGAAAGCTTCTCTTCAAGGTAGCCTTCATTGCTTATATACACAGAGCTGTATAAAAAGGACATGTATTCTACTCTTTGAATGATGCCCCAGACCAGAAAAAAAAAAATCAAATTGTATGTGAGAATTTTTGTGGTCGGAACGTGAGTCCCTTTGAGTAAAATCCAAATGTGTACATTGAACTAAAGTAGATCAGCGAAGATTATAAAGGCTTGGTGACCCATATAATCCTCCACGTAGGCACTTAATTGCCAATTATAAATCTTTTTTGTTTTTGGAATTATGGGAGCAAAATGTGGATACATTTGTACCTTGGCACGAGTGTCCAAATCCCCAGTCTGTCGCAACGGGCCAAAGGTTTGTCCTCCTTTTGGTGTTTGTGCACCCCCAAGTACTGTCTGAGTTTTGTGTTGAACCAGGCCAATATTTGTAACCTAGAGCTAATTGATGAAAGTAGAGTTAGTGGGAGGCCTTCATCTCCTTTTGTAATCTCCCAAAGCCGTTTTCCCCCAAGATAGTTCAGTGGCTGTGTCTTTGGAAATGTCGCTTAGTTTTATTACATTATCCTAAAATTACTGGAGACTTTATTTCATTCAGGTACTTCTTCAGCACGGGTGGATTGCTTATGTTACAATGGACACTAAAAAAAAAATGGTATTTGCAGTTTGGCAGCAAGCTGATACCGTGCTGGTGGCTGCCTGGCTGCTTAGGTGAGGAACATCTGGAAAACACATGTCACTGCTGGTTTAAAAAAAAAAAAAAGTTAGAGACACCATAGTAAGTTTTCTTACTTTCAGGAGACCTTGTATAAATAAGTCATCTTATGGACAGAAGTGCTTACTCTGCAGGAGCGCAGCCAACATGACAGTGTTCAATCACAGCTCATTGCCATTCACAAAATCTGTTACTACGGATCCTTCTGCTACCTTGAAAACTCATGAAATATTATTCCATCGCACAGATTCAACCCAGGGATGGAGAATATGTGTGCAAAGGGGCACAGAGGCACCACTGTGGCCCCTTTGCACCATTCCTGGCCCTCAATAAATCCAGACAGTAAGAAAGACAGATGTGGAGAGGTGGCATTGCATAAAGCAAAGCATCAGCCTTCAGCATTAGGTTTTGTTTTTGAATGTGTCTTCCGTTTTTCTGAAGGTAAAAGGCTAGCTACAGGTCAGTGCGTTTTTGGAGGTGTGTGTGTTGTTCAGATCAAACCTTAGCACTATAAATGTTTATTTATTTATTTTTCAAATTTTTACCACCGTCAATCTCCCCCAGGAAGAGGGACTCTGGGCGGTTTACAATAAAACTAACATTAAAACCACGAGCATACAAAAATACAAATACGAATTACCAAATATAAACAGAAGATAAAAATAAATATAAAATCCTAGTGGCGATAAGATCTAATTCAGTGAGGAGAGCTCTAAGGTGCCAGCCACCCCCAGGAAAAACTACTCCCCTTCCCACCCCAGGCGAGGCGGCAGAGCCAAGTCTTCAGGTTCTTCCAGAAGGCCAGGAGCGAAGGGGCCTGCTTCACCTCTGGGGGCAGAATGTTCCAGAGGGTGGGAGCCACTGCAGAGAAGGCCTACTTCCTGGACGCTGCCAAACGAAATTCTTTTACCAACGGGGACCGTAGCATGCCCTCTCTGCATGATCGGGTTGGATGGGTCGATGTCATGGGGAAGAGGCGGTCCCTCAGGTAACCTGGTCCCACACCATGTACGGCTTTAAAGGTGACCAATACCTTGAATTGGACCCAGAAGCAAACTGGCACCCAGTGCGGCTCGTGCAGCACTGGTGTTACGTGTGCCCTTCTAGGGGCACCAAAAACAGCCCACGCAGCTGCATTCTGGACCAGCTGAAGCTTCTGGATACTCTTCAAGGGTAACGCCACATAGAGCTCATTGCAATAGTTGATATGGGAGATGTTAATGTTAAATGTTAATCTTGTTCACCATTACCTTGTGTTATGAGCTGTCTTCCCATTGTACTAAGGAGCTCAGTTTGCTAGCTAAGGCTATAAGAGAGCCAGTTTGGTCTAGTGGTTAAGGTGCTGGCCTAGAAACCAGGAGTCTGTGAGTTCTAGTCCCTCCTTAGGCATGAAAGCTGGCTGGGTGACCTTGGGCCAGTCACTCTTTCTCAGCCCAACTCACCTCCCAGGGCTGCTGTTGTGGGGAAAATAGGAGGAGGAAGGAGTATTAGGAATGTTCCCCGCCTTGAGTTATTTATTAAAAAAAAATAAGGCGGGATAAAAATTAAATAAATAAATAAAATTGCATCCAAAACATTTCTGAAGGGGAGATCCAGTCTTGAAGTATGTTGGGCTTATACCAGATTTTGTAAGACACTAGGTGATGGAAGTTTGGGCCTGGATGGATGCACCCTTCTGTTAAGCTTCGCAGATTTTGATAGCTGGGTAACGGTTTCTGCCGTTTCTTCAAATAAGATACCAATGCCCCTGTTGGTTCTGTAGGTTTTTGAATGGTCTGTGGAGACACAAAACCTGTTTATGAACTCAAGCAAGGCTTCCATCGAACATCTTCACAGCACCTAGCTAAAGAAGGTTCTAAACCTTGCTCTGAACAGATGCAGAATTTCTGTCCTAGAAGCCAAACACAACAATGGAGGCTTTCTAGTTGTGTCACCCCAGTTAAAGAACTCTCTTTGCAGCTTTTCAAGAGTGCCCCCTTCTTTCAATATCAGATGAAAACTCTTATTATAAAAGTAATGCCGCATTTGTATAATCCTGGCTTATAGTGACCTTTTTTGTTTGGCTTTTTGAAATTATTGGTGATTATAGTTTTTGATTGCCTTTTGTAAAGCTGCTTTGTTTGCTGATGAGCAGGATAAAAATACATATTTGATAAAATAAATTAAAACAAGTGAGCAGTTTAATCTGCAATGTGAATGGCCTGGGTAGACCATCTGTGGCCTTCCAGATGTTGAAATACAGCTCTCCATCTCCCTCCTCACTGGAAATTCTGCTGACTGGATTATAGTTCATACATAATGAGTAACAAGTTCCTCTCTTCCCCCTTGGTGCTTGGTCCAACAGTGAAAAAGTAGTGACTCTCAAATCCTACTAAGGTTGGCATTGCATGCCGTCATGCACAATGCTTTTCACTGTGTATAGGTTGCAGTTATAGAAGCCAAACCCTTGTGTCTGTTTTTCTTGAACTCCTCTCTGTGACATTCCCATGTTGTCATCTTTTGGTCTTTATAAAATGAATGTCTTCATGAATACCAGATTGTTTTCTTGGCAAAGAACCTGGGAAATCTCTGAATAGGGATGATTTCCATGTGCCTCTTGGCCTATTTGATGCAGGTAGCAATGCATTCATTTATAATGAAAAGGATGGCTCTGAAGTGCTGCATCAAGAGTTCCACGGATGTTAATTTTTTATGAGGCACCTGTTTCGAGTGGCAGCACGGGCGTCATTCCTATTTACCCAGCTAAGCTTTTATAATATGTTTTTCTCTTTATGTGATGTAGCCTATTTATTTTTCAACTGCAGTTAGGGGCTTAAGAGTGAATACTTATTGGAAGGAAGGAAACCTTATTGGAAGGGAAATACAGCTTACTATTTTGCCTCCCTGCTATAAAGCGGTGTCTCTGGCTTCTGTGTGATGCATTAAGCAACCGCGTTGTGGTAACGTGCTGCTCGCTGACATTAATTGTAAATTGGAAAGCACGCAATACCTGGGAGCTGAATTTGTCATTTTGTGTCTGTATGAATATTTCTGCATGACATTTATTGGAATGTAATGCATTTTGAAGAAATAATTACAACACTTGTTGGTAGAAATGTATATAAGGTAACAAGCACTGCCCTGCTAAAGATGACTTCTGAGAAAAAGAAGTTTACAGAAAGAGATTTAATACTGGGAAGATTTGTTTTTTTGAAAGGGAGGGGAAGTAGGCGTCAGTAGAAAGAAAGTTGACTTCTTATTAAGCTTTCTGGTATAAATATCGAACACACTCACAGTCCAGTTCTTCGTTCTTTGCTTTTGAACCAAAGATACAAGGAAAGCCCTCTAGTCTAGGAGATATCAAACTAAAGGCAACTTTCCTGGGGAAGACCAACTTTGCTCAGTGCAGGGTCCTTTCATGTGGCAGTCCTTGAAAATCTCTCCCCCCAAGTGGCTTGTGTCCAGATCTTTGCATGATAGAAGAACGGTAGGTTGACCCAAACAAATACTGATTCTGTGTAGATTTTTCAGGTTATATTTACTTTTCCCAATTGTTCAGTGCATTTTAATTTAAATTTTTGATTGTGGGGGGCAGTTTACTTAAAAGTACTTCAGATGGTTTGAACGTTTATAATCAAGCACATACCAAGTTTATGTTAGAAGTTCTTTTTATTGGACCGTTTTTGTATGTATTAAACTATGACCGCACCATTGTAGCATATGCTTCCATTTACTGTTAAAATTTTATGGGGAAAATGAAGATTCTTATGGTTACCATTATTAATTAATAATCCATTTTATATTGCTTCTGGTGCTGTTATATATACATCTCAGGAACAGGAGGTACTTAATGACTTGGAATGCTATTGAAAATAAGGGTATAAATCCCTAAGAAAACAAATCACATTGTATTGTACTATCAGTGTGTATTGAACGTGGTGGAGTACAAGAAGGAGGACCTTGCTCCAAGGAGTTTACAACCTAAAATTTGATACAGGGTGTAGTAGAGGGAGTTTAGGGTGAGTCTAGAGGCAGAGGCAAACAACAGAAGAATATACAGTTGTTGTTGTTTCTTTTTACATCTGATTTTACTTACTTGCAAACTGTTTTATGAAGAGAATGAATGCTGCTGAGCATAATCCCTTTTACTACTCATGTGGCTAAATATAAGCTAGGCACGCATATAACATAGTTTTATGTAGCTATCGTACAATTAAATTAGCAAACTTTCACTAGCTGCTTGCTTGTACCTTCAGTCATCTATCTAGATAGTTAACATCTGTATCTTTCCTTGACACAAAAAGCAATATAAAGCTGTCTTTAGATTATTATAATATATTTAGATTATTATAATAGAACTCTAGCTTATGAGTGCTAATAGGGAGCTCTGTATTTATAGGTTGAAGCAGGCTTGCTTTCAGCTCTGGTTGTTACTGTGTGAAAACATAAATATTGATTACTGGTTACGTTGGGTGTGTTGAGTTCATATCTGTATTGTGAAAATATATTCTGAAGTGTTTTCCATTATCGCCAGATTTCTGTGAGTGGGTTTATTTTCACTGAGAAGGAACATGGCTCTCTAGATATATGAACCTTTGATAATGACTTCACAGGCTGAAAATTTCAGAGTATTTATGTTGTGATCGGTTCAGTTTTATTGTTGATATCCCAAAATGTTGTTCATGCACTAACAATACTTCTGCATATCAATTATATTTTGGTCTCCTTATACTCTGACATCTGGCTGACATCTTAGAAGCAGAATAAGCTACTATTTGGCAAAAACTAAAGCCTTTGTGTAGTGTGTGGGGCACTTCCTGGATATCTTATTTCTTTGCCATCTGTAGCAGAGTTCCTGTATATTCTGTGTATTTATATTTAACTTCCTTCCTTCCTCAGGAAATGAGAACATAGAATTCAGAAAGATTTTTTTTTAAACGTTTGGGCACTTTTTGCAGCTGATCAAGAGACACTTAATATTTAAAATGCACCATAGGGTGATTTAATTTAATTTCATTTTTTTTTTTAAATGGTAAATTTAGACAATATGTTGATGTATTTGGGCAGTTGTGAGACAGGAAATGGAATTATCTAGTCTTTTGGGGGCCCGTTTCAAACCATACTTCTGTAACTGTCACTTCTGTTGATCAAAATAGATTAGCCTTAATCAAGGCAATTTAAATCAGAAAGAACAAGTGCTGATTTACATAAAGTGCCCTAACTTCCTAACTGATATCTTTCCTGATCAGGCATGCCTTCTTGCATGGTTGTTATAACAATTAAATATGAATTTATGAAGGCACTTTATTGCATACATTTTCCTTGTGACATTTTCATTGGTCACAGCCAAATGGCAGTGTTACCTAACTCTGCATTTGGATTTGTACTGCCAGATCATTTTATTATTCTTACAGAGGGCTGCACTCCAGGACCTTAGGCAAGGCTTTGTCCACTCCTGCTCCATGCAATCTTTTAAAACTGGAAATGGCGGGATTGAACTTGAGAGCTTTGAACTGCGCCAAAAGTCTTGCTGGCAAGGAAGCAGGCCTGGAGTATAATTTCAAACCTCTGGGGTGTGCAACTCACAAGTCTTTTGCTTGACAGATTATTCCCTTAGGAGAATAACTGTGGAACTGAAGATTTCTGCTGGCCACTGATCATAGGCTCAAGAAGCTAAGCAAATTCCCTGACTTCCCTTCATCTTTCCAGACCCTGGTTATTATCTTGTGCCTTTGCATCCTGAATGGCTGGTTCTTCCCCTTTCCATCAGGTTCAGTATTGAAAATAAGGGTGTAAATCCCTTAGAAAATAAATCACATTGCGATTCGTGGAGTTATAAAATGCGCTTTTGGTTTTTTTTAATCCTATATTGAGGCTTGAAGAAAAGAACCTGTAGGGAATGCTCCTTTGTGCTGTTTTCTTCTGCATTTCTTTGGTGACTCTACTGTAGAGGACCAGGGAAGTGTGCTGAAGGGGTAGAATGCATTGTCATGTTTTTTCCCATGCAGGGAAAAGTGCTGATGTATTTCATTGAGAAAACAAAAATTGTAAAAAGAAAACAAAGTGTACATTCTATGGTAATTACTTAAATGATACTTGTATTTTTGAGATGAGGGTTTTTTGGGGGGGTAGTTTCTAATTATATACTTCAGAGAACAACAAACCTTTGTCAGATTCAGCAACAAATAAACATGAATTATGGGGAATTGTTTCAATATCGTAGCTTCAATCTTGAGATCTAAATGCTTGAAAGGAATTGAGAGAACTATTAAATGTGGTTGGAATTAGTTGGAGGGTTGAGACTCAGCTGAAGTCCAACTTCTGAAAGTAAATAAAATCAATGCTTTACCACAGGCAAGTTACTGAACCATGTAATTAGTTTTTTTTCCATGAAAATAAGACATTATACCAAGGGAGCAGCAGAGCAGTATTTATTCTAGTTATGTGAAAATTAAACAATCATTAAAAGAGTGTTTTTTTAAATTGCCTGAGGGGGAACTCTAATCAGGAGGTTGTCCCTCCCCCTGCTTTTTTTTTTTTCTTTTTGCTATTTATTGTGGAGATTAGAGCAATATCTTCTATAGGTAGATGTGTTTTGATTTTTTTCTGGTAAAATGAAGTTGCATGACTGTAAAAGAAATCTGTGTTAGCTTCTGTTACGGGATTCATTGTTAATGTCTGTCTGGTGAACAGGGATTTTATACAAATTTGCAAAGGATAGCCATGTGCAGACAAAGAATGTTACAAGACCTTAAATTTATTAGCCTTGTAAGGTGACACAAGGCACGTTGTTTATCCTTTTTAAAAGCACATCTAGCTAATCTTACAAATAGATGAGCTGTTAACTTGGAATGTGCACTTTCCTGTTACAACCAATAATTATTACTCTTGGACAGATTTGTCCAAGAGTCAAGTCTCCAGGAAACAACTTGTCATAAGTCTCGAATGTGGTGTTATGCATGGTCTTTTCCACACTGTGCAACTGTGAAATGTTAATGTTTTTGTCCCTGAGCAGTGGTAATATTATTTCTGTCTTGGGAATTTTGCCATAGATTCTTATTTCTTTGGGCATCAGAGATCAGAGCATAACTCTTTTTTACACGAATGATAATCAGTCCAGTTTTGATATGTATTCTCTTTTTGTTTGTTTTTAATTTGTCTGTATGCCACCCAGAACTGCTGTGAGTTGGGCGGCCGTACAAGTTGAATGAATGAATGAATGAATGAATGAATGAATGAATGAATGAAGGCTTGCGCAGTGCAGGATGGGTTACATTGACCTGCTGTCTGTGTAATTCGGATCATGACATTGAAAAGCAGTCTGCAATCATGCAGAATGCAAAGACTTTTCCAGAGGGAAAGCTTTTGAAATTTTAAAATGGGCCAATTAAAAAGCAGTCCAGACCAGTTTAGGGAGCTATTTCAAGCAAAATTTTAGTATGCGCGGTAGAATCACGGGTAAATTTGTTCTTGAAATGAGGCAATCTGTTTCTGTGATCACACCCTGTGACAATTTTTAGGAGAAATATTTGTTTGTAGAAGGCTGTCATGTTGTATGACAGCCTTTTAATTCCATGAAATATTTCTCCAGGCTACTTCCCAATTTACTATTTCAGATTGGAAAGCTTTACATACTGTTTGTCTGCTTTTGAAGAAATTATTGCTTTTGAAGAATTAACCTAATTATGCTTGTATATATGTGAAGGGGGGGGGGATATTTTTGCTGAGTAAGCAAAGGTAAACCCTCTTCTGAAACTATTGATTTGATGGGGCACTCCTATAACACAGACTTGTAAACTTGGAAAGTTGTTTTACCCAACTTTTTTTGATGGACTATATGGACTATCCAGAATAGGTAACATATGCATATATTCATGATAGATGCATTTTGAAATGCATTTTGTGCCAGAATAAACTTCATTAAGAAACGAAAAAGAGAAGGAGGTAGTCAAGTATGAAGGTAGTCAAGTATGGAGTTTATATAACTGAACCATAAAGGAATATGTTTGACTTGGCTTAGTGATTTAAATGAATCCAGGTACTGTGGTTTGTAAACCTTGACGTAACAGTTTAGCACTCTAAACAAACTCAGCCACTTGTGGCTTATTTAATAAAGTATTACTAAACCAGCCGTATGTTGAATTCAGCCACAGAGAGGCCAGGTTATGCTGGCCATGTATTGTCCTTCCACTTTCTCTCTAAGCTTACAGATAGTGCAGCTTGACTTTGACCTTGACTCTTACACAACTATATGCCAAACAAATAGTTTTCAGTTCAAGATACTGATCTGCCACAGAACGTTTCTTTATTTGTATGGTTTACTTCTTGTTTTTGTTGGCAGATTGCTAGGAAACCATTTGGCCCAGGAGAGATCAGAAAAGTCACACACCAGGCATTTCTATAAAAATAATTTTATTTACAGAAAACAAACATATTTACAGGCTCTCAGTGAGAGCTGCTTAACTCTCTACATGCCTACACAGAAGGGAAACTGAAACTAAAACAAGTTCAGGCAAGTTCTTCTCCCCACGTGCAAAAATTAACATCCGAAAAGAGGACAATTAAATTCACCCTCTTCACTGGCCAAAATGATTAGTTACCATAGTAACCTTAATCTGTAGTAGAAAACATATTAACAGTTTTTTCATTTTTTCCGTATGTTTGCATTAAAAACATGTATGTTTTTATCTGTATCAACAGGCTAAGAGGTATATTATTACTTTCTGTATAAGGCATTTCTTTAGTAGCATGTTTTCAGTTAAATTTGCTTTGTTTTATTGTCTGTTCATTTAACTTATTTGTGTATCCACTCATTATTAAGAAACTTGTTGGATTTCAAAGTGTAACTTGAGAGTGAACATGGAAACCAATGCCACTTAATAAAACCCAAGATTCTTAATATAATTGAAGTGTATTAGGTTAGTTCATGATTACATAATTTCCCATGCTGAGCTCTTCCTAATCTGTTTTCATGTGAGTAATTAATTGCAAAGCAATCTTCTTTTTACGAAGTAATTGAGGGAGGGGTATCTGTATCCCCCAAAGTCCAGTAAATTGAACAGCATATCATCATAGCATATTTCACGTTACTTCTGTCACTACACAAATGATGTAAATTACAGTGAATTTGGTCAGCTGCATGCTAAGTCCTTTGTTTCAAATTCTGGAAGACCAAGGTTTCACTCTGTCTCCACAGTACCTTAGAGCAAACCACTCTAGCTTGCTTTAAAAACTGCACAGAGCAGAAAATTTGTACGGTTTAACCACATAAACCAACATGACTTGGCTTTTCAGTTGTAATTCTTTTATGTGTAGAATGCAAATACATTTTAATGTTTTCCCAAAATCACTGTATATATTAAATAAACTGTTAGAGAAAATGGAAGACGTGTTTTAGCTTTGTAAAAAGGTGATCAAAGATTTCTCCTGGGAATATATGGGTAGAGAATTAGAACTTTTTAAGGGTTGAGTTTATAATAGAAGATCATTCATATACATATACACACTGTGTCTGTGTGTGTGTATGCATGTATATGTATCTGTGTGCCATGTTAATATAAATATGCCAAAGAACTATGTAAAGTATTACAAGAGGTCTTGCAATATTTTAGGTCTTGACACCTAATGACGTCTTTTTCTTGGAAGGACCAGAGTCCCAAGTACTGTATTCTGAAAACTTTCTGCAGTTTTCGTTGTGATTTGTTGTTGGACCTATGGGGAATGCTGCTTGGCAGTCACAAGGCAAGAATTTCCACAGAACTAGCTGTATGGGCTGTTCAGAATTACCAGAGAGTTTTGATGTGTTGCATATTTAGAAAACCCCCCCCCCCACAGATTTACTACTGAACTTAAAAAATTATGTTAGGAATTTAGTATCAGTTTCATTTGTAATTAAATATGATTCTTTTAAATACATTGTTTTTGCATTATGTAAGAAAAACTGTTATTTCATTTAATCACTATATATACCATCTCCTGTGTCATACACATTGTGTAATTAAAATAAAAATAGCATCAGTCATAGTAATAGAAACATATCAACATGATTTAATGCTTTTAAATATCTAAAGGGGAAATCACCAAAAATTGCCCATTGTAGGTCTCAGTTAAATACCACAGACATTAGGAAAGGGAGATGGGTCTTCAATAGATACCCAAAACAACAGAATGTTGATGCTTTCTCTGTGCAAGACGGGAGCACATTCCATACAATATGCATAGGTCTCCCTCTACCAGGTAACATTTTGTGATTTATATGCTGTTAGCAAGACTTCCTCATATACTTTTGCCATCAAGACTAACTTAGTGGCCCTTAGCTGCTAATAATTTTAAAGGTGTTTTTGGAATAGCCAGAAAAGATTGGAGATCTTGTCGGCATTCTGACATACGACTGGATTATATAGCTGGGCTGGTGGAAGTTGTCTAGGATATATACTGGAAGAAATAAAGATTAGTCCTGGGGACACTTCAGAATCCACGCTACAGCAGCTCAAGATGTCAAGGACTGTCGTCACGGACACGGACTTTTCTGGTTTATTATGGGTAGTCCTGGAGTTATGACCATTCGTTCAGCGACCGTTCAGAGTTTTGGGGGCACTGAACGAATGGTAGTTATGCACAGTCCCTGAAGTTATGGCCATTGTGGCACACACACCCCCCCCGGTCACAAGATCAAAATTTGGGTGCTTGGCAGCTTGCCCGGACTTAGGATCACAGGGTTGCTTCAACTCCCCCCTGCCTGCCTATCTCTCCTCCCATCTCCGCCCCTGCCACCCTGCGCTCTCTGTCGCTGCCACCCCTGCTGGCCTTGCCACCCTATGCTTGCTGGCCTGGCTGCCCCCAGCTGACCTTCGCCATTGTCGTCTTGCTGCTGCTGACAAGGTGTGCCCTGCCTGGCCCTTCGCAAGGCAGCTGCCGGCCGCATGAGGCCTTCTTCCCAAGGCCGTGCTTGGCCCGTGTCCAAATTGTGCACGTGATTTGGACAAGAGGCGGGCGTGGCCTTGGAAAGAAGGCCTGGTAAAGCGAGATGGGGGCAGAGTTGGTGGGGGGAGATAGGCAGGTGGGGGGAATTGAAGAGGAGGCAGTCCCTTGCCTTGCCAAGGCTCAGGTCAGGGAGGGACCAAGCTGGGAGTGGCTTGGATTGGGGTGGGTCCTTGGCTAATAACTGGTGGGATTCTGTTAACAATGGCAACCAGGACTGCCGGGATTGCTGTTGCTAATTGGTGTGGTCACGTGACATCACGCTTTATGACCGCATCTCTTAGCAATGGAAATTCTGATTGCAATTGCCATTGTAATTTGAGGACTACCCTTAGTGGCTCAGCATATTTGATTGGTGTTACTGCTCACTGCTCCCTCTTCTGGATTTCTCATCCCGAGAAAGACGGGCCAATGCCAATAATATCTTGTTACCCTTATGCAAAGATGAGTACTACTTTTTGCACATTGTTCTGGGAGCTTTTCCTAAAAAATGGACGTGCAAGCATTTTACTAAAACTGTATTGAAATGGGTAGTAGGTGGGACATTTTCTCTTTATTTATGGACTTGTCCTCTGAAATCCATATTTGCATAAGTGTTCGTAGTTTCTGTGATTCATTGTGATGGAAATGGCCACTTCAGACACTGGTTCCGTTCCATTGTTCAGTGCAGGAATCCTAATTAAAACGTTATCAGTAAATGGCTGTCCAGTGCCCAGCCTTCTCTTGACCGCAGAGAGTGAAGGGGAGGGCTTCCCGTCCCTTAGCAGCTGCTCCACGGTGGTAGGACTACTTTTATAATTGTGAAATTCTTCTTAACATGAACTTGTAATTAGCCTTTCTCTAACATAATTGCCATCTTTTTACCTTCTGCTCCCTGAGATGATAGGGAACAGGTCTTGATGTTCTTCTTGTCAGTGACACCTGCTCAGGTTCAGCCAGACCATCAGCAGATTCTTTCAGTCTCCTAGGATGCCATCATTCTCTCCCTAGAGCTTTGAATGTATTCAAACTTAATAGGTACTCCCTGACTATATTTCTGTTACGTGTAAGAAATGGTGCTCTTTCAACCAGCTTTTCAGAAAGTCCCAGCGGAATGCATATCCTGTTCTCGAGGAAGACTAAACAGAATTGGAGTTGAGTAGTTCTGCTTATCTGTTAGTATGGGATTGTATTTATTTATTTATTTTCTATCCCGCCTTTATTATTATTATAAATAACTCAAGGCTGCGAACATACCAAATTCTCCTTCCTCCTCCTGTTTTCCCCATAACAACCACCCTGTGAGGTGAGCTGGGCTGAGAGAGAGGGACTTGCCCAAGGTCACCCAGCCGGCTTTCCTGCCTAAAGCGGGACTAGAACTCACAGCCTTCTGGTTTCTAGCTCGTTGTCTTTAAGCACTAGACCAAACTGACTCGGCTGTATTATCTGTTCTGAGAGACAGTTTGATGTAGTGGTTAAGGCACCAGGCCAGAAATCGGGAGACTAAAAGTTCTAGTCCTGCCTTAGGCATGAAGCCAGCTGGGTGACCTTGGGCCAGTCACTTTCTCTCAGCCCTGGGAAGGAGGCAATGGCAAATCACTTCTGAAAAACCTTGCCAAGAAAACGGCAGGGACTTGTCCAGGCAGTCTCCAAAAACTGGACACGATTGAATGGATTAAAAAAAAAATCTGTCTAGGATTGGATTGCATGGCTAGGCAGTCTGTTCTAGTATTGGATCTAGTATGGCTAGGCAGAAGCCGAACTTCAACTTTCAGGGATCCCAGGTTATTTTTCAGGCTGAGTTGATCAAGGCTGGTGTTTTCACCTCTCTCGTTCCCCTCCTCACCTCAGCAACTCCCCATCTGGCATATTTTACCTGCTCATCCACCCCAAGCTTCCTGGGGTTTCCCGTCCTGTCTCTCCTCAACCGACACCATCAATACCTCAAATCTGTGCATCTCACTGGCGTACCCCCCCCCACCTGCCCCTTCCCAGCGCCTTCTCTTCTCATAGCTGCCGCTGAGCTTTTTCCCACTTCTGCCTGGAACAACTGTTCTGATGTGTATCTGGACCAAAAGGGCCTGTTTTGGTTCTGTATCTAGACCCGATACAAACGCTTAAGTGTAGGCACAAGCCACCCCGAAACAGCTTTTTCATGCATGGGACAGTTTGTACACAAACCATTTTGTGGCGGGGTCCAGGAGGCGGGCCTTCTCTGCAGTGGCGCCCGCCCTGTGGAACATTCTACCCCCCGAAGTGAGGCAGGCCCCTTCCGACCTTCTGGAGGGGCTTGAAGACCTGGTTTTGCCGCCTCGCCTGGGATGGGAAGGGCAATAGCTCTTCCTGGGGGTGGCTGGTGATGTAGAGTTCTCCCTACCAAATGGAAATCTTCCCACTTGGATTCTATATTTATATTTTTATTATTTTAATATTGGTGATTTTATGATGTTAGGTTTTAAGGTGAATTTTATTGTAAACAGCCCAGAGTCCCCCTTTTAGGGGGAGATGGGCGGTGATAGAAATGTGAATAATAAATAAATAAATTTTGCATATCCTTATACAGTTATCCTTTTGACATTTTCTCTGAACAGTTGGTAACTGCTTCTTTCCCCCCTAATCTACACGAGCGTGTTTGAAGAAGACTTTTTTGTTCTTGGCATCCTTTGCTAATTTCAGGTCAGTCTGAGTTTTAGCTATCCCAGTCCTCTGTCTAAAATTTGAGAGAACTGTATCTTCTTTCGTAATCTTTCCCTTTTTCTTTCTCGTCTGTGTGTGTTTTTAATCAGATTTTCTCTACTTTGACCCTTTACATCCTCTTCCCCCTTCCCCCTCTTCTTTGGAATGTTTATTTTGTAATTGTACTTTTAGCTTATCCTTTTCCAAATACATTCCCTGTCTTGGGCTGTTATTCCCACAGAGTCCTGCTGTGGAATCCTACTTATCATTGCTCTGTGTTTATTAAAATCCACTATTTGGGGGCCCAAGGTGTACATTGAAGTATGTTCAGCTTTAGATCATGGTCACTTCCTCCTAAGTTCCAACTACTTTCACTTCCAATTGTTTCTTTTTAGTTAGGATCAAGTTAAATTAAGAATAGCTGATTTCACTGGGGCTTCTTCCAGCCTTTAAAGGAGGACATTGTTAGTAAGATCAGGAATTTCCTGCAAGGGTCATGTTTGGCAGAATTTGTTTCTCAATAAATACTGAGGTAGTTAATGTAATTTTAAAAACTCTGCCAAATCTGCTAAAATAAACAAATCTCAAACTCTTACGGAAATAGCTACAGAGGGGTTTGGACACCCACCTAAAGATAGTTCATTCCACTTCTTCACCCTGTCATAGAAAAGGGCTTCTTTTTCCTGTCTAATTTTTTATTTTTATTTTTGTTTTTGCTTGTTTTTGTTTTTCAGTGTTTGCTTTTTTGGAACATGAAACAAGGTTTTATCATGTTGCAAATGGCACCTTAACTGCATGTTTCAGGCTGTAAAATATTTATTATGCCAAAATTAGCAACTTAGACAAAGCTAAGACAAATACTCAGAGGCTGCTAAAACAATAGTTGGATATGCTTTCATCTTTTTAAAAGACAACTAGGAATTTTATCCCAGCTGAACATTCCAAGCTGTTTTTAAAGGCATCCCCGTGTATGTAAGGTAGGAGTGGGGAACTTGCAGCTCAAGATGTTGCTGAACATCATGATCCATCTGTCCTGAGCAGCATTGCCAGTGACAATAAATTCTGGGAATTGTAGTTAGATCAGGAAGGCCACAAGTTTCTCAACCCTGAAGGTTTTTAAGTAAACTTCAGTCTAACTTGTTAAGCTGAAGATTCTTTTCCCCTCCATCCATTACTCTCTCTTGGAAGTCCTACTAATGTCACCTCTAACTTCTTGTATAACTTGTTAATGCTCATCCACTTCATGATAGCCTCTGAAGACTGGTTTAGAACAAATCATCAGTTGCCAGGGTAATGAAATGAACAGCGCCAAGTACCTTCGGCATATTGAGGATGCTCAACTGTAAACTTCAAGATAATTCTGCTTAGTGATTTTATCTGAAATTAAACTACTTCCATTACTACGCAGAGCCTGACGGAACTCCACAAACTAGTTCTGTGGTGCTAAGCTAGCAATCCTTATAGTCTTATGATACGATTTTTTTTTAATCTGAACTTGTTCCCAAGTCTGTGAGTCAAGTTACAGTGAAGGAGAAATGTTCTAGAACCACAAAGATTTCTGATCTCTTGCAAAATCATCACCACCACCACCACCATCGAGAAAAGTTGCCAAAGTTGGGATAACCCATTTCTCCTATCATGGAACCATTGTCTTGAGTAGTGTCAGCACACTTGTTATAAACAGTGTCTTCTACTTCTAACAAGTCTTTTCCTCTACCACATACAGTACTAGTTGACTTTTAAACAATTATATTCCCCAAACTGCTAAAGGAGGGAATGTCAGCCCTTCACGGTAGACCAGATTAGGGAAACAGTGCCAGAATCTTGCAAGTCTGAATGCACCTTCTCCTCTCTCACTTTATCTTCCTCTGCTGGAGATGTTTACTCATTATTACATTCTTGGACTGGGTGCCGGCCCCTTTTATCTGTTTCCTTGGTAGCAGTTCTTCCATCTGTCCTTCAAGGCCATTCCTGCTGCCCTCTCCAGGGGGATATTCTGAATGTAAAGACCACTAGTCCCATATTTTTTTCACTAATTGCAGCTACTGGATTCAGGCATCACATCCAGCTATTATTTAAATGGGCCATGGTGATGCATAAACCTCACTTTCAGAGTTGGCATTCTATTTAAAAACCAAATGTTGTTCATTTATTTGTATGTGTGTTTCTTTATTTGTATCTTTCCTCCAGAATTTCAAGCTGATATACCTAGAGCCACCTCCTTCTGTTTCTCCCCCTAGCAACATCTCTGTCAAGTAGGGCGGGCTGAGAGAGAGTGACTGGTCCCACATCACCCAGTATGTTTCTGTGGCTGAGAGTGGATTTCAAGTAGTTACTCCACGCCTAGTCCAACATCTTAACTGCTGTACCACACTTGTTGAACTATAGTTAAGCAAACTGTGGCTTAGTGAAACGTGCGGACATTTTTTCTTCAAGCTGAAGTGCCTCTTGACGCACGGAGTTATATGAGGATCAGTTGGTTACAGGAGTTAAAGATTTGACAGAAAGACAGATTTTTCTTGGTAGAACTGCTAGCAACTACAACGAAAATTAAGAGCTAACGGTAACTTTTACTTGCTCACCCTTCTTTGAATGACTGATTTCTTTGAAAAGTTCTTAGGGTAAGAAACTCTAAATTCCCCCCTTCGCCCCCCTTGAAAGGATGCTCTGAGCTTTTGAAGCTGCAATTCTGTATGCTCTTGCTTGGGAATTTAAGCTGTTAATACTTTGTGGGATGAACTTACAGTGAGAGTCTGGCTGTTAGTTATTAAAAGCAAATATCTTGGAAAGGAGACAATTGCTTACCGGGCAGAAATTTCTTATTAAAAACAATTGTTGCTTAGGTGGATATTATTAGTCAAAGGTCCCTTTTCAAAAAGACAGTGTGGGCAATTTTCCTGAGCTGTACACATGAAACAGAGCAAAATCAGGGCTGGGAGAAAGTGAGTTTTGCTTTAGGCACAAAACCAGCTGGGCGACTTTGGGCCAGTCCATCTCTCTCAGCCCCAGGAAGAAGGCAAGGGCAAATCCCTTAAAAAAAAAGTTGCCAAGAAAACTGTAGGGAATTGTTCGGGGGACAAGATTGATTTGAAGGTTAACAACAGCAGCACTTAAATAAGCCCCAACAATACCTCCCATGTGGTATTGTGGGGCGTATTTAAAAATGCCAAATGCTTAATAGGGCAATACCAGATGAAGCAATAAGGTGGAACAAGAAACCGGCTTGGCACTTTTTGCTTGGCATTGTGTTCAAGGTGGACTCTGGCTTGGGGGTGGGCCAGACTGCAGACAAAGGGGATAATTTGCCATCTCCTTTCCTGTCACCTTTAATCCAGGCTTTTGGCACACTTGGGGCCTTTGAATTGCTGCACATTTAATGAAGCTTTAATGCAAATATTTCAGCTGCTGCATCAACAGTTCTGGAAAAGTGATGAGAACAGAGATAACCCAGTTGTCTTGTAAAATGCGTTAAAATCTAGAGCCATATTGCAAACAAGTGCCATTGCCCTGAACTAACTGGGGACTGCTAATTTTGGAAACAAGCTTCACTGCATTGAGCGAGGCTCACACCCAAAATACATGTTTGTCGAGCTGCAATTAGAACTAGTGATTTGGGTCCTGTCTGCTTCTCTTCAACCCCATGGAAAAAGTAATGGTCATTGAGAAGCATAGGGAATTTGAAACACAGGGAGATCTGTTGCCAAAGGTGCCCTCCAGTTGTATACTTCAGGAGAGGGGCTAGGGTAGTAGTAGTATAACTTTATTGATTAGTCAATTGACCATATCAAAAGAGAGGGGCTACAGCTGCAACCAGAGTATTTCTCTGTGTTTGATGGCTGTTCTTTAAACTTTATTATTTTTTTAATCCATTCAGTTGTGAGGAGGGAAGCGGGAATTTCCAGTTATCAAATCCCAATTTAGTTAGTGGTTACCTATCCCACTTTTTAAAAATATGTTCAGTCATGTCTGATTCTCGGAGACTGCTTGGACAAGTCCCTGCAGTTTTCTTGGCAAGGTTTTTCAGAAATGGTTTGCTATTGCCTCCTTCCTAGGGCTGAGAGAGAGTGACTGGCCCAAGGTCACCCAGCTGGCTTTGTGCCCAAAGCGGGACTAGAACTCCTGGTCTCCTGGTTTCTAGCCTGGTACCTTAACCACAACACCAAACTGGCTCTCTAAATTTTGGTTAGAAAGTGATTTTTCTAATGTTTTCTTTTATACCTTCTGTTGCTAGTTGTTCTGATGAACCTTTCAGTTTTTATCAATTCTTTAAGGTTGTTTCATTTTCTTAAGTAGAACATGACCAAAACCTGAAGATCTTTTTTTAAAATTAAAATTTCAAACGTCTAGCTCTTTATAATCCCTCAGAATGGAGGGTTAATTTCCCCCTAGTGTTCAAGAGCTTCTGAAATGTGAAATGCCACATGGTACAATCTGCAAAAAACAGTCCTTTTAGATAAGATGAGTAGAGCACCTTTTTATTCTCTAAATGGATTTAACCTTTAAAAAACTGCCTTAGATGTATGTGTAGAAAAGAGAGACACAGTAGAATAGAAATATACTGAACTATAAATATGAGTATCTACACAAATCTGTTAAAATACCAAACAGCTTCTCCTCACATGAAGCAATGATATGTAGACATTTGGGTTGGCTCCATGTAACTCTGATTAACTGTGTCTTTGGAATGGTCTGTAATTTATGTGTATCCCTGTCTATTTTACTTGTGAGTTTAAATCTTAAATTCCTATACTGAAATTTTACTTGGCAACATTAGATAGAGCTGTTATTTTTAGACTTGTAGCTGCAGATTGGTAGATTCTTTTTTATACAGCTCAGTTTTGGCAGCGTGTGTGTGTCTACACAATGCAATAAGTCGGCTTATACAACAGCTCAACTACTGAAAGGAGTGTGCATTTGGATGTATAAAGATGTATCACAGGTAATATCTAATTAGCTGAGGAGTGATTATAATGGCCTGAAATCAGTGTTTGCGTATGTATCAGTGCAGTAAATGCCCACTGATTTGGCACAGTTTACATCTTCTTACATGTGTTACCAGGATGCAAACCTGATCAGAAACTGCATTCGCAGTGTAACAAGGAGCAGATGATGATTATCCTCCTGCGTGATTCATATCTGTGACATCTCATACGATCTCTCTCATATCTCATATCTTGGGGTATGGGATGTATTTGGTAATAAACAAGAGTAGTACAACCCCCTACACTTAGTCATTTTGTAAGTTTCCATTTTCTTAAAAATGTACACGATGAAAGAATTCTTGGGCTGTTCAATTCCCCCTTAATAACAATTCAGTGTTTTCTTTAAAGCAATGAAAAAGAGCAAAGTTGCCTTCCTGTTCCTATACCACTCTTTTACAGAGGTAACCTTTCTCATGTGGTGTATGTACATACATACATACATACATACATACATGCACTTCTTCTTTTTTTGCTTAATTATTTATTTTGACTCCAACGCTGCCTGACTCCAGACAGACTCTGGGTGCCCCCCCCCTCTGAAATACAAATGCAGTAAAATAAATATAATAAATAAAATGGCAAATCCAGACCACTAACATCAAAATTTATGGACATATGACAAACACATTTGACACGGAGTTCCACCCAACCCACCTCAAGGCATGGGAGAACCACCAGATCTTTAAAGCTTTCTCGAATGCCATTAGAGCCATCTGGATCTTAGGGAGGACCTCATTCCAGAGGGCAGAGGCTACAACAGGGTAGCTGTGCTTCCTGGGTCCTTAAAGATGACACTGATTGAGGGGACTTGGAGTATGCCCTTATACTGGATCATAGATAGCAAGGAGCTCAGTTTATTCTTGCTGCTTTTACAAAGTCCAGGGTTTTTTTTTTTAATGTATTCCCTGATTCATTACAAAACAAAATGCAAAATGTGCATACATGCAGAAAGGAAAATATCCAATATTTAAAATTAAAATAGAAAAATAAACGAAGGTACAATTATATGCAATATCATGGAGTGATGCCAAATGCATATTATGCTTCTCTTTGCTACAAAAAAGAGAAATTTTAGCAATTATAATACATACAGTTTTGTTGATGGCCACAAAGAGAAGGGTCAGATGCCACTTCTGTTAACCCTGTTTCTGCATGCCACAGTTGAATTCAGGGCTGTTCTACCCCTCCTGCTTACCCTTCCCACTAACTGAGTTAGGGTGTTCATCTGGCACTTTTGGAATATCATGAGCCATTTCCTGTTCTGGAAAGTATCCTTTTGGAAATGGATGACCCACAGTTAGCTTTGGGGGGAAAACTAGAACGTCCAGGAACAGGTTGGAAAGATAGCAACTAAGCTGTGAAAGTGGAATTCATAGCCCTTGTAAGTGTTGCTGGACTGATTGAACATTCTTGCCTGAAGCTCAGTATAGCAGCTGGATTCAGTATGATTGGCTCGCCATCTAGACATTTTATAGTTGTAACTCTTGAGGACTCACATACATAGTGGGCATCTGTCTAGACATAACTAAGATGTACCAGATCATTCCCTGGCGTTTTGAAGTTGATGTAGATGTTGAAAATGGAATGTTTTGTCAGTGTAGTTTCTAGATCTCGTTGGGTTTGGCAGCGCTATGGAACTGAAGCATAACCCTCTTCAAAGGGTATTCGTATCCGATTGTTGAGTGTGGATATGTGATTCTTGCGTGTTCTTCATGTGTGTTCTGTATGTGACTTAGATTCAGTATTCCTCAGGCCTACCTCTTCCTCTTCAGTGGAGCCCTGTGATTATGTGAATCAAGCCTGGTTTTTGCTGGAGTCGGCAGTTATAAACAGAGAGGCACTTTTTATAATTTCCCACAGCGCTGACATTTTTTTCTTGAAAAGTTGTGGGTTTTTAATTTGACTGGAATCTGGTTGAATTTTTCATTCATACTTGGGTTCCTATTAATATAGTTTATAGTAGCTATCTAAGGTATTTCTCACACTCTTTGTTTCTTTACAAAAGCAAATACTGTACGTAGTTGAATGTGTCAATTTTCATCTAGTAAAGAAAGGACAAACATCCCCGCCGTTTTAAATTGTCTTACATTGGTGGCCTCCTAGGTTCAGGTGAGCCTCCATTTTAAGCCACTCTTGTCTCAGAGTTAGAATAACAAATTGGATATGAAATGACATCTAGAAGAAGAGGGCTAAAGACATTTCAGCTTCATTCTGAAATTTGGTGGTTCTGTGGTAAGAGGTGCTTCACACATGATGAGTGCGGTGATTTTCCAACTCTTGTGTTGTGGTAGCAACTGTGTTCATGCTACATAGCAAGCCAGGCTTATGTTTACCTACACATGTGCTCAGGAGCTCTTCTCCATGTGCAGTGCTATCATTTCTTTTGATGTTGCCATCTCATCTGGAGCATAATGGTTCTTCTGCCTTGATCAAGATTAATGGCAGTGAGTAGTTGATGAATCCTCTTTACTTCTTTGCCCACTCACAGCCACTTCTTGGCAACAGTTTTCAGATGTTGAGATGGCTCAGCTCGCACTTGCTCGGCACCTTACTTAAAACGTCCCATGTACTTTTCAGCACAGTGAACTCTGTGGAGCCATAACGGCTGACATTCTCTCTCTTGTTTTTCCATGGGGCCGGGTCTAACTAGGTATGTATAAATAAATAGTTTTGAACAGGGACCACATGACTAAGAGCTGCAGCAGTAGAAGGCAGTAGCTTTTTTTGTGGCTTCATAATATGCTTGACAATTTGTGTAAAAGGGCTTTTAAATTGGAAGAAATGGTGTCTCTCAGATTATTGCAGGCATGAGAAACTCAATAGAATCTAGTGAATGGGTGAGAAATGTGACCCTTTGGTTGGTGCTGGGTTGCCCTGCAGAGGTTCCATTATAGATAGAACAGGCTCTCTTCTTGCTGTGTTCAAGAGGCATTTCACTGATTTCTGTCAAGAAGAAAAGCTTTCCTAAAGGAATGCTCTTAAAGCCTTGTAGATTATTAAGATCTGTTAAAGCCAGTTGTGGTTTTTCTGTGGAATTGGCAAAGGGACCTTACCAGTTCACTTGGCTTTGAATTAAATGGCACAGCCAGGGCAGTAACAGATACCGGATTTTATCTGGCCCATCACAATTTCTATACTCCTAGTAGATGTTTCCCCCCTTTCGGTGCTGTACTCTGATATACGTGCAGGTATTTCCTGATATTTCAAAAGTGGCAAATGTTGAGGGAGACAGAGATCTCCATATTTTTGTAGTATAGGGATCTCTTTGAGTGACTTCTTAGTTTGTTAATTAAAAGACCATGTAGATATATCGTTTAAATGTCTTTATACTTCTAAATAAATATTCATTTATATATATATATATATATAAATCAGTATTCCCAAATTGACTCAGTTAATCAGATTTACATGGAGCCAACCCAAATGTCTACATATCATTGCTTCATTTGAGGAGAAGCTGTTTGGTGTTTTAACAGATTTGTGTAGATACTCATATTTATAGTTCAGTATATTTCTATTCTACTGTGTCTCTCTCTTCTACAGATACAGCTTTACTTTTGGAAGTTTTGGCTAGAGATAGAATATTTAGAGACAGCAGTGAACAGCTTATAATGTTGAATATTTATCTAGAAGAAAAGTCTGGGTAGAGCTCAGAGTTCCATGTTATAAGAGCAAAGGCTGGTTGGTGTCCCTTGTCAGAAGCCTCCTATTACGTAGATCTTGTCCTGTCTCAGACCACACACCCACAAACACGCAGAGAGGTGGTTGCAAACTTCACTGAAGTGTGTGTTTGTGAAGCAAATAAACAAGCGGCAAGGAAATGTGAGGGGAGATGCACACGCGCGCACACAGTAGAGAAATCGAGTCCCCAAAAGTCCAGCAAGCTTGCCTTCAGAGAGTTCCAAATCCAAAGCAGCCGGCCCAAGAGTGGTCAAGCAAAGTCCAAGTGTCCCAACGCTGTAGAAGGGTCGTCAGCTGGTCCAGTTTAGAGTCAAAGTCACGAGGTTTCAAGTCGGGAGTCAAGGCACACAGAGTTTGGGTTGTTGCCAATGGAGAGCTTTGAGTTGGTTGCTCTTCTTAAATAGAAGCAACCCTGGTGTTGCTCATTTGGAAGGGTGAGCTTCCTTTCTTGCCAGGAGCCTTGCAGAGCGCCTCTCCTCTCCTCTCCACATCGCAAGCCCTTGCACTGGGAGGGGGTGGCAGCTCAGACTCCTCATCTTCAGAGTTGTGTTGTGTTTCCTGGTTTGTCCAGCAACTCTAGAGCTGTCTGCTTGTTGACAGTCTCCTTGTCAGAGTCCAAGCTGGCCATGACAGACCTGTACAAACAACTGGCAGTGATTGTGAATTAGTGTCAGACCCAACTGACTCAAAGTGTTTGTAGTAGTGTGACACTATGACTGCTGCTTTAGAGTCTTAATGAAAAGTACACTATCTTTTGAAACAAGTGTGCCACTGTAGATCCTAATCCTGTTTTCAGAATGAATTTAGTGTACAGCTCAATCTTTTAAAATTTCTGTAGAGATGAAGAACAGAAATTCCTTCCTCTCTTTCAAAACTAGCTGTATAATTAGTTTTGCATTGCTGTACAGTGATGATATTTGGCAAACAAAAGGTAAAACTTAAGTCAGTACTGGCCAGCTGCCATTAAAATGACTGTAAGGTGTTTATTGTGTAATATTGTAAGTATTAGAACAATAATAATGCAGTTTGTCTTCTAAGATATTGGTCTTAAGTTAGTGGATCAGACCTAGTGTATATACAAGTGGATTTTGTATAATGGACTGGGTCCCGTATCTAAAGATGTTTCAAATGAGATATTCCAGAAGACACCCATGTTCCCTTTTAGAAACTTTTCAGAGTATAAGCCACTAAGCAGGGTCTCTCTTCTTTGTGGCTGTAGATTTGGATGTTTTCCATACCACTCTAAGTAGTCTATTTCTACCATGTTTTGATCTTTTTCCTTCCATCTTACAGAAGTTTAGTCATCTGCTTAACATGTAGGAGGGAATGCACAAGATCTATACCCTCTAGAAAACATTTAAGCCAAAGCACTGCTCTTAACTGGTTTATTAGGTTTTTTTTTAATTAAGTCTCATGCTTTTCCTTCAAGAATTTCAAAGCAATGTATCCAGACAGCATTATGGTTGAGTGGCCATTTGAATTTGGTTTTGCCAAGTCTTAGTCTGACATCCTAGCTGTTGGATGAAACAGGGTTCATTTGTGTGCAGATACTAAGGAAGCCATTGATATAAGAGTCTTGTTGCATTTGTGGAATATTTGGCAATATTTACCTGTGCTTAGGTAAAGGTAAAGGTTTCCCTTGACATTGAGTCCAGTCGTGTCCAACTCTAGGGGGCGGTGCTCATCTCCGTTTCAAAGCTGAACAGCCGGCGTTTGTCTGTAGACACTTCCTCCGTGGTCATGTGGCCGGCATGACTAAACGGAACGCCGTTACCTGCCCGCTGAAGCGGTGCCTATTAGTCTTCTCACATTGGCATGTTTTTGAACTGTTAGATTGGCAGGAGCTGGGACTAGCAACAGGAGCTCACCCCGCCAACCGGATTCGAACCGCCGACCTTCCGATCGGCAAGCTCAGCAGCTCAGCGGTTTAACCCGCAGCGCCACCGCGTCCCCCTTCTTACCTGTGCTTAGGTAATGATTATTAATTGATTATATAGATGAAATAGAATCCCAGCCTTGTGAATGTGGGAATATTAATACGAAGTGCCACCATGGTTAGGTCAGACTACCAGTTCCCAGCTCAATTTAACAGTTTAACATAGATTATGCTACACCAACCTTTCTCAACCTTTTGACCCTGGAGGAACCCTTGAAATGTTTTTCAGGCCTGGGGGAGCCCCTGCACATTCAGGCTCAAAGAGAGGCCAGAAGTTACAAAAGTATTCTATTTGTTTCATGGGTAGGCCTGTCTAGATGCATGAACAGTGTTCGTAAACCAAAAATAAAGACTGAAACTTACCTCTTTCATGTGAAGTTGCCTGAATTTGAAATAATTTTTTAAATAAATTGTCATCTCCCAGGGAACCACTAGTGACCTCTTGTGGAATCCTGGGGTGCCACGGAACCCTGGTTGAGAAACCCCGTGCTACACGGAATATCTCATTCTGTTCTGTAAAATTTACATTGATGATCTGTTTCCAGTATTCACCTATAAAAACTCGAATACGTTGGGGTATTTGAACTATCAGCTGAAGCCTTATAGTTGCTAATGTTGTAGCTCTACCAAAGGCTCTACCTTAAGAACTGCTAAGATGTTACAGCATTCTCATTCTCATTTATTTTCAAGGATTCCCTCTTCCACTCCACACCAAGAACAAAGTTTATGTAACTCCATCATCGTTAACAAAAAATAGTTTGGAATTCCTTCATTTCAAAATGCATTTCCATTTAGAAATCTACTAATATAGATAGATAAGGGACGCGGTGGCGCTGCGGGTTAAACCGCTGAGCTGTCGATCGGAAGGTCGGCGGTTCGAAACCGCGCGGCGGGGTGAGCTCCCGTTGCTCGTCCCAGCTTCTGCACACCAAGCAGTTCGAAAACATGCAAATGTGAGTAGATTAATTGGTACCGCTTCGGCGGGAAGGTAACGGCGTTCCGTGAGTCATGCTGGCCACATGACCCGGAAGTGTCCTATGGACAACGCCGGCTCCAAGGCTTTGAAACGGAGATGAGCACCGCCCCCTAGAGTTGGACACGACTGGACTTTACGTCAAGGGAAACCTTTACCTTTACTAATATAGATAGATACTTTATTGATTTAGTCTTTTGACCATATCAAGAGTAAGAGAAAAAAGAAAATAAAAAACCATTATAAAAATACAAGTAAATGCAGACAAAACTGTAGACGTTTCTCGGCCTTTTGACTAAGATCAAGTATGGTACTAATATATAAAATAAAATACTAAAGATATAATACTGAATGTATAAAGAACTTTAGGAATATCTTAAATGAGTAATCAGGAGAATGTAGAGGAGAAGCGTCTTATGTGAATTTTTCATCTCTTATAGCAGCTTTACAGCTGTATTGGACTGTAACATTAGTTGAGATTTCAAGAATAACTCATAAGGAAGATTTACTGAGTGCACATTTAAGAAGAAGCGATTCAAGATCTGTAAGGCTTTTTCCTTGCTTTTACAAATGTTTTGAGTCTGAATGGCTGTGGGGAATATCAGGAATATATTTATACTTTCATCACAAGTTGAAATTGATATCTAAATACTTATAAGGTGTATATATAGAACAACATATTTTATTTGGTTGAGAAACCATGGCTCATACATGACTGCAAATCAGAGGATGATTTCTAAAAATGTTATGTTTACATCCGAGCAAAGTGTAAACTTTTCTTTTCCACTGCAATGGATTTCAGGCAAGGCATTATTCTAATGCTCCCTTTCCTTTTCATATTCATAAAACTGAAGTAGCTTCAGAACAATTATTTTCAGGTTGAGAACTGCTGCTCTAGAAAAAGGTTTCTCAACCAGGGTTCCGTGGCACCCCAGGGTTCCACGAGAGGTCACTAGAGGTTCCCTGGGGGATCACGATTTATTTAAAAAACTATTTCAAATTCAGTCAACTTCACATTAAAGAGGTAAATTTCCTTCTTTATTCTTAGTTCATGTCTATAGACAGGCCTACCCATGAAACAAATAGAATAATTTTGTAACTTCTGGCCTCTATTTGAGCCTGAATGGGCAGGGGTTCCCTGAGGCCTGAAGAATATTTCAAGGGTTCCTCTAGGGTCAAAAAGTTGAGAAAGGCTGCTCTAGAATACTTTTGAAGGGTATCTGGGTACCATTCAGAGATGTCTGGAGGTTCGTGTGCTTCTGGAGTCTCAGACTATGTGTTTCTGTGCTAAAGAATCCTAAACAGAAATTAGTTTTGTTCACAGATAGCAAGCCTTCTATTTAAAAACAAAACAAAAACACATTTTTGAGGCTAAGGAAATTGTATTGAATAAAACCTTGGCTCTTTATATGTAACAGTGATAATCCATTGACCTCAAGGGACTAATTTAGCATGCTTACCTTTTTCTAGAATTGTGTCCGCTGGTTTCAGTGGACTTTATCCCACAGTTGTTGCAGCAACTGGATAGGATTTTCTTCCTTGTTTCCTTTTTTTTAAAGCCTCGGGACAATTAACTCTTTTTTCCTTTAGATAGCTAGAAGTTGAAGCGAAAGGTCAAGTCTATTTCTCTGCATTCTGTAACCCCAAAACAGTTTAAAACAAGACACTGTGCAAAATTAAAACATTAATAATTAAATCAGCAAGCTTGATATTTCAATGTGATTTTTATAGCAGGTGAAAGAAAGAAGGGTTTGGTGACTAGTGGCAAGATGTCCCTAGTTAAACTGGTAGAATATTTACTAAATAAGAGTGTGTTTGCTGAGTGTTAACATGTTGCGGAAGTATGCCATCAGCATGAATGAAAAAAAAAAAGATAAAATATTGCTTAAAGACAACATTTAAATTATTTTACAATGCCTATGTAAGTCTTGCTGTTTGCTGCTGTTTTCATATTAGATAATCTTAATATAATCTTGAGTGCCATGCCTGCTTTGCATGGAGGAGGTCCCCATTTCATTTCTGATATGTCCAGGTAGGGCATTACCGGGAAATGCAGATATTGCTGAGCTGCATGGACTCATGGACTGAATCAGTAACTTCCTGTATTCCTGTTTATAAGCCTAACTTAGCATAACTTTCTACAGTGATAGAATATTGGTTTAGCTACTGTTCTTTTTTGTGGGAAATAATACTCATTTTGGATTTGTTTTCAGCATTCCGCTCTTCAAATAAAAAGCAGTTATGCTTTCATCGGGAATAATGATTTGTCAGATGAGTCCCTCCCTTCCCTTTCAGCTTGTAACACATTATAAACCAGCTTCAGAAGATGTGGAGCTCTCTAGAGCTTTAGATGTAGGAAGAGGCTGGAGATTGGGGCTTTCCTGTAAATGAAAGGCTGTATCAAGGATCTTCAGATGTGAGCTCCAGAACTGCTTTTCGAAGATACTACAGTGGTCTCCTACATAAATAACTTTAAAGAAAGTAAATCCTTAGCAAATATGCCTACTAGCTACTACACATCTGATATTGGCACAAGGAAAGGATGGGATTTTAGAGGATTGTACTCTATTTAGGCCTAGATATAAAACTACATCTCTTCTTGGACTCACAGATCCTGCTTGGAGAGCAGATGGAACCTTTTTTCCAGAAAGGCTGTTACACAGCTCCATCTTGTTTGCCGGTTGAGGCCACTTCTGGAAAAGTAGGCTCACTAACACCTCACTAATACCTTTGTCACCTCATGGCTAGAGTACTGCAATTTGATCTATATGAAGATCAAATTTGAAGAGCATCTGGTATCTTCAGCTGGTCCAGAAGTCAGTATCTTGAGTAATAATGGGGTCCACTTGGTTTGCCCATGTGGCACCCATACTTCAGGAGCTGCATTGGTTGCCATTAGGCTTTGAGGTGCAATCCAAGGTACTGATTGTTACCCTTCATGTCCTTTAGGCTTAGCATCTGGATATCTGTGAGTCTGCCTTCTCTAGATAGTATCTTCCTGTCTGGTAAGAGCTAGGATGGAGAGCTGGCTTTGGACCCTGACTCTGAGGAAATGTTGACAGTAGGGACCCTGAGGGTGAGGCCTTCTCCTGCTCAGTCTCTTTCCTCCCAAAGTGGATACCCTCTGAGTTAAGGGTACACCTCTGAGTTAAGGATATCCACTTCCTTGTTAATACTTAGAAGGGCCATATATCCATTAAAACTTAGCTCTTCTGAAGGACTGGGGGGAATAGCAAGAATAGTTGAACGGCTCCTGAAATTGTAGCACCAAGGAACATTGGGGAATTAGGATGTCAGTAATGATAGTTTTGTTTTGTTTTTATCTTAATTGGTTTTGCTGAATGTCAGCTCTAGTTGTGTTTTAATCCAGTTACTGGATTGTAGAATGTACATCACTCAGAGTTGTGTTGATTAGAGTGGCATATAAATCCTATAATATGTACATAAGTGCTTAAATAAGTTTTAAAAAGACCTTGGTTGGTAGCAAAAGTAGAAATTAACCTTTCTGAGTAAAAACCTGTGCTGTCTAAACTGGATTGATGCCCTGTTTTGAAATTTCTCACCAATCAAAATATTTTTAAACCCATAGAAGATTTACATCTAGAGAGTTAAAATTCTCTGAACACTTGCAACAAAAGTGTATTCTTCTTCTAAGCATGTGCCATTAAGTAAAGATATGTACAATAGGGCACAGGAAGGGAAAGATTTAAACAATCTGGAACAATATGACAGCTCAGAGAATCTGGGGGAAAAATGTGTGTGTGTGTTTGTGTTTACACACACAGATAAGCCCTGCAAATCTTTTATCTATGTTTGATGTGAAAATACCTTTTACTAAGGGTGGGAAACTTCTGAGTGGCACATTATACACCTAATTGTAATATGATGTAGGAAGATGGTCAGGAAGAAGGAAATGCAAATTAAGCCACAATTCTGCATGATTGCCTTGATAAAACCAGTTGGGTTTGCAAGCATGGGAGGTCCTCTTGTTTCCAAGATGAATCCAGGTGGCTCCAGAGGTGTAATCCCTAGATGAAAGCTGTTACAAGGCCTGGACTATTCCCTTTTGGCTTTGTCCTGCCACATTGCTTTGGGTTTGTCTGCGTACAAACAAGAGGTTCGGCATGACTGACGATTGATGATGGTGAACTGCCTATTATCTCTTTGACAGTGACCTTAAGTTCACTGTTGTTAATTAAAAAAAAAAAAAAGCCACAACCTTGGCTTCCTTCCCCACGTTCTTCAATGTCTGTCTGCATATTTCTTATTTTCATTCATTCATTCATTCATTCATTCATTCATTCATTCATTCATTCATTCTCTTCTCTATCCTTCTACTCTTGTGAGAAGTCAAGGTAGCATAGAAAAATTGGAACCAAGTGGGCAGTGATATACATGGAGTTCATTTGACTTGGAAGTTACTGCATTGACATTTCAGCATGAACAACTGGGGTCTGAATAAATGGCTGGGTTGTACAAAGCAGTTCTGGCCTTGAAGTTGGTGGAAATATAATAGTCATATCTTTATATAAAACAGAGGCTCAGTTGACCCAAGACATTAATCCTCAGGAGGTTTGTTTGGTTTGGTCTTAGTATATTATATGACACCAACCATTGTGATTTTGTAAACTGTGCAATATGACTTCATGTGTTATGTGGACTTCATGTGTCTATTGGTTTATCCAGTAAATCAGGATTAAACAAGCCATAGCTTAATGTGTTTTATTGTGGTAGATTATATTTGATTTATTTATTTATGCTCATGGATGAGAATTTCATACATCAAAAAACAAAGCTTATATTCACCAAGTCCCCCGGAAATAGTAGTGACGGCTTTGAAAGCATGGCCTCTGCCCCCCCCCCCCCAAGAAGGTTGCCAATCCTTACCTCATAGCATGGGAATAGTCTGTTTTATTAATTAATTGGTTGTCTAAACAAAATCCTCTGAAACCAGCTCTCTTCTAAATAAAAAGTAAGGTAGGTTTTATATTTTGCCAAATGTGTATTGTGGATATCCTGAGTTGCATTAATTATTTCTGCTAGTAAGTAACATGGACCAGTAGCTTAAAAGCTTCTGCATTCAACACAGTGGCTTGGCAGACAGTTTCATTTATTCAAAGAAGTTGTATACAACCAAACAAAATGTAATGCTTGGAAGTGAAAGATGCTTCCAAGTTTTAGTTGAAATATTTAGTCTGCAATTATTGAATTACATGCTTCAGTTGCTCTTGCTTTTCACATTCAGTGTATTAGTAAAATCTGCCTCATGTATTCTCTTCTGAAGAAAAGGCTAAATGTTGTCACACTGTATTTCAGTGGCAGTTAAATACATATACACTTTGGTTACCAGTAGTATGCAAAGGAGGAATGTGCTTGCAAGATGTGGCAAGAAGGAAGAACACTAGATGTGTAACGTGGGGTCTTTAGATCCTCCAGCTGCTAAGACCTAGAGATCTGTTATAGGATCCAGCAATCAGGGGACAGCAATGGTGAGAGTGGTATATGGCTTTCTGAAAAGGCATAGAAGAGGCCCACATGAAACTAAAGTGTTAACTATGGCTAGTACAAGCAGTGATTTGTTTGGTGTCTGAGTAGAATTGAAATTAAAGCATGCAGTAGTATGTATGTAGGTGAAGGTTTCCCTTGACGTGAAGTCCAGTCATGTCCGACTCTAGGGGGCGGTGCTCATCTCTGTTTCAAAGCCGAAGAGCCGGCGTTTGTCCGTAGACACTTTCTCCGTGGTCATGTGGCTGGCATGACTAAACAGAACGCCGTTACCTGCCTGCTGAAGCGGTACCTATTAATCTACTCACATTTGCATGTTTTCGAACTGCTAGGTTGGCAGGAGCTGGGACTAGCAACGGGAGCTCACCCCGTCACGCGGATTCGAACCGCCGACCTTCCAGTCGGCAAGCTCAGCAGCTCAGCAGTTTCACCCGCAGCACCACCGCGTCCCCTAGTATGTGTGTAGAATGCCCTTAAAGTGAAGCTATACATTAAGTGAAGAACCAGCAATTCCTGGATGTTCTGTTGGTTATATTCACCCCTGTAGTTAAATTGGATGGTAAGTATTGGATTTGTGGGCAAGATTTGGTATGTTTGTTCTGTAGACCAAAGAACCTCACAAAAGATTTCAGGGATTCCCCATCACACGTGATCAGTAAAAATGTAGGTATGCCTGTGTAATGTAACCAATTTGACTGTAAGCAATGGGAAGCTGTGGCCCCAGGCAAGTACAGAAAGATGAGATGCTCATTGACTGTTATCTGAGGCTAATGCGTTATGACAAGGGTTCTATGGTCATCCGGAACACAAATTTTAGCTTAGGGCAACACCAAGACTGTGGGGAAGGCAATGTCGATTCTGATTTCAATTAAATCCCTGTAAAGATTTTTACAGATAAAATGATCTGCTGGACTATTAAAGCCTTTGTTCCTAGGCACTTAGGATATTGTCTTCACAGCAAGGAAAAGGTACAACAAAGCAGGATGAACTAACATTGTTTTGCACCCAGTTAAAAAAAGAATAGTTATATCCCGATTGGTTTTAGCAGTATTATAAGAAATGACAAATTGTGGGGGGGGGGGGAAGGGGTCCATTTACGGCAGTTCTTGGTGTAAAACTTAAGGTCGTTCTGTACACGGAGGTGACTCAAAGTTAGTATTTTAGAATCATTTTAGAATTTAGAGATGTCAAAATTTGATATAAAGAAGCCATTGGAAAAGCACAGGTTTTTCAGCTATTTGGAAGCAGAAATGGGTTGGGGGGATTTGATGCTACAGCATGAGAACGTTTCAGCAAGGTCAGGCACTGAATTTTATATACATCCTCCTCACATATTGCATGCATATTTTACAATAGGCATCCACATTAGTTCAGTATGATATATGTTGTAGCATGCTGCATTTCCAAGACTGTGTTGCAACCATTGCTCCCACCTGAAGATTTTCTTAGATGATGAAAATGTGCAGAAAATGGCTGTTTGGTAAAGCATCTATGTCCCGCCCCCCCAAAATTCAAGGTTTTGAATATGTAATGCTGTAGTGTAATTCTGCACAATAAAGCCCCTACAAAGCATCATATTCACATTAATAGTCCATGGAGCCTGCTTGAATAATTGCTAAAAAATGCGTATAGCAGTAGAGGGTGTTATTCTCTAAACTGGAGCACAACTCATTGCTGATGTACCCCTTTTGAACATGCCCAGATAGTTCTGCCAGCATAACCCAAGCATGAATACTGCCAACAGTCTTGCACTTTGCATTTCCCAGCTGGCATTTATCTTTCCGCAATCCAGAGACTCTCTGTGTGCAGCTGGTACACACATTAGTGTGTTATATCCAGCTTTTTGGCTTTCCAGGATATACTTTAAGTTCATTGTTTATATTATGCTCACTTCTCTTGGGCAATTTGTAGTATACTTGGCATGACAAGAAGTCCTTGACTGGTTATTTTTTTCAGCTATCTCTCTGTTGGTAGTCTGCGGTTAATAAGGGCTAGGAAGATTCCTGTGAATAATTACAAATTTATTTCATTTTTGGGACTGAATTTTGCCTGTGGATTGTCCTTTTTAGGCAAGCCTGTTATGGGAATAGGAACTCACGGTATACCAGAGTCAGTAGTCCTTCGTAGTGTATGTTTGTTTTAATTCTTATACAAATATCTAAGAAAACTGGGAGTGTAACAAGTTGTCTTAGGATAATGGTAACATTAAATCAAACTTTGAACTGTTAAGTTTGTACTGCATAGAGAAATTTAGAACCTGGCTCTGAAAGTTAATATGGAACGGCACAAGCTGGCAGCATCACATTGATTTATGTCAACATTATTGTGCTTTTATGGTGCCATCTAGTTTCCCTGGGTGTAGAATCTGAAATGGTTTAGGAAGGACGTTGTCTGTGACCTGACTGTGCAGATTTTTAAAAATTTTAATGTAATTGTTGGAATTGCTCAGAATGATCTTGCCAGTTGCGTAGGACAGAAGATATCAGACAGAGAATCTGTGCAGAATAATAACACCAGGACATCTGTGTTTTTGTATGATCACTTCAGAGTTGGCTGATCTCCAATTTCTGTCATTCTTATTGTTGGTATGATCTGATGTATTCTTTTGTGACTAAAAGTATTTGCAGGAAAGGGGAAGGAAAATGTGTGGGGCAGTGGGGATTGAAGCAGCAGCAATTAACAGGCATTTTCTTAAAAAGCGTTATGAACAAATTTGTAGAAAAGACTTCTGCCTCACCCCCTTAACTCTCTGATCAGTTTATTGCTCAAACTTTATTTAATCTCCTGTGTTAGATGGCTGACCTAAGATCTTGAGACTCCCTTTTTTGTTCTGAAGTACAGTAAAAAATAAATAAATAAATTGGGATTATCTTCTCCAGAGGGAATCTGCCTATCCCATTTGAACCATCTGAAGAATCCACTCGATTCCTCCTCTTTGACAGATCGAGCTGTGGGGAATGCGGGAACAGACCTTCCCTAACAGCTTCTCTATCTCTGTGGAACGGTGTTTTTCAACCTAGGCAACTTTAAGACGTGTGGACTTCAACTCCCAGAATTCCCTAGCCAGCAAGGCTGGCTGGGGAATTCTGGGAGTTGAAGTCCACACGTCTTAAAGTTGCCTAGGTTGAAAAAAACAGCTGTGGAATATGCAGTCCCCTGAAATCTATATAGTCCCCACATTCCTATCTTTTGCAGACTGGGTTCTGTAAAGAGAGTATTTGAAGAGTAAGAGCTATGGCATGGATTATTTTTAATCCTGATAAGTGCTTTTATCCCTTTTTCACTATTACTGTATTTCAGTTGTAATTAATATTGCTATTTTACAAGTTTTCATTTGAACGTTAGCCACTTGGAGTCTCTGAAGTTAGGCAGGATATAAATGCTAAATATGGAATGCACTACAGGTAATCCTCGCTTAACAACCACAATTGAGGCCAGAATTTTGGTTTCTAAACAAAGCAGTCATTAAACGAATCTGACCTTAATTTTACAACCTTTTTTGCAGCAGTTGTTAAGTGAATCACCACAGGCATTAAGTGAACCATGTGGTTGTTAAGTGAATCACATGGTTCCCCATTGATTTTGCTTGCCAGAAGCCAGCCAGGAAGGTAAAAAATGGCGATCATGTGACCATGGGATGGTGCACAGTCATAAATGTGAACTGGTTGCCAAGCACCTGAATCGTGATCACATGACCATGGAGAAGCTGCAATGGTCATAATGTGAGAACTGGTTGTAGTTCAGTTTTTTCAGCACCGTCATAAGTCTGAACTGTCACTAAACGAGTGGTTGTTAATGAAGACAACCTGTATTTATAGGCCTTTTTTTCCCCAGTTGGAGATTGTGGGCAATTAGATGTATCTAGGATCTGAACACATTGTCCTGCCCTACAAAGGGGAAATGAAAAGCCACCTCGTTCATCCTTGTATATTTATAACTTATTTCAGCCCTGCTCTCCAAACGCAGTGTATCTGTTGAGTTTCTGATTCAGGTCTGGTTGCCATGGAAAATGTGAGAATTATGCCTGAGGTGCATGTAGTGTTTCCTTTTTCATTTTATTGTTCACTCTTGCAGTGTGTGCATCAGTATTTTCAACTTTCAGCTAGTCTTATTCGCATTCATTATATTTTATTTTTTTAATTCCTTATTTTGCAAATCTTTGCATATTGTAAAAGATGAATTCAGATAAGCCAATGTGAAGGTAGGATGGAAGTCTTATCAGCTGAAGCAATGCAAAGATGAGAATGTAAGAAAGGTCATGGCTTAGGATTGAACATAGGTTTTGCATGCAGAAAATTATACATTTGCACCTTGACATTTTCAAACAAGCTTCGAAATCCTGGAATGCCATTAGTAGTCATTTTGGGTACAGTGTTTAGCTAGAAAGGCTAATTGTATGAGTCAGTAAAATGTATTATTATTATTATTATTATTATTATTATTCTGTTGTGCTTTGGATCCAAAGCTGAAAAGATCCCTCAGAGCGGGCATTGGTGCCTTCTTAAAGGAGCTGTGCCTGTTCCTGGGATCACACAAACACTGTGGCAAGACCTTTGCTATGGCAAGTCATGGCAAGGCCTTTGTAGCAATTTGACCTGCAATAGATAGTCATGAATGGTAGCGCTGTGGGTCAGCCTGCTGGGGCATCTTATGCAATGTGCCCAGTTTCCAAGAACTCGGTAATCTTCGCCCATGTACTTGTAAACATATGTTCACACCCATGAGGGCTATGGAACCTCAGCTTTCACTCCCCAGACTGGATGTGAATCTTGACTGTCAACTGGATGTTATATCTCTAATGAGATAGTGGTTCACTGGTGGTCACAACCATCTGGAGTATGACTGCAGAAAGTGACTGTTGTGGTGCTCCTTGGAGATGAAAGCTGCAGCTGCTTATCTTAGAGTCACACTCCACCACAAAATATGTTGTGCTCCGGTTGGTTGAAGAGGCCCATGAATTTGAGGTGTGGACAAAGAAATTATTCCCATTATTCTGATTTCTGAAGGGTTAAAAATGTACAGAAGGTATAAATAGAACAGCAGAGAGTTTTCTTATGTAACTGAGGAGGTTTTATTATTTTGAGCAATAAAAATAGATCACATTCCAGCAAAAAATGGAAAAGGAAGCCTTAGAGTACCAAATAGGGGAGTCCTTTCTGAACCCTCCTGTATCCTCAGGCTGCGTAACGTTATACAGTGGGATGAAGGATGGAGCTGCTAAATTGCTTGCCCCGATTACAAACTGTTGTCTGTGGCTTGGATGACCAATTTTTGCTGAACTTGGCCATCCTGTTTTGAAATACCAATTTATACATTGTAAGAGAACCTCTGAAACATCCTATTTTGGATTATTAGTGTGTGCAAATCTTCTGGGGTGACTTGTTTTTAACAAATCCTAAAGCTCAGTTTGGTAAGCTCCCTCTGCTGGCTGTGTGTATCATTTAGCGACAGATACAGTACTTTTTGACCTAGCTGGTTCAGCACTTTTTTTTTTTCCTTACTCTGCAGGTGTGGCTACATACTGGGAGGTTTTAGTTACTCTGGTTTATATCTCTCTGACTGCGGGGCTAAGAAACAAACTATCCAACATATAGTGACAGAGTGCCAAAATAGAGCCTATAATGGAGATTTCGCCGATTTCCTGGCTGTGACAAATGAAGCAAAAAATTATATTTGTAATCTAGACATATGTCTATAATTTTATACTCTATATTTTACATCTTGTATTTTATTTCCTGTGTTTTTATCTTATTGAACTGTGATGCGAATGTGCCATATGATAAATAAATAAATAAATAAATAAGCATCTCTCTGACCTATCCTTATTAGCAAGAGATAGGGCAGCACAAAACTATCCAAAATAAAATAGAACAATAAGTGAATAACATTCATGTTCAGAACTGGGTACACTTAGACTTAATACGTGTCTTTATCTGGCTCCTTTAACATTAAAGGTTAGCAGGGACTTTGTTTCAAGTTTGCCTGGCCAAACATCCGTGACGAGGGATCAAGAACACTCTTCATCCCCTTGGTACTATACCTTTAAAAAAATTATGCCTGGAAATATTCCTAGAGGACAGGTTGAGCCATACAACTTCCTCTGAGGCTTCATTTGTAGTTTGGCAGTTTTCTGTTTATCTCTTTTTTCATAGCTTTTGTACAGTCATAACTATTGGATCTCCACTCCGTAGAAAGTGGACTTTGGCACCTCTAGGCTGTATTTCTGGTAGCAAGTTCCGGATCCTCTGCCTAAATCCTGAAATGGTTCCCAACTCTTCATTCCAAGAACTGTGCTTAATTTTGCTTTTCAGACCTGATGACAGCCGAAAGCAGTGTACGTTGCCGGGTTTCTGTTTTGCTGGGAAGAGCTTTTCAGAATAAAATTAGATGTTACGTCATACAATGGGTCCAGCTAGATGACAGTGTCAAGACAACTTTGGCTGAGCTCTGAGAATTAATTTGGATTGATCTTGATTAGCACTCAGAGGGAGATTACCAAGAAGTCCCAGGGGTCTGGGTTAATCTGGGAAGTCGAAAGCACATCCCAGAAGGCAGCAGTGGGAAATTGCGTTTATGATGTTACTAAGACGTGTCACCAAGAGTGAGCTCCACTTGAATGAAACTTCTATCTAACGGTACAGAGAAGATGGTTTGCCCCCTACCTTCAGTGTAGCTGCCCAGATACACCCCATAACACAGAAGGGTAGGAGATCTCAGATAATTTGAACTCTTACTTTATCTGAGATCTCTTATTGTTCAACTGCATTTATTGTTACACTGCCTAATTTAATGCTGCAATTACCAGTCAGCTGATTGCCTTTGTGAGAAGTCCTCCTCCAAATCTGCTACATCTAGATATAATATCTATCTAGAATATAATATAATATAATATAATATCCAGATGGTCTTTTTTACTTTCTTCAACACTTGTAGTAGCCTATCCCATGCATCCACCAGACATATGGCTGTCTGCAGTGTGAATGCTCTTGTGGCTTCATACGTAAAAGATCCATTTCAGGCAAAACATCTCTGCCTGGTGACTTCAAGGTAATTATTTCTTACTGCAAGCCAGAATTTGTATGTTTTGTTTTTCTCTGACAAGAGCAGTGTCTTTTAAATAAAACATTTGTCTTTTAGTTTAGTAGGCAGAAGAGAACATGTTTATCAGGTGCTTTAATGTAATTGTCCATCCATCCATCCATCCATCCCAGTTTGGTGTAGTGGTTAAGGCACCGGGCTAGAAACCAGGAGACGGTGAGTTCTAGTCCTGCCTTAGGCAGCAAGCCAGCTGGATGACTTTAGGCCAGTTGCTCGCTCTCAGCCCTAGGAAGGAGGCAATGGCAAACCACTTCCGAAATCTTGCCAAGAAAACTGCAGGGACTTGTCCAGGCAGTCCCCAGGAATCAAGACTGACTTGAAGGCATCAAAAAAAGGATCCAGATTGGTGTAGTGGTTTAAGGCACTGGGCTAGAAACTGGGAGACAGTGAGTTCTAGTCCTGCCTTAGGCACCAAGCCAGCCGGGTGACCTTGGGCCAGTCACTTTCTCTCAGCCCCAGGAAGGAGGCAATGGTGGCAAACCACTTCTGAAAACCTTGCCAAGAAAACTGCAGGGACTTCTCCAGGCAGTCTCCGAGAGTCAGACACGATTGAACGGATTTATATGTGGAATTCAAACCCTTCTGCTGGGTTACATTCCCCAGTGCGGTCATATTTTGGAGAAGCAACTATCTTGGTGATTTTGCTGTTAAAGTGTTTCGGTAGAGCACGGCCATCGTTGCTTTGTGTGGAGCGTGAATGTCTTGAGTTAGAATCAGTTGTGGAGCATGTTGAGTGCCCCCCATAGCCTGGAAGAGGGATCAAAACATAAAAATGAAAAACTTAGATAAGAAAACAAGTGCTAGCAGCTTCTGTTTCTGTCTAATAATATTCTGCATATTGACCCTTGAGAAGTAGGCATGCCTTAGTCCCAGTGAAAGTAGCTGAGTCTTGTTTAAAACTGTCCTTTTAAATGGCATGTTTTCAGTTTTATGTTCATACAGCCCTGTTTTTCAGTATTTGGAAGTGTTGAAAAAACACAAAGGAGTTGGCGATAACATGGCAATACAATCCTGAAAGCAAGTGAAAAGACCAAATGAAAGAGACATTGTTTCTCATAGACATATGAAGAGCATTTCAAAGGAAACCCAATAAGAGCTGAGCATGAAACATATCGCGATCGATCAGCAAAATGAGACGGCAGAGCTGTTTTATTTAAAGTAGAAACCAGGTGGAAAACTAATGAGGTAGTTGAAAGTCCTCTACAGATTATCGTAAGCTTCATTTAAGACTTGTTAAAAGCCAGTTTATTGGATTTTGTTTGTTTTGGGGGAATTTTGTGCCTGTGGGGCAATTACCAGTTTAATGCGTAAATGTGCTACAAACACACACATATCCACAATAAAAAAAGGCTCAGCTGCAGTAGCTTTCCAGTATAGTAGAAGTATCTTCCCTGAATCAAAGGTGACCATAGTTTCCTCTTTGGGTGTGATTTTTTAATTATGTAATGGGAAGGCCTTAGTTTTAGCACACTATTGAAAAACAGTAAATAGTAGCTCTGCTGTTACTACTCTAATGAATTGTTTTTCAATGTTCTCTCCCTCATGCTACAGAGTGCCCTTTAGTCAGGGCTAAATATGCTGGAAAATGCTTTTCATGGTGATGGTTGCAAGTACAGAGATGTGGGATGAGTGTTTCCTTTGAAGGGAAATGCTAATGAGGAAGCTGCCTTTCAGCAAGTACAACTGCTGATGACTTTTTTCTCTTTTGCCATTGCTGGAATCAGCTGTACTCACATTGACATAAAGCCCTCTTCTCAGGGACATAGGGTGCCACACATCCAGTTGAAAACTCTTTTCTTTCATTATAGCATTGTTTAAAACCAACCAAGCTTGTGTCATAGCTACGAAAGAAACACTGGTTTGCCGAGAAGTATTTACCACTTGGAGAAAATAAAAATTGGTGCCTTTCGACATAGGCTTAAAACTGAAGAAGAGCGTGAGCTGAGGGGCTGCAAACCACACAGCTGGAATTCTTTTTAAGTCACTGCGGCATCATAAGGAATTGAATTGAATAGAATATCTTTATTACAGTCTTTGACCAGCCTTTACAATAAAAGAAAATAGTTTAATCCAGCAATGCATTGTCGGGAAAAAGGAAAACAATAAAACAGTGAAACAATGGATCTAATTAAAAGTTTTGCAGAATTGTATAACTTGATAAAAATATTTGGCCACCTGGTGTGTGAGTGTGAAGTCAGCATCCCTTAAAAGGAAATAAATGTAAAATCTATCAGTATGACCCTCAAATTGGGGAGATCTGAGCACGTCTTGGGGCCTCACGAAAAGGACACCATATGAGGACATGGGCGTCACAAGGAGCATTTGTAATAGTCTCAGAGCAAATGGAGTAATGTGATCCTGATGGCCTGATGGCAAAGGTATTTCCACATCATTTGAATAGGACATGATGACACACTTCCTTAGCTAAAAGCAGCATAAGGCATTTGAGCAGTACACAGGGCCTCACTGTGCATGCTGTAGTAGCAAGTCCATTTAGTCAGAATGAGCTTCAAACACACAATTCGCAGGGTATCAGGGGTAATGCAACAATAATGGATCAATAGCCTTGCATTTGATTAGACAGTTTATGGCCTTAATGCAGAATTTCAGAATCAATGCCGCTTCGTATGTCAGTTTCTGGGACACAGTGATACTTTTGCATTTGTCACTTAAATGGACAAATCCAGCCAGAGATAAAATGTTGTTAGTTCCAGTCTGTGGTAATTGAATTTTTGATACATTTATTTTATGTAGACGTTTACCAATGAATCGGATTTTTAAATTGATTTTTTTAATGCCGAAGAAAGGGCATCATAGGGAAAAAAAACCAGCTTCATTAAAAAAAAATGTACAAAAAACCTCCATCTGTAGTTGTTTACTTCCTTATCTTATGTGCCACACTTTAGTCTAGAAGGCTTTTCAGCACAACAGAGGAAGAAATTGATTTTCAGTCATTTTAAATGACCAAACAACTAATCGTGCCCCATAACGTATGTTCCCCGGCCTTTTTGCAGCAGCCAATAGCATCACAATAGCAAGTCAGTGAGCAGGACAATAACTTTTAATTAATTCAGGTATCTGAACTATAGAAGCGGTAGGTAGGACTAGCTCTGGACTCTTTCCTTTGTGGGTACAGATATTTGTTTAAAGGTCAACTACACATCAGGTAGGAAATGCAGTGGCACTGGAGGACGGTGGTATTAATCTTGTGCCGGTGCTATTTTTATAATACAAATCCCACCTTTTCAAATCAGCTGTTAGCCATACTGAGGGATATGAAATCTCATTGGGCATTTTAGTTTTTTTGTTTTGTTTTTTTGCACGAGATATCTTCAGTGTTAAGACTGAACAGCATAACAGGTTAAAAGCAAGCAGACTTGAAAGGGGGGATTTTTAAATTAGTGTTGCAGTAACTGGTATTAATATTTTTAACCAGCCACGTCTGTCGTTGTGATCTCTGCGTGACTTCTTTCTGTACAGTTCAGAGACTGGATTATCAAAAATGAGCAGAAGCTGAGAGGGTAGCACAGCTGCCACCCTTTAAAAAAAAAATAAAATAAAGCTGCTGATCTGTCAGCCAAAGAATTTTTGCACTGGCCTGTTGATGAGCTTTTCTGTGTTTGGAGGTGTATGGTTTTTGGACGAAGCCAAGTGTGTTAGCTCAAGTAAAAGTGGGCATGTATATCCATGCGCATGGGTACATTCATGTGCAGAGGATAGTTATGACAGGATTTTGAAAGCTTTTGGTTACAGTGAAGGTGAAGAGTCAAGTCCCGGTTCCCAACGTATTTAGATTGCTTGCCATCCCTCCCGATACGTCTGATGAATCCAATTTTATGCATATAGGATTTTGATTGAGAGTGAATCCAGAATTATCCAGAGTACATGGCAGAGGTGGGCTTGGCATTGCAACATTTATTTATGCTGCTCTTTCAATGATCTTTCAGTTTTTGTACAATTGATAGCAACTGTGTGAATATCTTTAATCATAGCCCATATTACTGAAGACGGGTATGTTGAGAAGATAGATGGAACAGATACAACCATGAGTAATTAAGCGTTTTAGTCATTCTGATCTCAGGATTTAGGCAACAGAAATGAAAATTTCTTAACTCACTCTGCCTGAAGCTGTTGTCGTTGCCCAACAACCCAAGAAAAGCTGGAAAGATATTATACTAACACTTTTGCTGCTTTTCTCCTTTACAGTGGTAGAAGAGGGACTTTGGGAGAATGGGCTTTCATACGAGTGCAGAACGCTGCTTTTCAAGGCGATCCACAACCTGTTGGAAAGGTGAGTATTGTTAAGGCTCTGTTAATGCTGCTGTGGATTTCCAGTTGTAACAGTAATCTGACTTTGGCAGACAGTTCCCTTCAGGGAGAGGCGTAAAAGAGTACTCTTCAGTGAGACATGGAAAGGCAACGTGCAAGAGCATAATTTTCTTCCGATCTTTGTACAGATGAGAAAAGATGTCTGTCTCTCTTTGCTAAGACCTTAAAAAGGGGAGGAAATTTTGTAGTTCATATGAAGGGTGATGACCACTGGGGCCCAGAAGATAAGGTTTGTGAAGCTGCAATTAAGGAAGTTTACTGAAGCCACAGCATTCAACACAACAGCAAACTTTTCGTACACTTTTGCTCTATCTTTGTCCCCCCCAGCTTAAACACTAAGAAAATGGGAAGGCAGTTGAGGGAGAGACCTGGACACGATTTATTTAATTAATTTAATTCCTATAGCCGCCCATCTCAACATTGGGCGACTATAGATATAGATGGTCTTGGCAATAACAGCTGGTCATTTTGTCCAAAAGAAGCACGACACAGATGTTTGTCTAAGGCAGAGGTTTTCACTCCTTTTCATCTCACAGCACACATCTCATAGGCGGGACTTCCGAGTTGCAAAGCTGGACTCAGGAGGAGAAATGGAGGCAGTCCGCCGCTGGTGATGTCACAGGAGGCGGGGTTCTCGCTGATGCAACACACCTGTGGACCTTTTGCAGCCCACTGGTTGAAAACCATTGGTCTAAGACAGCCTGTCTCAACCTTTTGACCCCAGAGGAACCCTTGAAATATTTTTCAGGCCTCGGGGAACCCTTGCACATTCAGGCTCAAAGATAGGCCAGACATCAGAAAATTATTATATTCGTTTCATGGGTTGGCCTGTATAGATGCATTAACAGTGTTCCTAAACTATTTTTAAACTATTTATATATTTATAAATAGTTTAAAATATTTAAACTATTTTAAATAAAGAGTGAAACTTACCTCTTTAATGTGAAATTGCCTTAATTTGAAATAATCTTTTAAATAAATCGTGATCCCCCAGGGAACCCCTAGTGACCTCTCGCAGAATCCTAAGGTGCCACGGAACCCTGGTTGAGAAACCCTGGTCTAAGGAGTTGATATTAAAGCTAGCAGACTCCTTTTAACTCAGTTGAAACTTGCTTCAGTTCCAAAGTATTAATTTTTTTTAAAATACCTTTTTCTATAACATTAAATACCTAGAAATTCAATTCTACCCATGAACTCTTAAGTTTATGCTGATGACAAATTTCGCAGTGAATAACCAATGTGATTGAAAAATAGATAATATTTATTTTGGTCACTGACCAGATAAAACAGAATGTAACATAAGATGATGATATGCCTCATTATTTATCCCAGAAAAAATATATTATCCATTCAAGTAAACTTCAATAAATCTGTGGCATTTCTATGGGTCTCTGACAAGTTCATTGTTTCTTTTCTTCCTGTTTAAATATGGTCCTGCATTTTAGGTTTAGCTGGTGAGCCCTTTTTAATCACAAAAATCTACGGTCTCAAACTTCACAATTATTTTACTTGCCCCCAACCCTCGACATCTTTAGTAATCACCTGGATTTTAAGAGGGATGCGTCTTAATGTAGTTTGTTCACTTGGAGGGCATTCCTACCTGATTTAGCACTATACTACTTATATTTGGATATTCTCAAAAGAACATACGAGAAGAAGTGGTATAAAAGGACCAGGGTGAATATTTTAGGATTTATTGCTTCTGCCCTTTTAGTTGGTTATTTTGTTCTTCTACCCATTACTTTTATTTCTGTCCTACTAACAAAAGGTATCTGATGGGAGTCAGTTTAATCAGTTTTCCCTGCTTAAAAATAAGCCCATTAAGAACTTTCTCTTCAAATTCCGGTAGCCAAGAAAATGCTACAGTATTATTATGGGTCTGGAAATCCAGTAGAATTAGCAATCTGGAATTCCTCTTGAAGTTCTTCAAAGCTAAGGCTTGATTCCTCATGTTATTTTGATTAAACTTTTCCATTGTTTGAGACAAACATTCATTTCTGGCCAGGGCCCATAGTTTTGATTGCTTGCTTAATGAACCATTTTCTGCTTTGGCTATTATCTCAAAACTTGCTAAAGTTTTCTGGCTGGTATTTTTAAACAAACTATAGATTTCATAAGGCATTAGTAGAATATACCCCAAGTTACTAATTTTAAAGATGCGCTTCCTTCTGTTTTCTGTCTAACCAAAATATTTGAAAGCTAAGAAATGCCTCATCTTTATCGGCACATAATTTTCCTAGTATGACACACTCTGAAATTTTCAACATACTATTTCTATTTCTGTATTTAAATTAGTTTTATGCCTTATAGATAAGAACTCTTTGCAGTTGGCCTGTTTGAGTAGTAGTTTCAGTTATGAAATGAGAGTTTTCATATTAGTGAAATGGACTGGGATTTTTTTTTTTAAAAAAATAAAAATCCTGAATTACAAATAGGAAACTTGAGTTAAATTAGTATTTCCTCATCACAGTTTTGGTAATAGGTTTAAACTGTTGTTTAATCAGTCTGTTCTTTTGACTCCCAACTGCCTTCACATTGACTGGTTCTAGTAATAATAATCCAGTATTTTGCTGAAACCAAATTGAACAGCAAGGTTGTTAGTCTGTTCATTAACTAGGAACTCTTACTGTTCAGAGCTGCTGCTCTGTTGCCAGGTGTGAAAACATAATACTGATTTTAAACATCTTTACTACTGTTTTTGACTAGATGAAATCAAATAGTAAGTAGTAGTCTTTATTGCAGTCATTAACCAGCACAAGGCAAATAGTAAGTGAACAAGGCTACCTGTTGAGCCTGGTAGTTAACCTTGGGATTCCTGATCTCAGTTCGATCTTTTGATTAGAGCGTAATCACTATCGTGCACTGGAATTAAAAAACAAATAATTGCCAGTTGTTGCTGCATTTGTGTTGCAATACAAGGGATGCTGTAAACCTAGGTTACTATGGATTTAGGGACCATCCAGTGGATAAATATAGAAACATCTTAGTTTGAGTAACTCTCAAGATGCACAAACGGCTCTTTTTGAATTGCTGAACTACTTCTCAAAATAAAAATAGTATTTTAGCACTTGTTGAAGCTCCATTTCCCCACCCCAGAAATCAATCAAGTCGCTATTTCATGGCTGTTGAACATGATTAGATCTGATTGTGCTGCGTAGCTTGGGTGGAGAGTATAATAATTTTTTCTGCAGGTTCTCGAGTCTGTTGATCTTTCTCATTTATGCTAAGTGGTTCCATTTTGACTACATAGAAACAGACAATTGGATAATGGGTTAACTGTTAATATGCATATAATGACACATTGTTGAGACTGATTTATGTTAACTCTGGTGATAATGGTTAGTGAACGGGTCTCGTTTATTGAAGTTTTACATAATGTTGTTAAGTTATAATTAATTAAAATTAAAACATTATATTGGTTAAAAATAAGTTTAGTACCAGTATAAATATCAAACCAGTTGCTCAAAATATATCTTTTTAGTCAACGAGTTGCTTCTTTAAAAATACCATGGTTTGAAAATATTTCACTAGTCAATTATTATTTTTTTTGAGACTGGATACATGCTTAAACATTAATCCAGTAAAAGGTAACATGATAATTATTTATTTTTCAATTAGGATTTATAGCCAACTATGTCTCAGCTTTGATGCAATGAGAATTAGTGTGTTGATAAGTGATAGAGGGGACAAATTTTTAAAATAGAGACATGGACAGACAATGATGTGAGACAAATAAGAGACCAAGACTAATATCATAAGGGCAGAAAGGCAGAGCTGGATGTGAAGAGGTGAAGCTGATGCAGTGAAGATGATGCCATTATTTTCTATAGTTAAATTACTATTTTTATTTTTCCTTTCTTTAGGTGCCTAATGGACAAAAACTTTGTAAGGATTGGGAAATGGTTCATCCGGCCATATGAAAAAGATGAAAAGCCTATTAACAAAAGGTAAGGATCCGTAGTGTTTAAAAATACATTGCCAATGCGGAGAGGCATGCTGCTGATGCTTAAACTATGCCATTCTCCATTTATAGTTCACTTCCCCCACCATGTGCATGTAATACATCCTGACACTTAATAACTCATCTGTTGAGATTGCGATAGTGAGCTCAGCCTTTGCATTAACTCTCTTCCCCCCCTCCCCCCCACTTGCAGCAGTTGAGTAGACTTGGAATTGGACGACAACCAGGGTTTGTTGGCAATTCCCACTGAAGCATGTGATGTTTCCATAAGCCCATAACAAGATCTTTTAAAGATTGTGGGTAAGAGAGATTGCCTGCCCGCCTCTTCCCAAGGGTATGGATTAAGCCCATGGAAGAAGTAACTGCACTACTGTGCAAATTATTGTGGTGGCATAAAAATGGTATCAGCCTTGTACTGGTAAACTGTGAAGCGGTTATATTTAAATGAGAGCTGATTTGTGGTTTTCTGTGGAATGGGTTAATTTTTACTGGTGAGAGCAGCTTTAACCAAGTAAACTAATCAAATTTATCTGCCCTTGTAGAAAATATTAGCATATTTATTGGCACCCGCCTTGCTAGCCAAGATCAGAATTTGGATTCATGTCTAGGGCCAAGGCCAACTCAGGACCAAGTTGACCCAATAGTTTATTTCTGTTTTGCTTGGAAATCAGTTGCAGATCAATTGAGATATTAGTTTTCCATGTCCCACTTCTGCCAGCTTAGGTAGGCTCACTCACAATGCTGTGTCTGGTCCTCCCCCATCCCATGACATCTTGAAGCCAGAACTGGAGAAAATGGAGTCAATTTTATAAAGTAGTGGAAAATATTGTGGTTTCTTTTAAAATGTTTTAAAGCTTATAAGAAAGCCAGGGACATTTTTAGAAAATCATTGATTGCCACAACTGATTATAATAGATTTATAGAACACTTTTGTGTAAAGCGATATCTGTCCAAAGCTATTTTTAGGCGCCGAAGTACATTTTGACAGAGGTAAAGTGATCTCTAAGTACAATTTATTTCTGTTGATCTAGTTTCTTCCTGTTGTAATTCCTATCATGCCACCTCAGAAACAGACTCATCCTTGCTAAATAATAAAGCCAATCAGTACAGAAAGCCAGCATGGTGGGATGTTAATTGGCTCTTTCATTGTGAACTATGAGTGATGTAGGCTTATAGTATTATCATGAACCAAGACCAGAAGTCTTATTCAAAACATGCTTGCTTCAAAACCAAAAATCAATCAAAAACAGCAAAATTGTTCAGTTTTCTGGCAGAGGATTGTGCTGTTTGAGATCCCAGCTGTGAGAAGAAGCTTCAGTATGTTTTGCTTTCAGAGATTTGTTTGTGTTTGTAACGTATTCATGGGTGGCTGTTGAGACGGTTGCGTCTTCATTGCCCTCCTAGCCCAGCTATAAATTGAGCTCAAGACAACATACGGATGATGGTTGTCAGGAGGCATGGTTGTGAAGCCTAAACATTCAAAAGAACCAAGTGTAACACCTCATTAAATAACATTCATATGTGTTTTAACATTTCTTGATTTTATGGATTTGATCAAAATACATAGGCTGAAAACAAGATGCTTAATGATTTATATGCAATCATCATATTAACTCAAGCCTCTTCAGGGTGGGTTTTTTTTTTTGGCCTGTCTCATGCAGAGCCATTGTAGGTATCTTGAGATGGATTTTTCTGTTTCCCCGAACATGTGAAGTGTTTGAACACTGGTGATTATAATGGGAGGTCTGGTTTCAAGCTGCCTGATCCAACTAGGCAAGTTCTAGGAATGTTTAAGCTGTTTTCCTCATTAGACTCTTGAAGCTGACAGAGTATGTAAAGGATAGCCAAAGTACCCCTGATGTGCTGTTAATTAGATTTGTCAGGAATCTCCGTTGTTTAGCCTGCCACATAGTGTTGTCACTTACTATATCTATAATTAATTGTCTTAAGGGCATCAGTAAATACCAGAGGCTTCTTTTTAGTTTCTGAATGGCTATTCTAATATAGTTGGCCCCCTGCTTGACAACCTGAATCATACATCTGGAAAAATAACTTTGTTTTCAGGATAAGCTTTACTTTAAAAAAACAAATAAAAATAACAGTTAAATCATTTGAGCTTCCTTCTAGCACAGTTCTCAGAAAAGGAGAAATAAAGAAAAAGAAAAGGATGCTAATCCTTTAGTTTTCTTTGTTATTATTAGAATTGGAGAAATCATCTTGCCACTTCTTAATCCTTCGGGGATAGAAAGTCAGTTTTTAAAAAATTAAGTAATATGTTCAGTTAAATGCTTCTTGGCATAGTTAAATTCAGATGCTGCTTTGCATAGTTAAATGCAGATGAATTTTCCACGGTGTTTGCTGCCTTAAATCAAAATTAGATTTGTAAATGTGTGAGCATCGTGCTTGGTCCTTGCCTTTCCTTCCTTACAATAATTCTAAATGTGCTACGTAACACTGAACAATAATTAGCCGATGTACAACCTTTATAACGGGTTGCTTCTAAACAGCTTTTATATACTCTTCCAGACATGCAACAGGTAAACCATACTTTAAAGCCTCTCTGTTTACTAGTCAGTTTTCTAAGCACAGATTCATTCGTTTACATTTCCGCTTCACAGTGTGGTGAAGGATGGATAGTAGCTTTCGTTATGCCTTGCCGATTGAAATGTCTCTCTCTAAACCATAGTTAGCAAAAGTCACAAATGGAAAAGTAGTTTTTCACTTCGGGGCAAACATACGTTATCTCAGTATGAATGGCTGAGAGGTCTTCACTGAAGAAGGGATGGGGATTAGAATGGAGAAGGGCTTTTGAAATATGAAAGCAGAGTACCGTTACATTCATGTTAGCATGCCACAGCTGGATTGCTCATTTTCTGTCTAGCCACATTGTCCTTGCTGTAATGAGGGGCGCCTCAATAACAGAATGCACTGGTTTCATGTACACTGTCCCAAGTTCAGTCCTAGGACTAGAAGAGACCCTAAATTCAATCCTTGGGGTGTTGTTGCTATTCACATAAGCACAGCTGAAATGGACTCATGGTCTCAGTTTACAATACGGATGCCAGAGTTTGAATTCTTGTTAGCAGCTATTTGTCCAGATGGCATTTAAGGCTGATCTTAGGCCTAGTTCTCCACGACTACCCAAGCCCTATGCCAGAAGTTCAGTATGTTAAAGGTAAAGGTAAAGGTTTCCCTCGACGTAAAGTCCAGTCGAGTCCGACTCTAGGGGGCGCTGCTCATCTCCGTTTCAAAGCCTTGGAGCCGGCGTTGTCATAGACACTTCCGGGTCATGTGGCCAGCATGACAACACGGAACGCCTTTACCTTCCCGCCAAAGCGGTACCTATTGATCTACTCACATTTGTATGTTTTCGAACTGCTAGGTGAGCAGGAGCTGGGACTAGCCACGGGAGCTCACCCCGCCGCGCGGTTTCGAACCGCCGACCTTCCGATCGGCAGCTCAGCGGTTTAACCCGCAGCGCCACCGCGTCCCTATTATGTATGTTAAAGAGTATGTTCAGTATGTTAAAGAGGGAAAAAAATGCAACATAGTCATTCATGTTTCCATAAACTAGCTTCTGGCCTACAGCGTTCAGTGCAGTGGTCTGCTATACTGAGCAACCAGGTCGCTGGCTTAGAGGAGCATCTGAACATATAGTAAAACTCAACTGTGTCCTGATTAACATTAAATCATGTAAGTTGTGGAAAGTGCAGATTTTTGCAAGTTAATTGCCTGATGTGAAGGAAGCATTTCTGAAGATAAGGTGAATTACAGGGTCATTTGAGTGTTTTTACTGCTCTGGCTGCTTTGATTTACACTTTCTAGAGAATAACACCACATCATGCAGAAGCGGTTGGTGCTTAGTATTAAATATTAATTGCTATGAGTTTCAGAGAGAGGGAACTTGGAATGAGCACTGTGTGTCTTATAAGCTGAAGTTAAATAAGATTGATGCTACTACAAAGAAATGTACTTTATACAAGCTAAATCAAACCAAGCTTTCTTTTCTCTTCTGTCAAAGAATCAGGAGCAGAGACTAAGTTCAACCTATCTTAATGACTCAACCCATTCAGATAAAACATTGTAAAATAAATACTTCAGTTCAGCTGATAAATGCTTGCAAACAAATAATGATTGAGCTGCTGTCCTTTATCCACATACTGGAAAGGAAATTTAATGGTAATGTGAGAGTTAAATAAATAGTAAAGTTGGGTTATATTCACTGCCATGGTTATTTTTCTTTTCCATCACTCTACCCATAAACATCCTGCATCAATCCCAAATTGTTTTGGTTGCTTCACATCCCATTGTGTCCCACTGTTGAGATAAATAAGCCAATGATTTTGTGTTAGCTGAGATATTTGAACCCTCTTTCAAGGTCACAAGAACCAATGCAATACAAAGGCATCTCTAAAGCACGGATGGCATGGCCAAATGGGAGAAATGATTGTAGATGGTAGTTCTTCCTAAATTGATGAAAGTCACCCCTGGCCATTTCAAAACAAAAATACCTTCATCTGGCACTAAGATTCCAAGACCAGACCAGTTACATTCAAGAATTTTTGAAGGAGCTTGTGGTAGTCATTGTGGAGTACCTTTCTGAGATCTTTGAGAAATTATGGAAGACAAGTATAATAATAATACCAGAGAACTGGAGAAGAGCAAGTGTTGTTCACATTTTTAAGGAAGAGGACATGGCTATCCACAGGTTAGTCAGCTTCATAATGATACTGGATAAAACTCTGGAACAGATGATTAAGCAGCCGGTTTGTGCACATTTAGAAATGAGAAGAATGCATTGCTTTGAAAGCCAACATGGGTTTATCAAAAATAAGTCAAACAAAAATTGATGTCCTTTTTTTTATTTGAGTGATCAACTTGGTTGACCATAGGAATTTAATGGAGATAGTCTACACTGACTTCAGCAAAACATTCAACGAAGTCTCTCATGAAATTCTAGTAGAGCAGTTGGTAATAATTGGCTGGACTATGCTATCATTAGATGGAAACAGAGCTGATTAAAAAATTGGACTCAGCAAATATGAAGCCATGACAAGGTGAGAGGAAGTATTGAGCAGTGTACTGCAGGACTCCATTCTAACACCTAAGTAAACAACTCATTTAATTCTTTTTGATAATGCGTTTGTCTTGATTTGGCTACTGTTGTTCTGTTTTCCGAACAAAGTTATCTAGATCTACCCAACAATAGGACTACATCATTGCACCCCACCTCCTCTGCCACAGAATAATAAATTCCTTATGTAAGACATTGTTTTAAGAGACTGTTTTAACTTGTGTCTTATAATCTATTTGCAATATACAATGACCTAAGCTAGGAGCCTATCATTCATTCATTCATTCATTCATTCATTCATTCATTCATTCATTCATTCATTCATTCATTCAGTTTGTCCCCGCCCATCTCCTCCCATCGGGGGACTCTGGGCGGTTTACAATAATCGATTCAAACAACAACCGTACACTAAAATAAAATATACAAGTATAAAATTATTCTAATGAATATAAATATGAACATAAATATTATGTTGGGACAAGTGTAGACCTTGTACAAAACAAAATGGCAGGCTTTGTTCTGTGGTTCCAGACAGAACCAGATATGGTTCTAGGAATTACAGGATACAGTCATAGATGCCTAGTAATAACGTTGTGATAGAAAATAATTCACAGAACATGAATAGCCTTTCGAGATGTGAATTATGTCTACATATTAGAAAATCTGAAAGAAAACAAACTGCATTAGTTCTTTCCAACGTAATAGTTTATGAGCTTGCCATATAGGATAGCAAACAGACTGCATATGTTTCCAGTGGTCATGACTACAATAGTCACTGGATGGGGTCTGACTAAGCTTATATTGGCAAAGTCCTCAGTGAAGTGCACGAACTGGGGAAGCATACAGGTAAAGTGGACAGTGTTGTTCTGAAAAGTGTTTGTTGTAAATACGATCCTCTTCCTGAAATGGCCAGTCAGCTTTAAACAGAATAATGGCTTGTTAGTCCATTCTTCAGATGTGTGTCTGTATTGACTAATATACTTTCTTCTATACCAAGCATGAAGCTACGAGAAACTGCTTTCTTTCCCTTGGCAAATGTTTCCTCTCCCTGAAAGCCTCCGAGAAAGATGACTGGGAAGACAGTGAAATCGCTTTGCTTAGTGCTTTCGATAAAGCTTTCAAAAATACCTGCTTAGATGTTTTAGATATAGAATTGTGGAGTGGATCTTTGTTCAAAGGGTATGTATAATACGACTGCTACTTTTCTGGGAAGGAAGACCCAGTGGCAAATTGACTTACTTTTAAATTATGCTAGCATGTAGCTTTGTGAACTTTGCACCCATGGGGATATTATCAGGATTTGATGCCAGTTTCCAAAAGCATTTAAATGATCCGCTCTTTAATATTTTATTTAAAAAAGCCATACATCTTTATATTTCATTGTGAATCCCTAATATAGATGGAAGAATGAACTCTGAAAGCGATCCATAAAAATATGTACAGGAATAAATGTGTGCGTGTGTGTATGTGTGTATGTATATGTGTATGTATGTATGTGTGTGTGTGTGTGTGTATATAAAAATGTATAAAATTTGTCTGTATTTTATTCGACTTGGCCACCACCTGATGCCAGTCGACTCTGGGTGGCTCACACCATAAAAACACACACCGCAATATGCAGTCCAGATAGAATAAACAATGAACAAGATGGTGAAGCTGGCCAACAGCAACACCCATACCCCTTACAAGGGACTGCCGCCAGCCCAATCCTGAAACCTGAGGGAAGAACCAGGTCTTTAAGGCCCTCTGGAATGCCATGCAGGTGGGAGGCACCTGACCCTCAGGGGAACCTCATTCTAGAAGACCCCTGTTGCAACAGAGGAGGCACATTTTAGTCTAATGTAGCCCAATACAATTTCCAAAACATGTTTAGGAGATCAGAAGTATGATTAAGGTAGGCAAGTGCTCTTTTCTTATACAAATACATAATCTTTTTTTCTCTTGTTTCCATGCTTCATATAGGGATGAGACAAACCAGATTCTCTTAAACAATATTAAGATTAATATATTGATATTATTCATTAATATTCATTAATCATGTTAATGTTAATAATGTTAATGTTATGACTGTAGGGTGGTAGTAGGAGAGGATCCTCTCAAAACGTAGTCTATTGATTCCTCCCTCCCCATGCCTTTTGTAACCATTTAGAAACATTTTTGTACCATTTGCTGCCCCTGATAATCTTCACGATTTCTTGTATAGCGGTGCCAAGCTGTTGGGGTTTGTGTGCCTTCTGTGACGATGTCAAGTTATGCTTTATCTCTTTTTGATTGTTTGGTAGGATGGAAACAGGATATAAATTATGAGGATGGCAAAAATAGTGATTTATAATAAACTTGGTAGTTGCTCTGAATTTGATGGCATTACTAATGAAGCACATTTACTGTCAGGGTGATGCTAACTCTGCAGTTAATCCTAGTTTATGGAGGATTACCCAATAAGCATTTCATAGCCTATTTTCAATTGATCCATTATCGAATGAATGAATGTTTTAGAATATTCTACCAAAAAGAGTGAAATGTTTCAATTATTATGGCTTTTTCCTTCTCCTTTTCTTCCTCCCACTCTTACCGAATGGGTTCCTCCTTTGAAATTACCCCAGATTTACATATGTACCTAATGTTAGTAATAACTGTGGTTGCTTTTAAACTGAACGTCGTATTGTCACCAAGCACTTGGTGGCACTTTCTAGGTAGTCAATTCTCGTATTGTTGCTGTCCAGACTGGTTTCTGTACAATCCTCTACTTTAAACAGAAAGAACAGACAATACAAGTAATGTTGTCTCTTTCAAAGTGTTGCTGAGTTGCATCTTATGCTGGAATTCAGCATTAATATCAGAGATGGAGGAGGGGATATGAGCATTCACTCCCGTTCTGTGCCTTACTTGTCACCTCTGTAAGCAAATAAACAAAGGAAATCTGGTCTAGCCACTAGAAGCAAGAAACCTGAACTAATGTCACAATAGAAACAAGAAAGCTGAAGATGTAGTTGTCTCCCTTACTATCTCAAAATACGTAGTGAAGACTTCATAATTACATCTCCCCACCCCAAGAAACCAGAGGCTATCCAAACACTTAAACTGAAGTTGATCTTGTTCCTAGCCAAACTTAGTTTGGCACATTTGACAAACACCCATAAACTTTTTATTGTAAACACCCTTTTTACTGTAAGCCGCCCAGAGTCCCCCCGTTGGGGAGAGATGGGCAGTGAATAAATTTGTTAGATAGATAGATAGATAGATAGATAGATAGATAGATAGATAGATAGAATTTCCCCATCCTTTCTCAAAACGCACTATTCTGCAAAGCTGCTGACCCAATTCATTTGTTCCCTAAGCTTAGTCTATAAGTAACCTTAAGCATGTATGACTGAAACAGTTGGTTCCCTGTTTATACATATGGTAGTGTCCCTGTGAATATGGTAGTGTCCCTTGAATTTTAGAGTGAAAAATTCCTTCTGGGTCAACGATTTTGTTTTGTGAGATTTCTATTCTGGGTGCGCAAGTTGGTGTATGTAGCATTTCTTCCTCCCACTTTCCCCCCACAATAATAAGACTATGAAATAGGATGGGCTGAGAACCCAAGTGATCTAGTGAGTGTTTGTGGTGTAGGGTAAACTTAAATCCAGCATCTGAATCACTGCACCATAATTAGCTCTCATAATTGTAGTAATATTGTGAAACCCAGATTTAATGGACCTTCATTTAGCAGACTTTGGATGCGACAAAATCAGGGTTTGGATTCCACCCCCACCCCCAATACTAGACATGCCTATTGTATCTGAAGTGTTCTGGATAAGGCACTTAAAATAAAAACAAATGCAAACCCAGCCCTCCAAGATTTAAATTTACATTGATTTACAACATTTGCATAATGACATGAGCCAATGATGCAGTTTCATATTTAACAGATGTTTGGAAAAACTGGATGTCCTTTCTCACTCAGTGATTGATTACGTTGCAGATTTGCTGTACTGTAGTAGTAATCATCATCAACCGCAACAAAAGATGATTCAGGGAGTGGGTGAAGGTACCTCAGTCTTTTTGTAGTCTGCTAATAGCAACCTTTGCAGGAAGAAATATCTGACATGAGAATAATTGTTTACTTTGTGTCCCAAGTATGGTTTGGCTGCCCATCCCTGTTAAGATTAATTGCACTGCATTGTAACATTCTTTTTTTTGGTAAACTTCAGTGTTTGCATAATTCAGAGTTGAGACATAACTATTTTAAATAAATACACTTTAACCCCTGACATCCTTAGTAGCAACACTTTCATTCACTTTTCCTTAGCAGTTTCTAAGACCCAACAGTAGTTGAAAAAAGGTGTCATGTTCTTTAGTTTCCTCTTCAAATACAAATACAAATGCTTCAGATAATATATGTGGAGCTGTGTGAACTTTCCTACTGTATCTCAAGAGTTTATACTGAGAGAATGTCTTTCCCAAGGTTTAAGTAGCCATTAAACTCCTCAATTTAAGTATCTCTAAATTTCTTTATAACCTAAAAAGCCCAGTGCCAGTGTGCATGTGTGTTCATTTATAAGCACATATTGTTAAAGCCATATTCTCTTGGTAAATATTTGTATACTACTATAAGCGTAGTGATTTTTTTCCTGCTCAGTTACACAGTTCTGTAATAGAATTAGAAAAGATTAACTGGTAAGGCTTGATGAAGAAGTAAATAAACCTATTCGTCAATAACAGTATAACTTAGTGGGATTTAAATGTTGGCTTTTGCAAATGGTATGGCATATTGTAAATGGTATTGGAATAGACAGCCTTGTCCTTGCATTATCTTTTGATATAAAAATTCAGAGGACTGAAAGAAACGTTGGCATATTCCTGATGCATCTTTTCAAAGAAGAATTAAACTGTGATGGAGAGGGTATTGGAAAGTAGATATGGCATTATACACACACACAAACACACAGACACACAGACACAGACACAGACACAGACACACACACACACACACACACACACAATGTCTATCCTCCTGCCCTTGAATTGAACTTCTTGATCTTAACAGCTGTCTGCTAGTGCTGCAAATGCAGCTGTGGCCTTTGGTGCAGGACACCGGCACTAGAAGTGATCTTCTGAGACACCAGCTTTATTTATGTAAGGTGGAGAAATCAGTCTGTGTCTGCCCCTGTGGTTCTTGTATATGTTTGGACATCAATCCAGTTTGCCCAATTTCCATATGAATTTGCGGTTTGAAAAAATGCCAAAATCTTGTATTCAAATGAATGCCTTAAAATTGTTTGGATCCCTTGTTACAGCTGGAAGGAGTATTGAAATTAGATATAAAGAACTGGCTTTCCTGTCAGGTTTTAAGGCCAGGATGTTTGCAGAGCCCCATACAGGCGAAGCCGGGATTGAGGATGCTGTGTGAGATGCCTCGCTTTTTGTATTTTAAAGTTATGGTGGCTATTTTTAATTGTATTTTTGTTGGTTTCATTGATCTGTATCAGCCTTTCTCAGCCTTTTGACCCTGGAGGAACCCTTGAAATATTTTTCAGGCCTCAGGGAACCTCTGTACATTCAAGTTCAAATACAGGCCAGAAGTTACAAAATTATTATATTTGTTTGATGGGTAGGCCTGTATAGATGCATGAACAGTGTTCTTAAACTTAAAATCAAGAATGAAACTTACCTCTTTAATGTGAAGTTGCCCGAATTTGAAATAATTTTTAAAATAAATTGTGATCTCCCAGGGAACCCCTAATGGCCTCTTGCGGAACCTTAGGGTGCCACGGAACCCTAAGTACAAACCCTGGTCTGTATTGTTAGCCACCCAGGGTTATTTGGTTAAGATGAGCGGCTGTATGCATTTCCATAATAAAGACGTGAAGTAAAAAATCCAGTCTTTGCATTAATCCAGGAAGTTCAGTATAAATAAATTCCTATTGGAATTCCCAAAATTAAACTCTCAAGCACTCCAATTTTCATACTTTTTTTTTAAATAAAAGAATTAACTCTCATTATTTGGAGTTATTTGTTATTTGCCTCTTAATTTTAGATAATTGAGACCTCCAGAAATAAGATTGGCTGACTGATCTGTAAACAGAAGTACTGCTAACTGAGACAGCAGACATTTTCCTGAATATTTTTTTCAAGTGAACAAGCAAACTGCTTGAAGCCTCATCAGTGCGTACGATTCTAAAGGAGTGTCTATGCCGACCGTGTGGGGAGGGGGATGTGTTTTTGGATTATGGTGACCTGGATGCCTGCCCATTCTTTGCTGTACCTACTAATGAAACAACTGCCTGGAGATGATGATGATGATGATGATGATGATGACGATGACAACAACAACAACAACAACAATGATTCTTCTAGTTCTTGGAACAAAATCTTTGAGAGAAACAAACAGTAAATAGCTGCTTGGGGCTGTTCCAACTGAAATTATAGTCTGAAATGTGAACACAAATCTAAACGAAGGCATTAATTAAATATCGGTATGTATCTGGACTAGCAGCTACTGGGTGGGTTTTTCCAAGTGTAGCAGAATGGAATGTGAGAACTGATTCATTTGTCATTCAGCCCCTATGTGATCTGCTGACACTCTCTGTATTATTTTTCCCTCCTCCCCACTCCCCCACTTCATACCAGCCTCTGCATAAATGGCATTAAAAGGGGAAATGCATGGTTTTATTGCCTTCTAGGCTTGAGGAGAAATCCCGAGACGGTTTTGCACTAAGATATTCTCCAGCTATTTTAGGAAACACCAAGGCTGAACCAGTTGGTCCTAGTGACCTGTGGGGAAATATACTTGGCGAACCGTGGGCTTTTTTTTGCAGAAGCCTGGCACTCTAAAGGATGTCCAGCGATGAGATGTGATGTGCAGCTGTCCAAAAGAAGGCATCTTCACGTTTTAAAAGCTTTGTTCCTCTTTGGCAGCATCTCATGTGCCAGGAAGTCTCTCCCAAGCACCTGCAGCTAAAGCTTTATAAAAGAGATAAGATTTTTGAAAAGGGGAGCTCCCTCTTTTATAAAGGTCTGATGTCACAACCTCTTGTCTTTGCCACTTACCAAAATGAGGTACATTTATTGTAGCTACGCATCTCTTTGCCTTTCTTTTCTGCCTCCTCCCATCACCTCTTTTCATCTCTCTCTTTCTTCTCTTCCATTTTTGGATCCCTCCTCTCCCTGCTTGAAAGAACAGAAGCAGCTAAACTGGAAATAAGGTTTGGACATTGAATTCAACCTGGATGCTGCCACAAAAATAATTTGCCCTGACAGTCTTGCTTCAGACTGAACATTTTGGGGCCCGAGAGGTAGTGGGATGTCTTTTTCCTCCCCTCCCTTAGGTCCCTTATGTCATTCTGCAGGTTCAGCCAATTTTGCCATTTAAAGGTGTTACATAGCGTAAGTCTGTAATTCGGTGTAAATCCCATTGTCCAAGTACCTGCCCGAAGTACTGTAGCTGTATTGACCTTGGCTGCAAACCTGGCCAAAACAGCTGTTTTATCCTTTTGTTATCTTACTGCTTTAATCCTATTCCATTCTGCTATCAAAATGCTCTACACATGGGCAAAACCTACCATCTGCTCCTTCCAATTATATACCATAGAGTTCTTGCTGCCTTTCCCAGTCCAACCATATCTGGATGTGATTGTGGGAAGACGGGGCCAAAATGCAGCAGGGGCTAGTTATGCATTTCCTTTGTTATCTGTTACTTTTTTGCCACACTCCCTGAACAGCTGGTATACTTCTGAACATATCTGAAAAAGCCTTTTTGTTCTTTTTGGCATCTGTGTTTTATTCTTTCTACCTCCTGTATGTGTTGTTTTGGTTTTCAAATTTTCACTAGGCTTTCTGTACAAATGCACTGGTTTGGTTCGGGGTATCCCTCCCCCCCCCTTTTTTTTTTTAAAATTATTGGAATTATTTCTGGTTGTGGTTCTAGGCCCATGCCTCCCATCCTTTTCCCACTAGCTTCTTCATTGAATCTTGGGATGAGTTTATTAAAATTTAATGAATAATTTAAAATAATTGTGTTGAATTTTAACTGGGTTTTTATTGTAAACCGCCCAGAGTCCCTCCTTTGGGGGGGAGTTGGGCTGTGATACAAATTTAATAAATAAATACATAGATAAATAAAATTTACATGTTTGAATTCCAGGATATGCATTTGAAGATATCCACCTTTAGTTTTCCTTAATATCAAGAGTTCCAGCATGAAAGGATCACTCCCACTTTCCCTGAAAGTTTTTAAAGAAGTGTCAACACAGTTTCCTTTTCCAGTCTCCTTCCATTTTAACTAGCTGTTTTTTATTGTAAAAATAGCTTGTTGATTATTACAGTCTTTTCAATGTCTCCAGGGCACTCTATAGGAAATTCTATAACATTTATTTTGTTTTATATAGATGCCCATCTCACAATTGTGACATTTTTCATATATTCTACATGCATAGCCATCAAGCTATTCCCTTTTGAGATAAAGCAATGAGCCTCGTGTGGCGCAGAGTGGCAGGCGGCAGCATTGCAACCGAAACTCTCCCCGCGACCCGAGTTCGATCCCAGCGGAAGCCGGATTCTCGGGTGGCTGGCTCAGGTCGACTCAGCCTTCCATCCTTCCGAGGTTGGCAAAATGAGCACCCAGCTTGCTGGGGAAGGTGACAACTGGGAAGGCAATGGCAAACCACCCCGCTCTAGAGTCTGCCAAGAAAATGTCGCGAAAGCGGCGTCCCCCCAAAGGGTCAGACGTGACTCGGTGCTTGCACAGGGGACCTTTCACCTTTCACAGTCTTATGCAAGGTGCAGAAAGGAAAAAAAGATTTTCTTAGCCAAAGGAATTAAAGGCAACAGATACCAAAAAGAAATATAGCTAAATCTAGTTAATGGCCACAGTATATGTCTATACATTCTGTCCTTTCAGACCATCTTTGCTTCTCCTTCATCTGCAGACCAATTCATTCCTTGTCTTTACTCCTCCTTTATTCCTTCTGATTGTAGTCTAAACTTAATAGTTTGAAGATGGATTTGGAGGTATTTAGTTTGTAGATCTCAGGATGCACTCTTCAAGTGCTGTATTTTCATTGTGTATTTGAACAGAAATTATAATGGAATGAAGATGAATATTTGAAAGAAGGCTGTGTTTGGTTGTGTTCAGCATGTGAATACATGCCTTGGATTTCAGGGCTGTCTGTAGGTCTCAGTGCAAATGTATGAAGCCATAATAATAGGTGCACATTTTCCCAAAGTTACATCTCTTACATGTTTGAGCGAGTATTGTTGTTGGAAGCAAAGACTATTCTGTTGAGAGAACTTCCTTTGGTATTACCCTTACACACACAACTGAACAATTTCCAGGATGGCTTCTAGTCCAACAAAGTTCACATTAGGATAGCAGAACAACTTCTGACATTCTGTGGCTTGTTCTGTGTGGCAAAAGGAAATATTTGTATGTTTTAGCTTTTGCAGATGTGTGCAAACAAAAATATTCTGTGCAGCTTTATTCTTACTAGTTAAACATTATTAAGTAGTTGCAGGTTTGGCAATAACACAACAATAAATTCTGCAGTGCTTTCAGTTTGAGAATGGTATTATGTTTCTTAGCGCCTCCAAAATGTGAAAAATATATCCATGCATCCATTGGATTTGCGAAGTTGTATTCTAAATGGGAAGCAAAAAAATTTTGGATGCTTTTAGGTACCTGGTGAAGACTTCTGGAGAGAGTGCAAGCTTGCACACTCTTTTAAGTCATTTGGGTTGTCCTAATAGGATCAGTCAGAATAACCTAGCTGTGGATTTTGGACTGAGGCAGATAAATACATGAACAAGATGACTGATTTTCCATCCCAAATAATTTTATCATAATGCGTAGGACTTCAACTTCACTATAAAACATTTCTTTGTTTTGTTGGGTCTGAATATATGTAACGGGCTTCATTCCTGGAAAAAGGGCAGAGAATAGGATTCTTTGAGATAGGTCCCGTCTTGTCTTCTCCTTGAAAAGCAGTCCTTCCACCCCAAAATCATAACTGAAAGACAGACAGGAAACACGTCTGACTTGTTATTTCTTCACCTGTCCCAAACTGGTGCAGTTCACAGGCATTTAGCATGCCCTGGGGCCAAATAAAAAGAGAGATCTATGGAGAAAAGCAGTTTCCCATCCTCTAACCACACCCTTCCGACCTTCCCTCCCACCACCCACCTGGTAATTTGGGCTTGGGACCCTGGTCAATTTCCCCTGTACAGCAAAGAATAGTCTACAATTTCATTTCCAAAAGGATGCATCCCTGGCTTCTTGGCTGCTGCCTATTTCTAAACTGGGGATCCCGTTCCTTAGAATTTCTGTTCTTCACATTCGAACCCCAACTCATGTGGCAGATCCTATGACATTCTGAGAGCTGAAACGCTCCGAAATGAAAATCCTTGAATGCATCAAGCATTTACACTTTTCTCGAAGGCCTTCCGTTGGTCTATTGAAGACGTCTTGCCCTTCCCTTGTGCGCCACGCACTGGGTAATGAAAAAGCTACACTTCTTTATTTGGGAAGAAGTGCCAGCACTTCAGACACAGCCTGTAAATTGTTTATAGTTGGAGACTGCAGCATCTCAGCTGTTGGTTCCTCGAGAGAGCGATACCCAAGACAAAAGGAGCCTTTGCTTTTGTTCTGGTGCACCATAAATGCCACAGTAACTTAAACATTTGACTTTTTAAACGTCAAGTTGAGCATAAGACTCTCAGTCCCACCCCCCCCCACTTGAATATAGAACTGCTGTGATTGTAGCACTCTTCATTTTCAGCCAGCAATTATTCATAGTGTGACATTGAGACATTAGCTGTTGCCATGGTAACCAGCTGTAAGTAGCAAGGATACAGGCATGATGTCAGAAGAAGAGCATTGCCTGAAACCCACTACATGTTCAGGTGTGTGTGTGTGTGTGTGTGCGTGTGCGTGTACGTGCATGCGCGCACGCGTTGTTTTAAAATAAATTATTTTAAAGCATTATTGAATGGGCATTCTTCTTGTTTATTTGCCATACCTCTTCCTGGGCTGCAGAGAGTCTATGATTCCAGGAAGCTTTCCTTACTGCTTGCTGTTTTTCAGATGTTAGTACAATTAGGGTTTTAATCATTCTGGGTTGTATTGTTTTAATTAATTAAGCAGAGAGAGCTAGATTTGAGTTTAGGTCATGGTACATCTTGGAGGGACCCGTTGGTTGCTTATGTTAAACTGATGGTCATCTTGAGATTCCCCTCTCATTAGCTTTGCATTGTCCTTCACTTCAAGGGCATGGAGATCTCAGTTTTATGCAATGAAAAGTATGTTTAGACTGCATATTCTTGCTCATGTGGGTGCCTTGGAATCTCCATTGATCAGTTAACATTGGAAAAATACTTTACACTGTTGAGTGGGCAAACCCAACAAGAACAACAAAACAATTTATAATTTGACAAGCAGTATATACCATAAATATGTGTAGAACAAGAATGGGAAGTTAAAACAATATTCCAGTCAAAGAGAATTTTTGTAGCTCAGGGTTGAACTCTGGATTCTTGGTGGCCTCTGAGCTTGGTGGTTTCCTTGCAGACGTTTCGCTACCCAACTAGGTAACATCAGTGCGGGTGAGTGTGGGGTTTGCTACCTGTTTATATATAGGGCGGGGCAAGCTACTATATATAAACAGGCAGCAAACCCCACACTCACCCACACCGATGATGTTACCTAGTTGGGTAGTGAACTGTCTGCAAGCAAACAACCAAGCTCAGAGAGCACCAAGGACTCCATAAAACAATATTATTCAATTTTCTTTGTGGTTTGGTTTCTGGTATTCCTTGTTTATGTGAAATACTAAGTTTGGTAAATAATCCTGTTAATGTACCAAAAGCTTGATTATCAGTTTGGCTTCCTGAACCATATATGGTTCACATGATATAGATGTGAATATTTGCATGATAGGATTGATTTGGCTGAGCTACGTTAAAGCAAGATGGAACATAAAGGAAAAGGAAATAGAATGAGAGCTAAGGAACTGTTTTTCACAGATTATAATACAATTATGAAAGAAAATTTGGAAGGAAAAAGAAAGAATTAAAGAATTCTAGGTTCCTTCTGGCATGTACTCTGCCCTGATGCTGCCAAATTCTTCATTTCAAGGTACTTTGATATTGCTGCTGACAATTTATTGTTAGATTGATTTCTGCAGAAGTTCACAATAGTTATATGAGGATCTCCCTTCATTTTATCCTCACAATAGTAGGAGATAATTTGGGCTGAGGGTTTGTGACTTATCAAAGCCAATGATGAGTTTCCTTGTCCTAGCCTAACACTGCAGTGGCTTGCTAAATTGGGTCGATATCAGTATTGCATCTGTTGCAAATGAATCTGTTCTGCCCAATTTCCCCATAAATCATTAAAAAACAAAGCAGAAAGTTGTACAGGTTTCTGAGATAATCTTTGTGTATGTATTTTATTAACTCAGCATAACTAAATACTTCCAATGTAGTTTTTTTAATGTAACTTCCCCTTATGTATTTTTAAATCACAGCCTTGCTCAATGTACACTCGTTCTTTATTTACTGAGGCCAACAGTGGACTCATTATTATTATTATTATATCTATACCCCATCAGAGTCTGCATTGATGGACCATGGCATTTTGCAACTGGGAAAAAAAATCTCTGCAACGTATGATCTATGATTTGGCTCTTTGAACATCCCACAGTTGCGTCCTAGCCTTAATTTAACTGAATTCTATTTTTTAAAACTGGGTGGGAGTAATGCTTTTACAAATTATCACATCAAAATCACATACTTGTCAGAGTCATTAAAATAATATTAAAATAAAATTGTTTACTGTTCACACTTAGTAAAGGTAAAGGTTTCCCTTGACGTAAAGTCCAGTCGAATCCGACTCTAGGGGGCGGTGCTCATCTCCGTTTCTAAGCCTTGGAGCCGGCGTTGTCATAGACACTTCCGGGTCATGTGGCCAGCGTGACGACTCGGAACGCCGTTACCTTCCCGCCGAAGCGGTACCTATTGATCTACTCACATTTGCATGTTTTCGAACTGCTAGGTGAGCAGGAGCTGGGATTAACAACGGGAGCTCACCCCGCCGCGCGGTTTCGAACCGCCGACCTTCCGATCGGCAGCTCAGCGGTTTAACCCGCAGCATCTGTATAAAACATAATATTTCACATAGGGTTGACTCCATCAGTGGAATCCTAGGAGTAGGAAGAGAGTTGGGACCAGTGAAAACCTTTCCCTAGTAATAACTACCTATAGCTTTGGTTGCCTTATTTTTCCTTAGATAAATTGGTATGAGCATCAACAGGAAAACAGTCTTACTGAAATGCTGCTCTTACCCGTGCCCATTTAATTACCTCACAGTGCACTTGGGATTTGAGTGAACTACCACTCTGGAGCAATACAGTAAAATGAACTCAAGCCAGTTTAGTAGAATTAAAGAGATGGGTTCCTCAGCAATTTGCTGGTTGATTTTGTTGCTATTGTTGCCTAGCAGAACAAGTAAATGAAAGGAGAGATGAAGTGGGAGACTAGATAAACCTTTCAGTGGGCATGAGTCTTCTGCAGATGCCCAAAGAATCTAACCAATGAAGTTGAGCCTGCCTCTAGAATTTGATAAAGGACCTTCAACTCATTCTTGCAGTGCTCATGTCATCTGTCACTTTAACTCAGAAGGACCAGGGTCTATCTCCTAAATGCATTGACACAAAATATACTAAAGATGACTATGTGCATGTATCGGGCAATTCTCCTCAAACTATCTTCTGTGGACAGAAAAGAGGCTGTAGCCCCCCCCCCCCCCCGAAATAGTGATTGACTAAACTTCTTAGTGCATTACTAAAATGGTACAGTGTTGTGTCAACCAATCAACTCTTTTGAAGACTATGTACACTGGATAACACGGTATTTAGTGGTTTCCTGGAAATTAGGTATGTTCACTGCCTTGAGTTATTTATAAAAATAATAAAGGTGGGATAGTAAGTAAGTAAGTAAATAATTATAAAATAAATAAACTGAACTGTTCCTTGCAGTAGATGATCCAAGCCAAGAAATGGTCTGGGGTCATATGATACAGCCAAATTGATGGAGCTAAGCAAGTTTGACTCTGGTTAGTGCTTGGATGAGAGACGAACTTGGAGCTTTGTATTTCCTCTTGAATTCTGTGGTGGAAAAAAGATGGGTTCTATACATAATAATGTAGAGTTTTGCAGTGGCAGTTTTTGAGTAATTTTCAGTTTCTGTAATAATTTGGAGACGTGCTATAAGTGATGTACATTTTCTCAGACATGTGACATTTCATATGTTTTATGACTGTATGCTGTTGGTATATTTTGTGAATCTGGATACAGTATAGGCATTCTTGTCCAGGAGCTCCACTGCATACTTTTAGATGATAAACACATAAGAATATCCTTGTTCACTAATTTCTGGAGTAGCTTTGCAACAATTTTTGAGAAAATTGCATGATGCCTTGGAGGGTCCAGAGATAGAGAAGTTGTTCCATTATGTTTATAATGTCTTGCTGCCAGGAAGGTTCAAATGATGTCATGAGACAGACATGCAACGAGATGCCCTGGGGACTTGAGGGGACCTTAAGGTTATTGCGATCCTTTGTAACTCCATTGACAATCTAAATTTCCACATCTTACTGTTTTTCTAGATAGCGTGGTTAGAAAAGTGATCAGTGGTGCATATAATTTTTTGCCCCTCTTCTGTCAACCAGTATTAGCAGACTGGGGTCATAATGCATGTAGATCTGTCTGATTAGGAATATGGCTGCATCGCACTAATTAATCCACTGCCAGCTTTTGGGGTTTAATCACAAGTGGACATAATACTTCAGTCACTTAAAGTGGCTTATGACTCCCACCAGCAAACCGAGGGACAACGATGTTGTCTGCCACAGCAGATAAAAGCACAGCATTGACCTCAAAACTATTTTATTTCTGTCTGTTGCTGAGATTTCACTGCAATGCTAACGTTCAGTATTTTCTTTCTAATAAACTGTTTTTGCTGGCGGTGATCCTGAATCAGCAGTGCCCTCTACTTTATTCCAAATCACTGAATGTTCTGTTAAAGGCTGGTCCTCTTTGAGATTTGCATGAAAATTTCAGGCACCTGGAAAATAGCAGGATTCAGTCCTTATTGCTGTTGGCATGTCTGACTGCAGATGATGATAAAGGAGTGAATAATGCAAATATGCTTTTATATTAGGTTTTGCTTTAACGGTACTGCCTAAATCATTCCTTTTTTACAAGATTTGATGACAATGAACTGCTTCTGATTTTCTGAATTCTGCGTGAGTAAACCTTCACGTGTGCTTTCCCTGAAAATACAAGCACTTCATCTTAAATTTCTGCAGGAGTGCTGTGTTATTTTCTAATAACAAATAGAAAGATCATCAGACAGCTGGCTGCTTCAAGAGATGTTGTCAGGATTGTCCTTGCCACTTATAATGTGCACAATATACAATTAAGCTTCAAAAAAATTTCTGAGTATAGGTTTTTGCCTTCGCTGTCTTCTGCTAGTTAAATTTCTTCCCTTCATCCCATGAGCGTAATTGGGATCTATTGTACCTTAGTATTGTGTGTGACCAGCTGGGCTGGAAAGCAAACAAACATTGAACCCTTAAGAGTATTTTTTTCTTTTTAAAAAAATCTCGTTTTAATGGCAAAAACACGATTACTAGATGCTCTAGTTTTGATCATTGGCCTAGAATGTTATTTGGTTCTTAATTGGATTTTTGAAAAAATCAAATCATATTTTGAAGAACACCTGCTGATATCAACATAACCTTTGGGTTTCTCCACAGAGACATTGTGCTCCCTCTTCTCCATAATATTTAACTGTAGCGTCATGGGAAAGGCTGATAAGGTTGACTCCACTCTTGTGGTTTCAATTCACATGCGTGCTATCTACTTGATGGAATCGCAATATATTATAGTATCTTCCTTCTTGCTGAAACATGTGGAAGAGACATTTCTCCCTGCTGGAGACAAAACTACTCAGTCAATAGAGCCTTGGTTGGATCTATCATAAGCAGTTACTATGTTAACCTCCTCCTTCCCAGAACATTTTTCCTCAAGAAAAGAGCCATTTCTTTCCTCGTTGGGGGACGAGAAAAAGGAGCAGCACTGTGGCAAGATTAGAATATTACAACTCTAATCTATAGTCTGTAAATGAGACTAATGCATGAATAAAAAAAAGTTTGTTTTAGTTGAAACATGTCTGATATGAGATTATCCTGGTCTCTTAAATATATGGTTGGCCGTTAGGATCCTTTCTAATCCTGAAATTAAAAAAGACAAACGGCATGCACTTCCTTTGGAAACTTAAAACGTATTAGCTGTTTAAAAAAAAAAAGACGACGACTAAAACAGCACTTTGGGAAATCACTGTTAATTGGAGGTGTTAATGTACTTGTTGATGGATGATCACAGAGATGAATTAGTTACGTTGGTGATGTGCACAAGTGACAAAGTACTGTAGCTTCTAGCACACCTATGGAATACCATCACTTTAATTCCATGCTTCCCTTTTAGTATTGGATTGCACTGATTATTCTTACGTGCTGAATGAAATTGACTGTACCATGTCTGCTATGCTTGCTCTGAAGAATGACTGTCAAGCTCATTTCATAGAGGATATATTGGCTTGAAGAAAAAATTGGGGTTGGAATCTAAGCGATTAGATTAGTTTTGAACCAGTTTGTCTCTCAGTTGTTTTGAGTATAAATTAAAAAAAAAAAAATGGAATTCAGCACAACTTCCCCAGATAATTCCAGATTATGCTGAGTATGTATGCGTGGCAGTTTTAAATATCTTAAAGTCTTGCATAGGGGTACCTCTCCGTGGTGACAGTTAAGATGTCCAACCAAGCAATAACTACCATAAACAGGGTTTTGCAAACAGCCATTAAAGTGTGGCTTGTCATGTCATTTCAGAGTTTTGCTTGTTTAATAATCATTTGCTGAACCGTGTGTCTGATTGATTTGCTATAAAGTTAGTTGCTGCATTTGGACATAATGCCAGACCACAATTAATTCTGTTCCCTTTCCTCCATTGCTGTCGGAGGGGAGGGGCAATTCAGAGGCGTTTACTTCTCTCTGTGTGATTTTTAAATCATTATTATTATATATTGCAGATAAATCTTATCTCTGTAGATGTGAAGAGCTAGAAAGGGGGGAGGGGAATCTTTCCCTACCACACTTTTTTCCTTGAGTCTCCCCCCAGCCCCCCCAAAAAAGCCTGGCTAAGAATCAGGAATGTGGAAATGTGGAAATCATGAAGGGTCATTTTATCATGCCTTGTAAAAAAGCCAGAAAATTTTGGATTCAAATACATACAATAATACAAAGAACTTTGAAGACTAATAACTGCTGTAAAGAAGATCGAAAGATATTTCTTTATATTTTGTCTTTTCTTTTTCTCTTTCTTTTTCTTCTTTTCTTCTTTTCTCATCACTTTTCTTTTACTTTCCTTTATTTTCTTTTTCCTTTAAATGTTTTTATTTTGTAAAGAAAAAAAATTCTTTAATAAAAATTAATTTTAAAAAAAGGAGTGTTGAAATGCAACTGGAGGCCATGATATTAGGGAAAGCGATTTATGGATTCTTAAATGTTTGGAATGAGCTATCTAGGATGCAAAGTTGTGATTATTACTGCTAACTAAGGGTGGGGAAACGATTGCAAATTCCTGGAAGTAGGCATGATATAAGGTGCCTTATTTCCCCCCCCCCAACATTGTGGACAACCTTTTTATTGCCTTTCTGATGATGATGATGATGATGATGATGATGGTGATGAAAGCCTGCAGGGAACAGAGGAACTACACATTTTTACTTGTTATTTATTTGAATGCTGTTCAGCTGAATTAACTGTTCTGACCTGTTAACAAAAAGAAACTTGTTAGCACAGTACAAACTATTTTTCCATCGGCTTTTGATATTAAAAAGAGGGTCTACTAACACAGTAAATAAAATGGAGCTGTCTAGAGATCACATGGAAATTGGAATAAAAAAGTGGCACATAATATTGAAGCTTTGGACTGCTAAGTAATCTGTCTGTCTACTCCCACAATTAAATAAGTAAAATAAGGAGTAAGGAAACTAACCTTGATAGAAATATGCAGGACCTGTTATCTAGGCAGAAAGGGCTGAAGCATTTTTAAGGTCCAGAACTACCAGATAACACCTAGAAGCGGATCAGAAGACACCTTCCTAACTGAACTGTAGGGAGCAGGAGAAAGCACAATACAATCAGACTTGCAAGATCCTGTTATAGCCAACCTCAGTAAAAGTATTTTTAGCCTTCCTATGGAGTTGATTTCCAGATCTGGTCTACCTAGTGGAGCTGACAGCTGTTTTGGTTCTTATCTGTTTGTTTTGCTAGCAGTTTAAGCCAATATTTTGTCAGCTCATGAAATCATGATGAATTGAAAATAGGCATTAACTTCTTCCACTTTTCTTTTTCTCAAAAAACCCTAACCTTTAAGGTTTCAAAAACTCATTTGAATGGAAAGGGGGTGGGCATTGGCTCAGAATGCTGCCAACCGTTCCATTCCATTCTAAGACCCCTCTTTTCTCCCTCCTGGTCATACAATACAGAACAGAGCAGAAGCAGTAGGCCCTGTGCTTCCCAGTGCATATTTACACCTGCATCTTGAAGGGAAAACAGAAGCACACATACTGTACACACAAAGCTGGGTAACACACTTTGTGATCCAGAAGAAAATGCAGATGGCTGCTTTGAGCATGAATGGTAAAGGGGTCAGAAAGAATCCCCAAAGCCATGCTTTCCATGCTGACCCTTCTTGGATTTTAAATCCAGATTGACCCAGTCAGGTTCTAGTTAATTGAGTCTGGCATGAGAAGAGACTGGCTCTCCCTTCACCCCATTTGTGCTGTTACTTTACCCTTCTTAGGCTCATGAGGACTGAGGAAAAGAGCCCAAGTTGTGAAGATACTTTCTCTCAGAGTTGCCTCGATATCTGACGACAGACCTCTCTGTAATGTAGATTGCTAGCTGATCTTTTCCTTTTTGCTTGTGAATGGAAACTGTACGAGTTAGAGATAAGATCAGCCAGAAGAGAATATCAAGAGACAAGCAGATTACTTCTGGCATGGTAGTTTTGGCAAGAGCACATACCAAGTGTCAAGATAATGCATTTATAACATTATCTAAACACTTTCACAATGCAAAGGAGTGTTTGGATAACACAGGATTTTATCTGAACACTCTGGATGTTACTGAACAAATGGGCTAATTAATATTCTTAGAGGAATATCTTGGGGGTTTTTTTTTTTTTTTTGGAACTTACCACTTCGGAATTTGTCAGATAGCAAGCAATTACCTCGTTCGGATAGATTTAACGTGGGTCATACCCTGGTCAGAAACGGTTGCATCAGTGTTGCTGATTGAGGGAGATGGGATTTTTTTTTCTGAACGGAGGCAGGGAAGCAGAGCAAAAAGGCACATACTTCTGTCCAGATGGTTCTAGGTTCAGCCCCCCCCCCCAAAAAAAACCAACAGCATCATCACCAACAGCAAAAATTTCCAAGTCTCTGGAGAACTTAGGCATCTAAAGTAGCATTTGACTTTGCAGGTACTCAATTCTATTTTGCTAAGGGATCTGCTTATGGTTGGAATACCATTTGCAAGTATTCTAGCCTGCGCTGTCCTCCCGTTTTCCATTGGCTCAGATGCATTGGAAGTGGGTCTGGGAACAAAGTGATCCATTCCAGACCCTATAGAAACTTGGTTTAAGAAATCCTTTTTTTAAAATAAGAACTTTATTAGAGTTCCAGAATCTGTTAAAATACAAAGTACAGAAAAGTTTGAATAAAGACCTATAAAAGGAAAAACTGAAAAGTGCAAGAATAGCAGGAAAAAATAAGGAGAAAGTGATCTTTTCCAACACAGATATAAATGCTTATTGTATAACTTGATCTCTTACTCTTAACTAAACCTAAAGTCACATTATTTCTATAGAAAAATAACAATTTAATCGTCAAAACCCAAAACCAAAACTTCATGGTTTTTTTTCCCCCCCCAGTTACAAGCAACTAGTCCAAAAGTGGTTTCCAAGTAGAAACAAATCCAGTCCCGGCATTTTCTCTTATTGCTGCTGTCAGTTTTGCCATCTGCGCCAACTCCATTAATTTCACCATCCATTTTTCCATTGTGGGAATTTGTGCATCTTTCCATCTTTGTGCATACAAAAGTCTTGCTGCTGTTATCAGATACAGGAACAAAGTCCCACATTTTCTTTCAAGTTGTCGGTCCATCAAGCCCAAAAGAAACAATTCTGGTTTCAGAAACTCAGTTTAAGAAATCCCGAATGATTAAACCTGAACATTTTTAGTCAGTTAATTAGATTTCCAGAAATCTACACAGGCATTGAATTGTAGGTAAAGGGTAAAGGTTTCCCTTGACATTGAGTCCAGTCATGTCTGACTCTAGGGGGCGGTGCTCATCTCCGTTTCAAAGCCGAAGAGCTGGCGTTTGTCCGTAGACACTTCCTCCGTGGTCATGTGTTACCTGCCCGCCGAAGCAGTACCTATTCATCGATTCACATTTGCATGTTTTCGAACTGCTAGGTTGGCAGGAGCTGGGACTAGCCACAGGAGCTCACCCCGTCACGCGGATTCGAATAACGCCCCCCCCAAATGCCCTCATTAACTGGCTTCGCCACTGTTACCAAGCAAGATTGTTATAATGTGTACTGCTTCATTAAATTCTTGAGAAATTTCTTTTATAAGAATAGGTGTTCTGAGTTAAAATGGCAGTAAGAGGAATATGGAAGAGGAATATGCATCGAATGTTGAGGAAAGCATCTTAGTGTTGTTAGTAGGACTTTGTGTCACTTTCGTGCTTCGGAAAACGGTGCTTCAGCACACATGGGGGGGACCACAAACTTAGCACCTCTCTGGATAACTTCTTGAGTTAGCCATGCCTTTTTCTTGGGTTGCATGGATGCTGTCTGACACTCCCATTCAAGCTCAGGAAAAGATCCAGCCTCAAGAATTGCAGGGAGGTGTTGCGTTACCCCCACGTGCATTCAAAAGCCCTTTTTTTGGAATCAGATCTGAGGCATGGCATTATTTTAGGACATAGCCAGTGCAGTCTGGTAGCTTGACTGAAATAAAACTGTGTGTTATTTAAGGAGAGCGTTTCCAAACTAAATTTAAAACTACGTATCTAAATGTTACAATTTTTTCAGTGATACAAACATATGGCTTCAGCTAATAAATGAAACCCGATTAGACGTTAAGGGTGGTGTGCCTGTAGGCGTTTTACGCTACAGTAATGGAAAGAAATGCAGTTATGATGAAATCCCACACAAAGAAACATTTGTTGTTCGCATGAGATTAAATTTTAAAGTACATTTGAGAAATTTACGAACACGGCTGAGGAACTAGGCGTATGTAAAAGCAGTGCTGTTTATGCAGTTGAAAAAAGCAGGTGTTTGCTGTTAAATTGGTGACAATCCCAGGGCTCCTAATGAGTACTGAAGTTTCAATGCTAGCATAGAGAGGCTGGTGTCGGAAGAGAGGAACATTTATAGAACTAAATGGAGATATCAGTGAAGGGTAAAAGAATCTGAAAAAAGCACCCAGAGTCCCCCATTGAGGGAGAGGGGCTGTAATATAAATCCAGTCAATCAGGAAGGAAGGAAGAGAAAGAAAGAAAGAAAGAAAGAAAGAAAGAAAGAAAGAAAGAAAGAAAGAAAGAAAGAAAGAATCTGCTCCCTCAACAAGACGCTTTACTCAATGCAGAGATTCGGATGACCCAGTAGCCACCAACTGTGCTTTGAGATGCCCCTATGTTCAGGACCTCTTTCCTTTGAGCGGTTGGTGATAGGCCACCATCTGTGGTTTGTTCCAATGTTGCTGGGTAATCTGAACATAGCACTGTGTCATCTGGGAACCCTTGGCTTGTTTAAGTTGTCCTTCTGGCTTGCTTCAGCCAGAAGAAGCTCTTGTCCTGCAGACACAGCAATTTCAAAAGAAAGAACTGCCTTGTGTTCTATAGCCACATTGTTTAGGGAGGGGAATGCTCTGTGGTGCTTTGATAGTTGGTAGCTAAATTGCTCATACTGAACAAAGTCATTATGAGTGCACTGAATGATTGAAATAATCCAGTGGCTTTTTCTTTAGTTTAAAATATAAAGTAGGAAGTGCCTTTTCAAGTGGCTAGTAATTGTTGGCCAGAGGTAGGGGACCTTTGTTGGGACACTCTGATCTGGAATGTAATGGAGATAGCTACCAACTTGGAATTCTTGATCATTCTTGAGAATGAACAATTGGTCACTGTTTTAGATTCTATTAAGCAGAAGATGAATTTCAGTGACATCTGATTAAGTTAATTATTTTCAGAAACCCCTTCATGTATATCTCTTTATGTTGATCAAAGCCAACTCTCATGGGTTATTGGTGTATTCAGGCGGCTATGCAAAGTGGCTGTATTCACACACTTGGCTGATTATTCAAAATTAAGAGCTATTTAATCCTCCAAATAGAAACATTTTACATGGAAATCATGGACATGAAGTGTCCTCATGTGTGTTTCCCATCTAGTTTTCTAGACTGCTCTGTACCAGTGAAAAAAAGTGTTGAGGGGAGGGGACATTTCACAAATTTAATCTTTTGAAGGCATCTAGCTTTACCTTGAATTGTTTTAGTAAGAACATTTTCATAACTAATGTTAATGAAACTGGTAACTTACTCTTTTATAAATGCATGCCTTTGAGGACAAGAGTAGAATAGGAACGGAATAGTTGATCAGGTAGCTGAAATTATTTTTCCTGAAGCTGAGATGTTTAAAAAAGCTTTTTAAATAGGACTTTTATTGTCATTCTGCTTCGAATGTGGGTCAGCGTATAGCAGAGAGGTTTCCTCGTCCTTGATTATTCCGTCTCTTCCAAATTTAAGGTAGCATAACTCTACAGTAATAGGATTTTTACAAATATAAATGGCTGTGGAAAGTGCATTCCTAACTATATGGGTTTGTACCATCTTTCCAAGCGAAGCTTTTTTAGGGCTTTCAAATAAACATAGGAAATTACTTCATTCCAAATCCGTTCAGCTAACTCATAATTGTCTGTGCTGACTGCTATCTAAGTAAACAGCTGAGTTCTTTACAAGCTCTGCTTTCTGAGATCTTTTCTGTAGAGATGCTAGAAGCCAGGATAACTCATAAGGGTTTCAGAATTATTAAACATTATAGGCATCTTATGGAAATTCTGATACAGAACACACACACTCAAACATTACCTACTCAGCCAAATTTTTTAATAACCGCTTGGTTACTTATAAAGAAAGGTTGAGGAATAATTTGCTTGTTCATCACAGAGCTGTTATTAGTCTGTACGTGATAGCAAATAAAGTGTTAGAGCAAGGCTCTGTGTTTGTGCAATGTCTTTCATCAAGACCGCTTAATGGTATATGTCCCTCTGTGCTCTATTTGTTATATTATTTCGGAGAGTGAGTTGTTGAAGAGAGATGATACTTAAAATCTGTGTCTATACTTTAATGCAAAATTTAAAAATACAACCCCCCCCCAAAAGGATGTGATTGTGAAGTATGTTTCCCTTTGAAACTGACAAAATAAAAAGGTGCAGAGGGAATCCCTTTATCTTTGATCTAGAACTCCTTCTTATTGTTGATTGCATGCATGATGGAACTGAAGTCCAGCACATATGCAGGCATACCAGATTAAGCAGGTGTGATCAAGGAGATTGTATCTTGAAAACTTCATGGAAAATAGTGAACCTATTGTTAGATGGATTACTTAATCATGAACACTGAAAATACTGGATATAATGCAATACAAACAAAGCTTTTGTAGACACACCATCCTTTACAGTCTGAGGAATGAAACTAGGACATCCCTAATAAACATTTGTTTCCCTTTCTTGTCCAAACGAAAATATTGGTTAATAACATGGGGATAAGCCATGATACAAGCCAACTTCAGCTGGGGTTTCATGTAGTTATTCTGAAACTTGCAATTCTAATTCTACTTTCCAGGTTTGAACAAAATAGGAAATGCCTTGCTGTACTTTTATTACCTGATGCAAGAATATGCAACCATTTTGGGACTAAGGGCAGCACTTGAACTTTGAATGTGGAAGCCACACTTAAAAAAAAGGCAAAAAATAAATGTGATTTAATTTAAATACTTCTAATATTTTAATTTTGTTTCCCTTCTCCCACATTGACATTTTCAGTTAATTGACAGCTTTGAAAGGGGCTAATTTGGAGGGCTGCATTCAGGCCTGAGGCTAGAAGTTAAATTTCTGCTTTATGTGTGCACACACAAATGCATCCCAGTAAGGAAGCTCACGTGAGCGCTTTTACAGAATTACAATATCTGTTTTGGGCCACAGGAGAGTTGGCTAATAAAAAGGGCTATGTGTGTGTTCTAGTTAAGTAGTATCTCTGCTTTCTTGCAAATTTTTTGAGTTGCATGCATTTCTGGAGAATAACTCTGTTCATGCTGCAAAGGCGGGAATGGACTGGCTACAGGAATGCATAGAAGGTTCTTGCGTATCTGTTTATACAGTTGTCTGAATGTGGGCAATGGAAAGGGAGCCCCTAGAGGAAGACCAGGGAAGCTTTATTGCGCATATTTGAATGACTTATAAAAGGTGTTCTACCTCTGGCGCAGCACATGTTGAAATCATCTGAATTTAACTAAAAATGCTCCCTTGCTAGATCTAAGGTTGCTTTGTATAAAACATATCTGCTATAATGCCTCTTATGTTCTGTTAACGTTCTCAATAATGTCTTTTATGTTCTCAATAATTCAATAATTATTCAGTCCTGCATAATTACTAAATAATAATAATAATAATAATAATATATTGCCTTCTTGGGTGTATGTGAATGTAGCTTGGAACTTGCAAACATTCCCAGAGGGTGTCTGTCATACGTCTATTTAAAGTAATTAACTTATCTTTCAACCTAGAAAGTCACCAGGTGGCTTACAACAGCTGTTAAAATATAATTAAGCACAAAACAGTTATTTAATAATACAATATAAAAGGAACATGGAAACCACTGAAATGGAATTGGAAGAAAGTAGAGTTGAAGATATGCAAGCTATTTCAAATGAAGATTTTTATTGCACTTAAGGGAGATCAAGCCTTTTTAGGAAGAAAATTCCAGAAATACTGGATGTGGCTTTGTGTATTCTGTGCTCCTTGATTATAAACGTACGTGCTTCCTACATTTTAGATGGTCTGTGGGTGTTATAATATCCAGTTATGACACCTCCCCACCCCTCCAGTGGGTTCATAAATCACTTCCCTGTTTGCTTTTAGTTTCATGCTATAACACTTGGAAAAAATCCTCACACCCCGAGCCGTCCTGTGTCTCCATAATACAAGTTCCTTCCTTCTTTCTTCCCCTGTGAGATCCAAGTGGATAAACAACTGGCTTGCACATCTGTTTTTCGCTACATTTTGTAAGTTCCACAGCTGCTTTCCATTACAATCCACATTTTGCATGGAGGTGATTGCCATGGTGTCAGTAAACAGATAGTGGACATGTGCCATTAAGCTGTGTATTTGCAGACATAAGCACTCTCCCCCAACCCCATGTTTAGTTGTATGCCCCAGGACATAGTATGTTCAGCTGTCACTGTAATCAATGTTTGGAATGTCTTAGTCTACTGCCATTAAGTGTGAACGACACATAGTTCATTGTAGGACATCTGTTCTGCCACCATAGGCTGTACATGGAATTCATTCTGTTGGGAAAAAACAAGCTGGTGATATCTTCAGATCTCCAATTTGTAGTGGCATGTTTTCCTGAAGGTTGGAAACTTCACCCAGGCATCACGTATGAATAGAAAGCAGCCTGATTTTCACCCTCCAAATGGCAGGAAGGTTCAGCTTCCTATACAGATGTACCGTACATTCCGTCTTAATTCCCTTACATACACATTTCCACATAATGAGTGAGAAATCTGGACTTAAAATACAGAGTATCCGGTTTTGGTTTGCATTTTGCAGAAGTACATAAAACTACAAAGGTCACTTCACATTATCCCTGATTTGGTGACTGTGATGTCTTGCACCTTAAAAACCCAGGATTTGTCACCCAGCAACAAGTTTGGGTTTTAAAATGGGCTGATAGCCTTGGCTTCGGTGGGTATAATAAACAAACGCAAGCTACTTCTGTGTAATTTGTTCTCATTTGCCCAAGTAGAGGATAATATAAGAGCTGGTTATTCATTTATTAATATAGTTTAATAAGTCAAGTATCTAGTGTTTTCCTTTGTATTTTATTTATTGACTCTGTCACCCTCTAAGTAGCAGTAATCAAAAGCCAAATTAGAAGTACTGTAGCAATTACACAGGAGTAGATCTGTGGGTTGGGGTCAGAGGCAGCTGTTTTCATCCCAACTGTATTCACATTGGTGAATTATGGGGCCAGGTTCTCCAGACAGTTGTATATAGTCTACAGTAAGGTTGGAGGTTAAAATTGTTCTTTTGGAGTCTTTTAAAGATACCTGATGGCTGAGAATTCTTGAGCAGTTCTTCTCCTCTGCCTTGCTAGGTCACTCCGAAGAAGCTCTACTTCCTTTATGGGGTGGGCTGATGAGATAGCTGCTCAGGTTTGAAGGGCGGTACGCTAAATTATCCCATTGGTTTGCGTCCTTTCCTTTCAAGTGCACTTGTAAATTGGCTCGGGAAAGGCATTGCTGTTAGCGCTGGCTTGGTGCCAGAGAGAACTGGGAGATTCACTTCAAGACCCTTGTGATTCTAGAACAGAGTTTCTCAACCTTAGCATGCTGACTGGGGAATTCTGGGAGTTGAAGTCCACAAGTCTTAAAGTTGCCAAGATTGAGAAATCCTGTTCTGGAGAAATCGGCTGAGCCCTTATTCCTGGGAAACTCCAGCCAGAAGCAGCCCCACTTTCTTCTGAGAAGGGTCCTTCTTCCCTTTAGCTAAAAAGTAAAGTGGAGGAGCCATCTGAGTGTCTTTAGGGGCAGTGAGCATAGGATACCTCTTCATTGCTTCTGTGTAAATCAAAGGAGGGCACTTCCTGGGGAATGGCTGAGAGAGGCTAGGAGTTTTGTGGCACAGCTCCCAAAAGGTAGGTGCCTGTGTAAAAGACCCGGGGTAGCAGTTCCTCCAATCAAGTGGCTTTCTGCAGGATCCTAAACTGGTTTCAGGAAAGTTAGGAAAAAAATACTGGAACTAGATTTTTCATCTTTGGTGACTGCTCTTGCTTAGAAAAATTAGTCTTGTCTGAGAAGCCGTTCTTTTCCATCTCCCCCTAACTTTTGCCAGTTGAACCCCCTTCACTTGAAGAGAATTGCATGCCATGTGACTGCTTCAGGGTACGAGCATTGCATGTACCTTGTTAGCCTGGTCTGTAGCACAGTGGGGTGGGGATGCGGCGATCATAATTCATGCTGTCAGCTCTGCTCCCCCAGGATTACACATGCAGCCCAGCTTCTGTGCTACAACGGGGTGGAATGGCGTTCTCAAAGCAACTTAGCCCTAAAATATTGGAAGAGGAATACAAAATGCCCATTCTCTTAGGTTACATTTTTGAGGAAGAACTCTCATTCTCTGGTTGAGCTGACCCCTGTCTGATTTCCACAAAACAGAAGTGAAAGGGCTTTGCCAGAGTGTTAGAAATGCCCTTATCCTAATTATGGCAAGATAAAGATGTTGCTTAAGGGACGCGGTGGCGCTGCGGGTTAAACTGCTGAGCTGTCGATCGGAAGGTCGGCGGTTCGAAACCGCGCGGCGGGGTGAGCTCCCGTTGCTCGTCCCAGCTCCTGCTCACCAAGCAGTTCGAAAACATGCAAATGTGAGTAGATTAATTGGTACCGCTTCGGCGGGAAGGTAACGGCGTTCCGTGTTGTCATGCTGGCCACATGACCCGGAAGTGTCCTATGGACAACGCCGGCTCCAAGGCTTTGAAACGGAGATGAGCACCGCCCCCTAGAGTCGGACACGACTGGACTTTACGTCAAGGGAAACCTTTACCTTTACCTAAAGATGTTGCTTACCATATTTTGCTGCTTCCTCAACTGTTCATGAGAAAGGGCTTAGATGGCTTGATTGTGGTAAGGGTGAAAACATGTTTCTGTTCTTTCTTGTGGTTCAGCGTGAGTTTTAGTTTAGTGCAGCAGATTCATTAGATGTGTGAATTGAAGTGTTTTCTGAATGTATGATGGCTTAATCAGCCTTCAGACTTTCTCCCCACCCCTCCCTCCCAGCTTGTCTGTTTTTATAATCCTCTTGTATTGCAAGGAGGACTTGATGGTTCTTCTACTACTTACACCAAAGGTGAGAATGGGCTTACACCACTTTCCAAGCACCATGTGTTGTAAATTCTGTTCAAGTGAGACCCATAGGATCTGGAGGACCCCATTCTCTGATGCGCTGATCTTGGGATCTAATGAGCTACTAACTTTTTTTTCCCTCCCTTCCTACAGTGAGCATTTGTCCTGCGCCTTCACATTCTTCCTCCATGGGGAAAGTAATGTGTGTACGAGTGTGGAGATTGCTCAGCACCAGCCAATCTACCTTATCAGTGAGGAGCACCTTCATATGGCCCAGTCCTCTCCTATGCCTTTTCAAGGTAGGGTGTATATTCTATGTATGGCATATGTTTCTCAATGTGATGTGACCTGGAACAAAACTTTTATTAAATCTTCGGAGACATTTTTTTCTTGCCAATAGCCTTGGCAGTGATGGCAACTACAGGTAGTCCTCGCTTAACAACCATTCATTTAGTGATGGTTTGGACTTACGACGGTGCTGAAAAAAACGACTTACGACAGGCCCTCACACCTGCAACTATTGCAGCATTCCCGCAGTCACATGGTTGCAATTTGGGGGCTTGGCAACTGGTTCACATTTACGACTGTCACAGCATCACGTGATCACCATTTTCGACCTGCCCTGCCAGCTTCTGGCAAACAAAAACAGTGGGGAACCGTTTGATTCACTTAACGACCACGTGGTTTGTGTAACACCCATGGTGATTTGCTTAACAATTGCCACAAAAGGTTGTAAAATTGGGTCGGATTTGCTTAATGACTGCTTCACTTAGCAACTGAAATGCCAGTCCTAATTGTGGTTGTTAAGTGAGGACTACCTGTACTTGCATTAACTCTAAACTCTCTTCTGGTGGCCTCTCCTTCTGTTTTCCCTTGGGATGAATTCCATCCAGAATTTAATACCTTGACTCAAAACTGCCCAAGATGTACAAGGCTGTCCATTCTCTGCCACTCCAAAGGGTTTGTGTCCTCTACCTCAACCACTGCTTTTCTGCATTGGAGAAAAGGGGCTTGATGGCTGCAGTCTTTTGAGAGAAGACACCACCATTTAGACCTTCATCTATAAAGCAGAAAAGATTTCTCTCTTTCTTCTGTGCGTGTGTTGTTTTGTCTTAATTTCATGGCTCATTTTATTCCCATCCCCACCCTTCAGGAAAGCAGTTAGCTTTAAAACAATTTTTCATACCAGTTTCTAATAAAAAATTTAACCTATTTTGGAATGGAGTGCACAGTTAATAGCTATAGATTAGCAGTTTTAGTCCGAACCCTGATAAACTTTATCATCAAAGACAGGATCCAACTTAAATACACCTTAAAACTGTTGATTCACCAAATCAGTGAGTTGGGCCTAAGGCTATTTATTAAGAATCCAAACATGGTTGAGCTTGTGCTGGCATTGGATTTGAAGCATTGCTAAACGCAAGTAGAAAATAGCTTTGTATAGAAAGTTCTAAAGTAAAAGGGCGCATTGGGGATTTAGCTTTGGAGTCACACCAGCTTTGTAATCTATTCCTGGCGATGGTGAGACTTATTTTGTCCTCCCTTCATTTTCTTTTCTTTTTTATGCTTTAAGCAGCTCTGCTTTATTGATTGCTTTTTTCCTGAGAATGTAGCAATGTGGCTCTTCCTCGGTTTAGGAAACCTTGATCTTATTAGCCTGGGTGTGTTTGTGCGCTTTTAAAAAAAACCATTGCAGGGGATTGAAGATTAAGATGCCCCACATTCAGAGCGTCTTCTTGGGACCTTAGCTTGCTGACAGCGCAGAGTCTCAGCTTTTAAAATCACAGTCATCTTTTTGCAGCTTGGCTCAGTGGGTCTTAAGTGCAGTTGTTCCTTCCTTGACATCTAACTTTTCTTGCCCTTTCACATTTATTCTGAATATACATTTGCTTCCTTTCCCACCTTTATATCTCCATTTCGAGTTTTAATATTGCTGCAAGGCAGATGGATTTAAATCAAGGCTATATAAATGGATACTTTTTAGGACCAATGATAAAAATAATTTAAAAAAAAGATGGGGAGAGAGGAGGTTAAACCATTTCCCTTGGTAATTAATGTATTTCCTGAAGAGCTATGCGATTTAATTGGTTGCTGTAACAATTAACCAATATTGGCTTGTAACTAAATAAAGCCCTTATGCTACCTTGGAGCATAATCCATAACGTTTGATCATGCTGTTTTATCCTTTTACATTAAATAATTAGATCTGCTTAGAGACAGATGAGGATACACATTCTGAAATAATGGATTCCTGTTTGACTGCTCACTTGCAAGACATAGTAAAGTTCATTCACTTGAAAAATATGGGCATAGTCCAGCAGAAAGGGATATTGTTTTATGCTTACCTGAGAACTAGCGTGCTTGAGTCCTTGACTGATCAGAGAGACCCAGGTTCCAGTCCAGCTTCAGCCGTGGAGATTCACTAGGTGATTTTGGGCCAGTTGCCCCCTCTCTCTCAGCCCAACTAACCTCACAGGGTTATTGTGGGGAGAAATTGAAGGGGGGAATGCCAGATATGCTGCCTGAAGCACCTCTTTGCCAGAAGCAGGAATCTGATAATTAAAGAGTTTTTTTTAATGAAACGGAAACACAGTTCTCTTTGCACAGGAATACCTGATGTGATCTATTTTTAGAACATATGATCAAAATAAATAGTGTGTCATCATTTTAATTCTCTTCCACTCAAGGAGCAGATATTTTCCTATCATGTATCCTTCTTCTTCTTCTTTTTTAAAGAAAAACCTCAATAGGTGGGCAGTAAAATTAAATATAAGTATATTTATTTCATCTTGAATCATCTTTTCCTAAGAGATGCTTATTTGACTTTTAACTTACTGTATTATTTCTTTCTTTTCATTTTTGTATATATCTAAGGGATGCTTATCCCCCCTGCTTTTTTTTGTTGTTGTTGTTGTAGTATATAGTTGCCAGTTTATTAATAAAACTGCTGTTTACAGAATAGCCAAAATCTTTAGTGTCGTGGTAGCTACTGGTGTGCCTGGTGCTGTTCAAAGTAGGATTTTTTAAAGTTATTGACAAAAAGAGAATCATAATCCAAAAGAGCAGTCACATATTATGCTTATAAAGTATATGTCAAACTCCTTCAGATGCTTCTGAAAGAACTGAATAAGTTTCTAAGAAGGAAATGAACGAACTAGAAAAGAAATGGTTTTTAGAAGAGGGTTGAAGAAACATTGAGGCATTTGTGATGTTACCTGAAAGAGAATATGCTGCTCTAAAGCAGTGTTTCTCAGCCTTGGCCACTGGAAGCCTTGGCCACTTGGGCTTGGACATGGCTGGCTGGAAATTCTGGGAGTTGAAGTCCACACCTCTTCCAGTGGCCAAGGTTGAGAAACCCTGCTCTAAAGGGTGTGAATTCTGGGAACAATGAGAGATAGTCAAGGACGGCCAATTAAGGATGGACAGAGCAAGCAACTAATTAATTTGCATGCAATTTGCTTAAAAATTAAGCTGCTGAGCTCCAAGGATAGATTGCCTGACATACTCTGTAATCTCCTTACTCCAAAATGATCCTCAGATTTCAAATCCTCAAACGCAAACCAGCTGGAAAAGCATCCAGTGGGCTGAAATAGTGACCCAAGATGGAACGAGGGAGTAAAAAAAATGTGTGTTGTTTCTTATGTGCTATCACATGTGCTCTCTTTTTAAACTTGGAGTCTTACACTGCACGCAGCGCTTTAAAGTCTGGAGAGAACATTCTTTGGCCTGACTGGAAAGATTTAGGAGCCAATTTTAAATGAAACTACAACAATATTATACATTTTGGCTAGAATAAAAAGCTGAAATAATTGGAAATTCCTCTCTTCTATGCAAATATGGAATCTCTGAAGAAGGTCCTTATCAGACCAAGGTTTGGATAATACTCCAATGCAGTTTCCTTTCCTTGAGGCTACAGCTGGATGAATGTAATGGGACTGACTTCTGAGTAAAAAATACTTACGATTGTGCCCCATGGTTTCCCATAGAAGAAGGTTGGAATGATTTTTGGGAGCTCTTGCGGATTATAGGTGCTGACCACTCCTTTTTTTTTTTTTTTAAATCAGTGTTGATCAGTCCATATGGCTTAAGTGGTACTTTAACGGGCCAAGGTTACAAGATGTCGGACCCAGCAACCAGGAAGTTAATTGAAGAATGGCAGTATTTTTATCCGATGGTGCTGAAGAAAAAGGAGAGTGTGAAAGAGGAAGAAGAACTGGGATACGATGACGATTTTCCAGTGGCAGTAGAAGTCATAGTTGGTGAGAATCGGTATTTTTCTTGAAAAGTGTCTTCCATTTGCTCAGCTCCAGTTAAAATGAACCAACATAAAAATAAGACAGAGTCCTGAAGTAGCACATGCTTTACTGTGGTTCTTCTAGTATTTTGATACATTTTTTTGTTTAAGCCGGTGTTTCTCAACCGTGGCAACTTTAAGACGTGTGGACTTCAGCTAGCCCACGCGTCTTAAAGTTGCCACGGTTGAGAAACACCGGTTGAAAATTTGGGACATTTTGTTTTGTGACATAGAACCATTTCAGACTACTTCTTTGGGCTTTCATTTCATTATAAAAGCAACCCTTCCTTCCTTCCTCCCTCTCTCCCTCCCTCCCCTCTTTCAATCTCTCTCTTTCTCTCTCTGATTAACTGATGTGCCATCCACACACACACACACACGTAATTGCAGATGCAATTAGCATGTCAAGTAGAAAGGATGTTGCTGTATCACAAATACAATATTAAAAAAAAGAAAAAAAAAACCCCAAATACCTATCTTGCTTCTGTCCTTCCTTCCTTCCTCTCTGCCTTAACAGGTGGCGTCCGAATGGTGTACCCTTCCGCCTTTGTTCTTATCTCTCAAAATGACATTCCCGTGTCTCAGAGCACTTCCACACCAGGAAGCCACGGCAGTGTGGCACAACAAGCAACCGGAAACTTGAAAGACACCAGCAGTTGTGGAATGTTACTCACCCCACCCACTTCTCCGGAGCAGACCATCATAGGTGAGCGAAAAGCTTGGTGTTTTCTCAGGAAGGGTGTTATCTGAACCGCCTGCTTTTGCTCCTGCGGTCACCTAGTCCATTCAGCTGTGGATATTGGGGTAGCTTCCTTATATCTATGCTTATAAACCAAACATCACCTTGGTTTACTTCGGGCAAAGGCTCACCATACCAGATTTTGGGATTTTCTTCTTTGTTCAGCTAGCAATTAAATTCTAGGCCTGCCAATATTCAGATGCATAATATAGTTCTGGCATTAGTTATCCTCTAGGTAGACATAATTGGTGAACATACTATTAATCATAGCAGTTGTTGCTTTTCTTCCACGCAACAGACTTGCACAAATTAGAAAGACCTGGAGGAAACTGAAAAATAAGTCACAGTGCTGACATTTAAGAACGACGAAAACAGGGGGGGAATAAACGTACATTAGGAACTATTTCCCAGTGTGGATATTGAACAGTTTCCCAGGAATAATAATAATAATAATAATAATAATAAGCAACTAATATTTTTTTTCTTAATTGGTGGAATGCCTAGCTGGCTCCCATTATTTGTGCTTTTCTGTGAAAAGCTTTTGCTCTTTGATAAATTTCTTTCAGTCCTTTAGTGAAATAGGAACAAAATGGAAGGAAATTTGTATAGTTACATAGTCTCCAGCTTGGTGCACTGTCGAGTTTTTAGCACAAAACTTACATCAGTGAGAAATTTCTGTTGCAATATATTTTTATAACATTCCTCCCTGGTATGGCATGTTCCAGTTGGCCTGGGCAACCATTTCCAGCCTCCTGGAATATTGTCCTAAGACTGTCCATTCCTGAAGGGTACTCAAGCCTTGAAAATTACTGAGTGACTGAGGGATTCTTACAATCCTAAATTCACCTTGAAGCAGCTTTCTCCAGAAAGATTTCCTGTAGAAGAAAATAGTTTCATTTAGGATCTCCGGTGGTATTTACAATATGTAATTATGGCAATCTGAATAAATATTTTATCAGATGTGACGGGCAGCTTAAATGCTTATGATCAGTAACTTAGGTTTGAAAGAATGTAAAAGTAAATAGGAAGGAACTGGTAATGGACAGGAACTTAACACTTAATCTGGGCAATTTTGTTGCCTTCTCCTGAGGTTTATGCACTGGTGGCTTAGCTACAGTGGCCAAAATAAATGTCTGCCCCATACATATGTGGCTGGATCTAATGTGAAGGTGTACTTTCAAATATTTTCTACTGCCTGAAAATTCATGCATTTGATGGCTCTTTTGAGGCACTGACACTGGGTGTACCTACTGTTCTTCCTTCTTTTCTCATCTCCCCAGTTACCTTCATTTTTTTTTTCATTTTATCTAGTTTATTTAGTTTATTTTATCTAGTTTATTCCTGCCCTGGGCAGGGGGTTGGACTAGAAGACCTCCAAGGTCCCTTCCAACCCTATGATTCTGATTCTATATGCCTCTGGCACTATCTGTGTAGACAGTGTCACATTTTTCTGTATCCAGTGGTTTGCAAATTTTAATGTTGCATTTTATGTAAGTTTGGGATGTGGATAATTAGGACACCTATCCCAACAGCAGTTAAAGCTTTACACGTCAGAACTGTTAACTCTCTGATATGTGAACAGAGAGAGCTTTTGTTAATTTCTAAAATATATTCCATTGGATTCTAGCTCTGTAGCTTTTGATCACTGCCTTATTTGCTTCAAGAAGTAATAGGCTGCTTTTAGCGATCCAGATTAAAACATTTGAACCGATGGTCTTAATTGGCAGAAGCAAAACAGGCTCGGTCCTCTAAATATAGAAGGATTCAAAATAGGATATATTAACCACTTTGAAGATCAGGAAATCAATGCTAGTGGGACCTGTTTCTTGAATCATGTACAAGACAGGCATTTGTAAAATTGACACCCAGGAATTTGAAGCATTTCCCTCCCACATCAAACATTGCATCATTGTTGAAAGCAAGTCAAGTGCGCATTCTTTGTCAGCATATTGGCTGTTACTTGCAGATCAGAAGTGTGCCTGGATCCTGCCTCTGTTGGAGAAATTCAGAGTGCTGACTGTCATACAGTCAAAAGAGCAAGAATAGAGTGTCATTACCACCATTTGAAGCCCCAGAAATAATGGCAAGAAAAACTGGCTCAGCGTGTGTTGTGATCTCAGCAGCAGACACCATTCTCAATGAATTGCTCTCCCCCAGATAGCTGTGTTTTGGCTGTTCCAGTGTTTTATTCATAAGGTTTTCTCTGGCCATGCCAGACATAAGAACAAGGAGTTCTGTAAACATGTTTGACCTTGTTGAGGATTTGTACAATTACCCCCTTTCCCAGCCCAAGCACAGGATTTCTGATATGTGGCTAAGACGCTCAGCGAACACAAAGCTCCCTCTGCTGTCTGGCTTGACGGTTCAAGTTGATGGTTCCTTTGCCCTTGGGATTGCTTTCAGACCAGAAAGCAGAGATCTGCTGCTGCTGCTGCTGCCGCTGCCAAGTGGAAGCCAAACCTCCCGCCTCTGGCGGACAAAACGGGTGGCAGACAAGGAGTGGGGGGGGGGCATGGCATCTCCCCGACCTTTTCTGCTGTTCCCTCTTAAAGCTATATTAATTTGTGAAAGAGCATTATTTATGTATTTGTATTTATTTATCATTGGATTGATAACATTGATATAACTCTGCTGTGAAATGATCGATGCAACATTGATCGTTTGAACATTGCCATGCGTAGAGGTTTTTGATTTGTTTAGCTGTCCTTCCTGGCAGTAAATGTGAATCGACACATTTGCTCTGTTCTGACATGCTGAGGTTGTCTGCACCAGATCCCAGGCTTGGTTTGTGTCTAAAACCAAATTGTGAATATATCCAAACTTTGGATCTGGGTGTTTCCTCATGCCTTATTTGATTTCCTGTTTGGCTAACTGAAAAACAGTGAAATAACTTTTTCAGAATCTGGCTGGCTAGCATCCTAGGGCTTGGGTAAATCATAATTTGCTCAGGTGGAAGAGCAACCCATGCTCTGCCTTCAAAGATGAAGGGCAGACACAATTGAATTAAAGACCAGCATGTCTGTACTGAGTATATAGGACTAAACAGTGGTTTCATATTAGATCTTGATCCCTGTTATATGATAATCATAGAAGGTCTGAAGTGCAGCCTGGATCAAAAGCCAGCCTTGGCAGCAATCGAGTCCTCCTCCTCGTATGTGAATTCAGGAGCAGTCTGACAAGCTACACATGCAACAATTAAATAATTTAGCAATAAAAAGTAGCTAATCCTATATGTAGAGAAATACTGCTGTGTTTGTGCGAAAGAAAAACATGCATATTTATTCTAAAAAGATGACTTATTTTCAACAACAAATGAACAATGTGTGTGTGTGTGTGTGAGAGAGAGAGAGAGATGTCAGCAATCCTTTAACAAATCTAGTTTCTTGAAAATATCTGCTATTTCTTGCAGGTGAAAGTGGAGGCATTCCAAGCATAATCAATCATCCAGCAGCACCAGAGGGAATGGTCACTATGCAGAGTCCAAAAAAATCAGGGAAGATTCCTCCAAAATTCCAGAACTGTATGGTCCACAGAGTTTGGAAGGAGTGTATCCTCAACAGGACACAGTCCAAGTAGGCAAATTGTGTTTTCCTGGATTCTTTTGCTAGAGGCTTCCACAACCGTCCCACTTTAATAGCCTGTCACTCTATGGACATGCATGCGTGTGAATAAATTGATGAATACTTCCCGTGTCAAAACTGAATGAATAGTTTGGAGAATTGTGTTGAAGAATTGCTGGTCCTAATCATTATGAGTTCATTGTGATCCCTACAGAAGCCCATCTGGAAGGAGAGTTAGAGATATATTTATGCACTGTTGTCTTAACCTGAGTTGCAACATCTTGAGTCACTTAAAAGGAATTCTGAGTCATAATATAGAATTTAAAAAAGGCAATTGTTACTCGTCTTCTCAGACCACTGGTCAAGTTTGCTCAGCTTATATGGGTAGTAGTTCTCTCAGAAGTTCAAGCAAGAGTCTTTCATGCCATAGTCGAAAGATGGCAGAGATGGAATCTGTGACCTTGCACATGCTTTTGTGCAAGTCAGAATATTGCCTGCTTTTAATTTATTTGAATGTCATCATTTATTAATGCTAAGTAACTTCCTGTTGTGAAGTTTCCAGCATCCTTCTGGCCTAGATAACGATCTGATCAATTCTCTTGATCTTGTGGGAGCTTCCAGGGAGGGAAGTTATTCTCCAAGATAGGCAAAACCTATGTTACCTAAGGAACTCTGTTCCATAGGTGATCTACAAGTGTGGGTGTATCGTGGCAAGCCTGTGAACTCCTTTACTGAAGCATGTTCAGAACCCCTTGGATATAAATTAGTTGAAGAACTTTTTGTCGAAATGCATTGCATAAATCTTTAAATACGTGCATTTCTGCCTGACACTCAGAATCTTGGACACAGCTTTGTGTCACCCACATGGTGGTTCCTCTTTTATCATAGCCAGGTTTTGGAATTCATTGTCCTAAGAGTTCCATATGGTTCTTCCCTGTGGCATTCACATATCCTTTGTAATTTTGCTAAATCTTGCTCTGCTGTTCATCGGTGATTTGTGTCTTGGTTATATATCAGCCACACAGACACGCACACAAATACATACATATATATGAAGTATGTTCGTTGATATTGCTAGTGGTAACTCTGAATATAGGAGTGGAAAGTATGAGCCGTAAATCTCACTTAGTAATAATATACAGGTATGCGAAAAAGCTCGGTAGCTTCTGCATATAAAAATAAACTGGGTGCCAACTGTACTACAGAGTGCAGGAAGCAAAATTCTCTTCTAGCCAGGCTCATAAAAAATACATTTTGCAAAAGTGTTGCATCCCATTCAGATAATATCTGATTTTTCTGAAATTTTCAAAGCTGATTATAAATAGCTTTACTTAGGCTGGGAAGCAATGGTCATTCATTCATTCATTCATTCATTCATTCATTCATTCATTCATTCATTCATTCATTCATTCATTCCCACCTACCTCTTGAGCCTGTACACTCATGAATTAAGGCTTCCTAGCATGCTGAAATAGTTACCTATGTTTAATTCCTACCAGAAGGAATCCAGTTCCTGCTACCAATGTGGAGGAAGATGCCCCTATCAACTGTGTTTCTTGGGATTTTGTTGATTCAGCCCAAAGAGTCCCCTGCTCTTGTTCCAGGTCAGTATAAGAGAGAATAATCTCAAGACCATTCACATGGGGAAAAAAATAGGATTATGCACGTGAGGAGATGAACCCCATAAACAGCATATTGTGTGGGTAGTTTGAACAGTTTTGCTTAGTTCCTAGGTAAAAGAAGGTGCTGGTGCTGGTGCTCCACAAAGTTTCATGTGCAACAGTGCCACTTTTTCCAAGTGTGAGGCCGTCTAGGACATTTGAACTAAAACTCCTGACTATAAGCTGCTAGGAGTTCAAAGGGTTCTGCACCAAAGTATCAGCAGGGTATCCTGTTGGGCAGAGAAGGCTGCTATGGAAGGTCTGCATCCATGTGGATCTGATCCGATCAGTCAGTCGATATATTGACCTTATTCCAATACTGACATCAATTGATTGTGATCCTGTTCCCTGTAGCAATACTGTAACCCTCCAGCCTTGGTGAAGCTTAATGGAAACTGATCCAATTTGTGAGTTGGTTTGCTCTCTAAAGACTGGCACATAACGGTAATTGATGTGTGACAAAGACCTGCTCCTCTTTTGGAGAACATGCTGTGGAGGCTGAATAGGTTCCCCTCACCCCAGTTTTTGAGTCTTCTGATACCATTTTGCTGAAACTCACTGATGGACTGTCTCATTTGGATGCTTAAGGAAGAAAGGGCAGAAATGGTTTGATAGGCTTAATACATTGACTCCCCCATCTGCTTAATATTACTTCATCAACCTGCCCATTGTTCCTGCTATAGTGGTTTAAGCACTTTTTATCTCACCTCTGCCCTGCAACCTGATCAGACTTCAAATCACTAGATAGATAAATAAGGGCAGCTTCTGGTAGGATGATTAACCTAGAGCTTTAGTAGTAGAAGAGAACAGAAATAACATCAATTTAAAAGAAAATATTGGAGCCTGCATTTTAGCCACAATGAGCTTTTCACACATGCTTTCAAATGTTTTGGCCAAGATCTTGGCCTGCTCGTGTTAGCAGTCCATAAAAGAGGCCTAATGTGCCAGATCATAACAATGTCAAGAATTAGTAGATGAGAGCCATTTGTACCCAGTTCCTAACTGGAAACTATATTGTTCCACCTTTGTTCACCTGGATGCATCCTTGAATCTCCTCGGGTGAGGATCTGTGTACATGCCTGGTTCAATGACAGCAAGTAGATAGGTTGATGTCACCACCCCTCACCCAACCTCATTCTTCCCATTTGTAGAATTATGCACAGGATGCTCCACACAGGACTTGTATCTTTCAGGAAGATCAGGTAGTCATCTCAGCATAGTTTATGTGAAAGTCATGGCTGATTCACAGTGGATAAATCATGAAGCTGGACACAACCTCATGGGAACAACCTGCTACAGCTGCAAGGCCACTTCTAAATGAGACAAGCTTCTAAACCAGACAGATGTCTCAGCATCCGAACGAACCTTTCCCCTGTATTTATTCTTCACGGCCTGCTTGGTAAATTCTCCCTGATCTTCTTTTTCAGGCACAAACTCCTCAAGCAACGCTGTGCTGTCGGTTCAAGTCGTCCACCCACGATATCCCAGCCAGGGTTTGGTGTGGGACCCTCCTCCACCCCCACCTTACCACCTCCTGCCTCTAAGCACAAAACCACAGAGAGGCAGGAGAAATCAGAGAAAGCTCAGAAGAGGTCACTGCTGCCATTTCATCATCGTCCCTCTGTCACCGAAGAGCTGTGTATGGAGCAGGACCCTTCAGGACAGAAGTTGGCCTTGGCAGGGATGGAGCCCTCTTTGGAAACTGCTAGCAGCAGGAAGTATGAGAAGCACCTTTCCCTGCCTCCCCGACAGCCAAGCAAGCAAACTAATTCGAATCCTATGGATTCTCCCCATTCCCCCATATCTCCCCTGCCTCCAACACTCAGTCCCCAGCCAAGGGGACAGGAAGCCGACAGTTTGGACCCACCATCTGATCCTGTGAATCCAGCCCTCTACAGCAGTGGATTAGAACTTCAGCCAATGGCCAGCACGGAGGATAGGACAGTCCTTGTGGGCCAGAGGTTGCCTCTGATGGCTGAAGTCAGTGAGACAGCTTTGTATTGTGGAGTTGTACACAACCAGGAGTCATCCAACAAATGGCAGGGATATTCTCTTCCTCTACGCAGCGATCTAGAATTCAGGCCTCCGGAACTCCAGTGTGAGATATATGATGTCAAGATGGACGTTGCATCTGAAAACAGTGCACTGAAAAGGTAAGCACAAGACTCCAGGTCTTGCATTGTTTGCTGCCAAGGTTGCCAACGTTGGGGGTTGTTCCAGGGGGGTGTGGGGTATTCACAGGTCCTCACACTTGAAACTCATGAAAATGCAGAATGTGGGCAGTATATATTTGTCTAAAAGCTAGGACCCCAGAACAATTACTTGAGCATTTCTGTATGTGGGACTTCCTCCATATGTGCAGTTTGGGATTAGGACTTCCCCTGTGAGTAAATGAGGGGACAGGGACAGAGCAAGACTGATTGTAGTTCTTTGGTGCATCTGTGCACATGTGCATGCACACACACACATGCATGTGATAGATTTCATTCCCAAGTGTGCATTAATACCTCTTTCTTAAGCTTTCACAAGCTTTTAAGCAGCACCCTAGCCACACTGTTTAAGAGCTACAAACACTGATGGAGTTGTGTACATTTTAAATGCAAGTAAAATCTTACAAGGTCTGTTTCTGCGTGACTGGCCTTTCTCAACCCTAACTTTTGACCCTGGAGGAGCCCTTGAAATATTTTTTTAGGCCTGGGGGAACCCCTGCACATGCAGGCTCAAAGATAGGCCAGAAGTCACAAAATCATTATCTTCATTTCAAGGGTAGGCCCGTATTTGTCCTAACAGCCAGGAAACACGCTGAGACAAGGAACGGGTCTGTAATGTTTATTGCTAGTACATAACAGGAATCCTAACAAACTGAAGAAGCGTGGGAAAACCCAGACATATAAACCCCAAAGGTTAAGGCGGTCCCGATCTGTGTCTCTTTGAATGGCTGCCCAATTCCTCAGTGCTACGCATGCGCTTGACAGTCTGGATGGGAGCCCCCTGCTCGCCATCCTTACTCATGACATCATTACAGGCATAACCGGGTTCTTAAACTGAAAATAAAGAATGACACTTCCCTCTTTAATGTGAAGTTGTCTGAATTTGAATTAATTTTTAAAATAACTCGTGACCTCCTAGGGAACCCCTAGGGACCTCTTGCGGACCCCGAGGGTGCCACGGAACCCTGGTTGAGAAACCCTGCGCATGACTGTTACAAGTATACATACCTAAAGGCTTCTTTTAAATTGTGACCCATGTTCACGCCTGCATGTGAAACAGGATGGATGCGAGAGCGGGTTCTCACACAGAGACACAACAGCACAATGGCGGATTTGATGGCTGACAAAATAAAAGGCACATAAAAAGCAGTTCTACCAAAAAGCAGGGGCTGGGCAGCTTGTTCCATAGGGCAGACAGGAGAAGGAGAATGTGATGGAATGTGTCTCTGAGGAGGGAGGGGGTGCAATGGAGGTCGCCGGAGAGGGAGGAGCGGGTGCATTCCAGGGGGAGAAACGATCTTACAGTTTGGAGGACCTTGGGCAGCTGGCCAAGAAGCTGAGACAGGGCCCGCCTTAGATTGCCTGGAGTGTTTCTCCCTAGCACCTTTTGGCTTTTACTCAGTTTGGCAAGATTCTAGGTATGGCAGAAACAGTAAAGACTAGAGCTTAATTCCTTGCTCAGCGTTGTTTCTGCGCCTCAACCCTGACAAAGGAGGTGCAAAAGGGTTGGAATATTGATTATATAAATAGGGCTTACTCTTCTAACCCTGCAGTTGCTAGAATTCTTTCCTTATGGCTTCCTTACTTTTCTTTGGTAATGAAACTGCTTAACAGAAATTCTTGAATTCTGGTGAGCTTCTCTGACCGGTTCTAGTTCTGCCAGCCAGGTCAAGCCCATCAGAGCATTTGATTATTTTAAAATACGTTTATTTATATAAATGTAGAAGGCCACCCGACTCCCAAATGACTCTGGGTGGCTTACAGATTTAAAAGCGAGGAAACTGTTGAAAAGAAAAGAACACGTGTGCCTGGACAAAACACACACTGCATTACAAAAAATCCACCAGAGGCTGAATGACCGACATAGGCTTGGGAGTGCAGCTATGTCTTCAGTGACTTGCAGAATTCCTGTAGGAGTGGAGCTGTGCAAATCTCATCATTATCCTTTATGCTTTGGAAGCGGGAGTATTCAACAATGGGAAGCATGATTTTCAAGCCATCATACAACAGTGTAAATAGTAGATGGCCATGTGGAGGTACAGTACTCCATTGGTGCTGGTTATGTGGAGCGTTGCTCATGCTCCTGTGGCGTCCATCATAGATGAGAACAGTTGTTCAAGGAGGACATGTGGTACGATCTCTATGATCACAGAAAGATCTTTACCCTAGGAACGTATGTTGAGAGGATCTATTAGAATATGTAAAGATACCAGTGAATATTCGAAGTCAGGAAAACTGGAAAAGTGTTTTGTCTCTCAGACTGGAGTAAGTAAGAGACTCCTGCTGGCTTTCAAACCATGTCATGATTTCCTCTGCATTTCTTCAGGAATACCTAATAGTGATAAGGCAGGCTGACACAAGAATGTATCATGCATTTCCCCATTCATTTTTCTTTTTGTGGAGAGTTAGAACATGCTAAATATCACGTCACATCATTATATTATTACAGTTTACTGGGGAAGAAAAAACGAAAAGCTGCAGGGCAGATTTTATACAGCACATTATCCATAATAATAACCAGCTAAGGCCTAAAATATTGATGTTAGGCTTCAAGAATACTACAAATTAGAGCTAGCGACGTGTATCCTCAAATTGTGTCAGAATAACAGCGCAGTCTCCTGCAGTTGTTCAGATACTTCTGCTAAATGGTGTTCTAAAACTTCTGTGTAAGGGAAGGGACTCCTCTTGAGTGTCACACAGAGGAAACCCTGTAGATGTTAGGCCAAAAGAAAAGCCATAAACCTGGGATTAAAGATGATTATGGGGATTCTCAAGAAAAGCTTACTGCTTTAAATCGATGTCCCTGAGGATATGAGGCTGAAACGAATAATATATTAGCAGCTGTAGAAGGTAAATTCTGTGAATCCTCTTGTCCTGTTATTGTTGAGTAGGTTTTCATAAGCTTAGGGAGGTGATCGTTTGACTTAGTAGCTGAAGAAGAGTGGTGGTGAAGTGAGATGTGTGCGTTGTTCAGAAGAGAGAGAGGGTTGGTGAGACAGGGCTATCCAATTCCACAGCAGGAAAGTAGGACTAGCTTAGTAGCTCAGAGTTTAGACTATGAATAGAAAGTAAAACCAAGGACATGGTTGTAGGACGTGGTGAGGGACCTCTGGGCCCGACGGTTTGCCTGCATGAGTTTTGAAGCCACAAAGGAGAAGAATTTGAACACTTAGGTATGGTCACAGCCACCAAAGATGTGGCTTGCAGGCCACAGTAGCTTCACCCAAAAGGTGAATGATGGGCGTTTGGGTATGAACATGTGTTTCCCCTTAGCCACTGGCAAGTAACTTGTGTGATGCCTGAGGTTGAAAAACGTTGTCCACCCATTCATAGAAGGAGAAGGATGTTTAACAGTCACCGAAATTAGATAAATATTTTGTTTTCATTCTCTATCCAACCAGAAGGGGGGTTCTGTCAGCTGTGTTAGTGCCAGAAAAGTTTATAAAATTCTAGGCAGTGCTGACTGATTTTTTAAAACATATCTTGTATGTTTCTCTTTCTTTTTTTCATCTAGGCTCTTAGCACAACCTCATAAAAGATTTAAAATCCTGGAGGAAACCCTACCTGTTCCAGCCATGAATTATCTTGACCCCTTACCTCTGATTCCTCAGTCTGGCGAATGCTTGGGAGATGCCACTGATCCATATACATTTCAGGATGGGGACATCAAATACAGCTTCACAGGCTCTAAAAAATGCAAACTTGGGACTGATAGAGAACCTCTGAAGAAGATTAAGGTACCAGTCAAAGTAGAGACATAAATCTTTGTAGAGCAGTTTATTGCTTTGTATATTCCCTCTACTTGGTTTTATTTTTGGTCAGACTCCATAGCCGAGTTCACACAACATGCTGAACATGGTTATAGAATTAACCGATTTTCTGGGCACACACATTAAGCCTGATATTTTAAGCTTAAAACATTGGGCGAATGCAACTACTGGGTCTTTAGATAACTTCGTTAAGTATGTAAATGTGTCTTAAAGGAATTTTTGGCTAGTATCCTACGCAGACTTTCTTGAAGAATGAGGTCTTTCCTATAGTATTTAGCTATAGAAATTAGAACTGCAGTATTTAGCACAGAAATGCTCTCAAACCAGCCTTATTCTCCAGCAACCCAAAAGAAAAGCCGTGCACTTGGTAAGCTTAAACTCTGGACTTAATGATTTTTTAGATCTTTTTGGTTTAAGTTTTTTTTGAGTCAAGTGCCATACTTGGGCTTTGAGTAATATGCTAGAGATGACATCATCATCATCATTTTATGGCCGCCCACTCCAACAGACTCTGTAAAAAGTTGGTAGAGCCAGGACAAAGTAGTGGGTGAGACAAGGAAAAAAGTTTGTAATATCACTTTGGGAACATTTTCTAGAGAATTTGGGAGTGTTCCATCAAATACGTGAAGTTTCACTTCCTTTGTCCCTTTGAAGATGGAAAACTCAGGGATTTCTTCTTCCTTTTTCTCAGGGATTTTTGGAGGTGAGTGGAGTTCGTTCTGAAAGATCAGCCTTAATTGCATTACAACCAGGAACCTGCATTAAAATACTGTAACGTTAAGCGAAATGTGGGACACACATGATACGGACATATGGATTTGGTAGTTTATTTATATTGGCTATGCAGTAAATTACCACTTCTGAGTTACTTTTCCATGCAGTAGAACTTGAGCTTTCCCACTTGTAAAACAACTTTGATTTTTGAGCAAGCTGCTTCCTTAGAATCTTTATTGTGCCTTGATGTCAAGCTTGAAGTCATCATCTATAGCACAAATTGGATACTGGGAAAACCACATGCTTGCTCTGTGCATATCATATATACGGGTGGCAGTAGCTATGTGATAACAAGAATTTAAACAAGAGCTTTTCCTTCCACTTTTCTTCTGGATTTTCACAGTATTTGCCTCAATAATCGTTGGTTAAATTCTTTGTGATTGCAGCCAGAAGATGGAACTGCCACTAAAGAGCTATCTTCAGGAGGCCATTCTACCACCATGCCGGATGGGAAAGATGCAATGTCCATCTTCAGTTCTGCACCTAAGACAGGTACACAGCAGATGAATTGTCATCAGGAACCATGAGTAATTAATACTTTTACAATAAGCAAACAATAGAAAGGATGGGATGGTGATAACGTCCAGTTTTTGAGTATCTTTCCCTGTGGGTTACTTTTTGCTGAGTCTCCAATTAGGTATTTTTGAGGATAAATTTTGGAACACGGAAAATGACTGTTGTGCTTTCTCACTTCTTGATGTTTTTCTTTTTCTTTTCCCAGATACTCGGCAAGATAATTCTGCTAGCCGAGCTGGTTCAGGTAGCCTAACCCAAGTAACCGACTTAGCTCCTTCTCTCCACGATTTGGATAATCTCTTTGATAATTCAGATGAAGATGAGCCTGGTGTAAGTTTGTGATGAACTGATCTTGATCTTTGGGACAGAAGTGTCCTTTTGGCCTTAGAATGAGGTTGCAGAGTATGAAGTTAGTTCTGTTTCCAATAATGAAACCAGAATTCTGATTTTTTTGAGTTGATATGGTGGGTTTTCCTTTGACAAAATCATTGCATAGGTATTCAGTGCAGCTAGTCTTCACTTAACAACCAGAACTGGGACCAGCAACTCCATTGCTAAGTGTTGTTCAGTAAAACAGCAGGTGACCATGACTGACTTACAATGTGGTCATTAAGCGAATCACCTGCGGTTGTTAAGCACGTCGTCATGTGACCACAACTTGTGACTTCCTGCTGGCTTCCCCATTGACTTTACTTGTCAGAAGCTGGCTGGGAAGGTCACAGACGGCGATCACTGTTGTAAACGCACACTGGTTGCCAAGTGCCCGAATCACAATCACATGACCATGGGGACACTATGACGGTTGTAAGTTTGAGGACCGGGCATAAATCTACTTTTTTAGCACCATCGTAAGTTTGAATGGTCACTGGATGAGGCAGTCATTAACCAAGGACTACCTATAATACAAAATGTGTTTCCAGTATTTGTTTTTGTCTGAAAAAGTAATTTTCATTCTTCGATCCAAAACAAAATCCAGGGTCATTCGCTTTAGGAAACCTAGTGTGATGGATAAAGCATTGGACTGGGTTGACTTTGGGCCAGTTGCCATCTTTTAGCCCAACCTACCTCAGAGGGTGACATTTTGCAGGGGTGGGGCGGGGGTGGGGAAACCAGAGAAAGGAATGCTGCATGTATTATTTTGAGCTCCTCAAGGAAAGGCAAGCGATAATCAAAATAATAAATAAGTGAATGAATATATAAATGAGAAAGATGAGTTGCAGCCTACAATTATTTGCTTTTAATATATACTTATGCTTTAATTGCATACCTAGGCTGTCTCCCCGCCCCTCCGATCATCAAAAATGCCACCGGTGGGAACTGAAGAGCGGCATCTAGGCAAGGATGGGAGGACAGCAGTTCCTTATCCTCCGAGTAAGTAATTCCAACATCGTTCCAGATAAAGTACGCGAGATAGCACCCCTCCTCCTTTCCCAGACTGACACCAAACCAAACCAGTTTTCCCCCTTTTGTTCGCCATCGATCGTGAAATGTTCCCTTATAAAAAGACATTGATATGTTTATTTGAAGAGCTAATATTGATTGAGATCTGGGGTGATCCAATTTTGCTTAAATGGATATTACAGTCTGTGGGCATCAGCACAATAAAACCAAGCCGCTTTATTTCAGTAATTGATCAGCTCATGTATTTACATATTCATGATAATGTGAGTTAATACAAAATAACCTCAGATCTAAGAGCTGTGAAGCAAAGTTATCTCACGCACAATTAAAAGAAATTAGAGAGGCTGCTTTATACCAATCAAGAGACAAAATGATTTTTTGAAATCCTACAATACGGCCATCATAGAAGAGCAGCATCTTTTCAGTACCAGTATCCACAAAAGCCATTTGCTTGCTAGCTGATTGGGACAGCATTATTACCGCAGATAATAGTGCCCAAGACAGAGGGAAATGCAATTGTTTTAATTTGAGATGTATTCATTTAAAACCTGTCACTTTAAAAGTAGAGGGGTGAAATTTATTGTGTGCAATAGGAGCCAGTGCTTTCTAACTGAGACTGTATTCGGTATCTTCATTAAATCTATCAAGACGGAGGGATTAAACTCACCAATTTTCAATCTGCTGCTCTTTAGCCTTCCGTTAAGAGTTGAAGGAAAGCTGAAAGACATGTGCATGAGGCTTTTAACATCCCCCTTCCCTGAGAAAGAGGGAGAATGTATGTAAGCGAAACTGTGGTACTCCTTTTTCATACTGATAGAAACCACAAGAATCTACAGCATCCTTTGAGACCAGCAGATGTATTTCCTCCTTTTAATCCTCACAGACATCATAAACCTTAGAAATATTTTATATGTATTTAAAACAGCATTTTACACAGTATCAACAGATGTCACTGCAAATTACAGGAACCTGGGCTTTGGAAAGAGAGGCAGAAACTCTGGCCGCACCGAGCTGAACTCTCATTTGATTGCAAATCATTCTTGAATGTTATCACATTAACTCTAGCTGGTAATGAGAACAAATTGAGGGGAAAAACCACGGTGTCACCAGGATGAGTCAGAAAGTTTTATGGACCCATAAAAGCAGTGCTGATTTACTCAAATGCAAAAGTATGAAATATACAGAGATTGGATTTTGACAGTTTTAGGAGATCTATCGTTTCTTAAAATATGCAAGGTTTCCTCAAGCATGAGACACATGAAAATGAATGATGACACCAGTCAGTTCTGAGGGGTTATTTAATTAAACCTTTTTTTTCCCTTCTTCCTCTTCCTTCTCGTTTTAATAACACTGCATTGCAGAAACATGTCCCTCCAAAGAACCCCCAAAGACAAACAGAGCAGCGTGGAGCCAGCTGGAAAGAGTTAGAGTGAAGTGGTCTTCTCCTTTTTGCATTTTGTTTTATTCCCGGTGCATTTGTTTGCAGGCGAGAAAGGTCGAGAGGCGAGGCAGGAAAACAGCTCTCTTCCTTTGCACAGAGTCTGTAATCTTTTTTGCAGTTTCTCTTTCTCAGGGAAATGAAGGAAAGAAGGAAATGGCAGCAAGTCTCCCCAAGTGCCAGCTGTGCAGCGATGTTTCCACATTCTTAGCATGTCATAGGCACCACCTCTCTCAGAAAGGTCCAGTGTTGACCTCATGGCTATTGATTCTGAGGCTCTGTCGGAGTTGGCAGCCTCCTTGTTACTTTGCTTAGCTACCTTGCTTGCATTCAGAAATCCATTCACATTGTGCTTTCCTTTGGGCAAATTTGCTCCCCCACCCTGGCTGTGGTCCCCAGTGTCAGCATCTTTAGGTTGTAGGGTGTCTTCGCCAGCTATGTTGTCTGGTTAATTGAGCCTCGTGGGCCTGATCTGGTGGAGGGCCACAGGTGATGTCACTGGAAGACTGGTGATTATCCGAAGCAGCAGACGCATCTGTTCCATCCATTTTTGAAGGGTGACATAAAGGCAGAAAACCTCTGAGAGGCAAACTGTTCCGATTCCCTCTTAGATCCCATCCTCCAATCTTCAAAATGATGATAGAATCAACAGTGTGGTTTGGGGCTTTTTGCAGGATGCGGTGGGAGAGGTCCAAGAGATGAAACAGGAGTCCTTCACTTATGAAGAGAACAGTTGTGCTGCAAAAAAGTTGGCTGTTTTGATGACATGTTCTTGGGGTATTGGGGCACTGTGGACGAGATGCTGAGATTTGCCTGTCCGAAATCAGTGCGCGACCTCACCATCCAGTCTAGCATTTCGGAAGTGACGACAGTGCCCTACGACATGGCTCAATAGAAGGAGGCTCTCGAAAGAAAATTCTGCCTGTATGCTTCCTATACATGAATCAGGACTAGAAGGCTGGGTAATGAAGGAAGATAATCTCTCAGCAAATTAGGGAAAGTGCAAAAGCGTAAACATCTTAAAGAAGGGAAGAAATGGAATCTTGATCTGTTCCTTCCCTTTATTTTTAATCTTGCTACGACCCCTGATTGGAACAAATATCAAATGGTCTAATTAGAAGCTGTTTTGGAAAAGGCAACATGACAGCTGACAGGTGAATCGGTCTTCCCAGGTTTTGGCTGAGAGATGCACTTAAAACATTTCTTGGCTCCTCCCACTTAAGAACACGTACCTTCCTGGGAAAATACAAGGTTTAACATCAAGTTTTGTTTTTTTTTTTTACTCTTAACTTTATTTTCCATGGCTGTAGTGTAAAGATAATGGATTGCAGTATGGTTCCTTCTGATACTTGCTGGTTCTCTTGGGAATTACTAAAGGCTACATTTTTAATTATTAAACTCCATTATCATAGAGGTAACAACAGCTTTTCTCTTTAATTGGTAATAGGAGGCTAATAGGGAATTTCACACTTTGCTTATTTAGTTTGAGGCAGTTTTGAGAAAGAAATCTCAGTTGGGCAACTTTTAAGGGGTGGAGCAAAGTTGTCTTCTAAGTCTCGGGTATAGTTTGCCAGGCATTGTTATTTTGCTACTTCCTTGAAGTAGCAAAGTGATTCCCGAAATTATTGGCTTCTGTGCAGTTGCTATATTTGGCAAACCTTGCATTACATATCCTTTTCAGTTTTGGAATTGTGCTTTCAGTCTTCGATCAAGCCATTCCTTGTTTGAAGCTGCACACTAAGCAGAATCCTGCTCACTGTGAGGGCGAACACTTAAAAAGTCTCATGGCATCATTTGGATGACACCACATCTTCTTTCATCTTCCACAGAAGGAACAGCTGCGCCTTCCCCTTAATAGCGAATAGGGAGATGTAGTTTCCTGGAGAATTTTCTAGGCAAATGAGCATGATTTGAATTAGCCTATTCGTTTCATTGTCCACAATCTGCACAAGTATATGGGCTACATTATTTGACATGGAAAAAAAATTAAGTGTAGCCTATTTTATGAAGTTTGAACATTACATTCAAAGAGACTAGAAACTCTGATATATGGAAAAATTATTGGAATGCTGGGAAGAATGTCAGGCAACAGGTAATAAAAGAATATGCCACTGCAATTCTTTGGAACCACTTGAAAAGCAAATGACAGATGCCTCTGAAATTGCCAAATTTGTTTGAAAGGGATTTTTACCCTGTGGAAAACATTGACCCCTTGAAAATTTTCCAGCCACTTATTGTTGATAGTGGACTCAGGGTGGAATTTAAACAGAGCTACTGAGAAACGAGAGAAATTCTGTGTGTAAATAGAAACTCCCTATTTCTCCCATTTGCAGAATTAAGTCAAAATAAAAAATATAGGGGTATATACAAAAGTCTAACACTTCTCTCCAGGAGCAAACTGAATTAGGAATGCTTATCTGTGGATGCAGTGCTTAATTTCATGATGATGGTGGTGGTTTTGCCAAAAGTTAAAACTTTTTTTTTTCTTCAAAATTGACCAGGCATTTTGAACAATTGCATTTTAAGCTGGCTTTGTCATCAAAGTCCTCACATTTACCATGTTAATATTGTTTGTTTTTGGTTAGGTTTTGATTTCCATTGCTCCGAAATCCATTTCTGGCTACAGATACCATTTAAGAATTCTTGCAATAAACGTATTTAGACAAGAAAAGGAATCGATTATGCTGTATTGAATATATGTGTTATATAAATTTCTCCCAAGTTTTTGCAATTACGCACCATAATTGATAGTGGAAAAGCATTCACAGATGCTCCTAACTCAGGTCAACTCAACAGCCTATGTTTCCTTTACATTATTTAAATTTTAAGAAAAAAATATTAAAGTATTGTTAACATATGGACGTATAGAGAGGCATGCAGTGAATTTTGCTCAGCAAATCTGCTTTCATGATGTTTTGCCCTTTGCTTTGTGTCTGTGTGGCTTTATAATCTTTTAATGCTAAGCTGTCTTGTCCAGCTGTTGCAGATCTGCAGAGGATGTTCCCAACACCACCCTCCTTGGAACAGCACCCTGCTTTTTCACCTGTCATGAGCTACAAAGATGGCATCAGCTCGGAGACTGTAACTGCGCTGGGGATGATGGAAAGCCCAGTGGTCAACATGGTTGCGACTCAACTCACAGAGTTTAAAATGGAGGTGGAAGATGGATTGGGCAGTCCAAAGCCAGAAGAAGTCAAGGTAATAGACTAAAGCTAATAATATTGAAGAATTAAGACAGAGGTTTGGTGGTGCAAGCTGAGATGGTTGTTCTAACCTTCCTCAACTTGCCGAGCCACCCACAAATAACATTATGTCTTAGTGCAATATGCAGACCCTGCCATAGTGTGACAAAGCTGATATATTCAGGATATGCTGTAGATAAATACATCTGGTTTTATGTACGTTGTGAATTCTTTAGTCGTTAAAATGGAAAAAAAAATACATACCTCAGTTTAGTTAATACAAATAACAGCCTCACTTACAATATCTGCAGTTACACAGTGATGAATGTTTAGTCTAGCTGCTGTATTAAATGTAGGTTAGTCCCATAATGATCTGCTTTGCTGCAGACATAACAAGGACAGGTCTTAGTGTCTTTAAGGGAGGAGACAATCTCTTTACATACAATCGATTCCTTTTCCACTGAGTGTATTTTTAGGTACAATGCAATCAACTGACAAGGAAGAACCTGGGCATTGTACCAGTATGGGAAGAAACCACCCTCCTTTTATGCTCTCTTGATTTCTCCAGCCGTTTGTTTTAGCCGTAGCCTCTGTTTTCAACAATAGTGTCACTTTCTCACATCTTTGGCTGTTGCCCAGGTTGAAGAGAAAATGTCTTCTGTCCCCTTTCCCTTTCCTTGAACTATACAATAATTATATGCACAAATGATACACATTTGCTCATGCCATCTGAAAATTCTTAACTGCTGTTGTTAAAAAGGGAGGAACAGAGGGAGATCTATTCATAAGATGAGGTCATTTACTTGTGTTTTATTATGCTTCATTAAAAAAAAAGGGAACTGGATATGGATTGGTTTTTTTAACTGCTGTCTTCTGTCTATCATCTGTTTGTCTGTCTGTCATCTATCATCCATCCATCCATGACAAACCTTGTCACTCCTTGATTTTGCAGGATTTTTCCTTTGTGCACAAAGTGTCCACCTTTCAGCCCTTTATGGGGTCTTCCATGTTCGCCCCTTTGAAGATGCTACCAAGCCAGTGCCTGCTACCACTGAAAATTCCAGAGGCCTGTGTCTATCGGCCTTCTTGGGCTATTCCTCCCAAAATTGAGCAACTTCCTTTACCGACTGCAGCTGCTTTCATCAGAGATGGTTACAAGTAAGTACAGCAGGGAAATGGTATTTTTAAACTGGGCCTCGAATCTCATTCTTGGTTGTTTCTCAAGCTAGTATTTTCCTTCTCATCTGCAAACTTTACTTTGCTGTAATGAGGTGGAGATGAGGTTATTTCACAAGGTGCAGTGAACAATAAATGCTAACATAGTCCGACATCTCTCTTGCAGTGTGAGTGTTCATGTTAAACTCCTGTTGATGTAGGGGCAGCCATATGGAGATCAATTTCTGTTTCTCTCTTGCCCAAAGGAGGGACATGAACGATTTATGTCCTGTAATCATCAGGCCCTGAAAATCCCACCTCTTCCTCACACCCCTCAAGTTTGCTACTTGCAATTACATCAGTGGGATGCAGTCATTTTTGGATGGGACTTAACTGTTAGAACACCTGTGCTGCCTACCTGTCCTCTAAATGACAAATTCCAGCTTCCCCAATGCAGCCTTTCCATTGTGGCCATGGAGTTAATGCAAGAAGTCCTCGCTTAACGACTATTCGTTTAGCTATGGTTCAGACGTACAGTGGTGCTGAAAAAAACAACTTACGACTGGTCCCCACACTTACGACCATTGCAGCATACAGCTGATCTCACAAGCTTTCTGGAACAGGTGGCTCCACAGATACTTGTTGTGAATGCTTGGTTCCCTCTTGCCCTCAACTATTGGCCAGGAATGAGGGAAGCTGTCCTATCCACTGCCTTCTCCCTCCTCTTTTCTTCTTTTTTTAAATAATACCATAGTTATATTTTTTTATAATTTCCTAGTTCCCATGAGATAGTTAACAGTGAGCAGTTAATACTAGCATTGGATAATTATTCTTTGTATTTCTCCTTTTTTTAGAGGGTTTACTTCAACATTGGTAAAGGGTTTTTTCCAACCTCTTACTACATTTTCTGACATTTTAAACATTTTCTGACATAATATCTGGCCAATTCGAAGTAATTTGCAATGCCAGTAAAACCTGTCTGTTCCAACAAGCCTTTGGGGTCTGATGGATGGAGTCAATCCCTCCCACTGGCAACCGTTTGTTTCGAAAAGTATTATTCCTGGTGCTTATTATTATTATTATTATGAACATTGTATTCTGTTTTACTCTTTATCGCTAAATGACATATGCAAGTCACTCAGAATCGGTTGCGATGGGAGTCACACATAAGCCAGGCGATGTAAAGAAATAAATTTGAAATTAGAATGAATTGGAACACAGACACAGACCCTAGCTCCTCATCTTGGGGAGCGGGTGGAGAAGCAAGAATTAAAGCTATTAAATGTCTGGAACTTTTTTACAGCACCATCTGCATAGGGCTCTTTTGCAGCCATGAATTAATTTTCAAGAAGAAGTTGCTTGTGTCTTTGAATCAGCTCTTTACATCAATCACATCCCACCTTCACAAGGTCCCTGGTGATCTCAGAGGAACAGAGGGGGAAAAAAAACCTATGACACACTTGACTGTGTCTAGGCAGCAATTTAATTCTTGTTTTTTTTTTTTAAATAATAACAATTTCCTAAAGTCTGAGCTGATTATTAATTGCTGGTATTTATTGGGATAAAAATCTTCTATTTCCTATGTAATCCAATTAAAGCAAAGTCTATTACTGCAAGCTTCTGCCAAGCAGGAGATTGCTAATCAAGGTTTCTAGGTCATCTTTTGTTGCTTCCCTAAGGTACTCACTGTGTTTTGGTTTTACCTTTCCAAATCTGTACCCTGCTTTTTGTTCCTTTCTCCCTTCCCTTTGACCAGCCCTCCGTTCTGTTAGAAATAACATGAAAATGATTCCAGAGAATCGAGGTTCATAGCGTTTCCTTCTCAAGTTGCTGGCAGAAGGGAAGTTCAAAATAAATATTTAAATTTCCAATACAGAAAGACTAAATTTGCAGGTTTCTGCTCTTTCCTCGAAGGAGCAATTGCCATAAGGAGCACATTTTAGCAATATAAGGAATTATTGTTCTTTTATTTATTCGATTTGTGTGGCCACCCATCTCATCTAAGTGAGACTGGGCAGCTCACAAGAGGTTAAGATAATTCAGTAAAAACAAATTAAAAACCAATATACAAACATAGAAAAACTACCCATAATCATTTTGGAGCTTCACATGGTAAAGAATTGCATTTCACCCTTCCCAGTGCTTTCTTTCTGAAAAATCGAAGGGCATGTTTTGATGGGGGATAATGGATGATTCTGAATTCCTTGATGGTAGGTGTTGACCCCTCTCAGCAGTTCTGGCCTAATCAGACCAGCCAGAACAAAGGATGCTTGGCCAATAAACAAGTCATAAAAACAAATCTAAGGTTACTAGCAGCATTCCTATAGGTATTAATCAGGTTAAAGTATACGAATTGGATTGTTCCCATATTGTGCCAATGCTGGAAGCAGTGGATTGACTGCTTCCATGTTGCCAAGCCGTTGTCAGTTCGGAAATAAGTACTTCAATAAATCTTGTTAGAAATATAGGTAGAAATATCGATTTTCTTTCTGTGCTTGTAGCAATATACCCAGTGTTGGGAGCCTGGCAGATCAAGACTACCTTCAAATGAACACTCCACAGATGAGCACTCCTGTGACGCTAAATAGCACTGCCCCTGCCAGCAACAGTGGCGCGGGCGTGTTGCCTTCCCCGGCCACCCCTCGCTTCTCCGTCCCAACCCCACGCACACCCAGGACTCCGCGGACTCCGAGAGGCGGGGGCACAGCCAGCGGGCAAGGATCTGTGAAATACGACAGCACAGACCAGGGGTCGCCAGCTTCCACGCCCTCGACCACCCGGCCCCTCAACTCCGTGGAGCCGGCCACTGTCCTACCGATTCTGGAAGCCCACAGCCTGTACGTCATGCTCATCCTCTCCGACTCCGTGCTGAATATTTTTAAAGATAGCAACTTTGACAGCTGCTGCATTTGCGCTTGCAACATGAATATCAAGGGTGCGGACGTTGGGCTATATATTCCAGATTCATCTAAAGAGGACCAATATCGATGCACTTGTGGATTCAGTGCAATTATGAATCGCAAGCTAGGGTACAACTCGGGCCTGTTCATCGAGGATGAGTTAGATATTTTTGGCAGGACTTCAGACATTGGCCAAGTTGCCGAAAGGAGGTTGATGATGAGTCAGACCACCTTAATTCCTCAGCTAGGAGAAGGCTCCAAAAGGGTTCAGGAGCCCCCAGTGAGTCTTCTCCTCCTCCTCCAAAATCAGCACACCCAACCTTTCACCTCACTGAGCTGCTTGGACTACATGTCTGTCACAAGCCGGCCAATGCTCTCCTACACAAACTGGAGTTACGACAGGGTTCAGGCTGAAAGCCATGATTCCTGGAATGAGTGCTTTAATGCTCTGGAGCAAGGCCGACAGTATGTGGATAACCCTACAGGTGGGAAAGTGGATGAAGCTCTGGTCCGAAGTGCTACGGTTCACTCTTGGCCTCACAGCAATGGTAAGAAGGTTTATCTGTTTCTTTTCCTTCTGCAAAATGTTTTTACATGTCTGGATGTCAAATAAGGAGTAGCTGGTTTAAACAAGTGTCTTGATGGTGTGGTCTGGGTCTATTAAAATGTGCAGAAAGGGACTAGAACAACGCATCTCTCCTCCTTCATACTTACCTTCTTCATAAACTTGCTTTGGGAACCCTACAAGGTTCTGATGTGGCTTTCAAAGTTCTTCTGGACTTGCTGGTCTCAGTCCTGTTGCATACTTCTGTCTTAAAATTTTGTAGTTCGTTCATAGTTGGTTGGATAAGAGCATCAGGGTTTCCTGGGGATGTGGTATAGAGAACCATCTTAAAGGAAACCTGGGTTACAGTTCAGATTTGGACGTTACGGCATCTTCTGAAGTGGTGGCTGTATGCCTCATGAATTTACCACCAGCCATTTGTTGCATTAACCCATTACGTTTTACGTGCTTATCTAAACAGTACCTTATATATACCATGAATGAATGAAATCATAAATAAATAACATATATATGAAAAGTTCTAGCATAGTTCTCAAACTGTGGCTTCTTGAAAAGCAGAACTGAGACTGTTAAAATATAATACAAATGAAGAGAGAGAGTGAAAGAGAAAAAACACACATACAAAAATGGTCTGCTGGGACATCTACCAATTTTCAAGCAGTCCATTAAAAATAGTTTAATAACTGCCTCTCTGGGAAATTGTATGTCCAACAGAATACTTTGTGTACACTTAAATTTAGAAAAAAGTAGAGTCATGGAGTTCCAAAGGGCTATTTAGGCCATTGTATTGAACTCCCTGCTCAATGCAGGAATCCAGATTAAATCAAAACATGATTACTGAAATCAGATCATAGGCTGGTGTGCTGAGCAACCAAAAAAAAATAAAAAATAGGAACCAAGCTATTAGGATGCAGAAATAGAGCAGGGTATTTATTTATTTATTTATTAAATTTATACACATCCATCTTACTATAAAAGTGACTCTGGGTGGTTTACAAATAAAAGTGATAAAAACCATTATAAAAACACAAAAATACAAAAAATAGAAGAAAATAAAAGAGAGAAACTAAAAGGCGGAGGGAGCATCCTCAAGCCACCAACCACCCCCAGGGCTGCCAACCACTCTTGGATCCCCAAGCTAGCTGGCGGAGCCAGGTCTTGATGCTGTTCCTGAAGGCCTGAAGCATGGGGGCCAACCTCACCTCAGGGGGCAAGGTGTTCCACAAGGCGGGGGCCATGACAGAAAAGGCTCTCCTCCTCGACCCCGCCAGTCAGAATTCTTTAGCCAATGGGGCCCATAACGTGCCCTTCCTGCCAGACCAGGTGGGACAGGTCAGTGTGATTGGGATGAGATGGTTGCTCAGGCAACCTGGGCTCATGCCATGTAGGCCTTCAGAGGTCATAACCAATGTGTTTTCTTGGCATACTGAATCTTTAGGATTTATGAAATACCTTGGCTGTTCTGAAACCACTACTGTACTAGTACATATGTTATATATTCACAGTTCATGACATGGTGTTTTTTGTGTGTGTGTGTGTGTGTTTTTCCCCAGTCCTAGACATCAGCATGCTTTCCTCCCAAGACGTGGTGCGCATGCTTCTCTCTCTCCAGCCCTTCCTACAGGATGCCATTCAGAAGAAGCGCACTGGCAGGACCTGGGAGAATATCCAGCATGTTCAAGGACCCCTCACCTGGCAGCAGTTCCATAAAATGGCAGGACGGGGAACCTATGGTATAGTTGGTTAAAGAAAAGGGGTTTATAACTATAACCAAGTTTCCCTTGCGCAGCTTAAGAGAGCAGATGCGGGTCTGAATGGGTGTGGGTTGTGAGCTGCAGTTACAGGTAGAGTCCACTTCATGCCGACGATGATCCTACAATCACACTTTATGACCCGTTTACTTGAAATGTGGTTTGGCTTGCTGGCGAGGAAGCACTGCATTTTTAGCCACCTGATTATCATGGCTTGAGTGCTTGAAAAAGGGTGAAAGGTCCTCTGTGCAAGCACCGAGTCATGTCTGACCCTTTGGGGGGACGCCTTAGAATTCAGCAATCCCATTTTGATCCGAAAAAGCAACAGAGAATTTTTCTCTAAACGTATTTGGCTGGGATCAAGAATTCAGCAAGTTAGTTGGGCTAAGAGAAGCATCAAATGTAATTATGAGAGAGTTAGATTAACAAAGAACGGTTAGCATGATTGTTCCCAATGGATTTATAATATTCTCTTTCTGTTATGTTAAAAATTACCATTTGGCAGTGATCTTTGGAGGGGTCCTGGAGACTGGACCTGAGTTTGTATAGGGGCCACAGGCAGCCCTGGGCCCTCAGGCTGTGCATTGATACTTTCAGTTGGAGATCCATTGACATGGAAGATGTCTGAATTCTCACCAAATCAAATTCTTTATTTACATTCAGAGATCAGCAAAGATCAGCAATAGATGCAACCAACGGGTAAAAGAAAGGGGAAGAGAAAGGATTGTCAAGTTATGCCTGATGTTGGTTGTTGCCTTGTTTTAACAGCTGCAACAATAAAGTTGGCTACTGTGTAGGTGGTTTTGTGGTTTGAGTCTGAGAGTAAAAGGTGGGTGTAAAAATAATCTCTCCTCCCAAAGGAACTTAATAAACTTCTCCCCATAGTTGTATGGAGTGCAGAATGACTGGAAAGGCTTGAAGACTGTGTTAAATCCTGGTGTCCTTCAAATGCTAGGGCTCCCAGTTCCCATAAGCCTCTGCCTTCGTGGCCAGTGGTAATGTACAGTTACTGTAGTCTGAAACATCTGGAGAGTTGACATAGGCCTATCCCTTCCTTTGGGGACAATCAACCTTTGTGTTTTCACAGCTGTTCATGTCCCAAGTAGTGAATGTCCCTTTCATGCTTTAGGTTCCGAAGAGTCACCGGAGCCTCTTCCAATACCCACTTTGTTGGTTGGCTACGATAAGGACTTCCTGACAATCTCCCCGTTCTCCCTGCCATTCTGGGAGAGGCTGCTCTTAGATCCCTACGGGGGTCATCGGGATGTTGCCTATATTGTGGTGTGTCCAGAAAACGAGGCCTTGCTTGACGGAGCCAAAACTTTCTTCAGGGATTTAAGCGCCGTATATGAGGTGGGTGACCGTTTCCTTGAGAGCGTTGTTCAGGTACAGAAAATTAGAGAGCTTTTCCTCCCTTACAAAACGCACAGGGATGATCTATAAGTATTCCATGTCTTTTATTTAGAAGCACTTCCTTGAGACTTTATAAGAAAAGGCACACGGCTGCTTTGTTTTTGTTTTATTTTCATTTGCATCCAACGTAATACGGAATTCCTGTGCAAGTAGTCCTTGGGTTACATCCTTTCGTCCAGGAACCGTTCAAAGTAATGATGGTGCTGAACAAATGGTACTTACGACAGGTCCTCGTAGTTCTGGCCATGGCAGCGTCCCTGTGGCCACGTGATTGTGATCCAGGTGCTCAGTGCCCATCTTGCAGTTATAACATCACAGCAAGCCATGGTCACATGATCATGGTTTTCAGCATTCCCTGTTGGCTTCCCACAAGCAAAGTCAATGGGGAAGCCAGCAGGAAGTTGGAAGTTGTGGTCATGTGAGATCCTCGCTTAATGTCCCCCCGTGGTCCTTGTTTAACAAATGGCAACCAGGACTGCCAGAATTGCCATCATAACCTGAGGACCACCTGTATAGCTAATCCAGGATGGGAGGAGTAAAGGAATACATTCTTTAAAACAACAAGCTCTCATATAAAAAATATGAGTGAATAGATTTGAGAGTGGAGGCCAAAACGCTATTAACCTGTTAACTGGGGCATTCCACTTGAGCAAATTTTCAACACATACAGGTCTGTGAAAAGCTCCACATGGATTTTATTATTTATACCAATTTGGTTACTTTCCATTCTCAGAGATGTCTATCCAAGACAACAGTTTAGCTGTCCACTGGAATGCAGTAATGCTTAAGCACTACCCCAGATGGGTAACACAGATTTGGTTGATATTTCTGCTGTTGCAAAAAGTTTGAATAGAGAGGGAAAGCTTTGCTGTTACACGCTTGCTAATTTAGTGTGGCATCCAGTGTGCATTTAGCATGCCTTGTCCCACTGAATCTTAAGGCAGGTTAAAGTATTGGCACTTAAACCTCACTGAAATAACAGGAAATGTATTTCCCAATCGAAGCAAATATTTGTAGCTCAGGGTTGAACTGTGGAGTCCTTGGTGCTCTCTGAGCCTTGTTGTTTTCTTGCAGACGTTTCATTGCCAGACTAGGCAACATCTTCAGTGCAACATCTTGACTAGGGCAACATCTTCAGTGCGCACTGAAGATGTTGCCTAGTCTGGCAATGAAACGTCTGCAAGAAAACAACAAGGCTCAGAGAGCACCAAGGACTCCACAATGTATTTCCCACTTTGTTTCTGCAGGTAAGCAATGTATTGCCTTTAATTGAAACAGAATAAAAGATAGGTTATGTTTTTATTCTGGCTGTGGTATGCAAAGATGGTTAACTGTTCTGTAGTATGTAACTCACACCTCTGAAATCATTGTTTCCTCATTGTGCTGTTAGATGTGTCGGCTTGGTCAACATAAACCAATCTGTAAAGTGTGGCATGATGGGATCATGCGAGTGGGAAAGACGGTGGCCCAGAAGCTGGCAGATGAGCTTGTGAGCGACTGGTTTAACCCACCCTGGGGCAATGAAGATTGTGACAATCATTCCAGGCTCAAACTTTATGCGCAAGTTTGTCGTCACCACCTAGGTAAGAAAGGGAAGCAGGAGGATTCATTCACTTGTTCGTTCGTTCATTCTGCTTATGTACTGCCAAAGCATTACCGGCGTGGCACTTAACTGACAAAAACATCCCTCACGGTTAAAATGCCTGTGATCAGCATAAAGAAATTAGAACAACCGCTAATTAGTTCAAGTTACAACGAGAGAAGCATGAACTATCATAATAGTGATAACGAAAGACAGAATCGTAACAAAACCCAAATACAATAATAACCGTTAAATCGGTCCAAGTCATTCATAGTACAGTAAATCCAAACTATTAGCCAGATGCTCTTTGGAAAAGTTGCATCTTCGGCAGCCTCTGGAAGGTTAGAAGGGACAAAGCAAGTCTTAATTCTAGAAGGAGGGTATTCCTGAGCAGCAGCTGAGGAACAGCACCTCCTGGCCACCATTTCTCTTAATTCGCAAACGTGGGGAGGCACTTCTTTTTTAAGAGGGCACCTGCCTGCCTGTGACACTTGTTTGCATTCTCCTTATGGATTTCCCTTTCACCAAAGTTGTGCAGGAAACATAGACGTAGTATTTTGATAGGCTTGTGACAACCCTTTTGAAGAATAGAGAGGTGGTTCTGATGGGCTGGGCCAGAGAGCTGTCTAGCCTAGTACCCCCTTTCCATCAATGGACAGTCAGAAGCTCCTGGGAAGCTTATGAGCAGCCGCAGAAACGACACCTACCCATGAAACGAATATAATAAATTTTGTAACTTGTGGCCTATATTTGAGCCTGGATGTGCAGGGGTTCCCCAGGCCTGGAAAATATTTCAAGGGTTCCTCCAGGGTCAGAAGGTTGAGAAAGGCTGGACTGTCTAGTGTATTTTGGCTTTGGTGTGGGACTTCTTTACATCATTTTGAAATCTTTGCTTCTGTTTGTCCTTTCAGCACCTTACTTAGCTACTTTGCAACTCGATAGCAGCCTGCTGCTGCCACCAAAACACCAAACTGCACCTCCACCATCATCAAACCTGGAGCAAACCGTATCTGGGAATGCAGGATCAGTTTCCTCCAACTCGGCCTGTCTTGGATCTGCAGCTCCCCCAGCTGGCACTTCTTTCACCTCCACAACTAATGGGACCACTGGTCTCCCGGTGGGCACCAGTACAGCCCCAGGGTCCGCAGTGCCCCAGCTGTCAGCCTCCTCCTCCACATCCAGTATTAGTCAGACAAGCACTACCTCCTCTTCAGGGTTCAGTGGAGGCCTACCTCAAGGTCAAAACCCAACTTCTGGGGCAATTCCCACAGAGAGACCCCAAGGAAGCACAGTCCCGGGAGGAGATGCAGAGGCAGGGCAGGTCTCATCGCAGCAATCACAGGAAGGGCAGGAAAAGTAAGTCCACCTTTCTCAGTTGGGGCGCTCTCTTAGCTTTACTTTTGTTATCTCACTCTCCTCCTACTTGACGAACGTCATACACATTGGGACTTCTTTGCCTGAGTTTCTGGTTCGGGAACTCTGGGAGTTGTGCTCCCAACCTTCTAGGCAGTGCTGCTCAACCTTGGCAATTTTAAGATATGTAGACTTCCAACTTCCAGAATCTATTTATTTATTTAATTTTGTCACCGCCCATCTCCCCCCAAAGGGGGACTCTGGGCAGTTTACAACATGGCTGGCTGGGGAATTCTGGGAGTTGAACTTCACATATCTCAAAATTGCTGAGGTTGAGAAACCTTCTAGAGGATGCCTTGGTAAGACAAGATAGTCTGAGTTTCGGAGAACTTACCTCTCGCTTGTTTCAATGTCTCCTCCTTGGTCGTTCCATATGGGAGGTCTGCAAAGGTACATCATGCCCCCATAAGTGTGAGGAAGGAGAACCACACAGCACATACTGCTTTTTTGTTTCTTCTGCCAGGCTTTACATAGAGACTTCACTCTGAATCACACTTTGCTTCCCAGGAGAACATCCCACTTCTAAGTATCTTTCCTCTTCTCAGCATTATCCCAATGGGAGAAACAGTGGCCAGGTTTTTCCTCTCTGCACTGAGGACTAGTGTTAAATTAGAGATGTATTGTAATCCTTCTGGCCACTGAATCGATGGACTTGTGATTTTATGGGCTTTGACATAACATTCATTGTTATAGAGGCTACATACCGTTCTGGTAGATTCCATATATTCCTTCCTGGAATACTTCTGTGCTCTGGGGCCTGGATAGCTCCTATAGCCAATGCAGTGAATGTAGTCATCTAAAGTGTAATGGTCCATGAGATTAGTTTCTGGTAGAGGGTTTGAACCCCATAGAAACAGAGCTGGCTGCATATGTCTGATGAGTCCCAATAAGGAAGAAATCAGCCATGTATCGCTTCCTGTTGGTCCTGTGATTGTTATAGCAAAAGTTGGTTCCTGGCACTGGTCACTGACTGTAATAAAGTTTGTTCTGTTCAAACTTGATTGCTGGATAATTCTGTTATGCAGAGAGACAGGCTTCTTAATTTCAGCAAGCATGCTTAAACTTCGTGCTGGGTAATAGCCTGTGCCCTACTTCAATCCATTCTTTAGGTTCGGGGACATGCCAAGGTAATCCTTAATACTAAGATGATACGTTCTTAATTATTTTTTTAAAACTGCAGGTCAGTTGTCTTCAGGCCGGCTCTCTCTCTGCTGTGGTCAGCCTGTCTACTTGAAGTATGCAGTATTTGGATCCAAAATGGACAAACACACTTTGGATCTGGCACAGGGACTCTCCCTGTACTTCTTAACAGCTGCTTAAAGGAGACACATTTTTTCCCAGACTCACCTGGTAAACTGTGAAGGCCCAGGGAGGTAGGCATTTGAGTTATGGAAGGAGCAGCAGGGGGTGATCTATGGTTTCACCCTCTTGGCATCTCCGTAACACCTCCTGAGCTCACACACATACTTCCCGAACCTGTGTGGGTGCTGTGTGAGCCCAGAAAAAGATGTATCCCTTTTAAGGAGACGCCAGCAGGTATACCAAGGGTGCCTACATTGGATCTTCAGGACCTTTTTGGATTCAAATCTTGCGTACTCGTACTATCAAGCACATGGGTTGTAACCTAATAGGGAAAATGCAGTGCATACTTAAACTTTCTTTTTCTAGCTCTGCAGAGAGGGAGAGGATAGGAATCCCCACAGAACCTGAGTCTGCAGACAGCCATGCCTACCCACCAGCTGTTGTCATCTATATGGTGGACCCCTTCACCTATACCGCAGAAGAGGAATCTTCTTCTGCCAGTTTCTGGCTTTTGAGCTTGATGCGCTGTTACACCGAAATGTTGGACAACCTCCCTGAAAACATGAGGAGTTCTTTCATTCTTCAGGTGAGTTTTCCTCAAAAGAGGCAGAAGGCTTTTAAATGAGCTGGAAGAAGAATGTGTGCTTGCTGCTGCTGAAGATCAGCCTGAGTCTTACGTGTTGAGTCAAGGAGTTGATCGTGTTGAGTCAAGGTCCAGGAGCAGTTTTGCCAGTTCTTCTGTATCTTACGGTCACCTCCCGATAGCTTGATTTCCAAGCCGATGGCATATTGCTCATAGAAATCAAGGTGGTAATGCAACAAACTTGCCACAGTGATTCCTGTCCTCCTCCCTCCCTACCTGGACCACCCCAATGCTCTCTATGTGGTATCTGCTTGGTACTGAAGCAAAGGGCCCATTTGTTAACCAGAACATTGCAGCGACAGCCAACCACACCCATGTTTCTGGCCCTGCACTGGTTCCCAGGTGCAGTTAAAGTGCTAATTTTGACCTGTAAAGCCCAATATACAGTAGATTGGCAATCACATACCTGCAGGATTGCCTTCTCTAATTCCAATCAACACAGCCATCCTGGGAGAAGCTGCATGTTGTACCCCTCTTCCATGATGTTTTAAAATCTTGTCTGGATCTTCTATTTTTTTTTTCTACCATGGACGTCATAATGTTATTTGCCATGGATGTTTTTATCCAGAGAACACTGCTAACCACAGAGGGTCCTGTGGTAGTCAGTGGTACTATAAGCCAAATGAATGAGCGAGTGAATGGATAAGATGCATTTATAAAGCACATTTTCTTCTTCAAGATTCGTCCTGAAAGCACAGCTTGCACACATTATTTTTTCAGCAGTGCGTTCCTTACACATCTTTATTGTGCCTTGGGAACAAAAATCACATTTCTGTAATATGGGACAAGAAATGTGCCATGCTGCTCATATAATTATGTCTTATAATAATCAACCATCACTGTTCAGAGGAAGATACTTTGCTAATTCTGTTTCCTGTGTGAATGTGGCTGTGTCTGATGAGATTAATACCTTTCTGCTTTCTGTGATGAGACAAGGAGAAAAGGGTCTCAGAAAAAGATGGTTGATTTAAATACGTGATTGGTTTACTATATCCAAGAGGTTTTAAGTTGCTGGTTGCAGTCGGTTTAAGGCTTATTCTTTGTGAAATGCAGAAAAGACTTTGAAGCAGAATTCTCAAAAGCAATTGGGAAAGTAAATTCAAGTCTGGGATATAATATTTTAGATAATAGGTATGTACCTGGAGTATAATACTTCAGAAGATAGTCAGAGCTTCTCCCTGCTGGAAGCTGGTAAAAATATTCCATATTGAAAATGAATATGACAGAAGATATCTGTGCTAAGATTTTCTCTTTGATGTCTCTTTTATCTATGTGGAGACATTTATGTTATTTTGGATTTCTGCAGAAAGGAGAAAGCCACCCTTTACAATTGGAAATGAAACAATACAGATACACACATTTCCTATCACATCTGTTGTTTATGAGAACCAGACTTAACTGTCACTTCTCTGAAAGGGACTTGCATTTTGGAGGTTGTCATAAAGGCAGCGGAGTTAGAAAAGCATCAGGCACGCTGAAGAAAATTGCTTCCAAATGACGAACAGGACTCCTTCCTTGATACCAGATTATCTCTGGATCATTGTAATGATTGCATCTCAAACAGGATTGAGTGAGTTTTCCCTAGACTGCTGCAAAATGTATGCTGTATTGCAGAAGAACAGTTTAAGAGCTGTGATACATGCCAAATGGCTATCTATAGCATTTCCTTTCCCGAGGTGATCTTATTTATTCTTACTGCCCTGAGTAGTTTCTTCATTCGGTATCTGGCCTTTTTACCTTTCTGCATTTCTGGTGGATTGTAGTCTGCAGTGTGTTCCATTTGTTGATCTTTAAGGTGTCATAAACACTCTGCTTTACTGCTGCAACTGAGTGATATAGCAAGGCCTCAGTATTTTGGACATAGGTAAAGGTAAAGGTTTCCCTTGACATTAAGTCCAGTCGGGTCCGACTCTAGAGGGTGGTGCTCATCTCCGTTTCAAAGCCGAAGAGCCGGTGTTTGTCCGTAGACACTTCCTCCGTGGTCATGTGGCCGGCATGACTAAACGGAACACCATTACCTGCCCGCCAAAGCTGTGCCTATTAATCTATTCACATTTGCATGTTTTCGAACTGCTAGGTTGGCAGGAGCTGGGACTAGCAACAGGAGCTCACCCCGCCACGCAGATTCGAACCGCCGACCTTCCGATCGGCAAGCTCAGCAGCTCAGCGGTTTAACCCGCAGCGCCACCGCGTCCCCTATTTTGGACATAGACGTCAGAAAATAGAAGTGTAGCTTATTTTTCAAATCCTGGCTCTGCTGTTTTTCCAGATTGTGCCTTGCCAATACATGCTGCAGACCATGAAGGACGAGCAGATCTTTTATATTCAGCACTTGAAATCTCTGGCATTTTCAGTCTACTGCCAGTGCAGGCGACCGCTACCCACACAGATTCACATTAAGTCTCTGACTGGTTTTGGACCAGCTGCCAGCATTGAGATGACTCTCAAGAACTCAGAGGTGAGTGGTGTAACCCAGCGCAGCCTCTATGTGCCCCCTCCCTCTACAGAAGAAGTAGCAGCGCTGCTCCGTATGGGAATCTGGGTGGTCCCAACCCTGTCAGCCTTTCACAAGGCTCCGAAGACCTGTAAAGTTAGGTGAGCTCTACTGGTGATGTGGTTTTTATGATTTGGGGTTTACTGTTTCAATCTTGAGCATCATGGGTTATATGCTGCCATTGTTGTTTTAATCTGTATAGCTGCCTAGAGTCACTATTGTGAAATGGGCAGCTGTATAAATTGATTGATTGATTGATTGATTGACTGATTGACTGATTGATTGAATCAACCAACCAACCAACCAACCAACCAGGTATGAAATCACAATCTTGGACTTAAGTTATCACAAAGCCCAAGACATAGCAAGTGACCTGCATAGCAGTAACTGGAAACATGGAGCAAGTCAAGCCAGTGGTAATCCCCAAGATTACCAAATGTCTTTTCATGTGCAAAACAAGTTAGCTCTGCTATTAGATTTGTGGAGGTCGAGAGGATGCATTGTTCACCCTTCCAGTTGTAGATCCTTGGGCTGTTGAGGGTTTTTTCGTTCTGTCTCTGTCTCTCTCTAGTCTTTCCAGATTCACCCTAGATTCTTTAGATCATTCTGGCTCAAACCTGAGCACTGTCCAACATCTGAGATCCAGTTTAGCTTCAAAAAGCTTGATGGTGGCAGGTACACGTTTATCGCCTTTAGAATGGAAAAGGTCCAGAATTGACTTGGCACTATTGTTAGCTCTGGAAGTAATGGTCTGATTTGTCCTCTCCAGCTTCCAGATACTTAAAAAATTACACCCAGGTTTACAATTATAATTACAAAAGCTGGAACACACCCAATTTCATTATTCTCAGTTTGCCATTGCTGTTTATGGCGGCTCAGTCGTCCTGGGAAGACCGTGCTTTTGGCTTTGGAGTGGTTGTTTGTAAGCCCTTTTCCTTCTTCACGATATTCCACTAAAGACCTTACACTTCTCTGAAAGTCCACCCAAATAAGCAAAACAATTGCTGCATCGTCGGCATACATCTGCTGCCCCTAAGATCAGGAGAGCGACATTCCTTTTTCATTAGAACAGTACATACTACCACTGAGTGGTATAAATATTGAACTTTGATTGTAAGCCGCCCAGAGTCCCCTTTTTGGGGGAGATGGGCAGTGATGGAAATTTGAGATATAATTAAAACAAACAAACAAACAAACAAGAGAGCTAGAAGATGACTCCATTTCACACCTTATCAGATTGCAATGTCTACAGACCGGCGGCCAGCGTGATCGCATCTAACTTGGGTGACAGTATTTTCATTCAGCATCTTTCTTAACTAGTGGAGCTGAAGGACAGCTTCCACCAGAATCTGTCCCTTGGCATAGAATGGAAGGCCAATTTTGAATCATAAAGGTCACCTATAAAGAAGGCTGCTGCCCTCGTGTGTCTGTCTGTGTGTGTGTTCCTGTTTGAAATTGTAAGGCAGGGCACTGAAAAATAAGTTTGAAATTGTACGGCAGGGCACTGTTCCATTGTGGATCTACCCTTCCTGCATCCTGCTTGCTTGAAGGCTATGAATTTCTCCTGATTCAGCCAGTCCAATAGCTTATTGCAGAGGAATCAGGCACATTTATTTATTTAATTCATTTCTATAGCCGCCCATCTCAGCAGGTGACTCTGGGCGGCTTTCAATCGTAAAAACCGTAGAACAGTTAAAACAATTAAAAATACAAATTAAATATATATGGTCGCCAAGTAAACAGCGCATAGATGTTAATATAGCCAAGAAACGGGACCCTTGACACTCTCAGGGCCCCAGGCCCAGGCACGTAACCAGGTCTTCGCGGCCTTACGGAGGGCCAACAGGATCGGGGACATCCTGATCTCGGAGGGGAGAATATTCCAGAGGGCAGGAGCTACGGCTGAAAAGACATGTCTTCTAGTCCCTGCCAACCGACATTCTTTGGCTGACAGGATCCGTAGCATGCCCCATCTACCAGGTCGAATTGGACGGGTAGAGACAACTGGGAGAAAGCGGTCCCTCAGGTAACCTGGTCCCAGGCCATGAAGGGCTTTAACATATTGTTACAACTTCAGTTCTCACCTCTGTTTGAATCATTGGACCATTACCGCATTCGGGGCCCCAGGCCCAGGCACGTAACCAGGTCTTCACGGCCTTACGGAAGGCCAACAGGATCGGGGACATCCTGATCTCGGAGGGGAGAATATTCCAGAGGGCAGGCGCTACGGCAGAGAAGGCTTGTCTCCTAGTCCTGCCAGCTGATGTTCCTTGACTGATGGGACCCGTGGCGTGCCCAGCCTGCCGGACCAATACAGCTTAGTAGGCACAATTAGCAGGCTAACTGGGCGGTACTATGAAAGTTTGTGCTGCTGTTCTTCTTAGGGGTGGGCAAGGTTGTAGAGCGGTTCCAGTCATCAGGCCTTTGAAGTATATTGTTAATGTGAGTAAAAGGGAGGCCAAATCAGGGGCTCGCCAGTCAGCATTTCCCTTTACCGGCTCAGGTGGCATTAGGCTCCACTGCCGGAGGCCTTCCCAGCAGTGACGTAATTTGTCAAATGTGGCCACGTTGATAGACCCCAATTTTATTTTAAAGCATTATTTTAAGAGCTTTTTCGAGCTGCGGTTCGCTTTTCGGATAACGTATGCCTTAGAATAAAAATCGGTTAGTCCTAAAAAGTGCTACCAGGCTGTTACTGATAGACCCAGGATACCAATTTTTCCATAGCAAATATTGTGGGTTAACCCATAATTTAACGTCTGATTAAAATATTTTATGTTGTGGTAATGGCATTTGTCTTCAGTATTGGTGAAATACTTTATTACTCTTATTAAGAAAACCCAGCTGCAATGTAGTGAATTCACTGGTGTTAATTTATGAATCCTGACTCATAGGCACACAACCCTTTGTGAGATATTTCTGTATTTTTTTTTTCTTTAATAAGAAAAGCAAGAATGCATAATGTGCCGGAGTTTCACCCTTTTTACCTTCCGTTCTTCCAGGGTTTGGATCCCATTTCATCCAAACCCAAAAAACTGGATTATGGTCTGGCCCCCATCTTGAGTTTGCAAGATAGGAGCAGCAATGGATTATAGGCTTGTTAAGGCTTAAATCCTCACGTCCTTGTTCAGGTGCAGTAAGAAACTGGTTTAACAAACCCTAGAAGAAGAGGAATTTTTAAAAGTGGAGGAAGAACATGGGCACAACGTTCATTCTGGGTCCAATGAAGAACGTGACTTGGGCTTGAGGTGCTTATACTAAATGTGTAGATCTCACAACGTTAGCAAGCTCGGTGCTGGAGGTTGAGCGAGTGGCACATCCCAAACCGGAATCAGCCCAAAGCTTTATGGATTGACTTCACTTTTTCAACTTGGGACAACCTGTCACTTCCTTCATTTGTATCTCTCTCTTTGCAATATCTTCTCGTAGCGGCCGAGTCCCATTCAGCTGTACTCCCCTCCATTCATCCTGGCACCTATCAAAGACAAGCAGACAGAGCTTGGGGAGACCTTTGGCGAAGCCAGCCAGAAGTACAATGTGCTGTTTGTTGGGTATTGTCTCTCTCATGATCAGCGTTGGCTTCTGGCCTCCTGCACTGACCTGCACGGTGACTTGTTGGAAACCTGCATCGTCAACATCGATTTGCCAAACAGGTAGGCTTAAGAAAGCAAGCCAACAAACCAGCTGCAAACTCTAGGCTCCTCCATCAACTCTGTAGCAGATGGTATGTTTTGCATTCAATTATTTTGGTGGGGTAGGGAGAATGAGCTACTGGCATTTAAATTTAAGAGCCCTCAGTAGGTTTGGGGACAGGGTTATTTCTTTTCCTCAGTTGCAAAGAGTTGAAAGAAACCGTGTGGGGCATTATAAATTGCTGGTCTTCCTTGACTTTAAGGAAGTTCAGTATGCTCACCTTGGTGTTTCATTAAGGTTCTCTTGAATTGTCTATGTGAGAAGAAATAAACCTGCAGATTTGTGTAGCTGGTTTTTATATCCCGCTATAAAAAAATGGGGGACGCGCCTTCAAAATCCCATTGAGATCTCAAAGAGAGCTGCTCTGGCCAGGTTCAGGCTTTGCTCTATACTTAAAAAAAAAAAAAGACCATTGTGTTACAGCACAGAGATGCTTCACACATTACTTACAATGGGCCCGTGGGGTCAGTCGGAATTATTATTCCGGTATTGCAGATGGGGGAGTTTAGAATAGTGGTAGAGGACCTGCGGCCTCCCTAATAACTGCTGAACGAAACATCCGCCATTCTTACTGGGTTAAAACTGTTAATTGAAAAATCACTGCGTATCTTACAGTCCAGGGGTTAAGTTCTGACACAGGGCAAAAGTCTCAGGGGAAGTGCAAGTATGCATTCTGCTCTCTTTTCCCTCCAGACCACGGAGGTGCAAAGTCTCATCACGTAAAATTGGCCTGCAGAAGCTATGGGAATGGTGTGTTGGGATCATCCAGATGACGTCACTTCCCTGGAGAGTTGTGATTGGGCGCCTTGGGCGGCTTGGCCACGGGGAGCTGAAAGGTATCTGGGCTTCAAGGCCTTTCCCAGTTTGCTAAGTCTGACACTAGGAGCTTGCGGCACTGTCAGAACTGATTGTTGATCGGTTATTTTGAATCCCAACAGCCCTTCCCCTCCACATGTTCACCTACTTAGACACATGTGGAAAGCATAAGGTATGGTTTCCTTCAAACATGGGTGTGCCATAACCCACTTTCCCCTACTTCCATTGGTTAGATAGCAGGTTGACCCATCACTATCCAGCTGCTTTTGGGCTTCCAGTAAGAATCTCCCCTTTCCCTCTTTAGCTGCAGGATCTCTACAAACGTGCCTGGTTTGCCTTCGTGGGACTCTCACTGACCTGGAACTGCCAATCTAGACTATCCTTTTAAAGCACGTTAGCGAAATAATAGAAACTGTCTTGCTCTGGAGCCAGGCTGTCTAAAAAGCAATGTTGCAATGTCATCCTGGTAATTAGAATGGAAAACCCTGCAAGGTTTGGGAGATTAGGCAGTTTCATCCTTCTACCTTCACTAATCCCTCAGAAGCAGGGAGCTGAGTTGGCTCATTTCTTTTATACGGGGTGGATGCAGTGTTTTTATATTTGAGTCTTCTTGGGCTGAAGGTTTAGAAATTAAGGTGGCTCCACACATTTCGAAGGCCTGCAGGGAATGAGAGGAAGGGCATAAATTAGAGATGTGCATAACGCTTTGGATCCAGACAGCCCCGCTTTGGTCACTTTCAGGGTGTTTCAGGGGTGAAAAAGTGCTTCAAGGCACAAAGTAGGACATAAGAATGGGTTGCTAAAATAACCGCTAAATACTCCTCTTGCTATGAAGAAAATAATTAAGGGGAAAGGCTGTTGGGTAAGTTTGAGGGTAAATGTACTCTGGCATTTCTCCCCATGTGAGCAGCGTGTTTAACAGCATGTACAAAGGAAGCATCTTATTGGCGGGTGACCCAGGAGAGTCAAATTAGAGAAAAGAGAGGAAGATGTAGAGAATAGATGCAAAGCAGAGCTGGTCAGGAAAGGTACATGAAGAGAAGCAATGGAGAAACAAGGGCTTAAACATCTGAGGACGACGGACTTGAAAACGATGCTGAAGGAAACAAGACGTGATCGCAGAACTGTACAGGGAAGGAATACGTAGTAACACAGAACACTGTCAGTCCTGGCCCTCCAGGATGTTCTTTTCCCACAAGCAGAGGGCTAACGTATTGTTCTGCTTTGGCTTCTGGTTGGGCAAAGCTTCTTTAGACGGCAGCTGCATTTCCTTCCTCTCTGTTTTCCAGACTGGAGCATCCTGCTCGGAGAGTGCTCCCTGCAGACAATCAGTAAGCAGTTGAAGGAGGTGTGTCGGATGTGTGGCATCTCCTCTGCAGATTCTCCCTCCATCCTCAGCGCCTGCCTGGTTGCCATGGAGCCACAGGGGTCATTTGTGGTGATGCCAGGTAATTATGCCCAGCTCTCTGACAATGGGCTTAGTGGGATTTAGCTGTGCCAACATCTTCCCGTTGCTGTCTCCCCACCCACGCCCCCAGTTATTTGGCTTTGCTTGACAAGGGGCACGTCCATCTAGCTAGGCGTCTGTCCAAGTAACCATGCCATTTGCTCAACGCTCTGAAAAAATAGAATGTGGGAGAGTGATAGGGAGGAGAGTATAAAAGCTTGCTCCTCATCCAGGCTTTGGAAAACAGGGACCGTCAGAGGCAGGCGAAGTTCACACATAACCGGCTTTGCTCAGGCATTTCCCTGAGTGTACAGAGAACTTCAAACTCTAGCTAGCTTCAACGTGAGTAGAGCCGTCTGCATGATCCAAACCTCTAATAAAACAGGGTCAGTTTCACAGAGATGTTTCCTTGTGTTCAAATAAGCGCATGGAGAGCTCTGCTTTGGTAGATTCTCTGGGTGAGCGCATGGATGTTAAGAAGGAAATGGAGTGAGACCAGTGTGCGCGTCCCACGTTCCGCCTGTTTTAAAACCTTCCGTGCTTGCGGACAAACGCCTGGAGAGGAATCTGCCTCTGCCTGGCCTGATCAGTTGCCTTGTATACCAACTGGACACTTTCCCCCAATATTTCTATTAGAAGTTTTAAGAGACTTAAACCCATCGTAGTTTCTCTTAAACCCATCAGAGTTTCCAGTTACAGTGACACCAGCCCACTCCAACTCTTAGTTTTGAAAATCAGTGTTGGAAAGCATTGTAATTAGAGTGGGCTCATGAAGTAGAATTGGGGACTCTAGTTGGTCTGAATCAGGAACCTAAGGAAAGAATCGGAGCATAGGAGAATCATTGAGGTCACCTTCTTGTCCACGGCAAGGCTGCTCTTGGTCATCTTAATTTCCCCTGCTCACCTCCTTGTACAAGTAGTCCTCTCTTAAAGACCACAATTGGGACTGGAATTTTGGTTGCTAAGCGAAGCAGTCCTTAAGCGAATCTGACCTGATTTTATTACCTTTTTTACAGCAGTCATTAAGCAAATCACCATGGGCGTTAAGCAAAGCACATGGACGCTTAGCAAATTATGTAGTTCCCCGTTGATTTTGCTTGCCAGAAGCTGGCCGGGAAAGTCGAAAATGGCGATCATGGGACACTGCAATGGTCATAAATGCAAACTGGTTGCCAAGTGCTGAAACTGTGATCATGTGACCGTGAGGGGAGGTGTGCCACGACAGTCATAAGCGTGAGGACCACTTGCAAGTAGCTTTTCCAGCACCGTCATAAGTCTGAACTGTCACTAAATGAATGGTTGTTAAGCAAGGACTACCTGTAGATGGTGTCTGAGTCAGTCTGCAGCCTGATAAGCCTGCTGTTCCTTTTCTCTTGCAAGATGCTGTCACCATGGGTTCCGTGTTTGGCCGCAGCACTGCCCTTAATCTGCAATCTTCTCAACTGAATACTCCACAGGATGCCTCTTGTACGCACATCCTGGTTTTTCCAACTTCTGCAACCATCCAGGTCGCTCCCGCAAATTATCCCAATGAAGATGGATTCAGCCCCAATAATGGTAAGTCAGTTGTTGCTGGGAAGGAGGCGGGCTTCCCCTTTGGCGCGCGATCAGAAAGTTTCAGCTGTAAGTCACGGGTGACCGCCGCCCACCCCCTGATTGCCTTAAACAATAAAGTCCCTTGAATGAAGAGCTTTACCGCAGAAGCTTCTTGTCGCTCCGTGAGAAACGGGCCTCCAGAAATGCTGAACTGTCCCTTTGTGATCAGCTGACCCCTTTGCTAATCTGTTCCTGGGTTTCTGGTTGAATGGGCGCTGCCTTGCTATCTTCTCGGCAGGCTTGAGAAACGGAATGGTACAAATGGTCCTTATAGAGGAGTCGAAACCTTTTTCTCTCCCTGAAATGAAATACATCAGGAAAGCAGTTCATGTTTCTTATTCTTTTTTTTCCTGTGGTTAGCATAAACCACAGATTGCTTAAATTGAGCCTGATTAGCAAGTTCCTGCAGAGCTTAGATTCCTGGCAGGGCAGCTGGCAGAGCAGGCAGGGGTGATGCAGAGCCGGCAAAAAACCCCAAGTCACCATGAAGGATTCACAGTGGAATCACAAAGCCTTCTGCAAAACACCTATGCTCCCCTGCGCATAGGGGATTTGTTATAACTACATTTAGCTTTACATACACCTGGAGAAGGTGCTGATGCTAGGGAGGGTGGGAGGCAAAAGGAAGAGGGGCCGACCAAGGGCAAGATGGATGGATGATATTCTAGAGGTGACGGACTCGTCCCTGGGGGAGCTGGGGGTGTTGACGACCGACAGGAAGCTCTGGCGTGGGCTGGTCCATGAAGTCACGAAGAGTCGGAAGCGACTAAACGAATAAACAACAAAGCTTTACATAAATTGCAGGGAATTTTACTATATATGTACTACCTTACACAATATTACTTGGTAGTATATTGCATTGGTGGATTATATTAAATTACACATGCCTTTGTATATCGTCCAATCACGATGACTCTAGGCAGCTTATACCATTACGTATATTAACACAGAAAGAAATTTTCCCTTGATTATAAACCGTAATCTCATGCCTAAAATCTGTAACCAAATTAAAATCCTACCCAAACCAAAAAAGATAGCCCATCACCACCATATATTATATTAGAGTATTGGATTATACTATATAATTGTGTAGGAGGAATTTGATATTTGGTTTACTGGGAAACAAGTTATAATATGACAGTGTCCTTTCCCCTTCCCTTCCCTTCCCTTCCCTTCCCTTCCCTCTCTTTGATCTATTGCTGGAATTCAGTGGGCCTCACAAAAGGCACTTTCCCTTAATCCATACATGCTGCTGTCCCTTCTTGGCCTCCGAATCCCCATCTAAACTTTAGGCTGACAAATATTTAACCTGTATTAACTTGGGCCTTTAGGGCTTTGCGTGCTAATTGGCTTGTGTTTTCCAAAAGGGTGTTAGATTTAATTTTCGCAACTCATTTTTCTGTGTTTAATTATTAAAAAAAAAAAAACAGTTTCTAAAGTGATTTGTTTTCTTGCTTCTGCCTTGGAGGTGATGCCAAGTGTAGCAGTTGTTAAGATTTGTAAAGCATGAGCAGATAGGGTTCCAGCTGAATAAACCTGGCGAAATCTCTGGGCGGCGGATGCCTTTGGAAGGGGATAAGAAAAGGAGGACTTTAGAAATAGCCATGAAAAAAGTAGTAAAAAATGCTGGTCTGTGACCATAATAAAGTTTTGATTCGATGCCGTCTGAAAAGTTCCTGTGTCTGCTGCAAACTGACATTGAATGTGATTTGGGCTGCAGTTGTTTGTTTGCGAAAGAACTGACACAAGCTTCCATGGTTTTTGAGTTCTCTCCTCTCCCCTAAAGGCCCTTTGGAAATGGGAGAACTCTTTATAGGCCTGCAGGCCAAAAATATTCAAGAATATTTTGGAGCGGTAGCAAGGAGCTGCATGAAATGCCGACTGTGGTGTCCGGTTCTGGTTGCGTGGTGCTTTCAGGGTTGTGCTATTCCAGTTGAGGGAGAAATAGCAGCTGCAAATGGGCTTTTTGGTTTCAAAACTCTCTTTTTAAGGGAGAGTAAAGCAGAAAGCCAGTTAAAAACCAGTAAAGTGAGAGCCAGTTTGGTGTAGTGGCTGAGGCACCAGACTAAAAACCGGGAGACTGGGAGTTCTAGTCCCGCCTTAGGAATGAAGCCAGCTGGGTGGCCCTGGGCCAGTCCCTCTCTCTCGGCCCTAGGAAGGAGGCAATGGCAAACCTCTTCTGAAATCTTGTCAAGAAAATTGCAGGGGCTTGTCCAGCAGCCTCCGAGAATCGGATGCAATTGAATGGATTAAAAAAAAAAAGGAGAAAGCATTAAGTCGTTCGGCACAGACCTGCTTTGCATCAAAGCCCATATTATGGAGTTTATGAGCTTTCTCTGTTGCACTTAATCAGATGAAGAAGCATAAGAAGCAATTCCTCCTATGTGTGGGAGATGGGTGGTGATAAAAATTTGATAGATAAATAGATAAAGTTTCCGGAAGTATCTTTTGGATAGGCGTAAGCTGCGACAGGTTATATGTACCACGGGTGATTTTCTCACACCTCCATCTCCATCAAAAAGTACACATTGCAATGGTAGTGAATATGTGGCCTTGGCCACCACTTGAAATGCCAAAAGGCACCAACTTGGCCTCTCCCCCGTCCCTGGCATCACAGTAAGTTTAAAAGATACCTAACATTGGTATCAAGTTGACCATCGTTGTTTCTGGTGGTAAAAAAAATTGTGCTCTTCCACTGGGGGGGAGTGGGGGGCCTGAGGTTTGTCTGGAGCTTGTCTAGGAAAAGACCTTGACTTTTGTGAGGTCTTCATTCCATATTCTTGCTAACAAAACTGTGTAGGAGGACAGAAATGTCAGTTATGCAGAATGAAGGCAACGCTTTGTGGCGTCTTCAAGCCAGATAAACATACCTGGATTGGCTGCGCCAAATGGTTAGGAATGAAGCCGAAGAGATATTTTGGTTTAAGCAATTCGAACCAGCACAGCTGGGCTCTGCTGGTTCTTACAGGGTTTCTCATCGTACTCAACTGGCTTTCAGTTTGTAACACTATGGAGCCTCTCCATGTAAAACTGTTCTCTTTGTTCATTTAGAAAATTCCTGTTATCTGAAATAACCACTGCTATATGTTACCTGGCTTGGAAATTGGATTCCGTTCAAAAGGAGCCCTAAATCGCAATTCCAGGGTATTTGGACACAGAGAGGTTTGGGTATAGATGTTACAACTTTGTAACACTTCGTAATATTCACCTGGGAGTAAATTAGTGATTGGCAAATGTCATCTTAGATGCTGACTTGCACCTTAGGTTCTAATTCAATTTCTAGGGATGCTTTTGAGCCCAGTCTCAGCCGCAGTCTGCACCTACTGTTTAGCACAGGGTTTCTTAACCTTGGCAGCTTTAAGCTGGATAGACTTCAACATGCTGGCTGGAGAATTGTGGGAGTTGAAGTCCACCCATCTTAAAGTTGCCAAGGTTGAGAAACACTGGTTTAGCAGAAGAAGAAACAGATCTATCTAGAACCTGGTTTTCAGAAATTTTCCTTGGATAAAATAACAATAGGTATGGATATTATGTTGTAGTTAAAGGCACCAGGCTAGAAACCAGTATGCTGTGAGTTCTAGTCCTAATTTAGGGACGAACCCAGCTGGTGACTTCGGGCCAGTCCCTCTCTTTCAGCCCTAGGATGAAGATAATGGCAAGCCACCTCTGAAAATGTTGCCAAGAAAATTGCAGGGACTTGTCCAGGTGGTCACCAAGAGTTAAGCCTGACTTAGCCACACAGACACCACAGCCAAGCTAATAATACTGATCTCTTCTTTTGCTCTTCTTTCCTCTTTGAGATGACATGTTTGACCTCCCATTCCCGGATGACATGGACAATGACATTGGCATCCTGATGACTGGGAACCTTCACTCATCCCCAAATTCTTCCCCCGTCCCTTCTCCTGGTTCTCCTGGAATCGGAGTAGGACCATCCTTTCAGCACAGCCGGGTAAGTGCTCGTCAATTCCATGCCACTCTGGCAGATAATGCTCACAAATCTTCACTATTTCCAGCTCCTGAAAAACCGCTGTTTTTCCCCCCCTTTTTTGGGGGGGCCATCTTTTGACTCAGTGATGGTGGTGGAGGTTGTAATCTCAGCCATGTAGAAGATACTTGATTGAGAAAAGCCACTTTACAAGAACTGGGGTTCCTTTGGAGGAAAAAAAATAGTTTCGACGTCATGCGCAGTGTTTCTTCTCCCCTTGTTTCCCTCACCCGCATAACCTGCAATGTAAATTGAGAAGGAAAGGGTTTGTCGATGTAAAAATCTTAGCATAATGTCAAAAGATGAGATTGAGTCCCTGTCTGGGGTTCTTATGTTTGACCGTTACAGGTAGTCCTCACTTAACAACCATTCATTTAGTGAAGGTTCGGACTTAAAATGGTGCTAAAAAAAATGGCTTACTATCGGTCCTCACACTTACGACAGTTGCAGTGTCCCTACAGTCACGTGATCACAGTTGGGGCACTTGGCAACCTGTGACGCATTTATGACCGTCACAGCATCCTGTGGTCACGTGATCACCATTTTTAACCTCCCTGGCTGGCTTCTGGCAAGCAAAGTCAATGGGGGACAGTGTGACTCGCTTAACAACCACGTTGTTTGCTTAAAGCCAGTGGTGATTCGCTTAATGACCACCACAAAAAAGGTGGTAAAATTGGGTCGGATTTGCTTAATGACTGCTTTGCTTAGCAACAAAAATTCTGGTCCCAATTGTGGTCATTAAGCGAGGACTACTTATACTCTGCCTAGAAAATGTGTGGGCAGTACATGTTAAACATGGTAGCACCAAGCATTGTCAAGACTCTCCTTCAAGAATAATGTTTTGCTCCTCCTGAAAGCATGGAGGATGACCGTAAGGTTAATGGGGAAATTGCAATAATGCTTGATAATTCATGCATATGTGAATTTCCCAGCCTTACCACCGTAAACATTTATTTATTTACTCAGATTTCTGTGCCACTCTGAAATGAGAAGCTTATAATCGGCATGCCATAATAAGGTTAAAATCATGCAAACCAAAAGGAACAGTAAATACCCACAGTATAGTCTCCCCGCGGCATCCAAAAAGTTGCCCATGCTTTTACAGGCCGTGTGGTGTGCTATCTTTTCACCCAGTGCCCTCTGGAACAGGCAGGTCTTCAAGGCACTTTGAAAACTTAGCAGGGTTGGGCAATCCTTATATTCAGGTTATCCCAAAGGATATGCTTATTTCTCAAGGTAAACTGCTGTTTTTAAAGCAAAACCTTGTAACGAATGGATGTCTTCTAATGACAATAAAGTGGGGGAAATAAATCACTTTACCCAAATACGGCTTGTCACAGCTAGTTTCTTAAACGTGGGTGATGTACGGATTTTCCTTTGGGGTAGCAAATATGAACCTTCTACAGCCCTGGTTATTACTGCAGATAAAACCAGATCTCTGGGTTCTTAGGGGGACAGAAAAATCTGGAGGGCCGAGTTTCCGATCTCTAGCATTTATATTAATCCAAGTACGGAAGGTCAGAGATGAGTGTCCACACGTTACGTTTTCTTTTCCCTGTTGAAATGTAGCTTTGTTGGCCTGCCTGTCTGTGACCGCCTACCAGCTTCCTGTTCCACGCACAGCCGCTGAAATCTTTCGAGTCAATAGATCATTGGTTATTCCTATTTAGTCCTGACCATCCTTGAGGATCGTTCTCGACCTGGCGTGGTTATTCTGCACAGCTGTAGTTTTCTGTTGCAATGAGATGAGTAATCAGGGAGTTGGTAACTCGAGGAGGCCTCTCCTAGGCAAATGCCTTTGGAGCCACCAGTTTAACCATTAACACGAGGCTGGTAATTGAGGTGTAATTTTTGTTCTTACAAAAGTAGCAGCGTGTGATCTTTTCCCCCGGGGTCAAGGCACGGCATCCCTTCATCCGTGAATTTTATAATTGATTGCTCCTATTTGCAAGCAAGTGTTGCTTCTCTGGCATGCTGTTGTATTTTTAAGCAGGCAGGCTGCCTTTGATGCTCTGCAAGCTGTCAAATGGGTCACTGCTGATTTCACGAAAAAAGCAAATCGGCTCGAGCAGAGTCCTCGTAGTTTTCCAAAGTGTTTAAACTGCTGGAGCTGTCGCTCAACTCTTGCGTGGATATTTTTTGAGACTGTGGGTACCATGATGTTGTAGGAAAGGTGAATCCTGACTTGTCCCACGTACTAAATAACTATGGTTTTAAGTTCACTCTTGGGGACAATTCCTTTTTCAGTATAACAATTACTTGTGTGGCACCTTTGCTTATTACAGCAAAAACAGGATTGTTCGTCATTGAGCCCCATACACTTCTTTCCTTGGCTGCTTTATGCTTTGTTTTTAATAATGGGGACCTTTCTTATTCGGACTTTTTAAAAAAAAAAGGGAGCTGTAACTGGAAAAATGTAGGGTAGAGGATTTTTTTTTCTTAGTTGTTTATATGAGGCACTTCTTCATTAGGAATCTGATCCCCTTGTTTAGCCACAAAAGAACACGTGGCTGGGTGGCTCCATGGGTTCAATCAAAGCTTGTGTTTCTCAGCCTTGGTGACTTTTAGATATGTGGACTTCAACTCCCAGAATTTTGCTGGGGAATTCTGGGAGTTAAAGTCCACGTATCGTAATGTTGCTAAGGTTGAGGAACACTGGTCTAAGCTTTTCTCTAGGCTGGCATTCTTCTCCAAGTGGAACCTGAAATGGGGAAACGCACAGGCAGGGTGTGACCACGGTCTCACAGTTGTTTGCAGCAGCTGTCCTGCAGGATAATTATGCCTGTGATACTGGAAGCAGTACCTAGCCACCAGGACAAGATCTGTGATACGAATTCACACTTCCCTCATAGGCAAATGAAAGGTTAGCTGTTGACTTGTTGTCTTCCCCAATGTTGTCCTGCGGGCTTCAGATAAAAGCAACAACAGTGCAGTAGGAAAGAGAGCAGAGTGACTTGCACAGCCGGTGTAACTGGTAAGGTGGTGTTTGGCCTCAGCTGTTGGTTGGCTGGATATAAGAAGCATTTGTATCATTGAACAGAGTTCGGGCTGACTGCCTTTAGATGCCGGGAGCAGTTGCCTGCCCTCGGCTATTAGACTCAACGGCCAAGAGGAGAATTTTCCACATCGTACATGGTGTCCCAAGTTGGGTGAGAATACGGTAATGAGGGACACCTTCCTCCCATTGATACCTACACGCTGCAGGCACTGGCCTGCACTGACCTCCTCACCTTGATTTTTCAGAGCCAAGGTGAGCGCCTCCTTTCCCGGGAAGCCCCCGAAGAGCTGAAGCAGCAGCCCCTCGCCCTGGGATACTTCGTTTCTACTGCCAAAACTGAGAACCTTCCTCAGTGGTTCTGGTCCTCCTGTCCACAGGCTCAGAACCAGTGTCCCCTCTTTCTAAAGGTTGGTTTTGCTGTTGCCCAGCGGGTGGCCGCATGGGGAGTCGCCCCAGTTTGGGTCACAGAAGGATGCTATTCGCTTACTCACACGATCCTGTCTTCTGCCTCCCAATAGGCATCACTGCATCATCACATCTCCGTAGCACAGACAGATGAACTCCTTCCTGCCCGGAATTCCCAGAGGGTTCCCCATCCCTTGGATTCCAAAACCACATCAGATGTCCTAAGGTAATTGATCTTCTGTACCTGTTTTGGTTGAAAGGCAAGGGTTGGTCTTTGACCAGCCTTCTGCTCTGGAACATCTGCATTCATTGGGAGTTTTATTGGCAGTTTTGGAGGGTGTATGCAAAATATAAAGGAAGGTCCTTGGGGCTTGTTTTCGTGTGTGTGTGTGTGTGTGTGATCATGATCCACTAAGCCAAGGATTCCCTTTTTTGAAAAGTTAGGATGTCTTCAAGGTTTTGTTGTTGTTGTACAATCAGATGTCTCAGTCTTGAAATTTTAAGGTGGGACGGGGTTTGGGCCAAATGGCTGGGTATTTGTCCTCCACCCATGTTTTCCTGCTGCTTCTTCCATCTTGATTCTTACCCTGACAAACAGCGTTTGAAGGAGGAAAAGATTGAATAGCTGGACTTTCTGATTAGCAGTCTTAGTTAGCTCAGTGTATTTTCAGAGAGAACAGCCTTGCTTGGTAGGATGCCACTTTATCTCCGAAAGGCTGCATGGAAAGCAGACCTCCGTTGCTGGACGTTGAGATCAGAGAAGGTCCCTCCAGGGCCTTTCTTCCAACCTGCCTTTCTTTTCTCTCTCGGTGTAGGTTTGTCCTGGAACAGTACAATGCATTGTCGTGGCTCACCTGTAATCCTGCCACCCAGGATCGTGGTTCTTGCCTCCCTGTCCACTTTGTGGTGCTCACCCAGCTCTACAATGCCATCATGAACATCCTTTAATAGCAGAGACAGGACGAGCCAACCTTCCCTTTCCACTTGAACAACATGCCACGGCCTGTTCAGGCCCAGCCTGGAGGGGCCTGAGCCGGGCTCCGTTTCCTCAAGGAGCAGGAGAATTGTCTTCAGTGTTTGGAGCCTACCAAATGGAGCCCGCCAGCATCTCTGAGAGGCGTTTCAGGCAGTGGACGTATTACAACTTTAAGGCAGTGTTAATTTGCTGGCTGAACGTTACAGAACAACGGACCACGGTGAAGACGACACGTCTCTCATTTCATTTTTCTTTCTTTCTCCTTTCTTTTCCGCGCATGGATCTCTGCCTAAGAAGAGCAACATGTTGTCGTGACCAGTCTGGGTGGCCCAAAGCTTCTTCTGTTCCTTGAAAACCATCGTATAAACTTGGCTGTGACGAAGAACCGATTCTGCTAGTTGAAAAATCATGGGATTTTTGGTGTACCTGGAACTCCGGTCAGAGTGGATTGGGACGAATGAATGTGTTTGTCACCCGTCCATGTAGATACGAATGGTCTGGAGATACGCTGAAGTTTGTTCAGTTTATTGTTTTATTTTAATTTATTTATAGGGGCTACTAAATTATAGAGGACCAGGTACAGCACGTGATCCGACTCCATCCCACCGAGAAGTGGGGTTATTTTTTGGTATACCTCTTGCTTTTTAGCCTAGAAAGGGGGGTGGGGTGGGGTGGAGCAGGGAACAGTTCAAACGAGCCAATGAGGAAGAACTCAAGAGTCAGCTTTTTTTATTGTTTTGGTGGACCCATTGAGTTAAGGAGGCCTGCAGAGAGATTTTTAAGTAAATTAGATAAACAACATGCAATGCAAACTAGCTGAGACCAGTGGAAAACTATGGAACCCATGAAAACAGCCTTCCCCCATCTGACAGCATCCAGATGTTTTGGGAACCAGCATCTCATTACCAGGAGCCATTAGCAGCATGATTGTTTGGTACATAGGCTGGGGATCATGGGAGGTGTAGTTAGCGTAGCTGGAAGGGACCAAATTGGAAAAGGCTGCTTCAGAGAGGAACCCCCCAAAAAGGGGGAAAAAAACCCAAATTGAAAGCAAAAGGGAGTTGAAGGAGGAGTTTGATCAATGTGGAAATTTTTCCTGCATGCCATTCGCATATCCACATTCAGGTACACTCAATTTTGAAACGATTATGTGTGTATTCCCCCACCCCACGGCACCCACCAGTCTTCGTAAGAAATATTTTAGAGAAATTTTTAAAAGCTACTTCGTTACGTTGATATTGAAAACGAAAACCACTGGTGGGGAAAAAAAATAGCCTGACTTAGTTAAAATGTTGTGTCAGGGTTTTGTTTTTGTTTTTAAAAGAAAAGCTTAAAGCCATTAAATTGTTTGAATGACTCCTGGGATTGGAGAAGTCTAAGGGGCATTCCCATTTCTAGTGGATACAGGCCTGGGCTGCTTCTAAGGAAAAAAGGGTCAGGGACTTGGTCATTATATACGGCCACCCTTGGAGAATCCTTTAACAGTTTTGAAGTTCTTCCGAAAGTCTGTCTTCTTCTGGTTAAAAAAAAATGAAAATTTCTATGAATTTAAATATTTTTCTTGAAATGACAATGTAATGTTTAAATCAGATTTATTATTATTGTTATTATTATTATTATTATTAATATTAAAAAAGTAATCCCATGCATGGTGGGAAAGGATTGGTCAGAAGAAGACCCTGTAAATGGATTGCTCTTATTCTCTGCTCCAGGCCACCCACCTGGAGGAGTTTTGCAATGTACAGGGGGAAAACCAGATGTATCAAAACCATTTGTATCTAATGTATACAGTGTAAAATTGATTTTAAAAATATTGCATTACTATTTTTTCTTAATCAGAAAGGAAAATTCTCAAGGCCTTTTGAAGAGCATTAAAAGATGAAGATTGTAAACTTGTATACAAAAAAAAAATCTTGGTGAGGAAAACTATGTAAAGTTATCTTTTAACACTTTGGGGTTATTTGTTCCCAAGATTCACCTGAATTTTGGATTATAGTTGGGTTGGCTTCTTTTTAACGGGCTGTTTTTTTATTAAGGGATTACTTCTCCCCCCAGAGATCCAATTCTAATGCAAAAATTAAAATAATACCCTCAGTCCACAAATATGGGGAAGGGGTAATAAGGAGTAGTTTTCATCTGATGTTGTTTTTATTTAATTTTTTTAAGTTAAGAGAAACTGGTAACATATTTATACATTTTTGTGCAAAATAAATGAATGGCAATAGATTTTAAAAAGAAAAAAAAATCTTATGTACTTCAGTGTGAAAATCTGTATATTTCCCTTTAAATATGCATTATTTTACTTGTGGGTTTTTTACTGAATTAATCTGAAATGTACAAGCCCTGGATTTCCTACAGAGTGAAGAAGTTATTTTATTTTTTTTAATTTCTAATGTTAGAAACCATGCCGAAATCAGAACGAGTACCGTTTGAGCAAAAAGGGGGCGGGGGTGGGCGCACGGGTTGTCTAGCATGCTTGTATGTATATTTCCGGACCTTTTTTTAATGTAAAGGCTGTACATTTCTTGGGAGAGTTTGATTTTTTTTTTTCCTTGAGCATTTTGCAGTGAGCCTCTTTTATATATAGCCAATTTGAAACAAACAGAACAAAACAAAACAAAACAAAAAAAAGAACTATGTGAAGTTCATTTTAAATCTTACAGTATATCGCTGGTACAATACACTAAAAAAAAAAGACTTTGATAAAAAGAAGAACCAATAATAATAAAAACCTCCATTTTAAATGTCATTCATATATACCTTGTGGATGAGAGCTATATACTTTTACACACTTTTTTAGATGAATAAATTATTGAATTACTGAAACTTGTGTGGATTTGCAGCTTAGTTGATTTTAGTGATTTTACCAGCTGCTCAGGAGCCTGTCTTGTGCAAATATACAACTGTGCTGAACAGCAAGACACGTGCAACTGATGTCTGTTTCTCAGCAATGGCCAAGTGATGCTGAAGGCACCTAATGTGTTCTCGACTCATTTGGGACCAATTCTCTGCCAGCTTCTTTCAAAACTCAGTCTCAGTTAATGTAGCATCATCAGCAGCTGCTTTATTGCTGTGTTGGTGATGGAGAGAAAACAGCTTTTGTTCTTGGTGCTTGGGACACAAGGATATATTCTAGACTTTGTGACTTACACTCAGTTTGGATTTCCCAATAGTGGGCTGGATGGCATCGACCCCTGTTCCAGGAAAGGTTCGCCCTTCTATTCCGTCGTATCAAAAAATTCCTCACGGGCATCGTGTTAACGAATGCCCTTCCAACACGTGTAGGTCCTCATCTTGGAATTCACAGAGAGTTCTAAGGGCCTTGTGAATCCTCCTGTCTGAGCCATTGTGTCAAGTGATCTTCAGGAAAAACCTGTGGTTACGCCATTTTCGGGCAAGGCATTGGAACTTGCTACCTGAATTGGCTAGGAAGGAATCGTAAAACCATGCAGACATGGGAGTTACACTGATGCAGGAAAGAGACCAATGTTGAAAGTGGATTCAAAGGCAAAACGTTTTGAAGCTCTAACAAATGCAGAGCAATTCTCAGACCTTTCCCATTTGCTGCCAAAGTGCTGTGTTCCACAAGAGTGGATTCTCCTCTTTTTGTCACCTGAAAAAGATGGGGGTAAAGAAGCCCTCAAAATACACTTTTCTTGCACCAAAGACATGATTTTGCATGTTCTCTCTTCACTGGCTGCAGCAGGAAGCTCAAGAGCAGCTCTTTTCAAGTGGATTTGCAAAGCCTTTCCCTTATGACGAGGCTAAAGCTGTCATGTCGCACCGTGCAAGAAAGGCAGCAATGTCTGTTGAAATAATACTAATTACTTCTTAGCTGAAATCTTTTGGGCCAGAGAAGATGTTACTAAAATGGTTTCTGAGAGAATGGTACGGTGCTTCAGATTAGATTCCATGAAGGTGCTTTGGAGTGAAAAAAACATCTCTCTGCAACTCTTCAAAGCAGCTGCATCTTCTTTTGGGCTCAGAGCAAGCTGCAGCCAAAGGATCCCGGGAAACAGCTTCTTTGAAGAATTGCAGACTGGTGCTACAGTCATACTCCTATACATGCTATAGCCCTCCCTCCAGATTATTTCCAAAGCAACCCCCACTCCTAGGTTCTGACTTGATGAAGGTGTGCCAACAGTCCATCCTGCAAGAATTTAGTTCAAAAGTTCCTTTCATCCACAGATGCAAAGGTACCTTATCCATCCTGTATAAGAGCTCTGCCTTGCACCACACAATCAGCCACACTGTGGTCTTCTGGCTGTGTGAATCCTGCCCCTGGAGCTTAAGAATTCTGGTTTTACGATTTTCAATGTGTTGTGCAAACGCAGCCAATTATTTAATAAAACATGGCTTATTAAATAAACTGAAACAAATGGAGTGCTTTCTATTCACTGCTGGAATTCTGGTCTCTGATTTGTGGCCCAGTGTGTATTTACTTAACACTCTTGTATATCCTGCTTATTAAAAAGGCCAGAGCAGTTTACAGCGAAATAAGTTTTTAATACCCAAATACCAAAATGATTCAGTTTGAAACAATGCTAAGGTGCTTTGAAGGTGATGAACAGAAATCACAGCATATGAAAGACAGGGTTGACTTTGTCTCCTCCCTGTTTGCTCTTCCAGGGCTCCAAACTGAATTCCAAATTACTTTTATTGTCTGTATAAGTTGGGGAGGGGGGAGGAAACGGCGACAAGAAAGGAAATCCGAAATGGGGAGACAGAAGGAGATGTTTAACTTTTTATTACCTTCCAATAAAAAAATCCTCTTGCTAGCAGCTTTTTCTATTAAAACGCTGCCCAACTGCAGCCGTTTGTATCATGTTGTTTAGCGCCAAATGCATTGTAAAATACGTTCCACCTCTTCCGGAGTACTGAATATATCCATTTTAGAAATCTAATACAAAGCCACGCAGCCTCCTATTACTGCGGCAAGCCTACAATTTGCACATATCTTCATTACTTGAGGCTGGCGATCCAGATGCAGAGGCTAGATTGGAAATCTGTTAGTAAGCAATTGCTAGTAATACATTAACATGCTGCAAGCCGAAGATGACATCTTCTCCTACACTTACCTGAAAATAAGTTTTACTAAGGAGAGAGGATTTAACTTTCAGATAAGTAGGTGTAGGGTGGCCATGTTGAGGCTAATGTCTTTATTCATCATCCCTCTGGTCAAAAAAAGCACGTTTGAAATCAGTCCTCAAAAAAGGAAAAAAAAATGGAAATGTTGCTGTTTTCAAAGAAAGGAGAATCTACCTCCCTACGTCTGATTTGCAGGAGAGTTTGACTGTGTCCTACCCTAATGCAAAGATGTTGCAGCTACCTATTTCTCAGTGTCTCAAATCTCATAGCTCCAGTAAATCGTTGCAAGCAGGCTGCTGGCTGATTCCTTTCAGCTCAACTAATTCCAGTGTGAATCAAACGCCATGATAAAATGTCCAGATAGACAAACTCACTTCCTGGAAAATAACTCTTTCAAAGAGGTCACAAGGCGTGGAGAAGAGGGAAAGGGATTTTTTTTCTCTTAGTCTACAGATCACTTACAGGTCACTGGATGTCTGCAGTTTTTCCTCCCCGAAAACCTTGAATTTTGATAACTGGTTGTTCAAATCTGCAAAATGTGACACTACCAATAAACCAAGCATAAACCTGAAGTTGATCTCATGCTTGCGTGGAAAATTGTGAGAATGTCCTTGAGAGACAGGAGGAGGAGGAGGAGGAGGAGGCGGCAATGGATAAGAGGCGGCTGAGCCTACAGCAAGAATGGGGGCATGGCAAGCATCTCAGAAGGGATCCTCCCTAGTTTCTTGGACTGTAAAGGCAGGGGGAGGGCGGGGGAGAAGAGATGTACTTTCAGACTTGCAAGATTGATGTCAGCCCTTCAAGGTAGTCCAGACAAGAAGCACCGACCATGAGCATTAACTCTACTTTTACTATGAGATTATAGTAAAGAAGAGCCAATTTGGTGTAATGGTTAATCAGTCTAGAAACAGAGACTGTGAGTTCCAGCCCTGCCTTATGCATAAAACCAGCTAGGTGACCTGGGGCCAGTCCCTCTCTCTCAGCCCTAGGAAGGAGGCAATGGCAAACCAGTTCCAAAATCTTGCCAAGAAAACTGGAGGGACTTGTCCAGGCAGTCTCTGAGAATTGGACACAATTGAGTGGATTAAGAAAATTAAACAATAATAGAATTTTGCAAGTCCTCCTCCTCCTGTCTTTCAAGGACATTCTCACAGACCATTATAGAAACCAAGCATAGGACTACTGCTTCTCCTGTGATGGGGGCTCACCCCCTGTCAAGGTACAACTCTAATCAAGGGTGTCACTTTTGTTCCACGAGCAGGGATGCATACTTAGAAGGGAGTTGGCCAACAATGGATGCCGTCTTGAAGACCAGGGTTCTCCCAACACTTTCTGCACAAACCCATCCAAATCTAACCCAGACATGAAATCGTGAAATCATCACGATTTCAAGATGATCAGTTTGCCCTTCTCATCCTACTTGCCAAAGCAAAGGAGAAGGAGGTTCAGGAGCTCCTGGAAGCTTGCTGAGAATTGTTTGCAGCTGAAGTTACCACTGGCACTTCCCACCACCAGCCCACTCCCCATGGCCCTTTTATTACATAAACCTTCTTGCCAGGAGTGAATCTGAATACCCCTCTCTTTTGAGGGAGATGGGTGGTGACGACATTTGAAATATAAATAAATAAAATGGAATGAATAAAAGGATGCAACTCCCAGATGACAACATCCAAAAAACAAGGGGGAGAGGATGTTTTCGTCCAGGACTCTTAGTAACTTCTAGTTGGCTGCCTGTTGTAAAACTGAAAAAGTGCTACGGTAGAGGCAGCAGGAATCAGCCTTCCATGACAAATCAGCCCGCCCTTTGACAAGAAGGTAAGTTTTGCCTTCTCCTCCTCTTCCTTCTTCAGAAGGACGCGCCAAGCTTTGTCATTGCATCCTGCAAAGGTCAGTCCCACTGCCAGATGCAGGCCTGGCTAGTTAATACACCCATCGGGTAATCAGTTACGATTTGTAATCCCATTAGCGCCTGGGGAAAGGCACCGAGAGGGTAGAAGGGGCCAAAGGAAATTGAGGAATGACTGCTGGTAGGAGTGAAATTTCCTCCAGGGTCATGGGCTGAGCTAAGAGGCAGTCGTGTGGGGTGATGCTAGGTGCAGTGGCTGGTTAATCATAATTCATGAACAGTGAGTGTTTCATGCTGGAGGTACACCGTCGTGCACCCAAGAAAGTCGTCTTGGAGCATCTGTAAGAACTCACTTATGTTGGTGTAGGTTTGTGTGGCTCCATGGATTTTGGTTCTTGAAAGGGTGTATTAAACATACCCCCTGCTGTGGTCAAAAGTAACCACAAGGCATTGGACTTGACTTAAGGGAGACTGTCTCTTAGTGACATTCAACACAACGGGACTTAAGACGTGTTGGCTTGTAGACCCCATGCAATAGAAACCGTGGTCTCTTTATGGGAATGGTGTTGGCTGTCCTACGAATTCCAGTTCAGTTTTTTCATAATGAAGTCTAGTCTACTTGAGAAATGGAAAGACCAAGACAATCTTGAGATTGCTGAGCTCCTAAACCAGTGTTTCTCAACCTTGGCAACTTTTAAGGTAGGAGGACTTCAACTCCCAGAATTCCCCAGCCAGCACAGCACAGCACAGCACAGCACAGCACAGCACAGCACAGCACAGCACAGCACAGCACAGCAGGCTGGGGAATTCTGGGAGATGAAGTCCACCTATCTTAAAGTTGCCAAAGTTGAAAAAAACTGCCTTAAATCATAAGAGATAATCAGCCTCTTCCTCTTTAAGGCAGCTGTCCAGCCTGGAGATTGCTGGACACCAGAATTTGCAGCAATAACCAGTCTCACCAAGGAAACTGGGGAGATGAAGTCAGTAGTGGGAGGGTCCCAGCTCACAGATAGCTGCTTTTTGGTGCCCCAGGACTGAGTTATTTGCATTGCAAAGAATATCACAGGTACCAGTCTGGAAATTGCATTTGGAAGGCATGGCATGCGCTGACACCCCCATATCAGTAGCAGTCTTACTTCTTGTAATGACTGTGTTACTCAATCTACCATTAAGTTGGATTCATACATGATTTTAGTAGAACTCTCTTTAATGGAAAGTAGCACACAGAACAGTGAAAAAGTTGAGAATGGAAGTTCCCACGTTTTCCCCAAGTTAAACGACCCATTGAATACAAGCCCCCTCCCTCTCTCAGGCATGCAGCCCCCCTCTTCGTGCCAGTCAGCTCAACTCCACACAGATGTCTCCAATGGCTTGGTAGCTTGACCTTGGATACCAGAGATAGTCCAAACAAGATGTTTTCACACTCCTGGCATGTTCCCCCTCCCAACTCTACTGACCAGCAAGTCCCAACACGTGTTAAGTCCATTCATGCATGCAAGTCCACTCAGATGTTACGGGAATGTTTGATCAGGGAGCATGACACTTATCCAAATACAGATCTTTCTATAAACAAACCAGCATCATCCATGCACCCATGAGGAATTAGTGGCAGCTTTAGCCTAATACCAGGTTTACAGAAGTCCCAAAGTGGGAGGCAAAGTGCCCCCCTCCTCCACAAATCTTCATGACTTATAGAGCTAGAAAGACAATCAAAAGAGTCCCTCTTTTGGGGGAGATGGGCGATAATTAAATTTGAATCATAAATAAATAAAACAAATAATAAAATTTATTGGGCCTCCGTAGAGGTTTTTTTTTTTTTTAGCAACCAGTCTTCCTTTTTTAAATCAACAAGATATTTATTATTCCTAAATTTAGGAGAGTACTCAGCCTAGCACATTTGAATGCACTTTCAACAGCTGCCCATGAGGAAGAGTTCAGGAAAATCCCATATTCTTTAAGACTGTCCTTGTGGCAAAGGGAAGTTTGAAAATACAGTCCATGCATTGTTGCACTGCCCATTTTATAAAAAGCCATGGCTACATTTTATATCCTGCCTATTAATTAAATTTCCGGGTCATTCGGATTTTTTAATGCACAGTTGCTGTTAGCTGACCAATATATGATTCGATTTCTTTGAATGTGGCAACCAATTATATTATTTAGCTATTGTTTATCATTTTTCTTCTTTTCTTTTTTTATGTTTCAGTTCCTAGCCTACAGACCTTTTCTCAGAAAAATGTATTTAAATGCATAAAATAAAATACACATAGAAGAAGACTTCACCAAATGGATTCTAGATTTCTAGACTTGTAAGATTAATAGCTTATATGGATATTTCGGTACAAAAGAACTTTTCAAATGCCATCTGTGTTGACCTTAATCAATTACACACTTTTGGAGCCTTCACACAACCAGATGTATTCTGGTTCAGCTTTTATAGGGTATAATAATTTCAGATAGTGAGATTTATTGACATTAACACACTTTTTGGGAGTCTAGAGGCCGTATATTACTTTGTTACCTGCCTTCGTTAATTGAATGAGAAGCTAAGTTCAGTTAGAGTGTAGTGAAAATAAAATTTTAATTTTCTTTTCCCACCTAAGTTCACAGGCTTCCTGAAATATATCCTTGGACCCTCAAGGGATCTGTGGTTAAGAACCCTTGTTCTAGGTCATATGCAGCTACACAATTAGACTTAGTTTGTTGCATTTCTGGACTCTCTCCATTAGATCCATCCCAATCCCACCCCAGCCCATTTGGCTGGGCTTGTGAATGTACCCAAGGCTGTTCTTGCCACTGGGACAGCTGGAAAGCTTCCAACATGCCAATATGTCCTAAGTGGTCAATTTACCAGCAGCTGCTTATCTGTAATGCCTTCTTTTATAGTGTTGCAGCCTGGCTTTAGGCCTCTCTACAAAATCCTTGCTTAATCCATCACTGAGCATTTGCTGCTTCTTGGACAATGGACCCCAGCCACTATGTCTAGTGGTACAGCCAGGAAAGTGGCTTTTAGCAACAGCAACAAAAGGAGAATTTGAGATAGAGAAAGCCATCGTTTTCTGCATGGGGTGAAGGAACGCAGCTTACTTAAGAAAAGTGATGAAGAACCTACAGTGTGCTCAGCTTGGTCCCAGCAGATAGGTTGAGAAGATGTCCTTTTGTCAGCCAGAGGAGTGAAGGCAAAGCAAATGAGAGAAGACCAACTTTGAGTGGGCTTCAAGAGAAGCACATTGGTTCACCTAAAACCCATATCAAATTCACCACTGGGTTCCCATGTGCTAAGCCATGGTTTCTTTTAACTACAGTTTGTTGAATAAGCCAGCATGTGTACTAGGTTAACCTATCCTTCTAAGCGATAAATCATGGTTGATAAACCACAAGGGCTGAGATGGTCCAACATGCTAAGTCAAACACAAAAAACTCATACGGTTGTTTAGGATGACGTGTGAATCGGGGTGTTTTATTAATTCATTTATTATTCTGTTTTTCTGCAGGAAATCAAGGCAATATGCGCTTGTTTTATCCAGGTTTTATCCTCACATAGCCCTGGAGGGTGAATTTGGGCTGAAAAAGACTGCCTCAAATTTATCTAGTAAGCTTCATGGTGGGCAGGGACGTTTCAGTCTGGATCTTCCCGGGTCTAGTTGAGCACCAATGTAATGTAATGTATTGTAATGCAATGTAGTGTATTTTAATGTAATGGAAATACAACAGTGGCACAAAATTGCAAGCTTTTCTCTGCTTGCAGGGAATGTGGTGGCACTTTTAGCAGAGGAATGCCATTATTCAGCCTTATGATTACAAATTCCATGGAAACTTCAAACATTTGTGAATGAAAAGAGCAACAGGCTAGACAGTTGCCTGCAAAAGGGGAGGAAAAATAGAGATTCCCAAGTGGAGGTCTTCTTCAGAATCTTTTTCCAGCCTTAGATGCAGCTTAGCAAATAAGTCATTTTGCTTAGAGGATTTCAGGGAGGTGACAGTATGTAAGGGCAGAACTGATGTGTTTTGAATCCAGCTCAATTATCTGAATTCTCACACCATAAGCTGCTCTGTTTTTCAAACCAGAGCATTCACCCATCAGACCTTGATGGATGTTCACTTAAGCATATCATGTGAATAGGAAAAGCAACTTGTAGTACTTTAAAAAATTTGTTTGCCTGCCTGTTTTCCTGCGACAAATTAACACAACTACCCTCTGGATGGTAAACTGTAATGAAATGGGCCTCAGTTTACCAAATTCCTAGCCACACCAGAGTATCTACTTCCACTGTGGTGGGCTTCCCCTTCCTGGATGTGTTCAGGTAGAGACTGGAAAGCTACTGGTTGGCAATGTTCAGCTGGAATTCCTGCCCTGAGCACAGCGTAGCAGTCTATGAGCTCCATGACCTCTTCTACTTCTAGGATAGTTTGACCTACAAACTTCTCTGGGGAGAAAGACAGTGTGTGGGGCTGGGAGGTTGCCTTCCCCGGTTGTCTTTTCCAGAAGACAGTAGTGAATCCTGGAAAGTGCCAAGTCTGTAAGCTGCTGTAACTTATAAGTAACCACACGAGAAATGGCTGAGGTCAGGTTGAGTGGAAAACTCTAATCCAGTGTTTTCCAAACTTGGCCACTTTAAGATGTATGGACTTCATCTCCCAGAATTCTGGCTGGGGAGTTCTGGAAGTCCACACATCTTAAAGTGGCCTTCACTTTAAGAAGACCACTGCTCTAATCTTATGAAGAGTCTGAGAGCTTTTCCTTCTGTCCAGCAGATGTCCCCACAGGCTAATGCTACAAAGAAGACTCAACCAAGGAGAAGAAGGATGCCAAGTCAATGAAGAGCAAGATGGACAGTCTGCCTATAAGCGTACAAAAGTCCTATTTTGGCAGTGGGTTTTAGTTGATTGGCTCCATTCCTCCAAGGAGGTTCACCCTTGACTATCACTGCCCCTTCACTTGCGCAGTCTTCCTCTCTCTGTATGGCAAGTGAAGGCTATTTTTATTTTATTTGCTTTGCTTGCATATTGGGGCAGAGCAGGCAAGCCAGAAGGAAGAATGGGGTAAGACCATTGCAGCGGGTGGGTCTGGCAGATCTTCAGCAATACAAGTACTTCTCCAGGACCTTTCTTTGAAAAATACCCAACCATGAAAGCAATAAACCGCCATCTGGACAGAACCTTCTGTTCAGCATCAGGCCCTGAGGCTTTAAGGTCTTTAGAGATTTTAAATTTGGGAGCTAATGCCATAATGAAATGCTCAAAGGAAAAGATAGCACCCAAAAGCTTTATTAATTGTATTTGCTTAAGCATTACAGGCACACATGCAGAGACGTGCACTCATATTCATTTGCTCCATTACGAAACTGATCAGGAAATGCACTGGGGTTGGGAAAGACAGGAGCACTCCCTAGCACAGTGTTTTGCAAACTTGGCAGCTTGAAGATCCATGGATTTCAACTTCCAGAATTCCCCAGCCAGCATGCTGAGAAGCACTGATCTAGGGCTTGTCGGTCAGTGTTTTCCAGCCAACTCGCTCAATTCTGGGAGTTGAAGTCCACACATCTTCAAGCTGCCGAAGTTGAGAAACACTGCCATAGACTATAGTTGTGTGCAAAAATTGGGGGTCTTCTAACAGAGAGTTGTACAGCCTGTCTTTTTATTCTTTGCCAGCTACATTCAGTTAGCGTTCTACCACCCATCACATGAACTGTTTTTTCATTGACTTTTAGGTTGCTGGTCAACCATGACTTGCTGCCTAGCAGTTAACTGCTAAATTTCTTATCTCTGGTTGCTGTCCTCCAGTTCTGGTTGGATTTCAGAGTTGACTTCTTCTTGTTTGTTCCTATAGGTCTCTGGGTTCAAATTTTGGTCATTCTGCTCCATCTATTCTCCAGACATTTTAGCTGTTATTAACAAGAGGCCAAATACAGTTGGATATTTGAAAACGTCACAACGTATCTAAGGTAGCCAGATTGGAGAACACTGACTTAAGCATCTCCACTCTTGCACTTGTTCAAAGCAGGTCAGGCAAGCTTATTGGAGCATTGAGAACATGACATTCTCACAGAGTGGTACCATGGAGGGTATGGACCATGTTTTTTTTTTGGTTTATTCGTTTAGTCACTTCCGACTCTTCGTGACTTCATGGACCAGCCCACGCCAGAGCTTCCTGTTGGTCGTCAACACCCCCAGCTCCCCCAGGGACGAGTCCGTCACCTCTAGAATATCATCCGTCCACCTTGCCCTTGGTCGGCCCCTCTTCCTTTTGCCTTCCACTCTCCCTAGCATCAGCATCTTCTCCAGGGTGTCCTGTCTTCTCATTATGTGGCCAAAGTACTTCAGTTTTGCCTTTAATATCATTCCCTCAAGTGAGCAGTCTGGCTTTATTGCCTGGAGTATGGACTGGTTTGATCTTCTTGCAGTCCAAGGCACTCTCAGAATTTTCCTCCACACCACAGTTCAAAAGCATCGATCTTCCTTCTCTCAGCCTTCCTTATAGTCCAGCTCTCGCAGCCATATGTTACTACAGGGAACACCATTGCTTTAACTATGCGGGCCTTTGTTGTCAGTGTGATGTCTCTGCTCTTAACTATTTTATCGAGATTTGTCATTGCTCTTCTCCCAAGGATTAAGCGTCTTCTGATTTCCTGACTGCAGTCAGCATCCGCAGTAATCTTCACACCTAGAAATACAAAGTCTTTCACTGCTTCTACATTTTCTCCCTCTATTTGCCAGTTATCAATCAAGCTGGTTGCCATAATCTTGGTTTTTTTGAGGTTTAGCTGCAAGCCAGCTTTGGCACTTTCTTCTTTCACCTTCATCATAAGGCTCCTCAGTTCCTCTTCACTTTCAGCCATCAAAGTGGTATCATCTGCATATCTGAGATTGTTAATGTTTCTTCCAGAGATTTTAACTCCAGCCTTGGATTCCTCAAGCCCAGCATGTCGCATGATGTGTTCTGTGTACAAGTTGAATAGGTAGGGTGAGAGTATACAGCCCTGCCATACTCCTTTCCCAATCTTAAACCAGTCCGTTGTTCCGTGGTCTGTTCTTACTGTTGCTACTTGGTCGTTATACAGATTCTTCAGGAGGCAGACAAGATGACTTGGTATCCTCATACCACTAAGAACTTGCCACAATTTGTTATGGTCCACACAGTCAAAGGCTTTAGAATAGTCAATAAAACAGAAACAGATGTTTTTCTGAAACTCCCTGGTTTTTTCCATTATCCAGCGGATATTGGCAATTTGGTCCCTAGTTCCTCTGCCTTTTCTAAAGCCAGCTTGTACATCTGGCAATTCTTGCTCCATGAATTGCTGAAGTCTACCTTGCAGGATCTTGAGCATTACCTTACTGGCATGTGGAATGAGTGCCACTGTTCGATAGTTTGAACATTCTTTAGTGTTTCCCTTTTTTGGTATGGGGATATAAGTTGATGTTTTCCAGTCTGATGGCCATTCTTGTGTTTTCCAAATTTGCTGGCATATAGCATGCATTACCTTGACAGCATCATCTTGCAAGATTTTGAACAGTTCAGCTGGGATGCTGTCGTCTCCTGCTGCCTTGTTATTAGCAATGCTTCTTAAGGCCCACTCAACCTCACTCTTCAGGATGTCTGGCTCTAGCTCACTGACCACACCGTCAAAGCTATCCTCGATATTGTTATCCTTCCTATACAGGTCTTGCCACCTTTTCTTGATCTCTTCTTCTTCTGTTAGGTCCTTGCCATCTTTGTTTTTGATCATACCCATTTTTGCCTGGAATTTACCTCCGATGGTTCTAATTTTCTGGAAGAGGTCTCTTGTCCTTCCTATTCTATTGTCTTCTTCCACTTCCACGCATTGCTTGTTTAAAAATAATTCCTTATCTCTTCTGGCTAACCTCTGGAATTTTGCATTTAATTGGGCATATCTCCCCCTATCACTGTTGCCTTTTGCTTTCCTTCTTTCTTGGGCTACTTCTAGTGTCTCAGCAGACAGCCACTTTGCCTTCTTGGTTTTCTCTTTCTTTGGGATGTATTTTGTTGCCACCTCCTGAACAATGTTGCGAACTTCTGTCCATAGTTCTTCCGAGACCCTATCTACTAAGTCCAGTCCCTTAAATCGATTCTTCACCTCCACTGCATATTCCTTAGGAATATTAGTGAGCTCATATCTAGCTGATCTGTGGGTCTTCCCTAATCTCTTTAGTCTGATCCTAAATTGTGCAAGAAGAAGTTCGTGATCTGAACTACAGTCAGCTCCAGGTCTTGTTTTTACCAACTGTATAAATGTCCGCCACCTTCGGCTGCAAAGGATGTAGTCAATCTGATTTCAGTGTTGTCCATCTGGTGAAGTCCATGTATAAAGCCGTCTCTTAGGTTGTTGGAAGAGAGTGTTTGTTATGCAGAGTGAGTTGTCTTGGCAAAATTCTATCAGCCTATGTCCTGCTTCATTTTGTTCTCCCAGGCCATACTTACCTGTAATTCGAGGTTTCATTTGACTGCCCACCTTAGCATTCCAGTCTCCTGTGATGAAAATAACATCTCTTTTAGGCATGTTGTCCAGTAGGTGCTGCAGATCCTCATAGAACTGCTCTACTTCAGCTTCTTCAGCATTTGTGGTTGGGGCATATATTTGGATCACTGTGATGTTAGATGGCTTGCCCTGAATTCAAATTGAGATCATTCTATCGTTTTTTGGATTGTATCCGAGCACTGCTTTAGCTACTTTACTATTAATTACGAAGGCTACTCCATTTCTTCTGTGGTCCTCTTGTCCACAGTAGTAGATCTGGTGGTCATTTGATGTGAAGTGGCCCATTCCAGTCCATTTCAGTTCACTGACGCCCAGAATGTCTATCTTTAATCTTGACATCTCACCAATAACCACATCCAATTTGCCCTGGTTCATAGATCTTACATTCCAGGTTCCAATGGTGTGTTGATCCTTAGAACATGGGATTCGCCGTTCACCACCAGCACCGTCGGCCGCTAGCCGTCCTTTCAGCTTTGAGCTAGCTGCGTCATCACGTCTGGGGCTAGTTGAACTCATCCTCTGTTCCTCCCCAGTAGCATTTGGACCATCTTCTGACCTGGGGGTCTCATCTTCCGATGGTATACCGACATATCTCTGGTTGTACTGATCCATTTAGTTTTCACGGCAAGAATACTGGGGTGGGTTGCCATTACCTTCCCCAGGGATCGCATTTAGTCTGACCTCTCTGTCATGACCTTCCCATCTTGGGTGGCCCTTCACGGTTTAGCTCATGGCATCATTGAGGTGCTCAAGCTTCAGCACCACGACAAGGTAATGATCCTTTGCTGAAGATGGACCATGACAAATGGCTAATTTTTTAAGAAACTGCTGAGGTTGTTACTCCTATCCCATTTAGCTGCCTACCCCAAATCAACCCTCACATTTCCACAAGGGTTGAATGGACAAATCATGCTAAACTAAAGTGTGATCTCTCTGGCTTTGTCTTAGTATGAATGGAGCCTTCTACTCTGACTGGCAAACCGTGGCTTATGTCGTTCACACTACAAAATGTGAAATTGGTAGTTTAGCCTGATGTGTGAACCCTTGGCATTTCCAGATGTACTGCAATTCCTAGCATGGGAATCAGCATGGCCAATAATGAAGGGTGGTGACAGCTGGGAGTTCAGGCATGTCTGATCAGCCGGAGTTTCTCCATCCAGGTGATACAACCAGCAGGACTACAGCAAAAGGGATGCTTTGGGGCACTGCATTTAACCAGTTCCGTAAAAAATCCAGTGGCAGTGCTTGCCCATAGGATAAACCCAGTGAGCTTTCATACTAGTTAGTTTTTTTTTTGAGGACTTGGCAAAAAAGGCCTGTTGGGTCAATGTAGGGTTTGATGTATGGTTTCATTCTCTAACCAGTTTAACACATAATGCAAGGACTAGCAATGATGGCCTGTGTTCCTTGACATGCTTTGTACACCTAATATTTATCATTTATCTTCCTTTACCTGCCTTTCTGACTCCTTCCTCAATTTCTGATGCTTTCTCTGAGTTGTATTCCTGTTTCTTAATATTCACCCACTTGCATCCATGCCTTGATTCAAATCCCATATCCCCATTCCCTTCTTATTTTTTTCTGGCATCTTGACTTCTGGACACACAACTCCTGGCAGGCATAATGGCTACTGCCTACCGGTTGTACAAGTTCAGAGAGCTACATTTTCAGGGGTCACCTTGTCCTTGATTGCTTATAGAGGGTTTTTGAAATTAGGCATGCCCTGATCTAGAGTATAAAAGTGGGGGAAAGTGTTTATTTGTTTATTTATTTATTATTCAAATTTAATTACTGCCCATCTCCCCCAAAAGAGGGACTCTGTGTTGTTGGCCAGTAGAGCTGACCACCCATCTCAGATTCAGCTCTAGTTTCTAGAAAGGAATTTCTTTCTTTCTATACCACTCAGCTCCTAAGACTCTGGGCAGTTATTGGATTAAATATATCCAATACACCATGTAAAAGAAATGAAAGATGGCCCCTTGAAGCCAAATGTTAGCCATCTGCAATGATCAGATGGGCTAAGGAAAGGAAGAACTGGTATAGAATCTTGTATGTAGAGAACATTCTTCAACCACCCTCCCCTCTCCCAATTATTACTTTTATTTTCTTTCTTTGTTCTAGCTTTGTAGTGTCTATATCAGCCCAACAAGGTAGACCAGGCTAAGAAACCGATGTCTTAGACGTCAGGTCTACTTTTATTGTAAAGCTACAGTAACAGAATCTTGAAAGTCTGAATGTGCTTCCCTATCACTTTATCTTCATGTGAACTAGGGAGGGGCTCGTCTGAGATGTTTTGTTACGTTACTTTCTTGGCCTGGGCTCAAGCCTCTCTTATCTGACCATTGTCTTAGTGGTGGCTCTTCCTCCTGTCCTTTGAGGCCATTCCCTCTTCCCTCTACAGCCTAGGACCTGCAGTATTCCCTACCAGCTGAGGTAGTACTTGGAATCAAAGCAATTCTGTAACCTGCAGATCCAGATTCGTCTTCCTATAAAAACCTGGCAGAGTATCTAAGTGTTTTCCCAGCGTTGCTTCCTCTGCAGGGCTACAGAAATAAGAAGAACCTGTTACAAGGATAGAAAGTTGATTTTGGCCCAGAAGAGGCCACGCACGGAACAGATGTAACGGAACCATTTGCCGTTAATGGCTTGCTACCTGAATAGAACAGGAACCAAGAAGTGGGTGATTCCCATAAGTTAGTGCTTTCTCCCAGTTTGTTAATATTCATTACTAATGTATTGATTTGGATATATACAAATCATACATTAAAGAGTGCCTTGTCAGGGCACTTAGGGGCCTTTTGCCTTGGATTGAAATTACAACACAGTCCTGCAAAAAATAGCAAACACTAATGCAGAAACAAATGCATTGCTTAGCAATTAAGGACCAGCTTCCAAGTTCACTGTCAGCGACCTGGAGAAGAAGTGGTGCCCTTGAATATACTCTCTTTTAAGAGACTCAGGGGTGAGAGGAGCACAGACCAACTCTCCTTGGGAAGCGTTCTGATCCACCTACCTGCTCACTCCTGGGTATCTTCTTTGTAGCACCAAAATTCTGGAAAAGACCCTTCTTGAAGTCCAGATGCTTGAACCTATTTGCGATCAGATCCTTTGGCCAAATGAAGTTCTTTTCTCAATGGATTTCATGGCAGAAATTGGACCAATAAGGGCACTAGCAAAATACCTACAAAATGTATCTTTCCCCAAGCTGAGGATAGCACTTTTCAAAGGCAGGCAAAACATCTTACCATACCCATCGCTGCAAGGCAGATACTCCAGAACCGAACGTACCTACCCATGTGATAACAAGGAGATCAAATCCATTTCACAAGTATGATTACTCTGTCAATTCTACAGGGATACGAAGCCTGCTTACATTCTGCCCCTAATTTGTAAATTCCCAGGAGGGCCAGACCATTTCTACGTGAACTATCTTCTAGAGACGATTCTAAACCCTTCACCATGTGTGCGGTAGCCCAATTCTGTGTTGCTGCAATGAAAATAAGGCACACAGGAATAACCACTTCTGTTTTATTCATCACTTCAGGTTTACTACCTGTTAGCGATCTTGTTTCAGGTGGTACGTATTTTTACTTCATAGATTGTAACATGTTAGATTTACACTTCCACAGGTAATTTACACACTGGCTCATAGTAGCATGAAAGCCAGTTTGGAGTAGTGGTTGAGGCACTAGAAACCAGGAGACCGTGAGTTCTAGTCCTGCCTTAGGCATGAAAGCATGAAGGCTGGGTGACCTTCCCTCTCTCTCAGCCCAAGAGCCAATCAGGCATGGTAGGAGAGTTCTAGTCCCGCCTTAGGCATGAAAGCCGGCTGGGTGACCTTGGGCCAGTCCCTCTCTCTCAGCCCAAGAGCCAATCAGGCGTGGTAGGAGAGTTCTAGTCCCACCTTAGGCACGAAGCCAGCTGGGTGACCTTGGGCCAGTCATTCTCTCTCAGCCCTGGGAAGGAGGCAATGGCGAACCACTTCTGAAAAACCTTGCCAAGAAAACTGCAGGGACTTGTCCAGGCAGTCTCCAAGAATCAGACATGATTGAATGGATTAAAGAAAAAATAGTAGCATGTGTTACATTTTTATTATGAAGACTCATTGCTATGCTAGTATTTTATTTCACCCATTTCATTTTACTTTTGTGCTGTGTATTTTCAAATTTTGCTGATCACTGTCTAAATAAACATTATTTCGTTTCATTTCTCAGTGGATCTGAGATTGTTTTAAGAAAGCCTATGTGGCAGGCCAGAGAAGCTACCACGTGACAGTTGTTGAGACTTCAGCCACACCTGCTTAAACATCTGGGCTGTATACAAAATGCCTTTTCACCATTTCCAGCTTATGAGGTGGAAACCTTCTTAGAAGGTTCTTAGAAGTGAGAGAAATGGTCAGTGGCTTCTTCCTGGAATGACCAAAAATATCGTTTGTGTGGCAACTAGGGCAGAAGCTCTTTAAAATTCTTCACAGTATCCCTCAAATAACTCAAATAACTTTCTCTTGTTTGAGAGGGCTGCAGAGAAATTCAGATAGTCCTCGTTTAGCAGCCACAATTGGGACCCACATCTCAGTCGTTAAGCAAAGTGATTACTAAGTGGAACATCATGGCTTTATGATGTGACTTCAGCTTTTGTTTGCTTTACAGATCTGCGAAGGTCATAAATGCAAGGATTGGTTGCAAAGTCACTTTTTCATGACTGCTGTACCTGCAAATGGTTGCTAAACAAGGCAGTTGCTAAATGAGGACTACCCGTACTGAAAAATCTCACAGGAACAAAATTCAGAAGAAACCTGAAAGAAATCTGGATTCAGAAATCTGAAATCTCTTGGTCCTAAGAGCAGTTTATAATGCAATGCTATGCTCATGGACATCCCTGGGGGCAAGTGATATCATGTGCACTCTGACAACACCATGCAAATAATGTAACTTGCATGATGACATTGTGACACACAATGCTGTTGTGGCTTCTTCCAGACACCTACAATTCTGCGTATTTAACCAGAAGCAAGGCATGGTGGATGAGAAAGTAGTCACCTAAGCAAACAAGGTTTCAGCTGAGCGTGTTGCACAAACATCAACTTTATAATTGGTTTATTGTATAGTGTGCTGTAAGAACCCAGCACTATGGAACGGAGTAGATTGTGATTAAGCTAACTGCAGGTAAGACCACGGTGTCTGCCTGATATGGTCAAAGAAGTCAAGATGATGGCCATGATGGTGTGATTGAAGCTCTGCCTGGTTTTTATGTGTGACGCGCATAAAAAACTAGCAGAACTTCAGTTGCCCCATTGTGACCACTGTCTTGCCTTTTTTGACCACCCCGTGGGGACTCTCCTGTGTAAGCCTGTCATACGAATGTAGACAACCTGATTAAGGGAGTTTGCTTCCAGCTAAGCATGAGTAGAATTGCACGGTCAATTAATTAATTGCATGGCCCTTAACTGACTTACTAGTCTCAGGATCAAACTGTTGTTCTGGAAGGGGAAAATATCCTTAATATTGTTGCCCTTTTGAAACATTAAGAAGGCAAGGCCTTAGAACAAGGGCTGTTTTTTAATTTTCCAGGACTGGATGCCAGCTTCCTGGGGATGAAATCAGATGCCCTTCCTTTCCTCTGGCCAGTCTTCCACCATGTATCCCTTGGCAAAGCCATCAAGCTTGCCAGGAGCTTGGCTGTGCGGTTGATGTGGTCCACATGCCCCCCTGCCTTGTCTCTCCACCCGCCTGCAGTGCTTTCTAAGTGATTAACTCCCAATTAGTCCCTGGCTCTTGTTACAAGGCATCTTTCTGCTCACTTCATCTTCCTGGAATTAAATCTCCCACCTGAGCTGATAAGGTTTAAACTTGTTTAATCTCCTGGTTTAAGCGGTGGTGGTTTTTAATATTTTTAAAAGTGGTCGGGTCAGAAAAAGAGGAGGATTTAGGCAGATTTTTGAATAAGTAACTAAAGCCTTTCTCACTATGCATGGGGCACCAGACCATTTCCATCAAGGCGGCTTTCACACGGGTTAACGTAAGGGAGTCTGGCTTTCAGATCCTGAATGAAAGCAAAGCCGGGGAGCAGACAAGGTTTTAGGTAAAGAAAGACACTGAATAATGTATCTCCTCTAAATTTAGGGTGGAACATATTGGGAAATGGAGGGATGTAACACGACACTTTTTAGATGCAAATTGTCAAGCAGAAGGACCAAAATCCATCCTTGGGTTGATGCCATCTTGTAGTTCTGGGATGGACAGAAAATGCTCCACAGACATTGGTCTCAGCCTCTTGTGTTGTGCTCATGTTGAGAGCCTCTGTCCAACACAACAGCATCTTCTCTATTTGCAACTCCATTTTTTTCCAAAGTGGAACTCAGTGGAATGGGTTCCCATGCTGCCTTCACAACCAAGGAGGGCTAGCGCAAAACTTGGCTGCTATTCAGTTCACTTTTGAAGAAGTTGAGATACGAATGCCACAATCACTTGCTCATTCAGTAGCTGGAAAAATGCTACTATTTGAACACACAATTAGAGAGCCAAACTGGTGTCGTGGTTAAGGCACCAGGCCAGAAACCAGGAGACTGTGAGTTCTAGTCCCATCTTGGGCACAAAGCCAGCTGGGTGACCTTGGGCCAGTCCCTCTCTCTCAGCCCTAGGAAGGAGGCAATGGCAAACCACTTCTGAAAAATCTTGCCAAGAAGACTGCAGGGACTTGTCCAGGCAGTCTCCAAGAATCGATTGAATGGATATACTGTGTGTGTCTGTATGTGAAAGTCCTTGAGTCAAGATCGATTCCTGATGATTACTTAGGCATGTACCACAAGTCCATGGAGTTTTCTTAGTAACTGTATGGGAGTGACTGGCCACTGGTGGAGGGCAGTTGCACAATCCCAGGAAAAGATGCAGATGGACTAAGGCATTCAAGACAGGTGCTACATTTGTGCCCCCTGGTGTCAGCCCTTTGAGGTAGTCTAGACCAGGAAGCCAAAGTTATGAATGCTAAACCTACTTTTACTACAAGGTAACAAAATCTTGCAAGTCTAAATGTGCTTCTCCCCTCCCTGCCTTTACATTCAAGAGAACTAGGGAGTGTCAAGTCTGAGACGCTTTCTCAAATTATATTCCCACTTTGGACTCAGATTTCTCTTATCCAACTGTTGTCTTGGTTGTGGCTCTTCTTCCCGCTCCTCAAGGTTATTCTCACAGCCCATTACACCTGATCCTCCAAAGCACCTCCTTGGAACTGAATCCAAAGCTTGCTATAACCTATGAAACAGTCCTGCTTCACTTCAGCAAAAGGCCCCGCTCTCCAATTTCAAGCAACTTCTGGGTATGTGCAACAGAAGGTCTACAAGAACAAAGAACCAGAGGTGACCGGTTCCCGATGGTCCTTGTGTGAAAGCTGAACAGAACTTCTTTTCCATCTAGAAGAGTCCTGGATGCAAGAGGTACATGCCTCCTAGTCAAGAGGCCCTTGGCTGTAACTTTCCAGCAGTCCCAGGTGCAGAGTAAAGAGACACAATATTTTCTTAGAGAGTGCAATCTGCCAAGGAGATGGAACAAGAAAAAAATTAATTTCTTCTTCCTATTTTCCCCATTAAAGAAGAGGCCTTGAAGGAACATGATTACAATCCATAGGGGTTGTAGCAACCTCATTTTGACTAGCTCCCCATCCTTGCTGTTGGTGGATGCGTTGCCATGGAGACTTCCAAAGTGCTGCTCCTCAGCAGTTTTACAAGTTACAAGTTCAGGACAATAAGGAAGAAGAGGAAAGGTAATCGATTCCCGCTCCCGCCTCTTGAGTTCCTTCTCTGCCTTAGCAGAAAGAGACCTTAGTATGCTGTTTTCTGCATATTGCACTGTAAGGAAAGTGATCCATTTATGCCAGGGAAAAACCATTTTCAACAGTAGTGTTTTAGGAAATCTTCTAGCCATTTTGGTCTATTAATTAGTCAAACTGAAATTGCTTAAGCTTTTTTTTTTTTTGTAGTAGGCTGAAGAGTGCTCCTCCTTTTTTAAAAGGAAAAAAAAACACATGCACAAGCAAAGTATTTGTAAAGACTGAAAACATCAGAATCAGAATCAATCAGAATCAGAATCAGGAATCAGAATCAGAATCAATCCGAATCCGAATCCGAATCCGAATCCAAATCAATCAGAATCAGAATCAGAATCAGAATCAGAATCAGAATCAGAATCAGAATCAGAATGTCTTACTGCTATGATTAAACAAGAATTTCTTAATTCGGAATCAAATTATGGTCCAGTTCAGTGTTAGACTTGGATTTATTAATTTTTGCTCAATAATAAAATCAAGAACAGGTCAACATTCTTTGACAGATTTCACAAAGAGCGGAGCAATTTAGGATGAAACAGTAGTCAAATGCTGACTGTGTATGACAAAACCTCTGGAATCTAATGCTCAGCCTTTCTAGGTAGGTCTCACTTAATATATGTCGATATATCAGAATTACAGCTGCAGTTAAGTACAGTTAATAGACTGTTGTTCTTAAATCTTTTTTTTTAATGTATGTTGGTGGCATTTGGGATATTAATCCTATGTCATTGGTTGGCAGTAAGTTATCAATCACTTTGTTAGCCTTTTCTACATAACTAGGCAAAGTGGCAAGAAAACAGAAGCCACCGAGACCCTGGAATATTGATGTTGTTGTTGTTATTATTATTATTATTATATAATTTAGTTGTTGGGCTGCGGCTGGGGGGAATAGTCTGTGTTTACATGGTTTTAAATTGCAAATTCATTTTTTGTACATCAAATACGTTCCACAAATTTTCACCACAGTTACTCCTGGCAAACATCATTATAATGCAGACCAAAATGTTCTGTAGTCCTGAAGAACCTAGTAAGACGTGATGAGTAATATTTAAGCAAGCCCTTAAGCCATGATGAACCTAAGTCCTATAGATTTCAAAGGCTCAGCTTTAAGAATGATACTCATCCTGCTTAACTAGGGCTTTGTTTAATTATTGTTTATTGAGGGAACCACTGCTATGCAACAGAGGAAGCCATCAACCAAGATTTCCAAACCACAGCAAACACCCTAAGCAAGACCAGATCAACCACAAGTTGGCTTAAGCAGATCGTGAATCCAGACTATGCCAGGAACTAATCTAGATTCTTGGCTGATCTACTCTGATGTAAAGCATGCTTAGGCAGGGGGATGGGGTGAACCACAGCACTCACTTGACATCTAAATAGTTCATTATAACAATTAACTGTTATAATGATATATATTTTTTCTTTTTTTCTTCTTCTGTTGCTTTTTTTCACTTTTCAAAGCACTTTTTACCCGTTGTTGGTTTTTCTTTGAGAATGTATGTGTTTGCATCATAATTATTTTTGTGTGTTGCTCTTTTTTCCTTTTCTGCTATTATTATTAAAAAAAAAATAAAGAGAAATCCAAATGGTTAATAGAGGACAGCAAACAGTTACAGTGTTTTGCACCTCTATTGCCATCTTTGGATTGTCTGGAATTTTGCCACTGAGATACGGGACCTCTCTTGAACTATTTCACATGGCTGGTGGCCAATGGCAGGTTTTGTATACTCAAGGCCTGAAGTCCAACCTTGACCATTCCTGGTCCAGAAAGAAATTCTGAATCGCAAAGCTTAAGAAACTAGCTACCCATCACGTTCAATGCAAATTTAAATCCAGGAAGTGCAGGTAGATATGGTTCTGCACCTTTTAAAAATGTTCTTGGCCTGTTTTCAAGACAAACGGTGTTGAAAAGATAAATATCTCTTTTCAGAGCCAGGAGACAAGAGAATGGGGGAAGATGTTTCAAAGACTCACCCTGGAAAGTGTGTGTTTGATACAGGGAATATTTTTCTGAAAAAGGCTTTAGGGGAGTTTTTAATCAGAATGATCTGGATCCATTTATGCCCTTTCCCCAAAAATAAACAAAATATGCTGAGGGCTTTGCCCAAACCTTGGGATACCCAGTTCATTTTTGCCTTTATTCATTTCCTCCCTTTCTTTCAAGCCCATTCATGATTTTTCTCCACCTCTTCTTGGTCTTGTAAGTTTCAGGATTGAACTGCGGGGTGATTTGCGACATCTTCTAGAGCTAGAGTGAACTTCTGGGAAAGTGGGGGTGGCGGGGGGAACTCTCCTTTGCTGGAAATAGTTAAGCAAAGACTAGAAGGATTAAGAATAATAAAGGTTGCTCTCTGCAAAGACTCCATCTGTCTTTCTCTTCAAATTGTGCAAAGAATTCTGACCTTTTGGGTGTCAGGACCCCTCGGTACATGTGGATACTAGTTTGGCGAAGTTGGAATGGAAATTTGGGAGATGGGTGGAACGGACAGAAAGTAGCCTAGCTGGCGTAAATCTTGTAAACTCTATACCTGTAGAATAGTTATAGTAGTTTACTGAGAGGGTTGCATGGATATACAAGGCCTGGCCTAGCAAAGAGGCTAAAAGACTGAGTTGTGAAACAGGAAGTATCTAATCCAGGGTTGCTCCACCAGAGTTCCGTGGCACCCTCGGGTTCCGCGAGAGGTCACTAGGGCTTCCCTGGGAGATCACGATTCATTTAAAAACATATTTCAAATTCGGGCAACTTCCCTTTAAAGAGGGAAGTTTCATTCTTTATTTTTAGTTTAAGAACACTGTTCATGCCTATAGACAGGGCTACCCATGAAGTGAATATAGTAATTTTGTAATTTCTGGCCTATATTTGCGCCTGAAAGTGCAGGGGTTCCCCAAGGCCTGAGAAAATATTTCAAGGGTTCCTCTGGGGTCAAAAAGGTTTTTTTTTTTTGAATAACTTTATTGATTAGTCAAATGACCATATCAGAAAGTTGGGCATCAGCCACTATCAATTTAATTTTTAAAAAAAATATTTTCTATTCTACCTTTATTATTTTTACAAATAACTCAAGGCGGCAGACATACCTAATACACCTTCCTCCTCCTCTTTTCCCCACAACAACCACCCTGTGAGGTGGGTTGGGCTGAGAGAGAGGGACTGGCCCAAGGTCACCCAGCCGGCTTTCATGCCTGAGGTGGGACTAGAACTCACAGTCTCCTGGTTTCTAGCCTGGTGCCTTAACCACTAGACCAAACTGGCTATAAGATATAAAATATAAAACATGATACCATAAAACAGCTAAAATACAGTAAAATTAGATAAAATATACTATGGTGAGATAAAATACAGTAAAATACAGTAGGGTAAAATAGAGATAATACTGTAAGATAAAAATGCAAGATATAATAAAATGAATAATAAAATACAGAAACAATGTGAGTTTAAGTGAATTCATCACCTTTACATGCCACCCCAATGTGTTCTATGAATTGCGTTCTCAGTTGGACAGCCCTAACTATAAACTTAACAGTTCTATTGACCACATATGTATTTGTGCCCTGGAGGAAGTAACATAGTTTTTTGTTACGGTCCCAGTATGTGGTTCTGTCAGTTAATGTCTGAAGGTACTGAGCCCTTGCTGGGGCATATAGTTATCAAAAAGTTGATAAACCCTGATCTAATTCATGCAGTGTCCTCACTGGGTGGACCCTAATAATTTTGTCATAAGCTGTAGCAGCACCAGCCCTCTCAATGCTCCTTTGACTTCCAGGTTGGATCTCAACTACCATCTGACCCAACGTATCCACTTCCCATGCTGGTTGGGGATGATAGGAGTTGCGACCCAATACTATCAGCCCAGAGAGCTCTGCTTTAGAGAGTTATCATGAGCAACCCCCAGAGTCACGTTTTGCGAGACGGGCAGCTATATAAATATGATGAATCAAATCAAATAAATAAACAAGCACAACTAAGTGGCCCATTTGAAAGCACCATACAAAAGTCAGTAGGGAGGAGGACACCCCAGGCAAAGCTCATTCAACAGGTAGGCCAAGGACCTTTGACTGGAAACCACAACCTCTTCCACACCTCTCTTTCACCTTTGCCTTCTTCACCTTTTCTGCCCCATGAGGCAGTAGGTTTCCCCCAAACTGCTATCAAAGGAAATGAACTTTTATGAGAAAGATGATTAATAGGCCAGCCTCACCCACTACAGGAAGAAAATATATAGGTGGTGAAGAGGGCAGCCTGGCTTGAAATGTGTCTTGACATGAAAAAAAACACGAGCTGTCATTTGATGAGGATGGAAAGATAATCACCCATAATGTCCCAGATGTACACATTCTCTCTCTCTCTCTCTCTCTCTCTCTCTCTCACACACACACACACACACACACATACACGCATGCACACACACTCTTCACTTGTAACTGTATCACCAGAAACTCTGCATTTACATGCCTTACCTTAGAGGTAGGAGAGGTTGAAAGACCGCCTGAGCATCTTTAAAAGGAAGACAGAGTATATTTCTCTAAGAGAGATGGTTGCCAAAATACTGCTTAACACACCGTTGCCATAAATTTTTCAGGATCAGCCTTTCAGCTTGTAAAATATCTACCCAACTTAAGTATATCTATATAGTTTGAGAGGCACAAGAATGTATCGGCCATGAAGAAAGCAGATAAATAATAATGGAGATATTTTTAGAAGCTCGGCTCCATTCACCGATCAAGGTGAGCGGAAATGCTTGGCTCATCTTCAGCTTCCTGTGCTATGTCGACCAAGTCACTGCGGGTTTGTAAGCTGGTAAAATAAATAAATGTGGTTAATTTTGCTTTCCTATGGGTGTGCCCTGTCTTTTCTCAACAGCCCTACGATGTCAGGTTGAATAATAAATCCAACACCAACTTTGCAAAAAAGTATCCGGGGAAGGGGAAAAAAAGTCTAAAATGTCATCTCCTTACCTTGTAAACACAATAAGGGCAAACAAACCATTTACAGTCCAAAACGAAAGGAAGGTGGGCTATTTTACGGAAGATCATTGAAGGAAGGGGTAGAGGGATAAGGCAATTCACATGCCATAATTAAGTAAAATAAGAAATGAAATCTGCTTCTTCCGAAATAGAGGAAAGTGCTTCCTTCTCTTAATAGTAGAGGCAGATGTTGAAGCAGATGTGTTCCAAGTACATAGCACAATTTGTGCATTAAGTTTCTATCAAAAACAAGGTTTTGCTTAATTCCTCTGGACATGCTTGGCTCCAATACATAGACATTATTTTTTGTGGAGTCCTTGGTGCTCTCTGAGCTTGATGGTTTGCTTTCAGACATGTTGCCTAGTTGGGCAACAAAACATCTGCAAGCCAACCACCAAGCTCAGAGAGCACCAAGGACTCCACAGTTCAACCCTGAGCTACAGATATTCCCTTCTATTGGAACATTATTTTTTACTTGATTGTTTTTACAGGCTCTGTTCCCACACTTCCCTCTTTCATAGAATCAAAGGTTGGAAAGATCTAAGAGGTCATCATATCCAATCCCTTACACTCTACAGGATTCACTACATCATTCCCAATAAGTGACTGTCCAGCCTTTGTTTGAAAATCTTCAGTGAGGTGGGATAAAAGCCCTCCATGTGGTAAGCTGTTCCACTGATGGACAGCTCTTATGGTCAAGAAGTTCCCCTTATATCTTATCTACATGAGGATGGGGATATCTACATCCTTGAAGTTTCATCCCATTAGTTCTAGTTTTACCCTCTGTCTATTGGTTTGATGGATGTTGAACTGGAAAAGAGCGATGGGAAACTAATATTGTGTATGGCAACAGCAGCACAATCATTGTACGCACAAAGATGGAAGAATGATGAAATACCCACAGTGGAAGATTGGATCATAAAACTGTCAGAACTTGCAGAAAAGGTGAAGCTGACCAGTCTGATCAGGAAGAAAATGATAGACATTTTTGAAAGAGTGGAAATTTTATATGGACTTTTTATTGAAGGAAGAAAAGACTGAATTGATGATTTATGGGTTTGGGGATTATTAAAGGGTTAAAGAGGAAGGAAAAAATTAAGATGGCAATTACTCAATGGGAAGAAGGATGGAATTCTCTTCTCTTCTCTTCTCTTCTCTTCTCTTCTCTTCTCTTCTCTTCTCTTCTCTTCCCTTCCCTTCCCTTCCCTTCCCTTCCCTTCCCTTCCCTTCCCTTCCCCTCCCCTCCCCTCCCCTCTCTTCCTTTCCCTTCCTTTTTCTTATTGTTTCTCTAACTTTTTATACTTTTATTGTACTGAAAAATTCTAATAAAAATATTTTGAAAAAATGGTTTTACCCTCTGGAGCAAGTGAAAATAAGTCCAAACCCTCTACAGTGTGACAGCCCTTCAGATATTTGAAGACCCACATCATGTCCTCTCTTTCCCTTGTCCCTAGGAGGAACATGGGTCAAGGTGAGGAAAAGAACTGGATTACTTTTTGTGGGTATCATTTTATACTGTGTTTTTCCTTTCTTTCAGCAAAAGAACGGTGTCTGATGAATTCAGTCACCAGCTATCCTCTTTAGGCCTTTTTAGCTTTTCCCAAAGGTGCACTGGTAAAAAAATAAAAACCTAGAAAACATCGAAGGAAAGCCAAGATCTTTGATGGAGCAATTCCAAGTTCTGAGTTAAGCATCAAAGCATCACCGATGGTTCAGAGGTGATAGAACATTCCCTGCAGGCACAGCTTCTGTGTCAGTAAGACTGTAAACACCAGGCTCATAAAACAATATTTGAAGAAGGCAAGGGATAAGGATGTGGAGCAGAGGAGGAAGGGAGCGAAAGAAAAAAGACTCTTATTAGCAGCAAAATATGACTTTCTGATTGCAATCTCTTGACAAGGAACAGCACTATTTGGCCAGTAAATCATCTTCAGTCTATGGGACGACCTGCTCAGATAAAAGAGATGCTTTGACAGACATCAAGAAAGATATCCAGGTCAGCTTGTCAGGAAAACCCTCCATTCCACCCAAAACATACATACGAGGCTGCTCAAGCAGACTGTTCCCCAGCAGGCTGAGACTCGTTTTCCCTGGTGTAGCTAAAGCATGCAGTGGGGACTTTTGGCAAAAGTCATTACACAGCCATGATAATGAAGAAGCCAGAGGGCTGGCTGGGCTGCTTCCTTGTAAGAGAAAGAAGAAGGAATATATTTTCCTAATGGGGCTGTTCTGACACATTGTGAAGGCAATGCGACTATCACTGGTGGCTTCAGGAGGAGGCAAAGTGGGCAGCTTTTCAGGGCCTGGCCCTTGAGGCCCACTCACTCCAATTCAGGCATAGTTCCAGACAATAAAAACGGGTCATCTGTATGACGATTGGTTGAGGTCTTCATTGTGAAAATATTCAGATGAGTTTAACTTGTGGTTGTTGGCTCTCATTTATGAATTGTGACAACTTTCAGGACAACCTCATAGCTTGAGGAATCTGAGAGTGGTATCAGAGGTGTCAGCTTGAGAGGATGATGAATGCCACTTTGAGGAAATGGGTGGTTGCTCTGCCCAATGAATGTTTCATCTCTGATATCCTGGATATACTGTAGCTAGCAAATCAGAAATGATCTAGCAGCTAAAGCCAATTTCCTAACAATCCTTGATGGAATGATAATTTCCCAGCAGTTTTGCACTGTATAAACAGGAGAGGCATTTGGGTGTTTTTGGAAACAACAGCTGAATTCCCCTTATTTTGGCCTGTCAGTAGGGAATCAACTTATGGGATACCTGGGAAACACTATATTAAACCTAAATAAGAAGCTGTGAATTTGTAAGTCACAATTAAAGGTTTACGTAGAGTGCAAAGCCTGAGAGTATTCACACCAAGGCACAGGGAATGTTATTTCACAGAATTTCAGAATCCAGCCATGATAAATCCAGCCATTCTGTATAGAACTCTCTAGTGAATGGGGAAAGTTGATTGATGACTTGATTAAGTTTTGCCTCTGCAGCCCAAGAGTAAGAAAGCCAACCACAGTGAAAACTGAAGTCAATACATGGCTCTTAAGGCAAAGGTGTCTGCTATAAGCCATGATGATGCCATAACGAACATGATCTCCTCATACCAAGCATGTGGATCATGCAAAAGGTGCCAGTTGTATCATGATGTTGTTCTTTTTAATAAATAGTTTTTATTAAGAATTTGAATGAGAGTAGTAAAAAGTAATACAAACTAAACTTAAAGAAAGAGAAAAGAATGAAAAAAAAAAGAAAAAGTGCAGGGAAAAAGAAAAAAAGAATAAAGAAAAAAAAAGAAATATATAAAGAAGTGACCTCCAACATTCATCACATAAGTGTAAACAAATTTATTAATTCTTCTACCCCTATAAGGTCACAATCATATAACTCTCCAACCCATCCCTTATCTATAAGCAAATCCATAAAACCTCAACTTTTCAGTCCTGGTGGCAGCAAAAAGTCCATAAGGGGTTGCCAGAACTTTGCAAAAAAAATGTCTTATGTTTACCTTGATCAAATAAGCCAACTTTATTGTCCTTCCTTTCACTTCTAACAGTCTTAATCTTTAACACAAAGATTCATAGGATTTGATTTCTTCTTTATCCCATCGCACAGATTTTCTGAAGGCTTTCACAAGCTTCTTTTGTAAATCCAATAAGAAAATATTTTCCACATCATTCTCTTGGTTTATCATCTGTATTTACCTTTTAATTTTTAAAACTTCAGCCGGGTTCTTTTATATATCCAGCAAAACATCCTTTCCCAAATCATTATCTTGGCCTGTCATTTGTACTTCCACTTTTGGTACTTTCTCTGTCTTGTCAGATAAAATTTATTCCACATTTGTCTTCCTTCATTAATGTATTTTGGACATAGTCTATCCATAGAAGCACACTTCATTACTGACTGTGTTAATATTGTGGTTACTAATTTCTGGCTCCATTCTTCAAAAATCTCCTTTAATATTTCTGATGTTATAATGTTTTGTGTCATTTTGTACGTCCCAGTATTAACTGGCATCAAGAACAAGCTTGTATTTTTCTTCTTCTGCTTAGAATCATTAGTCCCCTCTAGTGTCCCATTTCTAAAATCATAAAGTAACTTATCTTTGTTATGACTTACAATAGCTAGGATAGCCAAAATGAGTTGTTTCTCATGAGAAGCTCTTTATTTTTCATAGTTAATTCCAAAATCTATTCCAAAGTCAATATTCCAAATTTATCTGGACCCTTAATCCATTTATAACTTTCTTAGTTCATAATTTAACTTTTTGCTGTTCATTTCAAATTCTTTAAGTTCTTAAGCTCATAATTAATTTTTCTTTTGTTCAGAGTTGAAGATAAACTCACCGGGTGAAGACGTTTCAAACCTGTTATTCTGAAGGTCTCTAATAGCTTTAAGATGGTTAGTAGGCAATTTGTGAAAGAGATTAGAAAATGAGGTTTGCAAACTTAGTGTCCTTTAAAAGTCTTTGCCGTGGTGGCGAGCAAGATGGCTAATCCCATCATCTCCAGGTGCTCAAACCTGCAGAAAACCACTGTCCTGCGGTCTCCTTGTGAGGAGCAGCTGTCTGGAGCACATGTGGATGATCTCCTGTCCTTTCCTTATCTGGAGTGTTTTCAAGGAACTGGTCTACTCACCAGTTCTTTGGTCTTTGCTGAGGTTGTCTTCAGTTCACCCTATCTCCCCTGGAAGTCCAGTTGTATCATGATGTCGTGATGCAGATTTCTGCCATTCGCATGATAAGGTCACAATACATGTAATGCCACTTATTGAATCATAGCATGTTTCATTCATTCATTCATTCATTCACTCACTCATTCAATGTTTCATTCAATCATGAATGCCATGTCATGTTTGACAAATGCCATGTCATGTTTATGGATTGCTGCCTTATGCTACATTAAACCACCTTCCTGTCCATTTGACCAGGCACTATAACTGGAACTGTAGCCACAGAATTGGCATGCTATGTTTAACCATGTGTTTGATCATGGTTTATGGAACACAGCACACTCAGCCATAAGAAAATGGTTTAGAAATGGTAAGTACCGCTGTGACCGACTGTAATGTGCAAATCTGGTCAGTCTTGCTACCTGACATCCTTCTAGCAAGAGATGCTAATCATTAAATCTCAGATCCTATGTGTCCAAAAGAAGAATTCTTTTCACTAAATTACTGCCCAACTCAGTGAATAATTGACCAGAACTTTATTTATGAATGCATTTGTTGAAATCAGAGACAGTTGTAGATGGGATGAGTCATTCGATACCTGAAACTTTAAGCATTTTCACCTATTAAAGGAAATATTTTCTTCTCTCTGTTACTGAGAATCCTATCCTACTTGGTACAATATCCATTCAGGAAATTAATAAGCATTTCATTCAACCCCAGGAAAATGGAGGGCCTGCTATTAGCTCCTCATAAAAAGTAACCCAGGAGTGGGCCTCAGATGGCCTGAAATAGAAAGACCATAAAAGTCCAGGAAATATTAATGCTTTAAAATTAATGGTTCCTGCTAGTCAAATCAGCAATGTCACGGCGCTGAAGACTGTCACGGAGATCATGAAACATGTACAGGTAAGACGTAGAAGTATAGAAGCAAATGCATTTATGATATTCTGAAAAAAGGGGGAAAAATGAAGGGGAATTCCTCCCCTATGTATTCTGCTAATAAATCAGCAGCTGTAGACATCTGTGGACTTTCCCTAAGAGGAAGAACCTCGCTATGCTCTTTGGAGGTGTTTGTATCTCAGGCACTTAATGCCTGATAGACATTAGCAACCTCTTTCAGATCAGGTTCTCAGTGCTTATGACATGCAATAAAGTGGAAGGAATGAAGGAATCCATGGCCACCAGTTGGTCTGCACCGCACGGGCTTGTTGTAAAGGCTGAAAAGAACGTGGAAAACATGGACTTCCTCCATGTGCAGAAATAGCCCTTGTATACGTGTGCAAGTTTGCAACTGCAGGAATATTTGCATTCCTTAAAACCAGCCGGAGCTAAACTTGATCATGCTTAGATCAAGGATGACACAATCTGTATCCTACTCAGTAATATATTGCTTAGTTCACAGACTCTGCTGAGCTGTATGTTGGTTAACCATGGTTTGACCATACATTGTGTCTATTGTAGTTACTGTTCATAAAGCCCGGGGTCTCAGAATGCCCACAGCTGAAACCAAATATATTACATTATGTTTGCTTTTGTGCAATCTGTAAAGTCAGTCTTGAATTAATGATTGTTACTGTGGAATTCATTGTCAAAATATATGGTGATGGCTCTGAAGAAAGAGTAGGTAAATTCAGGGAGGATAGGGCTATTGAGGGCTGTTAGTCCTGAAAATGGATGACTGTGTTTGCTAAGCTTTGTTAATTTAAACTTGGCTTGATTTTTTTCTGCTCTGATGTGTTGCCCAAACACATTGTAATAACCAAAGGAAGTATGTTGTGTGCACTCAGCCTAGGGATCAACCCAACCAGATGGATGAACAGAGTTTAGAGGATGAGCCTATTGCAGCCCTTAGTCTGTCTTGCTATGCTCATCAAGCTAAGTTTTAATGTGGTTTCCATCTCATAGGACTTTTCAGGTTGGGCACCTCAGGAGATCACCGGCAGACAGATATGCAACCGGAAATAACATCGTGAGCCATTGCCTCCTCTGCTACCTCCCCCGTCAAATGAACTTAAAAGCATCACCCAGTGAACCCGGAAAGAGATTCTCAAATTCTTTGAGATTCAGGTAGAAAACAATGACGCCGCTTGCCCAGAAGGAGAAGAAAGCGTGGGACATTGGAAGGCTGATTTCCGCAGAACCTCGAGGTCAACATCCCCACCCCCTGGGCATTGCAAATAAGATCATTTTGCCCCTTGCTTCAGGGAGCTTCCCCTCTAACCACACAGCAGTCCTTTTCAGCCACCTGTCTGCCCGAGAGGGAGGCAGTCAATAAAGCCACCAATTCTTTCTATTCAGAATCATCCAGCTAGGAAGGCCTTTAATGGAATGACCTTCCTCTTCTCCCATTCTCTTTCTCTCTCTTCATACTTGCCTATAAAGCACCAAGTAAGTGGCCATTAGAATAATAACAATAATTATGGTATTTTAAAGCATTAACCCTGGGACCCCAACGATCAAGGTCAAAACACTTCAGATAAACAGATCTTGGCAGTGAGAGTCTGCAGCAGACTGATGTCTGTTCACTTTGAAAACCAAACAAAAACCAAACAGAGTCCAGAGCCACCTGTCAGTCCTCCAGACAGTGACTTTTGGTCCTGAGGATGCCAGTTAGAGGCAAAATTTCCCGCCCCCCCCCCCGTCCCCACCCACCATCCCTTCTTTGAAACGGTGCTACCATCTCAAGGCTGGATCCCACAGTCTGAGATCCTTAATATTCCCTTCCCCAAACGTTGCCCCACGGCCATAAGAGCGAGGCAGCAAATGTTCCCCAACAAAACTGCATTTCTTTGATACCTCTGAAATTTTATCTTCTGCCTCTTCTTTCCTTTTTAAAAAAAACGCTCTTTCCATTTCTTTCAGTTGTTATTTTTTATGATGCATGTAGCAACTTCATGTGTATATATGTGTATCTGTACATACCCTGGTCAAAGACCTCAATAAAGCTGACCTACCTACATGCTCCTTTCTGCCAGTCACTCATTCTAAACCTACCTTAAAGTTTGCTTTGTTGTTTTGGTGAGCAAAAATTGGAGGAAGCGGAGAGAAAAGTTAGCTAAAGTTTATTAAGGTTGTAGCCCTGCTTGGGAGGAAGTGATGGAATCTGCATTATGATGTCACAATGCACACATTTATGTATTGGTGTCTGGAGTTGGAACGTTAGTTCCAGCCAGCCTGGCAGTTCATCACCCAGGTCAAAGGCTACGCTTATCCATTTCTGCTAGACAAGCTGTGTGTGATGGTATGTGGGAAAGACCTCAGGAGACCAGGCGAAGAGATGCTGCCAAAGGGACAGTCAGATAAGAGACTGCATAGCCCACAGCTGGATAGCGGGTGGGGCAAGAGGCTCAGAAGGGACCCTCCCTAGTTTCTCGGGCTGTAAAGGAGATGGGGGGGAGAGATATACTTTCAGACTTGCAAGATTCTGTCAATGTAGTTTTACAATAAAGTAGTATTAGCTTATCTGGTTGTGTTTCCTGTCTGGCCTACCTGGTAAGGCTGACAATTCCATGGCAGATCACTGCTGCATCAAATGTCCAGGGAGAAGCTTTTTGAGCATGCTTGTGGTGCGGGAGTCAGCATGGAAAAGAGTTCAAACTACTTACAACTCTGGTCCACGGCAGAAATCTGTAAACGTTTAAGGAATGGAGGAGATGTGTTTATTATTCAGTGGGGAGATGAGCCTGAAGCGGAGGGTGATGTAATGGTATGTGGGAAAGACCTGGGGAGACGGGGCAAAGAGATGCTGCCAAGGGAACCGTCAGATAAGAGACAGGTTAGACCACCACTGGATAGTGGGAGAGGCAAGAGGCTCAGGAGGGACCCTTCCTAGTTTCTCAGGCTGTAAAGGAACTGGGGGGAGGATTGTACTTCCAGACTTGCAAGATTCTGTCAATGTAGCTTTACAATGAAGTAGAATTAGCTCATCTGGTTGTATCTTGCTTGCCCCATGAGGCCATCACTTCCAGATGAGATTGGGTAGGATGCCAAAGGAGATGAATTTCCCCAAGGCTCTGGAAGAGGGTGAGCGGGACGAACAGTTAGAATTACTCCTGAAGGGCTGAAAATGACTTGAGGATGCCATCTTAGCTATAAATGTAGTCAGGCCTGGCCTGTTGTTCTGCGTGTGTTGTAACCAAGGGAAGCATTTATTTTTATACTTTCTCCAATACACCTGAGTGGTAAATGTCTCAGAATTTCTCCAGGGGAAGGAGAAATTCTCTAATGATTTCTCAAGGGCAGGATGGCTCCATCACTTATCGTACTTGGTGGGTCACAGTAGGCATCTCTCCTACCCATGGACCCGGCCAATGCCTGAGGATACCAGGCTCTGGTGCTAAGCCACTATTTACTTCCCTTCTGGAAATGCTTTCTTGCAACATGAGAATGAGCGACTCTGGATTATCTTTCCACTTTGTTGCTTTCTAAAGTCTCCGGTGGTGATTCCTGGAAGGGCATCTGTTGTTTTTTCCCCTCAGCTGGTGAGGCAGAGGCAAAATGGGCCTCTCCCTGATCTTCTGTGACCTGCCTTGTTATGAATTTTATTGGGCTGTCTTCTGGGTAGCATCAAAGGCAAGACAGGACCACGTTTTGTCCAACTCCAGCTTTATAATTACCCAGTAACGTTCTGTCTGTGAAAGAAACCATCTTCCTGTTTCTTCCTTGTAAAGCCTAATTGACATAGCCAGTTGATAAGGTGATTCAGCAATGTGTGTGTCCACACACACACACACACACGGAAGCAGAGAGGCTGTTAGCCCTACACTTTCTTTTTTCAAAAAAGCACCCAGAATAATTCTGTTTCTGAATGAGTGAATTATTTTAATTCTTCTGCATTTTCCCCTGCTACAGTCCTTACTCAACTGGAGGAAATTTAGTTGGATGTGGTTGGATAATAGATCAAGGAAAAGAAAAAGTCTCCAGCAATTTCTCAAAGACAGGCTTTTCCTTAGAAGTGACAATAGTACCGCAGCTAGTCCTTGGTTAACAATGGTAATTGGGACCAGCAACTCTGTCGCTAAGTGATGTGGTCGTAAAGCAGAAAATCATGTGACCACATCGACTTATGAAAGCAGTTCCAGCAGGTCTAGTTGCAGTTGTTCAGTGAATCCCGTGCAGTCATTAAGTGAGACGTCGCGTGACCATGACCTCCTGCTGGCTTCCCCATTGACTTTGCTTGTGGGAAGCTGGCAGGAAAGGTTGCAAATGGTGATCATGTGACTGTCAGATCCTGTGACTGTTGTAATTGGGTGCCAGTCACCAAGTGCCTGGATTGCAATTGTGACTATGGGGATGCTGCGACAGTCACAACTTCGAGGACTGGTTGTAAGTCACCTCGTTCAGCGCTGTGGTGACTTTGAATGGTTGCTGAATGAGGGGTTGTTAAATGAGGACTACCTGTACTCTTGGAAAAAAGAAATATTGGGAGGGGTTCTTTCCTAAGGTCTTCCAACAAGATGAATTAAAGGGGGAGGCAGTGTCAGCCTTCCCAGGTAGACCGGGCAGGAAACATGGCCAGATAAGCTAATTCTACTTTATTGTAAAGCTACATAAACAGAATCTCACAAGTCTGAAAGAACAAATCTCCCACATTCTCCTTTACAGCCTGAGAAACTAGGGAGGGTCCCTCCTGAGCCTCTTTCTCCTCCCACTATGCAGCTGTGGGCTAAGCTGCCTCTTATCTGACCGTTCCCTGGGCAGCGTCTCTTCGCCAGTCTCCCAAGGTCTTTCCCACATAGCATTACAGGAAGCTATTGGAGGGGGTATTGCATCTGAATGAAAGGCAGAATATTCAGACTAACTCATCCCCCCAAAAGGGCAAGAACCTCTCATAGTTCTTGATGAAATTCTCCTCTCCTTTGAAAGAAAACACAAAGGCAAACTTTCTTTCATCAAATAGAATGGATAAAAAAAGGGCTCCAAGTTATCTAGGTTAGCTGCACTCTTCTTTAAAAAAAAGATACACAGTTGCTTTTTGACAAGCAAAAAGATCACCAAATTCCATTAATCCAAAGAATATAGTAATGTTTATTTAGGGCTGGCCCTGAAATGCAATTTGGTCTTGCACTATGTTTTTCTTCCTTTTATAATGCATTTAATCTTCATTCCATGTGTATTTCAAGGCTGGAGTTGTTTGCTCACTCACGTGATAGGCAACCACAGTGAACCTAGTGGCATTGATTTGTGACTAAATTTTAAAATTGGGTTATAAAACCTCCCTCCCTCCCCCCCATTATTTGTTTTCCTTCCTTCCTTCCTTCCTTCCTTCCTTCCTTCCTTCCTTCCTTCCTTCCTTCCTTCTTTCCTTCTTTCCTTCCTCCTAACTTCCTAACTTCCTCCCTCCCTCCCTATTTGCCTGCCTGCCTTCCTTCCTTCCTTCCTTCCTTCCTTCCTTCCTTCCTTCCTTCCTTCCTTCCCTCCTAGCTTCCTAACTTCCTCCCTCCCTCCCTATTTGCCTGCCTGCCTGCCTGCCTTCCTTCCTTCCTTCCTTCCTTCCTTCCTTCCTTCCTTCCTTCCTTCCTTCTTTCCTTCCTCCTAACTTCCTAACTTCCTCCCTCCCTCCCTATTTGCCTTCCTTCCTTCCTTCCTTCCTTCCTTCCTTCCTTCCTTCCTTCCTTCCTTCCTTCCCTCCTAGCTTCCTAACTTCCTCCCTTCCTTCCTTCCTTCCTTCCTTCCTTCCTTCCTCTGCAAAGGAGAACTAACAATTCTGAAACTTCTTGTAACCAATCCTTCCCTTCCCCCTCCCCTTCCCCTTCCCCTTCCCCTTCCCCTTCCCCTTCCCCTTCCCCTTCCCCTTCCCCTTCCCCTTCCCCTTCCCCTCCCCCTCCCTTCCCTTTTCTTCCCCCAACACATCAATAAAGAAAAATGAAAAGTTCTGAAACTCGCCGTAACCAATGCTCTGCCCTGCATTCTGCTCCTCCTCCCTGCCATTTCTCCCCCTCCCCAACACCCCCAGGGCATTCACTCTGGTGGTCACAATCACCATTTTATTAGTTGTGATATACTGTGGCTAATTCCCTTAATCTGGACCTTGCTTTTCTATAAAGCCAGACCTCACGTATTGAATTTCTCGGATCAAAGCGCCATTGGTGTGGGGCACAGCCACTACCACTAAACAGGGGAACTTGGGAAAGCTTGTAAAAAAGAAAGACAAGCAGCTAAAGGTGCACACACTTGCCGGATGGCACAATCAATTGGGAGAACAATCGTGTGAAATATGACTTGCTCCTGAAATGTGCTGGTCTACCAATTTACTGCAGTGTATTAATCTGCTCTCCTTAATGCATTGACCTTTCACCCTGAACAATTTGGTAGATGGTGTTGAATGGCCAGAAGCTAATACAATAGATATGCAGGAGGAAAAAAAACAACAACAACTGTTCCCTTGCAAGAAACGAAGAGAACAGCACAAGGATCAGCTACATAACACTGCAACTCAAATCCACAGTGGGTGATGACCTTTTTGCTGTGCATCTTTGCAGGAAAACCCTGTTGCAATATGAATTTGGGGTTAAGCGACAAATTCCCCAATTAATCATGACCTGACAGCATATCAGTTCCATCAACAGGGATCATTGCCTTCATTTACACCACACTTCTAATGTGCCAGAGTTCACCATACGTTGATCTTCAGAACATTTGGTAAACCTGATGAATATAGGGAATAGGCAACTCATAACCAACTTGTAGCTTTTAACACATTACAAGGGGGAAAGAATGAAATGTAAGGAATATAGTCATGTAACCGGGCGGATGGATGGATGGATGGATGGATGGATGATGAGCCATCAATTGGTGCTGACTCTTAGTATCTACATAGATTTTTTCCAGGACAATCTGTCTCAACCTAGTCTTTCAGGTCTTCCAGTGGTGTACCCATTGCGTTTGTCACAGAGTCCATCCACCTTTCTCTGGTTATCCTATTCTCCCTTCCCTTCCCTTCCCTTCCCTCCCCTCCCCTCCCCTTCATCTTTGCCTATTTTATGAAGTGTCTATCCCTGCTCCCAGTTCAATGAAAGGGGACGTTGCTTAGCTAATTATACAGTTATGTGAAACATGATGATCTGAAACCCCCTCTTGGTTCAAAACTATGCTCAGATCCATGGAGGAAAGACCCAGGGCCGCAACTAGGGGGGGGGGGGCAACCAGGGCATGTGTCTCAGGCGCTGCACTGGTGAGGCGCCAAAATGGGTGCGGAATCCATGTTTGCCCCGGGTGACACAGACCCTAGTTGTGGCCCTGGAAAGACCTCCAGGTTACTCGGAAATTGTGAGATTCAGACCTACCCTTATTAGCACTCAGTACATTTTGTTTCAAAGATTTAGTTCAGCGTTAGACCTCTCTAACAATCAAAATCTCAAGTTCTATCCATAGTGTCTCCAAAAAAGGGTGGAAAGATTTTCTGGAAAAGTGTTGCTAGTTAGTGTTGACAATATTGTATTATCTTGTTCAGTGGGCTGACTTGGTATAAGACATTTTGCGTTGTTCTTTGTTTATGTATGGGTCTTAAAGGAATTTGCATTATTTATTCCAGTATTATGAGCTTTGTAGTAACTGTGGGAAAAATGCATTCAACCTCGGTGATGCTTTCCCAGTATTACATTTCTGAGAATGTGTAAACTCCAGCCTGGCTCTGAAGGTTATTACATATTTTATACTTTTCTTATTTCAGCATAAAACAAGAGTTACATGTATTCATTTATATGCAAATGTATAATTCCCCTTTTCAAAGGTTTTTAGAAATCAAGACAATTCTTCTCTTTAGCTCCGCGCTGCAAAGATAATGGTTACATCCTCAAAAAGCACTTCAGACAAGGTTGTTCTGGATCTCAGAAGGTTGTACTTATTCCAAATAATTATTCGGTTTATTAGAAACGGAATAATTAACTATCCTTTTTTATAGTAATTTTATTAGAAATTACATTTAAAATATAAAAAGTAATACAAACTAAAAAAAAGAAAAAAAGAAAAAAAATTAAAGTGCAGAAAAGAAAAAAAATAGAAAGAAAAATAGGAGAGAGAAAAAAATAAGAATATAGTGAAGAAAAAGAAAAGAAATATATAAAGAAATGACTTCCCCTTCATCACAACAAGTATAAACAATTTTAGTAACTTATCACCTCCTCTTAAAATACAGCAAATGATCTCTTCTTCCCATATCCCATCTCTTATCTATAAAGATGGGGAGGTGTGATTTAATCCAATTTGTATTACAAATTAGGCTGGGCCAGTATGGGCTTTGCTGTTTGACAAAAGTTTTCTTCTCCAATGAAAGAGGCTTCTGTTGCTCCAACACACACAGACACACAGACACACCCCTTTTCTCCAGGGTGCTTGAGAACCTCTTTCAAATTTCTTTTCATAGCATTCTGGAGCTGATGTGATGATCGGAGGTGGCTAAAGGACCTGCAGCTGCTGCTGGTGTTTTCTGAGACTTGTCTTTTCATCACCGCTATTTTTTTGGCTGCCAATTCTTCCCAATTTGGAAAAAGAAAAAAAATATATAAAACAAAGACAGTGGAGGAGTTTGTTCTTGGTGTCTTTCCTTGGAATTGAATTTAAATGTGAGAAAGTAGGGAGGATGCGGATCATTAGGTGGGAATAGGGGAAGCCAAGGAGGCTGCGGAGCTTTTATTTATTTGTTTATTTGATTTGATTCGTCCCCGCCCATCTCCTCCCATCAGGGGACTGTTCTGTGTCCAGGTGTCCAAGCAGTGATCAGGTGCTCAGGCCATTGGTTCTTTTTAGACCCAGAGATAATAAGCACACCAGTGAATAAAGAAACTTTAAACTTGATTATAAACTTAAACAAACAGAGTTAAACAGAAACACAGTTCACAAAGAAATACGGTTTAGGCACATTAAACAAAAGTATAAAAAACATAGCATACAGAAAGAAATCATACATACCAAAGCAAAGGTGATGCCTTTATTTCCTTTTATGTTGCCAGGAACCTCCTGACCAAGGCCACAGGGATCCCCAAAAGGATTCCTTTTGTTCTGCAGCACCCCAGCACTTAAGAGTCTGCACAGAAGCTCCCAAAATTCCAACCAATATCAGGAGTTTTTATCAAAGTCTGGCCCTCCAACCTTGTGACCATGTTGCATGGTTGCAGGCTAAGAGACCTGACCTTGACTTGCCATTTCTCAGGCCAAAAACACCTGTCTACAAGAACCTAGGAAGTCTTGCAGATTTACAAAAAACAATGGGGGGGGGAAGTATCTCTTCCCCCTCCACACTTTTGGAGGGCTGTTGGAGGAGTGGGCTTATTCTTACAAAAACAATCTTGTGGTTTTATCTCCCCTCTCCTCATGCCCAGCAGGAACAAAAACAAGCCAATTAAACATCAACATAACTCAGAATAAACCCTGATCTTCTTTATGTGAGGGAGAAAATCAACATATGTCAACTAACTCCTTGAAATAACAATGGTCTTCTGCATATTTCCACTACAGGGACTCTGGGTGGTTTACAATAATTAATTAAAACAACAACCATACAATAAATAAAATATACAAATATAAAATTAGTCTAATAAATAGATACAAATAAAAGTAAAAAAGTAAAACTATTTCTGTTGTAAAACTAGTTTTGAGCCTCCTATCCTTGAAATCCAGCTTGCATCAGTTTCCAGTCTAATATCATTGAAAGACGCCCATTTTTTGAGGCTGCACAACCATCAACTGATGGTTGAACCATCAGTTATGTCCATTAGTTGGGTTTGTGTGCCATTTTAAGCCACAGAACCAACCAAAAGGTCTTGCCAAACTAGCCAAGATTAAAATTAATCACGCTTAGCGTGTCATGTGAACATAGCCACTGAAGATGGAGCTGGAGGTGACACATTCGTCATGGAAAGGGGGCTGCTGTTGGGATGGTCATCCTTAGGCCTCCAAACACCTTCAGGCTGGACCTGTTAGAACATCGTTTTCTGTCTCTGTCTATGTGGGTTACTGACCTATTAGCCTGTTGCCTGACATCAGCTGCTTGGTATGCTAGTAACATAACACTCTCATGACATTTGATGCCCGGGGCCTGCTTAGGCTGTTTTATTACCCTTCTCCCACTCTCTCTGGTTTATATCAGATTGTGTTTTCTATAGGCAATAAAGTGGAGAGGATGGTGGGGAAGATTTATGGCCTGCTAAATTCAGTTTCCCCAGCCTTGGTGTCCATCATCTTGTGCTGGCTTAGCTGCTGGTGCTGGAGGTGTGGACAGCAAGTTTGCAATGAGGTCTTTTAGCAATGTAGGATGTGGGATATGCCAGGAATGTGATTCACCTCTGTTTCTGTAGCTGGGAAGCTGGATGTCAGGCCATGGGGTGAGAAGAAGCAGCAAAGAGTAAAGCTGTTGAGATATGAGAAGGAAGAGGGAGATGCATTGTTCTCCAGGTCTTTGGAAAAAGAGGTAGAAAAGCACACTGGAGACTCTAACCCAAACTTGGGCCTTCAAAGATTCGTTCATTTCAATCTGCATTGGATTAATTGCAATTTGCAGTGCTAGCTTTAACTCAGGTTTATTGGCCACAGCTCTTCTAAAGGCGCAGGGACTGGAATCATTTGTCATTATCGTTCTTTCCATTTATAACCAACCTTTCAGCCCATAAAGTGCTCAGATATAGCATTTGATTTTGCATGTTTAATTAAACCATAATTTCCTCTGTAAGAGGGTTTTGTTTTGTTTTTTGAACCCTGAAAGGCAGGCTATAAATCTGTTAACCATTAAACACTTTCAGAGGTAAGAGCAGGAGGTGGCTAAGCCAGTTTGAACTGATGCAGAAATCAACAAATAACCTTATGGCAATTAAATGATTAAGACACGTTCAGTCTCATAAGCTTTCATGGATGACACAGAAATGTGAAGAATGATCCTCAGTTGGCATGTATATATAAATATAGCACTCAGCTATGCAAGGGAGAAAACCCTGAAATCTGGGGGCCACCAAATGCAACAACAAACCATGAAACAAACAAATGCAGAATCTATAACAAATATGCTAAAAATGACTGATTATGCGCCATCAAATCGTTGTAGACTCCTAGCAACCACATACAATAGATAGATTTTCTTCAGGAGGATCTGTCCCCAACCTGGTCCTTCAGCTCTTCCAAAGGTGCACCCATTACCACTGTAACCAAGTCCATCCACCTTGCTGCTGGTCCTCCTCTTCTTTCCTTTCCTTCCAGGGAGAGGAAAGGAGAAGAATGGGACATCCCCACTTGTCCTCCTTGGAGATGATGTTTCTTTTGCAAATCGAAAAGCTCTCAAGAAAGATGAAGATGGGCAAAATCAAGAAGCAACAAACGGGAGATTTGAAGAAGGTCAACTGCCTGCAAAGGGAACGCAGCTGAAGGATGTGAAGAAAACAGAGTTTTACCAACCCACACAAGGCAATTTGCAGGATGCAGCTGGGCACCAGCTCCGTTGAAAGGTTTTCTGAGTCCTGGCTTGCAAAGAAAAGCGAAAACAAATGGGACGCTCAGTTGTTGGTGCTCTGTTCTTTCCACCACCCCCTGAAACCTTTGACCCTTAGCTCTCAGGCAGGGATGTCCTGCACATTCTAGGAAGAACACAGTACAGAATCTAAGATCAAGGTTGTTCTTTTTAAGAATTATCTTAAGCTCAGATGGTCTTGTATCCCCAGCAGGATGAAATGAAGTATTCCAATATTCACGGGAGAAGCTTAAAAGGTAAAAAAAAAAAAAGCAAGGGCTGTTTGCAGAAATTTATGCTGGTGCAGGAGAATTAACTTCCCCCGTAGTTGACAACTGGGATAAGAGTTAAATCTTGGAGGTTAGCACTGCAGAAATGTCAACCGCTTCGCAGCCACTGGAGGCAAGGCACACACCGCCCATGCTCCAGTGTTTGTGACTTAAGGGAGGTTGCCATACTCTGGCGTGCAGTGGATCTAGACCACGGGGTCTCTCTGGCAACTGTTTATACAATTGTTTACATTTAGTGAAGCTCCCTGATTATGTTCCTGTCCCCTTACACTAATGTGCATCTATTTCAGCCAACTGAGGATCACCTTCCATACAGTAGAAAAGTTGCAACTATAACAGAGAAGAAGAGGCAGCAAAAGATTCCTTCTCCTTCTCCTTCTCCTTCTCCTTCTCCTTCTCCTTCTCCTTCTCCTTCTCCTTCTCCTTCTCCTTCTCCTTCTCCTTTCCTCCCTGCCTCCTCTTCCTCTCTTCCTCTTCCTCTTCCTCTTCCTTCCCTCCTCATTCCTTCCTTCCCCTTCTCTCCTCCTCCTCCTCTTCCTCCTCCTCCTTCTCTTTTCATCCTGCCTGCCTCCTTCTCATCCTTTCCTCTCTGCCTCCTCCTCTTCCTCCTGCTGCTGCTGCTGCTGACTGGCTTGTCCTCATATGGACTTCTTGTGTAAGTGAGAAGCAACTTTCCCATTGATTAGATGCAGGATGAGGATGCTGGCAATTGTAACCTGATACATTTGGAGGACCTCATGTTGGGAAAGGACGGCAAGAAAAGTCTAAGGGACCCAGTTTAATTTGTCATGGAGTTTCAGACCATCTTGTAAGATTTGAAATAGGACAAAAGTTGGATGAGTTTCTGGGGGAAATATGAAGTTCTGTGCACAGCAGACACAAATTACAAATGTCTGTAAAATTGCAATAAATGGATCTCTAGCAGCCTAAGCTTGAGTTGTATCAATCAACTTCTTTCTACTTTCACCTACAGGAAATCTTCTCATACTCGTAGGGAACCCTGAGTGTAACCTCATCCATTGACCATGCTAGAACCTCTGGTCATTCAGCAGCAGCTGTTGGGCACAAATTCCCTGTAACTAATTTATACAATAAGGAGCATCAAGGGGTAGAATATTTTGGAAGAGTAGACCATTTCCATAAGGGATGCGGTGGCACTGTGGGTTAAACCGCTGAGCTGCTGAGCTTGCCGATCGGAAGGTCAGCGGTTCGAATCCGTGTGACGGAGTGAGCTCCCATTGCTAGTCCCAGCTCCTGTCAACCTAGCGGTTCGAAAACATGCCAATGTGAGTAGATTAATAGGCACCGCTTCGGCGGGCAGGTAACGGCGTTCCGTTCAGTCATGCCGGCCACGTGACCATGGAAGTGTCTACAGACAAATGCCGGCTCTTCGGCTTTGAAATGGAGATGAGCACCGCCCCCTAGAGTCAGACACAACTGGACTTAATGCCAAGGGAAACCTTTACCTTTACCTAGACCATTTCCAACTGTGTATCTTTGAGTGTGTTTCCTCCAAAGCATTTCTTTGCATGTAGAAGAAATAACCCAACATAAAAGTGGAAGATTTAGTTGCCTCTTTACTCCCAACCCCAAACCCTTTTGCATTTTCTTTTCCTCAAAAACACCACCTCATTGAGCCATGCAATCCACCGTACAACCAGGAGAGAGTTCTCCGTCAGATTCTGCCAATAATCTGTGTGCTCTGCTTTCGTGCAGTTGATTTCATGATTGCTTTGCAGCCTACCTGATATATTTCACGGTGACCTCATCCGAAGCAGTTTGGATGGAATAATGAAAATTAAAACTCAATCCTTCCCCTTCTTCCCCCTATACCTGCCTATTAACCTGAGTGATTTAGGGCATTCTTGGACCTTATATCAAATCAAGTGTATTTCAGGAGCTCTACACTCCAGGACATATGGAAGAGGTTATTTGTTTTTTGAAGAGACATTGAGCAGCCGTGATGTCATATGAGACAGTGGAAAATGGTATCACCATGTTTGACCAGGGTACCAAATCACAGCTTGTTTTTTCCCATAATGACACTTCTTGATTTATAGAGTGCCAGGACATAATCACTGCAAATAATACTTTTTTAAAAAAAGAACGTCTATATGGGGGAAAAAAAACAACCTTCTGTCCCATGTTGCTTTTCTTTCCTCTTTTTAAAGCTTTGCCTCATGTTACGCCAGAATGCATCCCTGGTGAATGTGTTTCAGTTCAATTTGAGGCAAATTATAATTCTGTTCTGCTAACCTGTCCACTTCCCACATCATTCTTTGGACTCTGCAATGAGCAGATGGTTTTCCAGACTAGATTTTGAGTGAAGAAAAGCCTAGCAGATTAAAATATAATTGCATAGATCTCCTGCCTCAAGGCCATGCAAAGGTACTTCCTTGAGCTAAAAAAAACCCATCAAGGCAACAAATCTATTTCTTTAATCTGGGTCTATCCGAAAGAAATGGGGAAGGGAGAATCTGGTGGTCCAAGGACAAGATAAATTGGATGGGTCAGGAATGGTTGAGAACCATATATGTTATCTTTAAATTTTGGGAAGAGAGATATATGCAATAATCTTTGTATGCAATAAAGAAATGAAATGGAGTCAGCCGATCCTGCTTCTGTAGCTGTGGATTCAATTCCAGGAGAAATGAACATCCGTTGGGTTCACACAGAGCAACGGACCATGGTGTGGCTTTGAATGATAGAATGCAAGGTTTGGAAGGGATCTTGAAGATCATCTGTCCATCCTCTTTCCCAGTACAGGAATCCACTATACAACTTGGAATACTGTGTGAGCCAAGCCGCTGTGGTTTCTATATTAGGTTTGAAGGCTTAGCGCGTTACAGAAAACCAGCCAATTGTGTGTTGCTCAACCATTCTTGAGTGAAGAAACCTTGGCTTAACTCACCTTTGGGTGGCTGAGGTCCAGGTTTAACATTCTGGAGGGGGACTAATGGTTGCAAAGGGGGTGGGGTCAATCTACTATGTGACATGTTAAGGTTTCTTTTTTATTACTTTTTAACATAATTTTTATTGATAATTTTTTTTAACAAGATAAAAACATTACAAATGTTAGAAAAGAAACAAAGAAAATATGAAATAATAGTGAATAAGAAAGAAAATGGAAAAAGAAATAGAAAAGAAGAAGAAAGGGAAAAAATGTGTAGTATCTGTTCTTATCAGTTTAAACAAACAAGTTAATTTTGCCATCTCTGCTGGTTCTATCATCTTCACCAACCATTCCTCCACTGTGGGTATTTCAGAGTCTTTTCATTTTTGCGCATATAGTAGTTTCACAGCAGTAATGATATATAAGAATAATCTTCCATGGCTCTTTTCTAATTGACTGTCCATTAATCCCAGCAAAAAAATGTTCTGGTTTCAGTTGAGATGTTACGTTATCCTGCACTTGCAAGAAAGCTAAGCAATACTGAGAGCGGATATGTATTGTAATTCAAAAGATTTTTAAGAGGAATGTACAATTGACACGGGAAACTTTTCTTTTAGGTCTGATGGTCAAACAACTTAAAACAAAATTTGGGACTTTGTTTTTATATACAGTAACAGTGGCAAGGCTTTGGTATGCATAAAGTGGGAGGACTCACGAATTCCTACAGTGGAAGAATGGATGGCAAAATTGATGGAATTGGCAGAGATGGCAAAACTGACTACATTGATTAAAGAAAGTAACTGGTCTAGCTTTGTTTCTCCTTGGAAACCACTTTTGGATTTTTTGCTTATAACTGAAAAAAATGAAGTTTTGATTTTGGGATTTGATGGTTGGGCTGGCTGAGTTTATAGAAATAATGTTTACCATAGTTAAAATGAGAGTTAGAGGGCAATGCATTTTTTTATTAGTATCTGTGCTGGAGAAGGTCAGAAATCACTCCTTTCGCTGTGTTTCTTTCTATTTCTTTCTGCACTTTTTTAGTTTATCCTTCTTTCAGTTAGTCTCTCTTTAACCTTTTTCTACCTTTTCGCATTGTACCTTTATGCTGAAACTTGAATCAAGTTGGTTTGTTGTTTTTTTAAAAAAAGATGTTAAGGTGTCCATCCCAGTTTTCAGATGTTCAGAATGAATGGAAACAACACCATATCTGAGCCAAAATCTTAGCACTTTGAGGGCACAGAAGGAGCTTAGGGCAAAGCGTAAAACCAGCCTTAGTCTTGCTCTACCACTACAATTAATGAAGTGAAAATCCAGGTGTCTAACACCCTCGTTGTGCTAGCACAACACGGCCAAAAATGGGAGCTGTGCACTGTTTCTTAAGACACAGCTGTTTCCTCCTCTGGCAGTCTTTGAAAGAAAAACACTTGTTTGTCTTTCCAGATACCAAGTTCCAGACATGTCATCAGAAAGGTTCCATTCAATCTGCATCCCACACAAGGCTCTTCTCTGAAAAGATTAAGGAGTGTGCTGGATTGGCTTTCCCCAACATGGAGCCCTTTAGGTAAGGTAGAACTGCCAATCAATGTCACTGTGAAATTCAGCAGCATAACACTAATGATGATGCTGATGAGCTTTCTTTTAGTTTGTTATTACACCCATTCCATATTTCCTTCAGGGGCTCCCAGGGACATCAAGAGGGAGGTTCCCCAGTCTTCTCAAAACCATAACTTTATTATTTATTTATGCTCCAGCCAGAACTGATTTTGAATGGCATACAATTCCCATCTCTGTAAACTTGGATTAAAACAAAAGCCAAGTACATAATCCGTATGACTCCGCTCAGTCACCAGTACGAACCTGCATAACATCAGGCATCTTGCAGCCAGATGACCAACCCACCCACCCCTTTCTTCTCCTCCTGTCCTGATTACCCAAATAGTTCACCTGAAGTAATTCAATTTCTACCAAGAATGCTTTAATTGGCCTTCTAGATTGCTGGCATTTCAGCGAGCTAATAGCAAAATGGCAAAATTCATTTTCTTTGACTGAACCAAGCCATTTATTATGGCCTATTCTCCATCAGTCCTTCAAATGAGGTTGCCTCAGTCCTACTTTGTTTCTTTATTATGGATTATAAATTTCATTTTCCCTTTCCCCTCCCTGCTTCTCTCTTTAATATGACCTTCAATATGGAATTTTATTTCAAGCTCTGGCCCGCATCGTCTCATTAATGGCTTTTTATGAAATGCATGTTTTAGAAATGTTTGACATTTTCTCAGCTGCATTGAATAAGGGACTGACTTCATGATATAATGTTTTCACAATGTTGGCAATTGGATGCATGAAGGAGGTTCAAAAAGCGCTTAAATTCAAGAACCTGCAAATACGCTGAATTATGGCCCTTTCTGCCTTTGCGGTTTGGATCTAAAGCTACGCTGAAACCAAGCTTACCATTTCCTCCTCTTTTTTCCTTTCCCTGAAAAAAAAAACCTTCTGCTTTTCTACCTTATTTTCTAAGGGGATTGAAGATGCCTTTTGCATTTGTTTTGGTGGTGTCTCTGAACTCAACTTCTTCCTGGAGGGGGCAGATGTGGCGGGTTCCACAGGACTGAATGTTTCTGTTGAAATAGTAAAGCCGTCTTGCCCTGTGAGCCCTGCCCCTGTCAAAACAACCTGAGAAGTCTCAACATGTCTAGAAATGCGGCAAAGCATGTATCAATACTGTGCAATGGTCTTTCCATCATCTGCCCCTGGGTCATCTCTGGCCACCTCCCAGCAGAGGCGTTACTCCAGCATTGTCTCTGTCCACCACCTTTTCATTGCTCGTATGATACACTCTTCTGTCAGCCCTGCCAGGTAGACTAGACAGGAAACACGACAAGATGAACTAATTCTACTTTACTGAAAGGCTACATTAAGAGAATCTTGCAAGTCTGAAAGTACAGCTCTCCTGCCCTCCCTATTTACTGCCTGAGTAGTTAGGGCGGGTCCTTCCTAAGTTTCTTCCTTTGACCGTTACTCTGTTGTGGGCTCCTTTCTCCTTTATCTGATCGTTCCCTAGGCAGCATCTCTTCTCCCCGTCTTCCAAGGTCACCCTCGCATTCCATCCCATCTTTTCCTTATATTTACCCTGGAGATGAATGGATGTGAAGGGAATCCAGGGAAGGAAAAGGCAGATCTGACTGGGAAAAGGAAGCCTTGACTCCAGGATGAAGCTTGGAGGAACCAGCATTAAAGGCGGATTCTATCCAATTTAGTGGAGAGTGAATTTGAGGGTTGACTGAAGCCTGCCTTATGCATACTCCCCAAGAAAAGTGTAAAATAAGGGGATACAAGTTGGACTTCCTTTACTCAGTGTAAGAGAGGGCATTTTGTCTGTTTTTAAACAGCGTTTGGGATTATTACTGAGTACGGTAGTCTCCAGCCTTACTTGGGGATGAACTTGAGAACTCACTGCGAAACAAATATTCTTCCCCTGAGCTTCAGAAGAAGAGCTGAATCTTGTAGATTAGATCTCCCTGATTCTTTGCTTTCTCCTTCCCATTATTACCCCAGATCCATTGCCCAATGGGGGCAACAAAGCCACTTTGTTTCACTTGCAGCTCTTCTGGAGAGACCTAAGTCTTATAAAGATGATCCAACTCATTTTGTTGGGGAAGTTTCATGAACTCTGCCAAATTTCCTGCTACTAATGGATAGGACAAAGAAATGGCTTTAGATTTTCATATGGGTCATGTTAAATGAAAGGGTTGTCTTCTTTCCAATGTAAAAAAACCCCAAGATCATTAGAGCAGGTCTGGAAAAGCTTATCCAATTTTCAGGCTACAGGTCTTGATCTCCCAGAAAGAAAGAAAAACAGGGAAGGATCAGAATCTAAGACTGAAATATAAACAATTCACTTGCAGTCCCCTAAATGTCACAGTGTAAAGTTGTTTAGGTCTTGTTTATTAGCCAACCTTTAATCTTGCATTTCCAGGGCTAAAAAAAAGGGAAAATGCAAGATAAAAAGATGATAAAGAAACAATCCCAATTCCAAAGTGTCAGGGCAACTCATTAATGATCTACAAAACACCATCTGCCCTCAAAAAATAACCTCTAAAAATGCTGTCTATTAAAACCCAATAAAACAGCTAAAATTCCAGGAACACTCTTTATTCCTGGAGGATAGGAGCCCAGAATCTTGAAAGCCCATCAGAATTTCTCTACCTCACCTTATACCAAAGGAAATGAAGATGGTGTCATTTTGAGTTTCTTTCTTATGATTTCCTCTTTTTCGGGACTGAGTGAACATTTCAGCCACCTTTAATGCTTCACCCATTCCTTCTCCCTACCCATGGTCAGACTGACGTTCCTTCTGCTGAAAGTGTCTACTCTAAGGGAGATTTCAAAGGGGAGGCCAGATGTGCCATGGAAGGAAGCACCAGTAGCTGTAAGCATTTCCCGCCACTTCCAAAAATAAAACCAGTTTGGAAACACTACCAAGAGAAATTGCAAAAAAAACAAACAAACCCCGAACATGAGTGTCAGCAGAGGTAGCCACTGGCTGCAGAGTGGCAGGCCCAACTTGGCGATGGAAACCCCGCCCCATTTTGCACACACTGCAATGTGTGTGTGAAACACTAGTAAAAAAGGAGCAGGGCTTTGATCACGCTCGCCTTTTTGCAGCCAGCCACTGTGTGTAATGGTCTGTGGGGATGTCCTTGGGAGACAGGAGGAAGAACTGCAGACTAGACAGTGGTCAGATATGAGGCAGCTGGGCCCCTAGAAGGAATGGAAATGTGGCAAACATCTCAGAAGGGATCCTCCCTAGTTTCTTGGGCTATAAAAGGTGGTGGTGGGGGTGATGTACTTCCAGACTTGCAAGATTCTGTTACTGTACCCTTACAATGAAGATAGAGCTAGTACTTCTGGGTGTGTTTCTTGCCTGGACTACTTCGCAAGGCTGACATCTAGGGAGGGTCTCTTACATTTGCCACATTCCCATTCCTTTTGCGGGCTCAGCTACCTCTTATCTGACCATTGTCTCATCTGTGATTCTTCCCTCTGTCTCCCACAATCATTCCCACATACCATTACCCTGTGGCTGCAGACACTGCTGTGCCCAAGTGTCTTGAGAAAAAGATAGAAATGCAGAACCAGTGGATGGAGCCAGTTCAGATCTGGAAGACCAGCTTCCCTTCTAGGACCTGGATGTTGAAATGTCAGTGCAGGTTAATGAGAACTGGTCGAGGTCACTGTTAGGCTTCAATAGCCTGTTTTCCAAACCTGCATTTAAGCATGAATCTTGTTCTAGATCTCACCAGGCAAATGAAGAGAAACCTCAGGGCTTCCAATGCACACAGGGCAACCAACAGATCTTGTCTGATCATTTTTGATTATTGTCACTTCCAGGCTGAAATGTTTGATCTGTAGGTGGGCTGTATCATGCCAGATTGCTGGTGGAAGGCAAAACCCCTCTGATTCAGTGATCCCCAGATGCGTGTCCCCAAATGTCAGTGCAGTGTAAGTCCTGTCACACCCCATCTTTATCCTGTTGGTGCAGTACAGTTGTCATCCAATCAAATGTGGCTGCAGGAACACTTCCTGCAAGGAGAAATCTAGCAGATAAAAGAGAACTTTTCTTCCCTGACAACTAGCTCTTCACATGCAGGGATTTTGGTGTGTGTGTGTGTGTGTGTGTGTGTTGCTTGTTTTTATTCATTGACTTCTACCACATTTCTGCAGACTAGACCCAGCGCCCACAATATGTAGGAACATTTTCTTGTTGTTTTATCATTACTTAAAGGAAGTTGATGAACTGCTTTCACAACTTTTAAAGGAAAAAGCTGGTGTGGACAACCATTTTAGGCTGAGGGTTTTTGAAAGCATTTTTGAAAGCATTAGGGTCTTTGAAAGCATGCCAGGGAGGTCAAACCATCCAAGATGGCAGCTTGGTCTCATGGCTGTGGCCACCATCTTGACTTTCTAGATCCCTCCCTGGCTGATGCCCCTGCATTTCACCACATTGTTGCCAGAAAAAGTTATTTCTCAGTATTAGCTACCCGATTCTTTTAACGGGAGGTAAACAGGGATTCAGTCTGGACTCCTCTGTCTCTGGTCCTGAGTCAATAAACTTTGGGCCGTCTCCTCAAAACCCCACCATGGATTATTTGGTTTCTAAAAACAAAATAAACCCCCCACACCCCATGCCATTAAGAGGCCCCCATCTTTATTCTCTCCATTTCCCCCTTTCCTGAAGTCTGTTTTCAATTTGGTTTTATTGGCTAGTGAAAGGACTCATTTACTAGCCCGCTAGAGTGGTGATGAAAGAATGCAAGTAAAATTATGTCCAGCTCTTCATTCCTTCCATGTCTTTCTCTTTTGGCATTTGAGCCGGGTGTTGAGGAGATCTTCTTTGCCATAAGCTCTTCCTGAAAAGACTTCAGCACATCCTCAAGATTTCTTTGAGGGGAAAGTTTGCTCTCTCTGCCTCCCCTCCTGCCCCCCTTCGAACTTCCTCTATTACTTTTCCACAGTAAAAGACCTAACCCGTTTAAAGAGGTGAAGAAGACGCTTGATGGAAACACAACTGAAAGATGAAAGATGGAAAAACCTCTTTGCCGAAATACAAAAGAAGAGAGTTTTAGCCCCATTTCACATACAAAGGACTCTGTCAACAGGAGCAGGCTTAAAACTCTTTTTTAGGCAAGAAGAGGACGGCCGAGCTGAAATCCCAAACCCAATCAGGCTCTCTGGCCAATCTTTGCTAATGAGTGCTTTTGAAAACCCATGTAAAACATGCCCATGCTAATTTAATGCTCGGCTAAAGTCTCCTTCTCCCCTGTTCTCCCCTTGCAAGAATTTTAAGTTTGACAGAGAATGCATCTAAGATAAAGTGAAGAGAATTTTGAAGCTTTTTCTTTGGGTATTTGGAGGGGGGCAGGGTGCCATGGCTGGTTTTGACTGCATCTCATCCCATCATCTTCCTTGTGTTGCTTCATCTTAGATGATGTTCCTTGGGTTTGATCGGAAACAAGAGAGACCTGCTGGAGAGAAGACAACATGATAAAACCAAGGATTTTCCATGAATAGTTATCTGGAGAATCCATATCCATATCCAATTCAAGGTATTGGTTATTACCTTTGAAGCCCTACAGTATGTGGCATGGGTCCAGGTTACCTGAGGGACCGTCTCACCACCATTGCATTGACCCATCCCACCTGGTCAGGCAGAGAAGGCATGTTACGGACCCTGTCCATGAAACAATGACAATTGGCAGGGCCCAGGAAGAGATTCAAGTTTTAAGGGCTTGTTTAAATAGGGCCAGGATGGGGCTGTACAAATCTTGAGGTAGAGGGAAATGGTGTTCCAGGAGGTAGATGCCATGACAGACATGGACCTACAGGTTATTGACTGCAGCATAGAGAGGGCTTCAATTGGTTGTCATCACTGACTGGAAGGAAGGAAGGAAGGAAGGAAGGAAGGAAGGAAGGGAGGGAGGGAGGGAGGGAGGGAGGGAAGGAAGGAAGGAAGGAAGGAAGGAAGGGAGGGAGGGAGGGAGGGAGGGAGGGAGGGAGGGAGGGAAGGAAGGAAGGAAGGAAGGAAGGGAGGGAGGGAGGGAGGGAGGGAGGGAAGGAAGGAAGGAAGGAAGGAAGGGAGGGAGGGAGGGAGGGAGGGAGGGAGGGAGGGAGGGAAGGAAGGATGGAAGGAAGGAAGGAAGGAAGGAAGGAAGGAAGGAAGGATTTTCTGTTTCCCATAGAGAAACTGGAATCAGTCATCTGTCTAATTTTGGCATTTTATGCATTTTTGGATACGATCCTTGAACTGAGAGATATTCTAAGGGACATTACTGAAGTTAATTGCCAGCTTTTGCTCTGACAGATTTGGTTTTGATGGATGATGATGATGATGATGATTTTTACATCGCTAAGAAAATAATAATCCAATTTGTTGCTGTTATTTTAGAATACAAAAAGGTTGAATTCAAGGGAAGCTTGGTCATTTCAGACCCTTATATATAAACCTTCTTAATCATGTTTGTTTGACAGTTGAATTCACTGTGTCCTATGAATTTTATCTATCATGTATGCTAGAACTGCAGACTAAGAAAATATTCCAGAGTGATTTCTGGAAATGCAAGCATGTGATATGACATGTGTCATATTTTAATCTAATCATTTTAATCTGTCATCTAATCAACAATTAGAAAGAAATAGAAGAATCTTTTAGATGTGTTTGTAACATTTTATCATTTCCTGGAGAAGTACAAATGAAAAGAACAATACATTTACCAGAAGGAAGATAGATGGGTGATAAATTGTCAAGGAAATGGGATTTGTTTGATAGCTAACCAAACTGTGCTTTGCTAAAAAAAAAATAAGAAGAATACTCTTTCAGTGTTAGCAAATAAAATGGGATTATGGAACGTTGGAAAAGTAGTAAAAATACTTTACACCCATTCATATTTGAAATAAATAGGAATTAAGTATAAATTGGAAACAAATATAATAATCTGCTCCAGCATTTTTTTCCCATGAGTTGTACTGAATGAAGAACTAAGGACTTGCTTTCAAGTGCAGAAACTCTGAAAAACATACTTCCCCCTATTCTCTCGGTTTCATTCTCCTTTCCAAGGACATTAGAAAATGTCAAACAGAATCAAAACGTGAAATAGATTATAGAAAGAAAAAAGTCTCCTCCAGGGGGCGCTGTTAAACCACAAACTTCTACGGTGGAAAAACTTGATGGGGCGGGGGGGAGATTAATTCGTCCTTAAACAAGAAAAAAGGCAAAAATTAAAGAAAAGAAAAACCAATTTTCAGTCTTTCTCCACTTTGCTTTTCAGATGTTCCAAAATTGCACTCTAGAGAAGAAAATTTAAAAAAAGAAACAAAACCAGAACTTTTTAAAAAAATCCACCTTTTTGTATTTACTACCGAGACAGTTGACTAAAAATCTCTCTCTCTCTCTCTCTCTCTGTGTATCCCTTTCTGCAAACTTTTCACTGTTTTTTTAGTAAACTGCTTAAAAATGACCTAGAATGGTTTGATCCCCCTCCATTTTTTTTTTAAACTGCTTACTTTATTTTTATTTGTTCTTTTAAAAAATACCTTCAACTGTATTGTCAAAACAGATAAAAAATTGTGCTGGGAAATATGGTGCTAGAAGTAGTTTTTGAACAGAAATTTTACAGCAAAGAAGGAGTTTTAAATGCCAAAAGGCTTAAAAATGTTCAAGTTTATGCAACTGGCTTGAGAAGCATGCGAGAAAGTCCAGGTGGGAATCTAAAAGTTAGGCAGTTGGACAAAACTCCACTTTTTATCAAGAGAAGAGATTTTTTTCCCCTTCTTGGTATAGTTGAGAATATCGCTGATGATTTTTAAATCCCTGATTTGCTTTCAGTCTAGGATATCTGTAGAAAACCATCTCCTTCCATACCTGCTTAATTCCGTGGTAGGACCTTGTTTCAAATGCTATTAGTTCAGAAATGGGAAATAATTTTCTCTGTTTTGTACAACTTTCCTTAATATTTTTTTGGAGGGGCTATCCTGGATTAAAACTAAATGTGATATTTTAGGACCGATTTTTGTTCCATTTCTTTCTTTTATTACGGAACTTGAAGTATTTCCCCAGATTTTGATCCAGACACCGAAAATATATGGTCTTCTTTCACATCAACAGATTGCTAATGCAGAGATATTTTGCAGCAGACTGCTTTAATTCCAGTCCCATTTAGATTTTTAATCTCCTTTCCTTCTCCTGTGCAACATCTCCCCCCACCTTCTCCTTTTGCTAGCGTCAGATTTTTGTCCTGGCTCCTGATTTACGAGTACATTTTGGGAGGAATTTTGCACAAAATAGCTAGGTTTGAAAAGGAAAAAAATTAATCATCCTCATCCAAACTATGGGAAAAATGTATTCTTCAAAAAAAGGAGCCAGACATGTTTGAAGAATCTGAACTGGTGATAGAATTTTTTTTTTAAGTAAAATAATAGCACGCAATGTTTTTCGGCTGTTGTTGCTACTGCTGAGTGCATTTTAGAATGCAGAAAAATTGGGTTATGGACGCCATTAAGTCAGACCTGACTTAAATCAGCAGTTATTAAACCATCTACAGTACATGGTTCTGGGTTCTGAATCTGATTTTTGGTTGGTGTTTCTCAAACAGCCCGTAGCATAAAGCAAATTGCTCTTGAAAAGTGCATTAAAAAAGAAAAGAAAGAGGAATTGGATCTGACCCAAAATCGACATAGCTCAGAATTTTGTTTCCCGCACTGGCCACCCAAATCTGTCTCTGAAAATCATAACCACCTCCTAAAGACCAGATGGCATCAGCTTTCTTTGAAACTTGGCCTCTTGTTGGGGTTGGGGATATTATTGCCTGAAGAAACATAAAAAAGAGAAGAAAATCAAACTCATGGTGATGGCAAGAATTCTAATTGTCCCTAAAGTAGCTTTTTGGATCTTAACTGCAATATGTACTTAGAGTCTATAATTGCAATTCTACACTTACTTACTTAAGAGTAGGGGTATGTTGACAATATAACTCTGTCTCAGCACCACCCCTATTAGTCTGCTATTCCATTCTATTTTCCCACTGAATCACTTTAAAAAAAACTGTCCCAAAATCCATAGTTTCTATTGTCTGTCCGGCTGTCTATCTGTCTATCCTTTATTCCTCCCTTCCTCCCTCTCCCATCCATCCATCCATCCATCTCCCTTTATTTGTCTATCTCTCCAGTCCTCTATATCCAGACTGATCTCTCTCTCTCCTTTATCTGTCTATTTATCTCTCCATTCCTCCATCTCCAAATTGATCTATTTATTCTCTCTCTTTTTTAAAAGAACTTTATTGATGATTCTCTCTCTCTCTCTCTACCATCTCTATATCTATCTATTGTCTCTCTCTCTCTCTCTCTCTCCTCTGTCTGTCTGTCTGTCTGTCTGTCTGTCTGTCTGTCTGTCGGTCTGTCTGTCTGTCTGTCTGTCTGTCTATCTATCTATCTATCTATCTATCTATCTATCTATCTATCTATCTATCTATCTATCTCTTTATTATTTCTAGGCCACCCAACTCCAAAAGATTCTGGGCGGCCTTCACAAAGTTCACAATAATATTGCTTCCGTTGGTTTTTTTAACGCGCATTTCTCCGCTGAACTCAGACAACGTGATGTATGTACGCAGTGGAGAAGCAACTACCCTGCGTGAGAATTCTCTTTTTCCTCCACTGCAATGCTCCATAAACTATTGTGTAGCTAAAGGCAGTCCTCGTGGCACTTTCCCGGAATCTAGATGGACTGGGTTCGCAGCTATCCCAAATAAACAGTGTCTTCTGTGAACTTTGTTCATCAAAGAAATGCCTGCCATTTATGTCATGTGTAGGCAAATCAAGTTATTTTAAATGTTTTTGCCACGGACTGCTGTTACAGCAAAAGGAAGAATCATGGCATTAAAGAAAAAGAGACATTTATTTCTAAATGTTCTCTCTCACTTTTGCTTTTAAAATGCTCCGTGCAAAGCATCAGTTAAACTACCTAGGTTTCATGTGCATTGAATTAAGTGTTTATCGGACATCTCCAAAATGACTGGATGAGAAACATGTTTTATTTGCAGCAACCGCTTTGAATATTTCTTGTTAAAAACAATTGCATCAATAAAAAGGCAAACTAATATAAAACAGTCCAGGGCAAGCTTTGGTGTCTTTTTATATATCTGTTATTGTATCTCCCAGACTGCAGGAAAAGACCATTCATTAAATTAAGAGCAAAAATGGTAAAACTGGGGCTTTCATTGAAGAAAGCTGGTTCTTTTCCCCCCTGATCTAAACTATTAGCAGGAGGAAGGATTGACTTACAAAGGGAAATAAACAAAAGTATTTTTTCTAAAAATCCGAGAAACAGAATATAGCAAGGAGAAATGTTAGTCAAGAAAGAAGAAAATGGGAAAGGATTTCCCCTAATTCAGCTCTTTCTTTCAACAAAGATAGGCAGAAATCTGGTGTGACCCAAAGTTCTAATGGGTTCATTCACATTTTCCAGGTTAGTTGTAGATATTAGACTCAGAGTAGAATCTGGGCTTGTGGCATGCAAAATGAGAGTGGGGAGATAAGAAAGAAAGCAAGAAAGAAGGAAGGAAAGAAAGAAAGAAAGAAAGAAGAGAGAAAGAGAGGGAGTGAGAAAGAGAGAGAAAGAAAGAAAAAGACAGAGAAAAAGAATGAAAAAAAGAAAGAAAAGGAAAGAGAGAGAGAGGAAGAAAGAAGAGAGAAAGAAGTGAGAAAGAAAGGGATAGAGAAAGAGAGAGAAAGAAAGAAAAAGAGAGAGAAAGAGAGAAAAAAAGAATGAAAGAAATAAAGAGAGAGAGAAAGAATGAAAGAGAGAGAGAGAAAGAAAGAAAGAAAGAAAGAAAAGGAGAGAAAGAGAGAGAGAGAGAGAAAGAGAAATAAGAGAGAGAGAGAGAGAAAGAAAGAAAAAGAGAGAAAGAGTGATAGAGAAAGAAAAAAGAAAGATCCTGACAGTTCATTTTCACATTTGGGTTAGCAAATTCTCCTGCTTCTGCTGCTGTTTGAATGAAAAGATATTTAGACAGTCTTTTAGTGGGTCCCGCGTGATAGAGTCTTCCTGTGCAGGAGTCGTTTCATGCATCTATTGGCAAGCAAGGCTACCCTTTTCTTTCTTTCTTTCTTTTTTTTTGGTAGAGCAAAATCCTCCGACATCTTCCCAGACATCAAGTCTGGTGGATTTCAAACAACATTCACTTTGCACATTTTGCTTGTCCTTTGAAATCGTGCCTGACTCCTTGTAAATCTTCACAACAGAAATCCATGATGAAAGACAGACAGAAAGTGGCATGCTTTGTCAGAAGAATCACTTACAAAATACAAGGTTAAAAGGTAAAGCAACAATCTTAAAGATCCCGGCATGGAGCAATGAGAATCTTTCTTGTTCTCTGCCCCCCCCCCCTCTCTACATAGCCGATCATGTCTTGAACTTAAAACATTTCATTAAAAGGCCAAACAAAGACCCTATTTTCTTTGGGGGGGGGGGAAGGACAATTATGCAAAAAGGAACTCATAAAAGGGAGGGGGTAGAAAACAAAGAATCTGCAACCCAAGATCCAGCCCAAAATGCAGGGCAGTGAAAAGGCTGTCCTGATGCTGAGCAGCAATTTCCAGGACTTGAGGTTTGAAAGACCTTACTATGCACAGAAGCTTGATTTTCAGAAAGTCCCTGGGAAGTGGGGGTGGGGGGGAAGTAAGTGAAGTAGTACACCTTAGACATGAGTCATGGAGTTAGTTACCTTTGAAAATTCTTGAACACGCACATGTCAGGGAGCTGAATGTTGCTGGCGCTGAGCCCCTGGAAAAGAATATATTTTTTTTTAATGACATTTCCTTGACCGCCTGAAACCAACTGGATTCTAGGCAGCTTATAGAATGTTCTGAATAAAAGCAGAATACGAAATCCAAATAGAATGAATGGAAATGGCAACTGGAGATCAAAGGCTAAAATGATACAATTTTCAAAAATAGTGCCGCTGGGTATGACTAACCCCCTAATGGTCCTCTGTAAGACTGGGTTTCACCAGCTTCCAGAAACCCATAAAGTTGGAGGCCGTTTGTGCTTAAGGGGAAACTGTTCCATAAAGTGGAGTTGCTATGCACAAAGTCTGCTGCTCGGCCCTGTCAGCCTTCCCAGGTAGACCAGACAGGAAACACGACCAGGTGAGCTAATTCTAATTTTATTGGAGAATAATATTCAGTATTATAAGTTACATTAACAGAACCTTGCAAGTCTGAAAGTACAATTCTCTGCCCCCCATCTCCTTTACAGCTGAAGAAACTAGGGACGGTCCCTTCTGAGCCTCTTTCCCCACCCATTATGCAGCTGTGGGCTCTGCTTTCTCTTATCTGACCATTCCCTAGGCCACATCTCTTCGCCCAGTTTCTCAGGGTCTTCCTCACATACCATTACAGCCCCTCTACCACCATCCGTCCTAGTAGGTGGGGACTTCTAGCAGGCGCTCCCTTGTTGTCCAGGTAGGATGCTCAGAAAGCCCTCATTTTAGGATGGTCCCTAAGATACCCAGGCCCCAAGCTGTCTATGAGATATATTTTCTTCATGGAAAACACAAGCAAGAGATTGTGCATCCTGCCACACTCCTCAAAGGAATACACCGATTCACTATGGCCCACCTTTCTGAGAGGTTGCTACAGATTTACACTAGCGCAGTGGTGTAAATATAGTAAAGCTGGATAGGGAGCCACTCTGTGCCTGCAGTTCTCTTTGTCCCTCTCTTCTGCCCATCGTTAATTGTTGCGGATTCTGGGAGGGCTCGGTCCCTTAGCTCTCCTGCTATTGGCATTCCCGTCAGAGAGGTTGGGACATCAATTGTTGAGCTTCAGCCTCTGCAGGGATGAGTAAGAGGAGGCAGAAGTATCTGCAGAAGTGCTTAAGGGGGTCAAAAGATGAAAGCAGCATTGCATGGGGCTGTCAGCCCTCTGAGGCAGGCCAGGTCAAGAAACTGACACAGCAAGAATCCTAGGAAAGCTCTTTATTGTAGGAAAGTGGAATAACGGAATCTTGAAACCCTTCCTCACCCTCCTCTGCTTCTTCTTAAGTGAAGGTGGGGCTGTTCTGAGTCTTTTTCTCACGCTTTTTACATTCCCAGGGCTTAGCAACCATTTCCTCTCCCCCTCCTGTTTCTCATGGCCAGGATTAATTCCTCAACATGGCCTGGCACAAATTCTGCTCCCTTTCTATAGGCATCGTTCCTTTCACCATTTGGATGGAAACTCTGGTTCCTGGGCACGGGGGGAGGGTCGTCTGGGGGTAAAAGAATAAAGCATCCATTCATCTCTCCTCCCAAATTCCAAGGCAAACAAGTGGTCTGCTTTTGGGGGAGACAAAAATCAGCAGCAACATAAGAGGAAGCCAACGGGGTGCCAATGCAAACTCGTGTGGCATTTTACAAAGCAGTGACATGCCCGTTCATAATCATAAAATGAAATGGCTTCAGTTGCAGTCCCATACACATGGACCTGGAAATAAGGCCCAGTGAAAATAATAGGATTTATTTCTGGGGAAAAATTACTAGCACTGCCTGCTAATGGGCAGCCTCTTCCTGTGATCACTAAGGGAAATTAATATTTATACCACCTATAGCATAAACCTGGCTTTGCTATTTAAAGTTTAAAAGCCTTTATTTTCAGCTAGAAAGCTGTGCTTTTATAAATCAATAATGTTTTCACTGAACCTAATATACTGATTGTTATTTTTTAATTGAAGTATTTCTAAAAGAGGAGCATAACATCTTAATATATAAAATAATTGTTCTTTCATGGCTCTTAATGAATTGAGAGTATTTTTTCACTTTTTTCCCTCTTTGGCAGAGTTTGCAGAACATGCTAAGCCTGCATGTGCTTAGATCAACCTTGTTGGTGGCTTTACAGAAACCATGGCTTAATGTATAGTTCAAATAATGCATGTGTGCAGGCTATTAATTTCAACCCATCTAAAATTCATTTTAGTAGTTGTGTTCACACAACACACTAATCCTCTGTTTTAACTGTGGTTTGTTGAATTGATCACCATCATGAAGAGTGATTTACATACTATAAGCAATGGGTTCATGCATGAAACGAAGGAAGCCACCTTAAGGCTTAGGTTCATGTATGAAGCACGCCAATATTTCTGCAGTCATTTGGTGACTCAGATACTCATGAACTTAGTTTGGTCCATTAAAAATTAAATAAAAATTAATGGGATTTTCCATTTTTGTATACTGGCTGCTCTTCTTGTACAAGTGCCATGCAATATCTCATAAATTAAATGGTAGCAACCACAATTGACTTGACTTCATAAATGAGCCACCACAGACAGCAATGGTAATTAAAGACAAAGGCAGATGGAAAGAAGCAGAGATGCTCAAACGAAAATTAGAGCAATTAAAGATTTATGAAGCCAAGTTGAAATTACCGAATACATTATAAAAGGAAAACAGTTTAATAACAAAAATGAATTGCCTGGTGAAAAAAACAAACATCTTGCTCTCTTTGAACCTGGGATGGGATTTCCCTTCCTAGTTCACTTGGGCTAGTCTAGAAATAATTTAAGAGAGTTCAGCATTCTGGGGAGAAGATTTGAGCTAACCCAAGTTCTGGAAAAATATAATTTCCTTCCTTCCCTCCTTCCTTCCTTCCTTCCTTCCTTCCTTCCTTCCTTCCTTCCTTCCTTCCTTCCTTCCTTCCTTCTTTCATCTTTCTTTCTATCTCTTTCTATCTCTTTCTGTCATCTATCTATCTATCTCCATCCATCCATCCATCCATCCGTCTGTCTGTCTGTCTGTTGGTCTATCTTGCATATAAAAATGTTAGAAGTACATTGTACATCAAGGAACCATTTTTATTCTACCCTACTTCTTCTGTTTTTAAGTTTTAGATCTGCTTTTCCCCACAAATAGATGAACACAGCTGACCCTAATTTGCAAAGTGCATATGAAGTCCAATAATTAAGCATGGAAGAAACAATAAAGAAATCTGCGGTTGGCTAGGCTAACTTAATGGGTTGGAAGCTTATTAGCTGCAACTGTAAACCAGCCAATTATACTATAGCCTAATGTGTTGTACAGACCCAGTATCTTTGGTTGGTTATTTATTTATTTATTTAATTTAATTTATATAGCTGCCCATCTCACATATGTAACTCTCTGGGCAGCACACACAATTAAAATAACAAACAAAATCAGAACAATTAAAAAGAAAACCATTAAAATACAATTAAAACCATTAAACAAAACAAAACATGGGAGAGTGCATTCCAAAATGTACAAACAATGTAACCATTTTGCAGGCTCCATTCCCCAGGCATGATGACAAAACCAGGCTTTAAGGGCCTTCTGGAAGGTCAATAAAGTTGGGGCCAATTTCACCTCAGATGGAATGATGTTCCAAAGGGTGGCCAGAAAAGGCTCTCCTCTGGGGCCCTGCCACATGAAGCTCCTTAGCAGAAGGGACCTGCAACATGCCTCTCCTGCTGGACCTGACGGAACAGGTAGATGTAAACTGGGAGAGGTGGTCCCTCAAATAATGGTTAAAGGTAAAGACTCCCTTCTTCTGGAAGGGACTTTCAGGTCATAGACTTCCATCTGTAGGAACTCTAGATCTTCTGAAGAAGTATCCTCAGGAGACCAGGACAAGCATTGCAATTTAGTTATTGTTCAAATTTCTATCACTGCCCATCTCCCCCAAAAAGGGAGATGGCCCTCCAACATTCCAACATTCTGGAAAATCTTGCTTCTTTTTTGAGATGGCCCTCCTGAAGTTCTCCTCAATGAAGAACTTGGAGAAATTAAGCAGCATCCCAACTCTTAACCCCCATCTGGATGTTTACCAGCTGCTGTTCCTCAGTGTTAGAATGGAGTCTAGGCTACTGCCTGTTTCTTGAGCTGAGGTGTGCATGGCCCAAGCCTGAACAGCACTATTTGGAATGCTGGTCCAAAATTGATCTCCTTCCTTGCAGAGTTTTGGAGAGAAAGGAGGAGGAGGGGAGGGAGGGAGGGAGGACTGCACAGCCAAGTCTTTTCTCAGGCTAAGCCTAATCACGTCATGGTATCATTGCCATTTGCAAAAGGAGCAGCAGCTGACTTTCCTTGCATTGCACATGATAGCAGATGATCACACCCCCACAAAAAAAATCTGATATCAGTGGTATTGCTTAGTTCAAACAGCCCCATTTCCAGCTGTCATCCTGGAACACTACAGAAGACAATATATACACAGGGCATCAAAACTTATTCCTCCTATGCTTTATGGCAGGTCAGGAAACTCTACGAGACAGATTCATCAGCCTTAAGTTGCCTTCTCTTGCAGAGCCCATCTGGCTACACTTACTTCTCAAGCACCATGGGGTGGAAGGAATTCATCTCCTGATAATCAGGATATTGTTTAAGGTTTTTGTTTTGTTTTGGCCTGCTTTCTGTATAAATCAAACGTGAGTTATTGGTACCCCCAGCTGTTTTTCATCCCATAGAGCCTCCTGAGATAGCACCCCTCTTCCCTACCACAATTCACAATTCACCAGCTCAATTTTTCACTCCCCCAACACAGAACAATAAAACAGGTGTGTTAAATCTCTGCTTGGCGTAATATACCTAGTTTAGTATCTCCAGAAATGACATTCAGAAGTGAGAGAGAGAGAGAAAAAAAAGAGACAGCAAGAAACCAAAATAAATACTGGCCCTCTTCCCTGAATGATGTCACTGTGTTGCTGCCATGTTCTCAGTGGTCCTCAGTGGACCTCAGTAGCCCTGAGAAGTCGTCCCTCCACATGAAAACAAAACAAAACAAAATCCTGCACAATGTTCTGCCCTATTTTCTTGCTGCACAAGTAAGGGCAGAATTCGTTCTTCATTTTACATTTCCTAAACTTTGAAGATGCATGATTTAAAAAAAAAAAAAGTGGAAGAACTCAGTGGAATACTTGAATCTGCATTTGGCTATTGCTTGCTATTTTAAAGGTCAGAGAATATTCCATTTGGAGGAGCACAAGGAGAGATGGCAGTTACTATTTACAAATGAGCCAAGAATGGTGCATTCCATGTAATCCAAAATGGTATTAATTGGATTAACCTTGAAAGCAGCTGAAATCTGTCTCCCTCCACTATGGAAGGGATGCATCTACTGAGACTTATATTGTCTACCCATCAAGCATCATGCTGGTGTACAGTCAACGCCACTGGGTTATGTGAGAGAAAGTAAACATTTCAAGACTTAGATGAGCTAAAAGTACTAACTACAGGTTGCATCTCTGCATGAATTACCACTTTGGTTCTGCATCCTGGTTTGTGTATTCCACTACTGCAATTCTGTGTGGGATGCAACAGGAATGGCAAATCAATCCTCTTAAAGGCAGAGGAGTAAGAAAAAGAAGCATTTTTTGGCAGTAGAATGCAAGACTTCAGCTCTACCTTTTTTGAATATAGAAAATATAACTAAAGGATCAGACTTCTTACCCATTGGTGGGCACCTCAGTGGGTTTTCATGAAATGATATGGGCAGAAAAAATTGTTTTAAAAAGTCTTAAAAATTAAACATGGCCAACATCTCACAAGATCACCAAACATTTCAGGCATTTTTAATTTTGGAGATCAGTGGTCACTATCTAGTCATCTCAAGGAAATTATGGTTATCACAATATCAACCTCTGTGATTACTGCAAGTTCTTTTCCTGACCTAAAATTTAAACACAGATGCAGATTAAGTCCAGAGCAGAATGGCGTCCTCTGAAGTTGGTGGTAAGAACCCAAAAGTTAGGCCACCTCCTCAGAGGTGCCTTTCCCTAAGCCTGAGAAACCAAGAAGTTCTCACAATCCTGTATTAGCCCAATGGGGCTACTCAGAAGACCCCAGAGAAAATAAGTTGGCATCTGCAGGCCAGGGAGATGGCTTTGTAAGGTTCTAAGCCCTCCAAGAAAAGGATGGCACTGCAAGAGTGGGATGGGGGGGGGGTTGAACTAGAGGCAGATATTTATAGTTGCCCTTTAGCCCTTCTTGGAGAAAGTGGATCATTGTAGAGCTGTCCATGGTCCTGCAACCATTCACTGATGTTCTTTGTAGAACCAGCTATGGTTAGGAAACAACATTGTGCAAGCCTGATTTGGTGCACGCTATAAGAACTTACATAGAGAAACTCTGCATTAATTACCAGTAGGTTTCCAGGTACATCTCAAAGTGCTGGTTTTGACCAAAAAAGCTCTATATGGCTTGGCATCTGGGTATCTCCAAGATAATCTACTTCAAGTAGCTCCTTCCTGGACACCTTGAATGTCCAAGGCAGGATGCTGAGGGTCCCTTCTCGGTGAGAAATGTGGGAAACAGCAAGGAATGTTCTTTTGTGGTAGCACCTACCTTTGGACTACCACTGGAAATACAGGTGACAGTATCACCGCTGACTTCAGGCTCTCCAGAGGGACTTGGTCTTACATTCTTAATATTATTTTGATGTTGTTGCAGGCATCAATGTCCTCAGATCCTTGTATTGTGTTTATTACCCTCCACTGGACCTGTTCCAATCTCTAAATATACTTTTGGAAACATGGTGCCCAGAACTGTATACCATCTTCCAGATGTGGTCACAGAAATGCAGAGTAGACTGGAATAAAATCTTCACGTCTTCAACACAATGCTACTTCTGATGGAGCTCAGAATTCATCCTTCTAACATCTGTCTCAAATGGATGGCTTACATTCAGTTTGTTGTTAATGACCACATCCAAATCTTTCTCCAGTCCAGAGCCATTAACCCTCCATTTTATATGCATGCCCTTACATTTTTCCTCCTTGAATGCAATACCTTATAGTTCTCCCTGTTGAGGACCCTCAAGCTTATGATCAGCTAACTTGATAATGGAGTTGTCCACTGTAGCCCAGTGCTGCTGATGATAGTTGCTTTCCTCAACTTGGTGCCCTCTGGATCTGCTGATGTTGAAACTCCCATAAAACCTGATTCTAACACACAACATGCTAAACCCTAAATCTGGATTGACAAAACACAATTATTGTGGTTAGATAGTAACTTGCTACGCCTCCCCATACAGAACCATATTATGTCTTAATCTGATCCTTTGGCTCACACAATATGCTAATACGTTTCTTTGAGTTCCCACAACATGCTAGATCACAAACAACCTATTTTGACCAGGACTAGCAGATTATGTGAAGCAGTGGCACCAGCTTGAGAAAGACTGCACTCCTTAACTGGCAGTGTTTTTGGCACAGCGAGTCTAAAACAAAGATGTCAGCCATTGGTTTTTATTGCCCATAATACCATGGAACTTCCAGAGCATTTCATTGGTGTGGCAACTTTCAGCCCATTACTCCTTCACCATGTCTGTTAATTAGAGTGGGCTAAACTAAGTGTCCTTTTAGTAGGGTAGGGAACTAAAGAAAGAAAACAAGATAGTGGAGGAGTAAAACAGTGAGATAAAGAAGGCTAAATACAAGGAAATAGAAGTTTCCTATGGCAGCATTTTGCAAGTGATCTTCCAGAGACCTCTCCATCTACCATGAGAATTTAGTTTGTTTGTTTACTTATTTGTCCAATTTGTCCCCGCCCATCTCCTCCCTAGTTTAATCTTATTAGCAGAAATCCTGCCTTTCGTCAAACAGTGGCAGACTTGTGACCTTAACTGAAAATGACAGTCATTCAACACCTTTGATGGGTGTAGATGATCACGAGTAGCCTTAATTTTTGGTCTCTGTCTTCTCAGAAACTGGGCCACTTGGCCGAACAGTTTATTTGCACAGACAACATGGCCACTAGAAACCATGACTCAGTTGATTCTGAAACTCTCTTGTTTCTAAATGGGCAGAGTTAGGAATTATGATACAATTATCCTGAAAGGAGAGAAAACCATAAAGGATGCCCTCAAGAAGCAATGTAGAACAGGGTGTCCTCTTCTTAAAGGTAAAGGTTTCCCTTGACGTAAAGTCCAGTCGAATCCGACTCTAGGGGGCGGTGCTCATCTCCGTTTCTAAGCCTTGGAGCCGGCGTTGTCATAGACACTTCCGGGTCATGTGGCCAGCATGACGACTCGGAACGCCGTTACCTTCCCGCTGAAGCGGTACCTATTGATCTACTCACATTTGCATGTTTTCGAACTGCTAGGTGAGCAGGAGCTCTTGCTTCTGGTTTATTCAGTGCAATGTATTGGGAAAGAAATATCATACAGGAGCAGGAAATAACAAACATTTCCAAATGGGGGTGAAGGCTGAGGGCTGCTTTGGTCTTTACATTGCTGAAACAGTCTAGGTTAGTCATCTTTGGCTTTTATCATATGAGGACACACCTATCTGAAGACCTTCATAGCTTTCAGCCAACGGTTCCTATTTATGTGAAGGTCCTGCCCTTCCTCTGAGGTACTCAAAAGGGAAATACTTGGTTCTCATTTTCACTCTGTTGGGACACTTTGAAATCAATCCAGTAGAGAGATTGTGGCTGGTTTCACACATCAAACTCTACCTTTCTGGCAGTGCTTTTTGCTGGTTGAAGATTGCATTTGGTCTTTGAGTGGGGTGCTAGACTCCCCTCTCCAAAATATGAGTGGGACCGGGCCATGTAAGAATTTTGATTGAGTTAATTTACTCATGGCCAAAATTAAATTGAAGACAGCTTGGCTACTTTCAAAGCAGTTAATAGAGCCCCCTTTCTTAATGGGGGTGATGCCATCTTTGGAAAGGAGTATATCAATTCCCTGCTAAATCCTAGGGGGTAACTTACAGATTTGGGAATTCAAGTTTTTGACTCCTGAAGTATGCCATAATGGGTTTTGCTTGGTTTTGGTTTAATATGCTGTGTAAATCATAATTTATAGCTTATCGGGGTACATGACCCAGCCAAATGTGGTTTATTCAAGCAACTATAGTTTAAAAACATGGATTAATGTGCTGTGCATGCCAAATCAGGGCCTCTGAGACCTGATGATATATGATGCTTTATCTTGATAGATTAGAAAATTCCCAGTTTAAAGTATGGAATCCCTGATAGGTTAGGCCAAATTCGTGCTGGGCTGCAACAGAAAATCTAAATGCAAAACAGCACAGGACATCGTGCAGATGAGAAGCAAAAGCTGGCTAGAGGCTGAAGACCCCCTTTGGCAATGGATTTCCTGGTTGAGTCTCCACTGATGTCAGTATCCCCCTTGCACAACTTGCTTGACAGTAGCTAAAGCAATCAAACCCTAAGCAGGGTTGGCCTGTAAGGGACTATCATGTTCATTTCCCACAGTGCACTGGAAAAACTCAACAGTTGTGTTCCCCCAGGTCTCCAACATGGGGAAACCAGGACAGACATTATTGGTAGGCTATGAAAAAACACATGGGCCCCAGAACCTGCTAGAGGCATTCCACATCCATGCTAGGCCAGCTCAGAGACAGATACTTCTGTCAAGTGGGAAGACCCTTCATACATCTGACAAAGCTCTACCTTCTGGAAGTTTGTGCCAGAAAAAATCTGTTAGCCTTGAAGATGCTACAGGGAGCTGTTTTATATAGTCTGCAAAGTTTGCAGTCAGAGGAAAAAACGTACCTTGGATCCTGGGAAGTTAATTATGTTCTTTGTATTTGTTTTATTGCCTTTCTCTCTCAGATAGAGAGGGAAAGCCCTATGGCCGTGCTGACTCCCAGCGTCAATGGGCATGTCCCGGGCAAGCTGTCGGGTGGAGCATTATTCACAGCATTATTTATTGCTGTGAATCTGGGGTAACTGCTTGAATCAGAAATGGTGGTGACTCTGCCTGCATTAGGCCTTCAAAAACAATACTTCGCCTCACCCATGTGTCATGCATTCCAAGTGAATTTATTAGCAATTCTTGTTTTGACTGTTTTGCTCTTCCACAATTCTGGGTAACCTTTTTTTCCTCTGTAACCGTCAAGTTTCTAGAGAAAGGAGAGATGGGTGGGCCTCAGAAACGCCCAGGAGTGCAATGTACATCTAGTTTCTTTGAAGCTTGGAAACATAGGAGTGCAAAAGCGGATAGGCATGTGCCATTTCTAGCTTTCCTGCATTGTCCAGCCAGCATTTTGAAATCATGTGACTTTTTCTTCCCAGTCTCCTAGATTAACATGCATTTTATTTCTTTGGATTGTGGAATTCTTCCAATTCTGCAATTTTTGATCTGAACCATATATCAGTGGCCTCTCTCTGGCAAACAGTAGGGCTCGCTTCTGCGAAGAATCCTTCATAAGGAAACTTCGTTCAAATCAGCTACTTACTTTTATTTTGAACTGTTGTATGCTGCCTTTTGAAACCATGTTTCCCGGGATAGGGAAACTCTGCTCAAATGCCTTTTCTTCACTTTATCACATTATTGTCATATTCATTTGCATAGTGTTGATATCCAGGTTGACAACCTCAACCTTTATATTTTGTTGAGACCTTTGCTATGCTGTTCCACAGGGATCTAAGATCTTTTCACTGTCCATCTTTCCATCTTGTAGGACATCATCCAAGGGGGTGGGTGCAATTGAAGGGCTACCACCATGTCACTTCTTTGTACCTGACTGTTGTCAAGTAAATGTAAAATGTATCCTGCCATTTTACAGTATGTTTCCATTTTAATGCTATAGCTAGGACATCTTTGAAGTAGGTTAGTCATGGGATTTCCTCATTTCTGATTTGATCTTTGAGCAAAATCTTTAGCATTTCATTGCATGTTGGGTGACTCAAAGCTTTCCTGCATCAATGTTTTAAAAAAGAAATCAGACGTGTCCATGTAAGAAAGCCAGCCAACGGCTGTTGCTCCAATAACACCATGTCCAGAAATGGTCTATCTGTGATCTTTCTGGGGACAGGTGGAGAGATGACCCAGAGACACCTAGCTGGCTACTAGAAAGGATTTTGCATTACGCAATCAAGGGATTTGACCTTGATTGTCTTTAGTTTCTGTGTTTCTAACAGTAGCTTCCTTCCAACTCTCAAGTCAGCCCAATACTCAGTGAATGGACAGGCAGTCACTTTGCCTCATTTACCATCAAAGAGACTACTTTAAATCAACAGAAGGCTCCGCCGGGGGTTATTCTTAAGCAAAGGAGACTCAGAAGCTCGAGTGACATATGCTAAATGGCAATGGAATTAAAAAATGAAAGGGCCGTGCTACCCCACCCCACCCCAGTCAAGAGCTTATGTGGTTTTAAGGCAATCCCTCAACATCACATCAAGGTTTGCGTACGTGTGTGCCTGTATGTGGTTAAACATAAATTTGAAAGCTCCCCCTGATTAGCCAGTTGTATTTAACTACTCTTGTAATTGGGCTGTCATGTAAAAAACTAATTAAGGGCTCATTAGATTGGGGCCTTGTTCATGCAAATACAGCTCCCATTCCACTAGGTTGCTAACCAGGGCTCCATAGAATAATGACCTGGGGAGGGGGCTTTTCACAACTTTCCCCCTCCTTCCATATAATGCCAGTCATTTTCATTTAAGAAGGCCTTCTTTATCATCTCATGTTTCCTTTAAATGATAGAAATCATTTGAATTTCTATTAAATCTTATTTCTGTTCCATCTGTAACTTGCCAAACCTCCCCCTCTTCCTTTCCCCTTCCCCTTCCCCTTCCCCTTCCCCTTCCCTTTCTTCCCTCCCTCCCTCCCTCCTTCCTTCCCTCCCTGTCTCCTTCCTTCCCTGTCTCCTCCCTCCCTCCCTCCCTCCCTCCCTCCCTCCCTTCCTTCCTTCCACAACACTTTGTAAAAGATCTTTCATGCAGCTAATATTGGTTTTCCCAGAATGCCATAGTCCTTACATCCACTGCCAGCTTCCATCTTTCCCCAGAATGCCCAGCACAAATAGAAACAACAAACCTATTAAGGCACTTTGCTTCTACTGCACAGTTGTCCTGCAACAAAACTAAATTTTTAGTTTTTCTGTTTTATAGTTCAGTGACCTGCTCTGATAAATAGCGGTTGAATAAGTAATTTTAGAATCTAGATATAGCAGTGTTACTAATGTGACCTCTCTTTAGATGCAAACTGTATTACTTCAATTATTTCAAAATGTGACAGGCAAATGCTATTGTGTTGGTGACTACACAATACAATACAATACAAGACTAATTGTTGGTGACTTCAAAGAAGCTAAGCAGGGTCAGATGTGGTTACTACTTAGATGGGCTGCCATCAGGAATTCCTGGGGCTATAGACTACACTGGGAAGTTAGAAGAGGGGGAAAAAACAGTCCTAGAAGAAGACAATGGGAATGCATGTCCATCTGGCTGCCATGAAAATTAAATCAACATGTTAATGAGTTCACCAGGAGTTGAACTCAGTTCAAAGGAGACATTGCTAATTTCACAGACTGGGGTGGCTGGACTTCTGCTCTGAAGTCCAGCCCTGATAGCATAATTACTAGTCAAGTTCTGGAGATCCATCTCATCAAGACAAGGAATGACCCAGGCTTCCCCATCTTGATGATGATGGATTATATGCTCTACCATGTCTCTGTCACTTCCATCCACCTTGATTGACTCCATTCTGGAAGCTAATTAATAGGGTTAATTTTAATAGGCTCGATATCCACCATTCTCCCTATTCTTCTCAAAAGGAAGGGTATTAAGACAAGTTAAATCACCATAAAACAAAAGATGTATTCAGTGGTGGCTCACCATTTCTGGAACACCCTTCCAGAGAGGTGATGTTATGTTTGGGACCAGTGGCAGATCTCTTTTTCTCCTCCCAAGCATTTAACAACAAACAGCAAACTCTTTTTATAGTATTGTTATTGTCCAATTGCTTCTTTTATAGCTGTGATTCTTTGCAGTAGAAATCAACATTAAAATGCCATTAGAGAATAAAACAGTGCTACAGATCACCAATAGTACTGTTGCTATTAGTTTTTATTACTACTTTTGAGTGGCCGGACTTCTCTTTGTTAACTAAAAGTAGAGTGAATCTGTAAATTGAAGAGAATGAGAGAGTCCTGTTCCAGCACAGCGTTTTTGCCTATTTCTACATAGATGATGGCAATCTGGGGCATGTCTGTTGCAGCCACTGTCATTGGTTTCCAGCCTGGTGACTTAGATCACCATCTCCTTCCAAAACCTACGTAATTGGAAAGAAGGTATGCACTCTTCACTTTGAGTGGTGTGGATGGAGTGTTGGTTTAAGCAACGAAGCTTCATTTCTTCCTCGCCCATCAGCACAGCTCCTCAAGAAAGCTTTTCTATAAAGTGCACGGGCCCATAAATAACCAGCAAACTTGAGAATAAATACAGCTGAAAGCTGACAAAGGCCAGTTGATGAATGATGTTTATTTAATTTCTCATGTGTGGTCCATTATGGAGCCAATCACGGGACTTACTCTTGGCTTTCATGTCTGGGATCTTCCTTTTCATAGATCAACAATGGCAGGTTCCTCCCAGCCTGTGTCTGTCAAACCGAGAAGGGCTGGGTTGAGGATCAGGTGCAAGGACTACATGTTTTCAGAGGGGTAGATTTTTTGTTCGTTTTGAGTGCCTCCAGCTTTTAGATGCTGCACAAATCAAAGACTCATGGTCAGGTCCTGACAGGTCCAGCAACGCCATTTATGGTGGTCAAGTGACATTGTTAGGAAGAGGGCCATGTTAGTCTACGGTGGCAAAAATTCAGAAGGAGTCTGCTAGCACCATTTTTGACTAACAAATTTTATCAAAACGCTTCAAATTGTGTGAACGGCAGCTCACACTCTGCACATTTAATGAAGTGACCTGCAGCTCATGCAAGCTGATGCCTTTTCATAAAATTTGCTAGTTGGAAAAGTGGCTAGCAGACTCCTGATATCAAGTAGATGTTTAAGCCCATAGGTTCCAAAAAACTTAGCCAAGCTGTTGGATTATGTTGTTGTTGTTATGCTGTCAGTATAACTATTGTTATTATTATGTACTAATAATGATTATGTGGTTACTATTGTTGTTGCTATTTATTTATTTATTTTTTAAAAGATTTTTTTAATCCCACCTTTATTATGTTTATAAATAATTCAAGGTGGAGACAATACCTAATGCTCCTTCCTCCTCCTATTTTCCTCACAAGAACATGGTGGGTTGGGCTGAGAGAGATGATGATTCTTTTGACTTTGGAGGAAATGGAGGTATTGGAAATGAGTGTACTGCAAAGATTGGATTGTGAGATACTTATTATTATTATTATTATTATTATTTAAATTTATTGGCCACCCAACTCCAATGGAATCTCCAGTGGAGGGGAATTGACCAAATCTGAACTGAATCTGAATCTTGACCAAATCTGAATTGACCGAATCTGAACTGAATCTGAATCTTGACCAAATCTGAATTGACCGAATCTGAACTGAATCTGAATCTTGACCAAATCTGAATTGACCGAATCTGAACTGAATCTGAATCTTGACCAAATCTGAATTGACCGAATCTGAACTGAATCTGAATCTTGACCAAATCTGAATTGACCGAATCTGAACTGAATCTGAATCTTGACCAAATCTGAATTGACCGAATCTGAACTGAACTGGCCTTCCAAATTATTTTGAACTGAAACATTAAATTGAATTGATTCCTACCAAATCAGACCAGATATTTGATGACATCTGCATCCAGGCTAAAAGTCCTTTTGCCTTGGAATTCAAATAAGATTGACTCAATTCTGTGATTTGATTTAGAAACCAGAATTGCATCTATTTGGAGATTTAAATCAGTGATTTGAACAGGATCTGACCTAGTTTACTAAAAACAGCTATAAAATCAGAAAGAGGGAGGAAGAACAGAATTTTCAGGTTTCATTGTAAAAGAAATCATTTCTAGATGTTGGCAACGTAACAAAGATTAGGTTTTTGTTTTACTCGTGGAGATATTAGAACTTCCTTTGTTTTACATATTGCTTACTTCTTAAATTCCTTTTTCACAGCTGCTGTATTTTCAGTTATATTGTTTATATCATTTGGTTTTGTAATTATACGAGATTTTGCTACTTCTGCTAAGACAAAAGGACATAATCCTATCATCTTGTTTTTCTTTCTTATTGTGGATATCAGATGATGCACCCCAAATCTTGAGATTATACTATACAGATGGAATTGCTCCTGGAGAATCTGAAGACATTTACTGGCCATTACTCCAAATTTTCAGTGTGTGGGCAAAGGGCAAGGGGTAATCTGTAAGAATATTGTGAGAGACCCCTAATTTGAGGGCCAAGCTTTGGGGCTCAGCCTCAGGTCCTGCTAATAGAGACATCTGTTGAATCTGGCAGTTTCATCAGAACGATGAAGCTGGTGTTGCAATCTTGCACTGCTCCTTATGTTACCTGCATACACATCACAATGCACATAGGAAGGGGTGGAATTTGTGCTGCCCCATCGCCCCCTTGTTCCCTCTTCATGGATGCCCATGTCTGATAACTATGGGACAAAGAAGCTTTACAAACTTTTGTTGAAGGACATGTCTTCTAATAGAGTAGAAGATCTGTAGCTCAGGGTTGAACTGTGGAGTTCTTGGGGCTCTCTGAGCTTGGTGGTTGGCTTGCAGACATCTCATTACCCCACTAGGTAACCCTATCAGTGCAGGGGAGGGTGGGGTTTGCTCCCTGTTTATATGCAGTAGCTTGCCCGGCCAATGTTGGACGGGGTGTGGTTTTCTTCTTGGTAGTTCCTTGATCAGGGTATTGTTTTCCGTTTGATTGTCTGTCTGCTTGATTGTTTGTCTCCTGGGCAGTTCCTTGAATCTGATGTTTCCATGAACTCATAAAAAACCAGTTCCAACAGAAAAGAATATTTGTAGCTCAGGCTTGACCTGTGGAGTCCTTGCTGCTCTCTGAGCTTGGTGGGTGGCTTGCAGATGCTTCATTACCTGACTAGGTAACATCATCAGAGCTAGTGAGTGTGAGGTTTGCTCCCAGTAGCTTGCCCTGCCTGTGTTGGTGGGGCATGGTTTCCTCCTTGGCAGTCCCTTGATTTGGGTATTGTTTTCCACTTGATTGTTTGTCTGCTTGATTGTTTGTCTCCTGGGCAGTTCCTTGAATCTGATGTTTCCATGAACTCATAAAAAACCAGTTCCAGCAGAAGAGAATCTCTGTAACTCAGGCTTGAACTGTGGAGTCCTTGGTGCTCTCTGAGGTTGGTGGTTGGCTTGCAGACGCTTCATTACCTGACTAGGTAACAACATCAGTGCTGGTGAGTGAGGGGTTTGCTGCCTGTTGACAGCAAACCCCATAATGACATGGTCTCATTATACTGTTTTGTCTCATTCCCAGCCCATCATAGAAGCAAATTATATTAATCCTTGGCACTTTCTAAGTTGCTAAGGAGTGTTTTTCCTCTTCTCCTGAATCAATCCTTGCAGAGGACATGATATGGCCATTTTTGCTAACCGTGAGCTTGCTTATCTCTTTCATTGGGACATTCTGAATGCCCACCCATTAAAAGCAGCAGCTTCCCCCCCCCCCTAAAGATGCTAGTTGTTCCTAAAGACATATTTCTAGGATCTCTCTCTCTCTCTCTCTCTCTCTCTCTCTCTCTCTCTCTCTCTCTCTCTGTATTTGTGTGTTTGAGATTACTTTTCAGACCTTCTTTCAATTTCTGGTCTTTGTGGCTTAGATTTGCTTTTTAACAGCCTTTCATCCATTTTTAGTGTATGCTCATGTAGGTGCATCTGGGTGCCTTCTTGAATATATTTGGAGGGAGAGGGGACAGGTAGGCAATAAAAGAAAAAAAAAAAGAACGGTTAAAAATGTAACAGTTGCCTAGATTGTTGGCACATGTTATATGCTGAAGGTTTAATGGCTTTAACAGTAAATTAAAAGATAATACACCACATTGTTTATGGCAGCTTAAAGGGAAGGATCATTAAAGGGGGGCAAATTGTGCAATAAATTATCCATTGGTTATACTTATTTGCCTTCATGTATTATTCTAGCCTCTGGGCGTTGGGGATATGTTCTCTTTTTTGACTATTTTTTTTTAAGCTTCAGGGAATCCTTTTGATTCTGATGGGCCTGTAAACTGGATTTTGTCAGACATGGAGGAGCCTTGGGGGATAATGAGAATGAACAGGCAAGGTTGACTGTTGCTGGTAGAGAACTTCACTTTTTGTGTGTGTACATGTGTGTCTATGTCTGTAGGGAGCTAGGGGACTGGCTGGTTGGTTGAGATGAGAAACCAGATGGTGCCTGTTCCATGCCCCATATCCAACTAGACCATTGTTTCTCAACCTTAGTTGCTGGTTGGGGAATTCTTGGAGCTGAAGTCCACACACCTTAAGGTTGCCAAGGTTGAGAAGCATTGAACTAGACCATCCATTGAATCTTTCTTCAATTCTAACATTGAAATTATTGCTAGCTGCTCTGGGGTCTGCAGCTTAGGAAGAGAAAGGGAGGCCAAAGGGTATTTAGAATGTCTTTATTTACAATATTTATACAGCTGTACAGCTCAACACAATGTGTCTCAGGGTGGCGTACAAAAATCATTAAAGCAGAACACAAAAGAAAGGAGTAACACAAAGTACTAAGACAATTCAGTTGCAATCATGGCCATCAAATGTTGGTTAGTTCACATGGTTCTCTCTTCAAGCACTTAGGTGCCACCTCTCTAAATATGCATCAAAGTCCTTTGCCTTATGGGAGAGCTTGCTCTGGTTCCTCATGGGGTATTGTCAACCTTGAGAGGTAGTCCAGACAAGAAGCACACTCAGAAGAACTAGCTCTATCTTTGCATTAACAGAATCTTGCAAGTCTGAAAGGACATCTCCCCCCTCTTGCTTTTACAGCCCAAGAAACTAGGGAGGGTCCCTTCTGAGATGTTTGCCACATTTTCATTCCTTCTGGGGCCTCAGCTGCCTCTTATCTGACTGGTTCCTAGTCTGAAGCTCTTCCTCTTGTCTCTCAAGGTCATTCCCACAAAGCACTACAGATATAGACTTCCCAACCAGAGACATTTGTAACCTGAGGTTCTCCTAGTTTGCTACATCAGCCTCCACCAGAAATTATGGGTGGAACAGCACTTCCATGAAAGAGAGAGGAAAGGCATTTGGATAGACAAATAAAAACACCATCAAATGGCCAGGTGGAAATGCAGCTCAACCCTGAACCTCAAAGCCAGGTCCCTGAGCCTCTCAGAGCCACATTATCTCTCCTAATACAGCCACAAGGTCATCACACCAGCATGGTGTCTTCCTCCAGCATAAATATTTATATAAGGCCGACCTCTGGCTGCTGCATTTTCCTTTTATTTGATTTCTGCTGCCTTTCGTGTCTGGCAGCTCATGCCGCCGTCTTCAGGCCTTCCGTCTGCCAGAGGAAATGGGGCGTGAGAGAGGAGTGGGAAGGGAGAAGAGGTTGTCATTTGGGCAAAACAAAAGCTTTATAGGGCAGTTGTGGGGAGGGAGGGGGGAAAGGCAGAAAAAAAATCGTTTCATAAAGCAGCATTGCAGGGGGAGTTGAACGCTGGTCAGAAGAAAAGCCACCGTCAAAAAAGGCCTTTGTTGACTCTGTGTGCAAGATAAAGTCCCTTCAAAGCTGACCTTGACTCTTGATAAATTTATGGAAGATCTCCATGTACTTTTCTTGGCCAGAGTATGAAGTTGTTTGCTATGTCTGCTTACTTACTCCTGAGATGTTTTAAGACTTGCCCGGTGAGTCTTGGAAGGGCCACGGGGGTGTCCAAAAATTCAAGAAGGTGGCTGTGCCTGCATGATCAAAGCCTTGCCCCTTTTTAAACAGGGGTGTGCATGCCACACTCACAAGAAAGACATGGAGCTTTGAATATGTGACCAGGGGCACCTTCTTGACCTTTTCTGCCCACCCCTCTCTGGATGCCCCTGGCCCACATAGAAAGTCTTGGTGTGTGATGGAATGTGAGGGTGGCCTTGGAGAACAGAGGGAAGGGAGGGAGGAGCCCGAAGCTGCCTAATGGACGGAGAAAGAAACTCAGGAAGTATCCGCCTTAACTTATCAGGCTGTAAAAAGAGACGGTGGGAGACTTGGACTTTCAGACTTGCGAGATTCTGTTAATGGAGCCTTAGAATAAAGTAGAAATAATTCATTTAGTTGTGTTTCCCGCCCGGTTTGCCTGGAAGGGCTGACATGATGAGAGGCACAGGGAGTAAATTCATGTCTGATCTCACTGTCCACAGACTTCCAGGAGTGTTGACGGGGGAATCAAACATATTGTCATGTTCACTGTTTCAGTGTAGTTCATACATCGTAACGTTTCCCATGCCATGGCGCCGACGCCCGTTTCTGTTTGGGAGGGAGCTGCTGTGAGACCTGGTACCAAGCTCTGTATGTGGAATCAGGAGAATGGAATGTGTCTGGGTTAGTTTCTCTGCTCAAGGACTTTTCCCACAGACCATCAGGAACTGTTAGGAGCACCTGGGATGGTGGACTTGGGAAGATTCTACGGGGGGAGGGATTCCATTTGCACCGAAGGTTTTTAGTTTGAATTTGCCGCGCTTTCACCATTCTCAGCTTTCTTTGCGATCCTGCATGCTGTTCTTCAATGAATCAGATATCTTTGAAACCCTGCTTATGAGTCTGATGTACATTAGAATAGGCAATCCTTACACATATCAAGAGGGCAGCCACAAGCACGCGACTGAAGCCCCAACTTTTTAATATATATTGCGAGGCATGTAAAAAAGGGCGGGCTTTTGATAATATGGCTGTGGCTGCCATCTTGATTTTTTTTTTAACTTCCTCTCTATGGGCTCCCTTTCAGCCTTCCTGGGACTTTCATTTCTCCAACTTTTTAAAGATTTTTCATCATTTCCACAGGCTTTGTGAAGGCACCCTGGTCTACTTTTAGCTTTCATGCTTCTTCAGAGATGGCTCTGTGTTTGCCTCACAGAAGTAATCCATCTTGGATGTTGGCTGAGCATAAATTACCATGGAGATAGTTTCCCTCTGTTTCCTTGGATCTTAAAACTCCGATTTATCATTCCTGGGATGTGTCCTCCTGCCGTGCTCACAGTCTTGATATTCTCAGCCCATTCATCTCTGCCACACGAATGGCTGAAATTTTCAAACACGCACCGCAATTTTGTTACGATGGCCTGTGAACCTTTTCCTGATGCCAGACCACTGCTATGCCAAATGGAGTAAGTGGCGCTCTTTAAATCACATTCTGGCTTCCCTCACTCCCACGTTCGAAAGAACAGTAGGCCACTATGGCCACAGGAGTTGATAAATGCATGAATATTGGCATCACTCTCTGGCAACAGGCTTAGTTATAAGTATATTTATAGGAGTAAGCAATTCAGCTTACTTTTTCCTTTTTCTAAGCTTAAATCCAGCTTACTTTATAAAATGCACAAAAACAAGTGTATCTTCCTTCCTCCCTTCCTCCCTTCCTCCCCTCCTCTTCCCTTCCCCTCCCCTTCCCTGCCTCCCTCCCCTCCCCTCCCTTTCCCTTCCCTTCCCTGCCTCCATGTCTCCCTGCCTCCATGTCTCCCTGCCTCCCTCCCCTCCCCTCCCTTTCCCTCCCCTCCCCTTCCCTGCCTCCCTGCCTCCCTCCCCTCCCCTCCCCTCCCCTCCCCTCCCCTCCCCTTCTCCCTTTCTTCCCTCCCTCCCTCATGCAAAGACAGTATAATTGAACCCAGGACATTCCAATGCAACCTCCTTGGTTGACTCATTACTGATTAAGTACATCCTGGAGAACAAATTTCTTTTCCATCAAGTTGATGGAAAGAAGACAGGAGGAAAACAAACAAATAAAAAGGACTATATTTTTGGTGCAGTCCTGATTCAATCAGAGCCTCGTGTGGCACAGAGGGGTAGGCGGCAGTATTGCAACCAAAACTCTCCCCATGACCCAAGTTCGATCTCAGCAGAAGCTGGATTCTCTCTCGGGTAGCCGGCTCAGGTCAACTCAGCCCTCCATCCTTCCAAGGTCAGTAAATGAGCACCCGGCTTGCTGGGGAAGGGGCCGACTGGGGAAGGCAGTGGCGAACCACCCCGCTCCATAGTCTGCCAAGAAAATGTCGCGAAAGTGGCGTCCCCCCAAAGGGTCAGACATGACTCCGTGCTGGCACAGGGGACCTCTCACCTGATTCAGTCGCTCTGTGAGAGATCGGGGGGAGGCCGGAAGAGAGAACATAGATATAAACAGTGAGGAGACAAAGGGTGAATATGGTGGCAGCCTATCTCATAAACAGCCACTTGACCCAGGTGGGGAGAAATTTGGCATTTCACAGTATTCAGACAGATCCCCAGGAATGAGCCTGGGAAGTTTCCTTTCCGAGATTCAGTATTTAACGTTCAAGAGCCCTTTCTGAAATCTGGGTAGGTCTTGCTTCTGTGCTTGAGCCCAGAGGTGTGGAGCTTGACGCGTGATTTCTCGCAAGGCCGCTAACCATATCCCGCATGCTTATGGAAATGTCCCCCTCCGAGCCATGCTGTTATGGTGGAGTTGGAAACAAACATTTGTTTTTCTGTATTGTCTGGTCTACGACGGCATGGTCTTCCTGGACTTGTCGGTTCGTGTCAATGTTTCCAGGCTGGGTCTGGGGGCCTGGGAGGACCCGTTGTGGCAGAAAGCTTTACCAACTGCTCCAGTGTTTCTGGCCAGCTTCGCAGTGTTGTCAGTTGCTTCCTGCTTCTCCCATAGCTTCTAGGTTTCTTGGCTGTGACATCTGTAGTGATGCGCTCCGACAGAGGGAATATGCACCACAGCAGCTGCAGCTCTGTGCTTGGGAGACATTGTGTTCTATTGACATCAGGCTGAGAAATGGCAATTAAGGGTACAGCTGATTCTCCTCCTGCTCCAGCATCAGGAATACTGGGGTAGGGATGGGAAGAGGTGTGGAAGAATGTGGAGAAGCGGCAGCAATAATCACAATGTCGTTTTAGGCGTTGTGAAAGATTGGAAGGTGGGATTAGCAATCGTTCCTTACTCAATAAGAATTATGAACCAGACGCCCCTGGGTCACTTGTTCAGCCAGGAATTTATGATCAGCTCAGTTATTATTGCTGTTTCTCTATGTTGTAGGTGAGGCAGTCCTCGCTTAATAACTATTTGTTTAGTGATGATTTGGACTTAAGACAGTGCTGAAGAAACCAATGGGCAACCATGTGACCATGATCTGGGCACTTGGCAACCGGTTCTCATTTATGACTCTGGCAGCATCCCATGGTCACACGATCACCATTTTCAACCTTCCCGGCCGGCTTCTGGTAAGCAAAATCAATGAGGAATCAATTTACTTAATGGCCATTTGGTTTGCTTAACACCCACAGTGATTCACTTAACGACCACCACAAAAAAGGTCATAAAATTGGGTCAGATTCACTTAATGACCCCTTTGCTTAGCAACCAAAATTCTGGTCCCACTTGCAGTCGTTAAGTGAGGACTACCTGTATATAACTCAGTGGCAGTAGGTACCTGTTCAGTCTATGATCTGCTACTGCAGGAAGGACTAAGAAAAGTTCTTGAAATCCAGGCAAGATGATGATGATGATGATAGAGCAATGGGACAACTCAGGAGGGAACATTTTCTATATCCTTAGCTACTTCTTGCTCACCCAGTACAACGCTGTCTCCCCCCTGCCCCACAACAATCTTATTATTGGGCACAGAGCTTTCCAGCAAGTGCTATTTTTAGAAAGAGAGAAGTCAGAAATACTAGAGGATCTATGGCAACTTCCCCAAGACCTTCTACTAGATCCTTATTTACCTCTTTAGATCTATAGCACTCTGTCCAGAATCGTGCTGGAAATCCAGAGCCAGGCTGAAGTCTGGGCTGGTGAGAGGTCAGAAGTGACTGCTAACCCGGTCAATTGGCCAAGGCCTATTTTCCAACCTAACTGTCTGGAAAAAGAAACCTGAAGAATTCTCACCTCTGCTGCACTTCCAGTCCCATTCTGTGCTCCAGCCATTAAAACTTGAAATACAGTCTAGGACATAAATTTTCACTATTAAATATACAAGGGCTCGCTGCAAAGGGTTAGCCTGGTGCCAGAGCTCGCTGCTTGCACTTATTAATAATTACTAAATTGGAGAAGACGCAGGCAGGGGAAGAGAAGTTTTCATTGCTTTGCCCACCAGCTGAAGTTTTATTTTTCTCATCTAGATTTTCTCCTGCTGAGCAGCAAAATGGGCATTCAGAGCTTAGCCACGTTGCCTGATGGACAACTAACCATGCAGCCAACTGGGGGAGAATTTTGATACTCTTTAGTCTCTGAAGGGCTGTTTTTCCTCTTGCTTTTTTTTTTAATGCTTCAGGGGTTTAGTGCCAAAAGCAATTGTGATTTACACTCTGTGCCTTTCCAGTAGCAAAATGGTTTTGATTAGAGGCACACATATCATGTTTATTAAGTTTTGCATGAGCAAATCCAAGGGGTCTGACTGGGGCTCCCTAAAAGGTTCCGAGATTTACACTTCCTTCTACAGGACTGGATTTTGTTTTAATCTCTTGGGGATTTATTGACTTTCAATTAGAATTCTGAAGTAGTGTTTGCTTGGTCCTTAATTCATACAAGGCCCTGCTTCAGTTTCATTAGGAAGGTCAAAAATTGGGGAAGTGCAATTGCGCTTTGATTAGGTGGTGGAAATCCAACCCTGTAGTAATTTTGAATCACATATACACCGAAGAGGGAAGACTTCAGGAGGTTCAAATCAACACACCACAAAGAGGGTTGTTGAATCGTAAACTGTTTTTGATTTGAACCTCACCTCCACATTACAAGAATTTAGCTCGGTTTTTTAAAATCACCAAATGGTTCAAACCCTGATGGAACTGGAGGGAAGACACGGATTTTCTGTGGCTTTAAAAAGATGAACCGGTGCAGTCGTATCATCAAATGTTTTTTTGGTAGATGGCTCATATTGCTCTGGTATATTATGGATGGCGCAGCATTTTCCTTCTAAAATCATTCTTGATTGGAAGGAAAGCAAGGGTTTCATTTGCATCCTGTTGCTGTTCAGAAATCAACGTGCCCAAAGCATTACTGGATTTAAACTCTTACTGAGATCTGTGGAATAAGGTCCCAGATCAAGCAACATTTGGCTTAGTCTCCTTTTTACAAAATCCATTCTGCCATGGCTTCTTGCGACTGTTGATGGGTCTCTCCTATTTTCTCCCTTCTGGATTTATGGAAGGAAACCTGAATTTAGAAGTATCTCTTTACCATGGATGGCACATCACATTCCAGCAGGAAATTAAGAGTTTATGGGTAATGCCAGGTCATGTGAACACAAATTAAATTTGGAATTAAATGTGGAAGAGAACACCCAGAAAAATAGACGATGACTGCCCAAATACTCTGAGATAGCAGATAGTTATCTGATCAATTCTGTACTGAAGACTGTGACCATCCATAGCTAATGGTAGCCAAGGTGAACCAAGTTGCGGTCCACAATTGTTTAATATCTCTGATTCTGTCTTCAGTGACAGATTCTTGGATTGTGATCAGAAAAAAGAATCCACCCTTGTCTAAAAGACTGTCCTTCTGCCCTAGTTGGCACAAGTCTGGTAGATCTTTGGAAATAGTCGTTCCCAATGGTGGATTCTCTCTCGTTCTCCTTCCCCCCAAATGGATTTCTCTTGTTAATAAGGAGCAGCCAGACTGTAATCAATAATTACAGTTACTTAAAGCAAATCTTATCTTTTGATTGAATGGAGCTTGATGGAGGGTTCCCTTTCTCTTTTCTGTTTTTCCATCTTCCTGCATATGAGTTACAGGTATTCCTCGACTTACGACCACAATTGGGACCGGAACCGCCATCTCTGAGGCGGTTGTTAAGTGAGTCACACCCAACTTTACAACCTTTTTTGCCAGGGCCTTTAAGCAAATCACTCCAGTCATTAAGTGAAACATGTGGTTGTTAAGGGAATCCGGCTTCCCCCATTGATTTTGCTTATTGGGGCTGGGAAGGTTGCAGATGGCAATCATGTGACCCCAGGATGTTGCAACCAGTTAATGCCGGTTGCTAAGCACCTGAATTTTGATCACATGACAGTTGTAAATGTGAGGACCAGTTGTAAGTCACTTTTCCCAGTGCTGGCCTAACTTTGAACGGTCGCTAAACAAACAATCATAAGTCGAGGACTACTTGTATATATGGTTGTTGAACTGCAGAAGTGGGAAGCAGTTTCAACATCTTAATCTGGTTCCCAGAGAGGGACCCATAACCCACCTTTGACTGGAAAACTCTAAGGAAGAGAGCAGGTATCCTGTTCCACTGAACGGCTATTTTTATAGTGTAATTCATGCTTGAGTTTACCTTGGGTCACCAGGGATAAAGATGGTGGGTCATAGTTTATATTAATGGTCTAATTCATAAACATTTTTTTTACAGAACCAACAAATGATTAACAGATGTTTTGCAACTGGAGTGCATATGTTGTAGATGGCCACTAGAACATCTGGAGAAGTTCTTTGAGATGACTTGTAAAACTTCATTACAAGGAATATGCTCGTTCAGTAACCATCGATTAACTGTTTATGAAAATATCAGCTAGCCATCTGTTGTTCTGCTTAGAAGGAAAACATACTCCAACACAGCTTGGGTTTGATCCAGTCAGAAAAACCATGTAATTTGGTCCTCTAGGGAACGATCTAACTTTATAAAGTAGTTGCATGCTTAAATATCAAGATGGTATATTGATGGGGGAAAGCTACTGAGTTCAAGAGGGGTTCTCTCCCAAATTTATTAGCTTTCTTTAAGCAACTCTTTTTTCTGTTCACATGGCAAATACAATAACATTTAATACTGTTAGACATCATAGCTTTATTTTATTAATAGCATTCTGCTTTAGATTTCTATCATGCCTTTCTACATAAACAGAAGACACAAACATAAAGGCAGATTAATAAAAATAAACTTACAAATTTAAAGCATATTTTAAAATACATAAAGAATTGGAGGAGTTACTTAGGCTGTTCAGGGCAGAAATCCAACTTAGTGCATCCCAGGGTATTAGCTGTCCAGATCCTGCTAAACATATCTGGTGTAGGGAAGGTCACAATTTCCCTTGGTAATTGGTTTCACTATCAAACTACTCCTAATTGATTGACTGATTGATTATGTGCCTTCAAGTTGTTGTTGACTCTTAGCAATCACATAGATTTTCTTCATGATGATCTGTCCCTAACCCGGTTTTTCAGGTCCTCCAATGGCACAGCCATCAGCACTGTAACTTAGTCTGGCCCCCTTGCTGCTCATCCTCTTCTTCTCTTTCCTTCCACCTTTCCCAGCATTAGAGCTTTCTCTAGAGAATTAGCCTTTTGTACAATATGTCTGAGGGACGCGGTGGCGCTGCGGGTTAAACTGCTGAGCTGCCGATCGGAAGGTCGGCGGTTCGAAACCGCGCGGCGGGGTGAGCTCCCATTGCTCGTCCCAGCTTCTGCTCACCTAGCAGTTTGAAAACATGCAAATGTGAGTAGGTCAATAGGCACCGCTTCGGCGGGAAGGTAACGGCGTTCCGAGTCGTCATGCTGGCCACGTGACCCGGAAGTGTCTATGACAACGCCGGCTCTAAGGCTTAGAAACGGAGATGAGCACCGCCCCCTAGAGTCGGACACGACTGGACTTTACGTCAAGGGAAACCTTTACCTTTACCTACAATATGTCTGAAGTAGGATAATTTGAACATGGTCATTTGTGCCCAGAGTCAGAACTCTGGGTTGATTTGTTCAATCATCCATTGGTTTGTTTTCTGGGCTGTCCATGGTATTCTCAGGCGTCTTCTCCAACACCGACGTTCAAAAGCACCAATATTCTTCCTATCTTGCTTCTTCAAAGTCCAATTTCACTTCCATAGAGTGTCACAGGCAAATTGCTCTTACTCTTATGTTTTTCCCAATCTTCTGAAGGAATCTGTCTCCCTGTAGTGTAAGACAATCATTTCATGTTCTGCATTCTGGACAACTGAGAACAAATATTCTGTTCAGGTATTTGAAAATTATGATGATGATGTCCTCTTTGGTGTGTTAGAATGTCCTCCCAATAGGCTAAACCTATCCAGTTCCTACAGTCTCTCTTTAAAGGATGTGGTTTCTTCTCATAATCAAGCTAGAAACCGGGAGACCCTGAGTTCTAATACTGCCTTGGGCACGATGCCAGCTGGGTGACCTTGAGCCAGTCACTCCCTCTCAGCCCTAGGAAGGAGGCAATGGCAAACCACTTCTGCAAAACCTTGCCAAGAAAACTGCAGGGGCTTCATGTAGTCCCTAGAAGTCAAGAATGACTCAAAGGCAAAGAGGCTGGTGTAGTGGTTATAGGCAGCAGGCTAGAAACCAAGACTCTGAGTTCTAGTCCTGATTTAGGCACAAAGCTAACTGGGTGATCTTGGGCCAGTCACTTTCTCTCAGCCCTAGGAAGAAGCAGGCAAGGGCAAACCACTTCTGAAATCTTGCCAAGAAAATGGCAGGGACTTGTCCAGGCGTTGCCAGAAGTCAACACTAACTTGAAGGTGTGTGCACACACACACACACACACACTCCTTATATTCCTTCTCAGAATGTCTTCCAGTTTGTCTGAATCCTTCAAGTATGATACCAGAAGTGGTGGTGGGTTCTCACCCACAGCGAATCTCATAGAACGATAAAATTCAAGGAGATATATCTCAACTTTCTTTCTAGAAGCAGAGAGAATCAGGAGGAATTGCAATTCTAATTGGTTGATAGAAAAGGTGAAGACCACACCAAGTCTTTGAGAATTTCATGCCTACATTTCAGGGCCAGGGGGTGTGGGCAGGTAATCACCAAAATCCATTTCCCCACTATCAGATAGAATAAGAATAGCCTGGGAGACGGATGCTGAAGATACATTACTATTAGAAATAAATAGCCTTGGAAATCATAATGATTTGGATAAATAAAGCATGTGGGATTATGGTAAACAGTTGCTTTTTTTCTTAACCGAAGGAGAAAACTCCAAACGCTTCTGCATTTAGGAATCAATTGTTCCCTGACTTCTTTCTGCGCCGCCTTCCCTCTTTGGCTCTTATTTTAGACTGCTTGGGACAGAGATAAAAATAGCACAGGGTTATCAGAGGAGGTGACATTTCATACAATGGTGATCAGAATGTTTCCAGATTTAAAGTTTGGAAGAAGGAAGAGAGCTACAATGGTAGCAAACTTTGAGCCCAGAAAATTAGAATGGCTTCCTGGATTTGGGAAAATTATGAGCTAGAGAGAGAGGGGTGGGGGGTGGGGAAATACTATCCCCACAAGGAAACCCCCAAACTTTATTGCCAGTGGATCAGAGGTGTTAAAATTAGAAAGCTTTGTGTAAAGATGGGTGTGCGTTTCTGCCTTGTGTTCCCTTCCCACCCTCTTCCACCTAGATCCCAGTGCACAGAATTAAATAAAAGTAGACAATAGAAGGGTGGAGGGAATTTCCACCCACCTCTGGATTACTTAAGTCTACATTATTTTTTTTTTAAAGTTTGGCATCCACTGACAGTAATACAGTGCACAAACTATTCAGTATGTTCTCAGGATATTATTTATTTTTATTGATTATTCAATTTTAATTACCGCCCGTCTCCCCCAAAAGAGGGACTGTGCCTACAACAACAACAAGGTTGTTGTTTTGGGGAAAATAGGAGGAGGAGGAGGAGGGAGTATTAGGTATGTTCACCACCTTGAGTTATTTATAGAAATAATAAAGGCGGAATAGAAAATGAAATAAATAAATAAATCCCCAGCAGCCTTACCTGCCATAGTGCAATGATGCATGAACTGAATCCTTTAGGCAGCACCTCTTTAATGCAACTTTGAAAGCAGCTGCGTCTTCTTTTGGGCTTCTGTGCGGGAAAAAAAAGACAGCTGCTTTAATGACATAACAGAAAGTTGCTGCGTTAATGTGAGGTCTGAAGCACTTCCTGCAAAAAGTTTTTGTAGCATGACAAACCTTAAAGAGAGTTATGCATGTCAGTTTAATAAGACAAGTCCTGGAGCCAGTGGCAAAATGATTTCAGTTTTCATCCCACCTTCCTGTAGATGTGGCCTTGAGGAGGCGGCTGCTGTTAAGTATTTTTATGTTGATGGTTGGCAACTTGCCTCCAAGACAGATTTGTCTTTTGAAGGTGCCAGAAGCCAGCAAGCTTGCATATCTGGACAGAGGGAATAGACCTCGAGGAAATGGATGAGCGGTGCTGACAGAAGAAAAGTTATCCAAATCTCCATCTTCCTTGTGGGACTGCTTAATCCATACTGACTGGGGACTTAGGAAGCCAACAAAGAATGAGGTAAATGAAATGGCTTCAGGGAAAGAAATCCAAGTGTGCTCTTGCCCATCAGGACTCTTTGGCCAGAAGAGAGCAATTTTGGGGAGATATGAAAACAGATGTCATATTTCATACAAGGTCTCCATCTGCTCGTGTTTGCCCATCCCTTGGGCTAAGACATAATATGCAAAAGAGAGCTGCCTTGGGCTTATTATGCAGTTATAAAGCCAATGCTTGACATCATGAAGCTACTGGAGGCAACATACTCAAGTTTCGTTGGTTGGTTTGTTCCCCCCTATTTGATTAACTCAGGGGTTTTCTTAGCTTGGCCCTGGAGCACAGAGCAGGTGACAAATTCTATTTTTATTCCGTTTTCATAGGGATCCTACAAAACCATTAATCTGGTCAACTCAGGTCCCTAGTTCCCCAACCTTGGGCCTTTACAGCAATTGCAAACTTGATATTAGTACCTATTAGTACTGATGCTTGGGGGACTCTGGGCAGTTTACAACACAATAAACAAATTTAAACCATAAAGCATAGATCACAATACAAAATATCATTATAAATAGATAAATATATGAACCTTGTGGCAAAAAGCTCTCATTCAATGGGGAGGGCACTACGGTGCCAACCACCCCCAGGAAGAGCTATTGCCCTTCCCATCCCAAGCAAGGTGGCAGAACCAGGTTTTTAAATTCTTCTGGAAGTCTGGGAGCAAAGGTGCCCGCCTCACCTCCGGGAACAAGCTATTCCAAAGGGCAGGTGCCACTGCAGAGAAGACTCACCTCCTGGACCCCGCTAGATGAAATTCCTTTGCTGATGGGGTCCGTAGCATGCCCTCTCTGCTTGACTGGGTGGGACGGGTTGATGTTATGGGGATGAGATGGTCCCTCAGGTACCCTGGCCCCATGCTGTGTAGTGTTTTAAAGGTGATAACTAACACCTTGAACTGGACCCCGAAGTAAACTGGATATGAAGGGGCTATGAAGCCAATTTTAAAGGTTAAAACTCAATATTTCTATTTTGTGGGCCAAGGTCTCAAATTCAGTCCTGGGCATTTCTGCCCCCAAGGATCAGAAGATTTTATCTATTTTTATTTATTTATCAAACTTTATCACCGCCTATCTCCCTCCCAAGGAGGGACTCTGGGCGGTTTACAATAAAAAACAAAACTAAAATTCAGAACAATTATAAATACAATAAATACAATAAAAATAAAAATGTGATGGAATCTAGATGGCAGAGAGTTCTTTACCAGTCCATGAGTGTAATAGGTCCATCGAAAATCACTCTAGGGTGCTAGCCACCCCCAGGCGTGGCTATTCCCCCTCCCGTTCCAAGGCTGCTGGGGGAATGGGGGAATCAATGTTTTTGACATTGGGGGATTGACGTTTTTGACTTGAATCCCAACAGAGCACCCTCCCTCATCCAGAGGGTGAGAAAATTCTCACTTTCTTTTCTATCAGAAGAAAATTTTAATTTGCAGGGGGAGGGATCCAAGGTTACAAAGGGTATGATCAGGGTCACAATGATGTTACCGAGTGGGCAGAGCTGAACCGTACTACTTGTTTTCAGGAGATGATCTGGAGAGCTTTTAATATGCAGGATGGATGCACTGAGGAGACAGTTTCAGAAAAACATGTCCCTGAGTTTTGTGATGACAATGGATGGAAGCTTTGGGGTCTGCTAAAATGGGGATCCCAATGGAGTATGCAATGCCAGGCAACCTTGGTGAAGAAACTGTGATGGGATAAGATATTTTTTGATGTTTGGTAGAAATGCCTTTTATGTACTAGATGGGTTGACCCCAACCTAATTTGACCGTACTGAATGTTCAAACATTTCCCTGCACCTTGACTTAAGACTTCCTTTGTCTTTAGAAATTGCCCACCCTAAATAACAATCAGCTGTTTTATGGCAGCATCAATGCTGCTTTCTTCTGGTTCATTTTTCTTCTTTTCATTGGGGTTGTCTAGCCTTCCGGATCAAACAGGCCTCTTGTCCAATTGGAAATGATTTACAGAAGCCAGGGAATAATTTGGAAACCTCAGAGGTTTTAAAATTAAATTTGCCACGGGGAGTTACAAAGAGGACATTCATGTGGCTAAACTGATATGATTGGGGTGGATTTTTAATCTTTTTGCGGTGGAGGTGAGTGAATGAAGATAAATGAAGTATCTGAGCTGCCTAAATCAGTTCAACAGCCTTTGGTGCTCTGCTAAAAATTAATCTCCCCTTCAAATCCACCCTTAGCTGCAAATCTGATCTTGGTCTAGTGAAAGGTTTCATCCAATCAGGAGAAGGATTATTTCCCCCTCTTCCCACTTCCCCAGGTAAGTTCTCTCACCCTTTTATGTCCTTGTTGACATCTCAGGAAGAAACATGAGGTGCTGAGCGTTATTAACTTTTAGACGCCTAAGAAACCAGAAGGATAAACACAAACAGTTTGCCCCCTGACAGGGCCTATGTCAATAGAAAATCCAAAACCCCTGGATTTTTTAAAATGAAAAGATCTGGTCCTGCTGAGAGATAGAAGAGGACAGTATTAGCCAAATGAAGGAGAAATATGATTGCCGCATCTGGTTTGTGGCATTTAATAAATAGATTGACACTCAGGATTCCTCTCATTAGGTGACCACGTTGGCCTTGCTAGCTGTAAATCAAACAGCTGGGTTATCAATGCTCCTGGTGCAAGGGTGCCCAACTGTCTGAATTAATGAGTTCAAAACTAAGAATGGAATCTGCAAGTGTTAACTTTCTAAGTCTCTCTCTCTCCCTCCCTCCCTCCTCTCTCTTACATACACACACAGGCAGACACCACACACCGACAGAACTGTATATGGATGTCTGCAAGTTGTATCACAAGCTCCTTTTTGAGGTTAGGGGAACAGCTGAACCAGAAGTGACTAATTGTCAGCCTTACCAGGCAGACCAGACAGGAAACATGACCAGATAAGCTAATGCTACTTTTTTGAAAAACTCCATTAACAGAATCTTGCATGTCTGAAAGTACAATTCTCCCACTGTCTCCTTTATAGCCCGAAAAACTAGGGAGGGTCCCTTCCGAGCTTCTTGCCCCATCCACTATCCAGCTGAGGGCTATGCTGTCTCTTTTCTGACCGTTCCTTGGCAGCATCTCTTTGTCCTGTCTTCCAAGGTCTTTCCCACACACCATTACATCAATTTATGACTGTGTGTTATTGTGAAGGTGCCCTCAACCCATTCAACAATGTGTGAGGACACAAGAAAAGATGCTCTGCCCTAAAATTAGAGCTGAGCTGCTATGCCCTTCTTCTTCTACTGCCCCATTTCTTGATGGCGTACATGGATGTTCATTTACGAGCATTTGCAAATGCCCAGGCTAATAGTGAGCATATCTTTATTAGCATAATCTTTCATTAATCTAAAATCCTTTGTAAAACCCATCTAAGCTGCTTGATGTTAATATATCCTATTATTTAACCTCTCCAATGTGCTTACAAGGTTCAAGAAGATGGGTCTTTGTCTGAAGTAGTTCTGAGGCTAACACTTGACCACATGGGAAACAGAGGAACAGAAGGTGTAAACCAAAGCAAGATCTGGATTTTGCAGTTGCACAGTATTAGCTACAGAGAAAGTTAAAGTTTCCTTGATAGTTCATTGATTCGGTAGTTCTTGCTTCCCTGATTGTTTATCTGGTGCTGTTTCAAGGAACAGACTGTTTCGCTCCCAGACTTCCGGAAGAATTTAAAAACCTGGTTCTGCCACCTTGCCTGGGATGGGAAGGGCAATAGCCCTTCCTGGGGCTGGTTGGCGTCATAGTGCCCTCCCTATTGAATGAGGGCTTTTCACCACAAGGGTCTTATATTTATCTATCTATAATGATATTTGTATTGTAATTTATGTTTTCTGGTTTTAATTTGTTACTGTGTTGTAAACTGCCCAGAGTCCCCCCTTGGGGGAGATGGGCGGTGACAGAAATTTGAAATATAAACAAACAAACAAACAAACAAAGAGGAAAACTACAGGCTGGCAAAGCAAGGAACTATATCTAAACTACCAGCAAAACCTACTCTCCCACGCACTGATGATGTTACTTAGCCTGGTAATGAAACATCTGCAGGAAAACCACCCAGCTCAGAGAACATCAAGTTCAGCCCTGAGCTACATGTCTTCTGTACTATTCTGACCGTATGAGTTGGAATGCAAGATTCGGAATCATCACTTACGCTCTTACAGCTTTTCTGATATGATATGGCAAAACTCAGTTAAAGCTGGCATTTGAGTATGAACTGAATAAGCCCTCCCGAATGCTGTGAACTTTTGTAGGTTCAGGGTTACCTCAGCGAATGATGCCAATTGGTCAATGACATTTGAGATAGATTCCTGTCTTTTGTTGCAAAACAAAATCAGGAACTGGTTTGGGGGCATCAAAACTAGCAGATCACCACCTGTTGTCACTGTGTCGAATGTTTCCGTCTTCTAGTTTCATTAACTTTGCTTTTCAGAGACAGTGCTTTGGAAATCCACCTTCCTCTAGTTGATATCTTCCAGTTGTATTGGATCACAGCTCCCATCATCTCCAACTTGCATGTCTGTTTTCCATGCAGGACGAGGAGGATAAGATTTGCAGTTCAAGCTATCTGAACTGCAAATCGTTACCAGCATTCTGGTGTCACCAGCAACAGAACTGGAACTAATGGGTGGGTAATTGTGGGAAAGAAGATTTCAGATGGTGGCTTGCAACAGGTTCTGCCTTTCCCCCCATTCTGTATCTCACTGAATTTCATGAAAGAGAATTCACAATCTTCACTTGGCTGAAATCACTTGCAATCATGGTTGTACCATCTAGAACTTGACTTGTGTAGAGCAAAGATGTTGTAGGAGAGCACTAGGACATCCCACATCTGTGAAGGCTAAACTAGAAAGTAAGAAGAAATGATCAAATAAGACAATGGCAAACTATTACTGTAACATTGTCAAGACATGTGCATGGATGCAGTCATGGGTGCCTTATCCATGTTTGAACAAAGTTTTTGACCAATTCTGGATTTGTCTGTTATGGGTCCCTATATGCAAGATCCTTGTGGGGCGTGGGGAGATATAGTTCTGGTGCTGAGGCTGAATTTATACCAGACCTTTCATTGACCCAATCCTATTACCTTGTTATGCTCCCCTGAGTTAGCAATCTTACATGTTCAGAAAAGCATGAGTTCATGCAAGGTCAGAGTAATTGTGTGTAATGAATTGTTTCACTCTTCCTGAAAACTACACACAAAGGTTCTAAACTGAGTTAGTCGTTACCTCACATTCCTTCTGACTCTTCTTAAAGGCCATGCATCCTCCTTTCTGCTGGAAGAGCAAGACAGGAAGCTGTGTTCCATTGGTTGTATCTGCACAACTCCTAAGACTTAGCTTGCTTAGAAGAAGCTGCAACGACAGTAGTTGGGTTCACATAGTAGATGAAGCCATGGTTTACAAATCCCATTGGGTGAATTCATGCGACATGCAAAGCCATAAAGCAAACCAACCACATTTTCACCTGATGTGTTGTCTAAATCCATCTGGGGTGGCTAGTTCACAATTCTGTATACTGTGTCTGTCTGGTCCTCCTCAATCATATGCGTCAATAAATGTCTCTGCTTCTTTGGGCATTGCAGAGAGAATTATTCAATAAGCCCAGTTCTTGTAGCCAAGAGATCCTTCATCTTTTTATGGAGGACCACGTTTGATGGTTTTCTTTCTCAGCTGCTGTTTAGACCTGGCTTAAGAGCAGTGCCAGGAGAGAAACAACTTCTGCTGAGAAGGGAGAAACATGCTCCTTCACGATTGGAGGAGGGCTGTCTTGACTTGAAGGCTGAACACAATTACCTCCTTCTGTTGTCTTTTTCTCCTCTTCAACACAGATGAAAAAAGAGGAAATTGGTCCAAAGAACTACAGGGGAGGACTGTTGTCACTCCCTCCCCCCCACCCCCAACACACACAACACTCTTCTGAAGGAATTATTGAAATTGGCTGCCCTGGATAATAAAGTCTCTTGAGCACTGAGGCAATGCCAGAAGTGCCCCTCTCCTAATGATCTGGGAGACGCCAGCTCGGGGCTGCAGCCAGTGTTAAATTAGCGGGGAAGGCCATCTGACGTGGCCTGGCTCCACCATAAACTGCTTTAAGTGTCTCTTTATTAAATTACACAACTGCTTAGAGTCTGCCTTGCTGCCACATCTGGGCTGTCTGCATGCCAGCAAACTCCTGGCCTTCCCGCGGGAGGTCTGGGCTACTGGGTACAGACAATCATCATAATCAGGAATATGGGATTTTGCATGGGGCAGGGTGGTGGGGGGAGGAGAAAGTCAGTCTAAGCTACCATCAGCAAGAGCTTCCTCATTACAGCTGGGTCAGGGGCTGCTCTCTAAAAGCACCATGGATTTTCTGGAGTAGAAAGCCTGGGAGACAGGGTGGTTCTCACTTGAACAATAAATTAGTGTTTTGCAATGGGTGTTGTCAGAATTACATATTCCTATTTAAAACAAAAATGGGACAATGCAAACACTATTTCCTTATTCCTTCTCAATCCTAAGCCGGATTTCAATCTTCCGCTATGATTATCATTCGTCTTTTCCTTGCTTTGCCTTGCCTTAATCCCAGATATCTCCAGTTGAAGGATATCAAGAGACTTTCACCTAAAATAGCCATTCCCAGGCTGACATTCCAGGATGCTGTTGACCTATTGCTTCTGACATCCACACCTAATTAAACTTGCTGGGTACAGATGATGGAAGCTGAAATGACTGATGCTTGGGTAGATGGACTACTGGCTAAGAACAAAGCCATTCTTCCTGTCATAAGGAGCACTGACTAGTGTCATATTATATGCTAAATTTTCAGCCTGTGTTAAAAATGCAAAAGATGCTAATAATGAAGCTTGCAATAGCTTAATTTGATGGCTTGATTCATACCAGATGCTAAGACAATGGTTGGGTTTCCTCAACATGCTGAAACATGAACTAGCCAATCTCATTTTAGTTTGGCACAGTGGTGTTGGGTAAACCAAGCCATTGAATAATAAATTAGAAAAAGCTTTCAGCTATCCATTCAGCCTCCTGCTTAATATGGGAAAGGCAGATAGGCCATCTCTAACAAATAGCTCCCTAGTTTCTGCTGATTACTTCCAGTGATAGCTATTATCCATCTAGATACAATATTTCTATCATTCAGAAGGTTCACCTTATGTTCAGTTGAAATTCATCACCCAGTCTAAACCAAGCAATAAAACACTAACCAGGCAAATCTAGTCATGCTCAACAATTTACAAGCAGACTTGGACCAAATTCAGTGACTACTGAAACATGCATGAAAATGCTTTTTCAAAATCTGAATGTCCAGGTCAGATTGTAGTGGTTCTCCAAGTCAGAAATTGAACCAGACTTTTGAATCAGTTCAGAAGTTTAGACTGGATTTTGGAAATGTGTACCACTCTGTCTAGTGAGCAAAGCTGAGGAATTAACTACAAAGTGAGAATCAGGAATACATCTAGGACATGTAATAAAACATTATTTTTGGTTACCCTGGATTTGGAAATCTTAAACTCTCGATTCCAAGAAGAATCCCATTCTTAAACTTAAGCCTGGGTTCATCTGCAGACTATTCAAAAGGACTTTGGAAATTGCCTATTTGCAAGCAAGACCTTACTCATAAACAGACCTTTTCCCTAGAGCTGAATTAGGGCTTTACTGGTGATTTAATCTCAGAGAAGAACTTTCAAGCATCCTGAGAGTGCAAGAGATTTGCATCTAATAGAATAGGATCCTTCTATTCCATTTTGGGATTTTTGAGTTCTACCTGAGGAAGTGTTAGATCTTCCTTTGAAAAAGAGATATGTGCAAGCGTGAATTGAGACCATCTCTCTGAGCTACAGATATCTGAAGCATACTTTGACTTCCCCTTTCTCTCAGTCTTCTTTTCTCCAGACTAAATGTACCCAATTCTTCCAAGCTTAACCTTTCTACGTAGGTCTTCTGCATACTACTGATCACCTTGGATACTTCCTCCCAACTTGTCCCATTTACCTCTTAGAGATGTTCAGGGACGTTGGAGCCAACAAGGGCAGCATAGAAAGCAATAGTGTTCAGCACATAAAGCAGAGGGCACAACATGGTAGGAAAACCCAGGTGGGCTGCATCTAATTTCCTCCAAAACTGTTGGACTCTGAAGGTCTTTTTGACCTTCTCAAAATTGCTACTTGATTGACTCTTGCTAATCACTGGCAGGAAGCTGGAAAGAGCAATCAACCCCAATGCGTCTAAATTAGCCAAACAGCCTTGTCCTACCAGGGTCAGGAGTGGCAGCTGGGGGAAGCAAGGAGGTCACAATGTGCTGGACGCTTTTGGCCTCTGATGCCTGCAGGTTATACTAAAGAGTCCCGAAGTCACCATCTGGGATGCTGAACACCTGACTGCTGCTCTAACAGAGATTCTGGGGTACTTTTCTGTTTGTGTGGAAGATCTGCTAAGAGTTAGAGGGCAAATGTAACTTTGTGGGGCACAAGGACTTGGATGCCTGCTTCTTCCTGGGACTCACATCTTGAAGCACAAGGTCAGCAGAGGCCAAGGGTCATTTCCAACAGCACCTGCACAGTGGAGACCGGAAGATTCCCTTGTGACTGTTTTAAAGTTAGTGAAAGAGCATCTCCAAATTTAAACCAGGAAAAATTTGCCTGGGTTCTCGCATTGCAAAACCAGATTTTTTTAACTAGGCTTATTGAATCAACAACAAACGTCTGGGTTTGTGCAATATGAAACCAATCACAGTATTGATTAGGATATGGTGACCCCAGCTGTTAGTTTTGGGGCAGAGGCTGTGAGTAGAAAGGCTAAGGAGATGTTTCTTTGAAAAACACTGATGACCGATCACTATTGTATCATTCACACAAAAAATGTCAACTGAGCCAATGCTTCAGATCTGTAGTATAAGCTCAGAGTTGAAGATCTGCTTATTTGCTTATTTCAGATCAATATCTTTTTCCATTCTTCTTCCACTTACATTCTTCTTCTCCATTTTGGCTTCCTCCTATTGTCTTCCAGTGGTTTGTTCTTCCAAATCCCATCCTTCATTTCCCATCCCTCATTTGTTCTTCCAAATCCCATCCTTCACCTCTTTTCTACCATTTTAGGTATCTCTTTCCTTCCTAAGCATCTGGATTTTTAAACACACCACTCCTTCTGGATGTAGCTAAGTCAGTGCCAGCGAAAGACACAACTTGCCTCCTTAAAATCTATGGCACCTCAGACAATTGTTGCTAAGAGCTTAAATACTGATATCACCTACACCACCCAGCATCCCTTTCTCTAAGCTGGCTTCCTCCAGGTGTGACAGACTGCCCCTCCCGGAATCTTGGGATGTGGGGAGTAAGTTCAACACATCTGGAAGGCACCAGATTGGGGAAAGATGGTCACTACTCTTCAAACGGATGTAAACAATTTTCAGAAGGAAAGCCATGTTGATTCATTACTGCACAAATTGAGGAAGTCTCAGTTAAATTCCTTTTCTGGCTGTTTCATCTTAACTGGTATCCACAGCAAGGGATGCCAAGCCGGACATTCAAGAACTGTAACCTGAGTTGCATGTGAGTTTGTATGTAAGTGACATGTAGAACATGATGATGAAAGACAAGTTGTTAGGCCATGCAGACATTATCTCCTCTGTGTTCTTTTACTGTTTCATGAAGCAAGGAAGTCATGTTACTTCAGGAAGTAGTTTCAAGATGCTTTGCTCGAGCCTTTGTCAAGGTGAAACCCTTCCATGAAGAATTCCAATTAATGAGAGAGAATAGTCCTTGATTAGCCCAAAAGCTGATCTAAATTTCTCCTCATTTAGAATCTAGCAAGGAACAGAATGTTTTTTGACCCTCTGGATCTGAGAATGCTAACGTCTTCCTCCTCCCGAGCCCCTGTCATGCCTTTACTTGAGATATTCCACACTTGGCTTAGAGATGTTAAAATGTTGTCATCCAGCACACTGGTTGAGAAAAATCTATGCTAATGTTGATATGCAAAATTTCCCAGCTTGAAATTTCCAACCACTGACATACAGGTAGTCCTCACTTAACAACCATTTGTTTAGTGATGGTTTGGACTTACGGCCATGCTGAAAACTTGACTTATGACTGGTCCTCACACTTAGGACTGTCTCAGCATTCCTGCAGTCACGTGATCATGATATGGGCATGATTGGTTCACATTTATGACCGTTGCAGCATCCCATGGTCATGTGATCCCCATTTTTGACCTTCCCAGCTGGCTTCTGGCAAGCAAAATCAATGGGAAACTGTGTGACTTGCTTAACGACCATGTGGTTCACTTAATGCCCACTGTGATTTGCTTGACTCCCACACAAAAGGTCATAAAATCAGGTCAGATTCACTTAATGACTGCTTCACTTAGCAACCAAAATTCTTGTCCCAATTGCAGTCATTAAGTGAGGACTATCTGCAATTGTCATAGCTGCGTAGGGCTTCATTTGTATCTCCAAGAGAAATGAGTAAGGGTGTGTTTGCCTCTCTAATGTTGGCTGTGACTGATGTTTTTCCTTTGCATGGGAAAGAGATCTGGCAGGGAGGAATACAATTAAAAATAAAGAGGAGGACTGAATGGAAAGCTTCTTCTGTCTTCATATCAGCACCTGGGGTCACAGCTTGATCTCCGAGGAGACTACTTTGAATTGCAGTATAAATGTGACCTTTTCTCAGAGACGCAGGAGCATCATGACTTTTGCAGGGAGATAAGCCAACCCAGGAGGCTCAGCTCCATTCTTGACATTGTATGACAGCTCAGGGTCTTGACCTCAATGGCTACACATAAAGCAACCTGCCATGGGCCACCTTCTCCCCTTTCAAGTTCTTTTGCATAAAGGAATATAGAGGAGATAATGTTTGCATGGCCTTACGACTTGTCTTTCATTATCATGTTCCACACGTCACTTATGCACAAACTCACACGCAACTCGGGTTACAATTCTTGAATGTCTGGCTTGGCATCCCTTGCTGCGGATGCCAGTTAAGAGCAGAAGGGTGGGGTTAATTTAATCAGGGTGAAGTTTTATATACTGTGATCCACTCCTGGCTTCCCAAACTAATCTACAAATTGGGGCAGTGATGTCTGTGCAGTTTCCTTTGCATGCAGTGCACAGCTAAAAAATATTAAATCATGCAGAAACAAGTTGATGAAGGAAAGGAGTTCATATATATGCATCTTAGGGGAATCTATAGAACCCCCACCCCCAACTTGCACAATATTATCTTATTAGTGTGCCTTTCTTGCACAAATGTGTACACGTTCAGAGATTATATTAGAAATAGACACTAAAGTGCATAGATTTGTTGACAGTGTTAATATTAATAGTGTCACTGAATTGCAAGCTGCAAGGAAGACAGTTGGAGAAGCAGGAAGCTTGGGAATTGCAAAAAAGAGTGAAATAAAAATTGCCTAGTTTCAAACCTATCCAGGCTTGGTGGCCAAGCATTTAATTGGCTTCGCTTGATCTCATATGCCTACGCAGAGTTGATTCTGGTTGGTATTTGGATGAAGGACTTCCAGGACATCCCATTGTTGTAGACTAGGCTGGGAAGTCAAAAATCCCAAAAGAAGACCATGGCAAATGACTTCTGCATTGCTGCCAAGAACATTACATGGGTCTATCCACGTAGTCACCAGGGGCTGGGCTTGATTTGAGTGTGTGGCCACTAAATTAAGGTCATAGCTGGAGGGTCAAAAACCATTGTGGAATGGACAATATTGTAAAGTGAGCAGGATCGTGTTACATATGTGGGAGCAATCAGTTGTTTTTTTGCAATTCTAGAAATTGTGTTGGGTGAGTGGGTGCAGATAGATCAGTGGTTTTATTTGCTTTTTAAACATCGATGTGAACATTAAATCTGTTAAGCCTCCTTTAGGACTACAAATTACCTATGGTTCCTGCCTTAACAGGGTGACTGGTCTGGAATCACTGTACTGTGTTCTGATTAATTAACCACAGTGATGTAGTTCTTTAAATAAAGACCCACACACAGAACGTACCAAAATAACCATCCATCTAAGGCCCTAATCCTAAACAACTGGTTTTTTAGGTTCTCTTGGAATGGCATAGCATTCCATAGCAACATGCATGTTTTTCCCAGAAAAAGTAACCTGCTTTTTCTAGAATGCTTCCCATCAAACCTTTCCCTCCAACCATATGTGGACATGTTCGTGGTTGTTCAGCAGTGGCTGTGTTCAAGACTAGGAGATAGCAAGTGGACCCACCTTTTAGAACATAATGAGCATTTACGGGGCAAGGGATGAAAACTGGCTCCATTATTTTTGAGTTCCTAAATGGAAAGAAGTTGTTGTCAATGAAGTTATGGGAATGGTTTGGAAAGAAGAAATCTTGTATCATGAATGAATGGATGAATGGATGAATGAATGAATGAATGTCAGTTGCTGAAGAATCTGTATCTATCTATCTATCTATCTATCTATCTATCTATCTATCTATCTATCTATCTATCTATCTATCTATCTTCTTTCTTTCTTTCTTTCTTTCTTTCTTTCTTTCTTTCTTTCTTTCTTTCTTTCTTTCTTTCTTTCTTTCTTTCCTGCTCAAAGACTTCCTTCTTTAGTTCATATGATTGAACTAAAGTCTGTCTGTCTGTCTGTCTGTCTTTCTGTCTTTCTTTCTGTCTTTCTTTCAATCGTATGAACTAAAGAAGGAAGTCTTTGAGCAGGATTGAGTCTGGTTACTCAAGACTGTCTCTGGTGTATCCAGGCGCCGGGCTTTCTCTTCATCAACCATATATCTCTCCTCTTCCTATATTCCTCCCCCCCATTGCAAATTCATGGAGAGCAACCATCCCCCATTCAAAGGAGTCTCTGTAGATCCCCCTGGAAGATTAAGTCCTGTGAATATTTCATGATCCTTGAATGACAGCTGTTAAGGACCTGTTGGAAGACTGGCGCCCGCTTACTAGTTAAAAAGCAAAGCTGGGGGCTGGAGAGTCATCGCAGGGAGGGGGCTCCAGAAAGGTCTTTATGATTCAAGCCCCCCTCCCCACTGCTGATGGAAAACAAGTCATCCAGCCTGTCTCTTCCCCTTCCCACTCCCCCTGCAGCTCTCTAAATAAGAGCATAACTAATTGAAGAACCAAGAAATTATCACAATCAATGGGCTAGTCACCCTCTGCAACAACCCCACCCAGGCCTGAAATCCACTGAGTGCCCAAAGGCAGATCCAGAAAGGGCAGAAGCTCTTTTCTTTCATCTCCTGCCTTTAGTGATAATTACTTTTCTCTTAACACTGCCTTAACTGATCTACACCTTACGGTCCCTCATTAAAGAAGCAAGAATTCCCTCTCTCCTGCAGTTTCTTCGCATTATTCAAGGTTTATTTGTTGTCCCTGGGTTAGGCACAGAAGGAAAAAAAGGCAAGCAGTGACCTGGAAGTGAACACAGGGATGCCTTTTCCCCCCTCATCATATTCTTCTGGATGGATGAAAGAAAACCAACGAAACAAACTGTTCATTTGAACACGACTGCGTTGGAGTTGCCCCCCATGTCCTAGACTTCAGTAGACATTCCTTGATGAAATGGATAATAGACATGGGGGGAGGAGGTGGAGATTAGAGGGAATGGAAAGTTTGCTACAGAAGCGTGCATGCACGCACGCATGCACGAACACACACACACACCCACCAGCTCCGTTGCAGCCTAGGTACAATAAAAAAAAATGATTCAGTGTAATTGTGAATTCTGGTGCTGAATAGGTCATGCACAGAGGCAGAGAACTGGATGTTGGCTTCATGCATTGGATAGAAGTTCTTCATTCATGCACCTTATAGGATCTTCTTTCAAACTTGATCTAAGCCATTGCTCAAGGCATTGGGAAGGAAGAAGACCGATCCTGGAGGAAACTGACAGCCTATCTCTTAGCCTGATTGCAGCATTGCAGCCACTTGTCCCTCACCAGGAAGCCATGCCCCCTATCACTTCCATAACTTGGTTGTTACAGACTCAGTGTATCCATTTGGCATTCTGAGCAACTACTGGGATCCTATTGTCCTAAAAGGGCCCATTATCAATGCCAGCTCTGCGGTCCTTTTATGGTCAAGTTACAGTCTAATAAACTCCCATAATGCTTCTGATGTGCTTTTCTAGGGATATCGTGGCTGCTGAGCATCAACAAGAGAAATTCTACACTTACAGTAGTCAGCATGCCAGGGACATCTGCTTACAGTATACAAGTAGGAGTCACCCCTGTGCTGAGGGATGCTATAAGCTTGACAGAGTCTCTAACTTCTCTCACCCCTTGAGTAGATTCCTCCTTTCTTTTACCTCTCCTGGTGGGAATACCTCTCTCCTGGTTCCTGATTTGAGGTCTCCATTCTTCAGGGAGCCAAAGAGCAGCTGCAGGTGGTGCATTCTGGGTAAAACAAAATGGGGATGCGGGTCAGAAAGAAAGAAAAGCAAGACCTACAGCTACTAATAATAGGCAGCGATCCTTTTCACCATACCTTAGGTAATTCACTAGTCCTGAGAAACATCTACCAGCCAGAATTGTCAGAGCAACCAGGAGACATCTCCTCATGCAAGTTGTCCAAATTATTCTGATTGTCATGGCAAAAAACATGAATCTCTTTGTTATGGAACCCATAATCAGCCCCAAATCAACTGCCTCCCCTCCCCGCCCCAACACCTTCACTTGGCCTAAAGTTGAGAATACCTCTGAAGAGCCAGTAGGCCTTTCCAAAAGGCACTTAACTCATGTTCTCTTCCACTCCTTTCTTGGAGAGACAAATTGGGGGAATGGGCTTGCAGAGGAAGACGAGCTGGTTTTAGGAGCAACAGGGAAGAGGGAGGAAAGAGGTAAAGCAGGCTGTAGATCCCTGAGAATTCAGGATATGTTTTGTGCCTCCAAGTCACCAAAAGACACCCCATTCACCTTTTGCAAATGGAGTGATGCTTCTCAACAGCTCTTCAAAGGAGTCCTATTTATTATTTCTCAATCTACACCTGGATTGACTCCAAGCTCACATGCAGGAATGCACTGGCCTCACCCATTTATGTCCCCACTCCAAACTCACCCTTTCCTTGAAACCCTGGGCTTGCTTTCTTTGTCCTGGCTCCCCCGTCTTGTAATTATGGATTTGCACAATTACTTCTGACGGCACTCCATTTGTTTAAGGTGTTGCTCCTCTCTGGTGCTGATGAAACTTAGCCTGGAAACCACTTCCATCATCACCCCCATCCCTCTCGTTCACAAACGATCAGAAACTATCAACGGGACAGCTGAATTTGGAACCACTGCTATGACTTTAAAAGCCTCAGCATGGGACGTTCTGGTTTGAGACTTTTGTTGTTGCTGCTGCCGGCTTTGTTTGAGCCAGAACATTATCAGATAACTCCTCCTCTTTAATGTCAATTAGTGTTTTTAACAACCAATTGATGTCCCATTAAAGTTGCAAAAGCAGGCTTGGTGAGGTGCCAGAACAGAGGCTAATAGTTCTCATGCTGGCAGAGATGCTGCTGTGCGCTAGGATACACCTCTCAGATTGCAGAGCACTCGCCTGCCCTGTGGTTCAAGGAGAGTTGCATGTGTTTGAGGTGTGTAGGCAACTTTCATTGAACTTAGAATTATATTGAAGACCTCAACGGCCTTTATTTACAGACATAGGGCCAAGGAAATTTCTGCATCTGGCTTCCTGCCTGGCTGTTCCTGGCCAGCATTGAAATGCATTGGAAAGCTGACCTGTTCTACCTCCTTGGGTAGTTGACATGCAGCAAAGCTCCAGGAGATGATTGGAGCAAAGGAGCAACACAAGGAAGAAAGCAGATTCCCCAATCCCAGTTGGCATTTTTGCTTTCTTCTCTTCCAATGATCGTTTGCATAGTCTTCTCATGAGGGCAGGTTCTGGTGAAAGGATCAGGCATCAGCCAAAGACAGCCCACTTTTCACCCATGTTGCACTGAGGATGATGGCTGAGGACATGGAAATTCTCCCCCACAAGGAAAATTATGGGTTCAGCCTTGAGAAGACTGGGAGGGAAAGGGGGTGTATGAGTAGTCCTCAAGTATCTAAAGATACTTCAACAAGTATCTAAAGTATTAACACAAAGAAAGGCCAGGTTCTTTATTGTCCTAGAAAGCAGGACACAGAATTGTGAACTGCAGTTGAAATAAGTGTTGGGAAAAATACCAGTAAAACCAATTTGAGAGTGGAACAATTATGCAGAGAGGTGGTGGGATCCCCTTCACTGGAGATGTTCAGAGGCAGGATATGGACTGAAAAAGAGGTAATTGGCATAATCAAGCTCAAGATTTGCAGAAGGGTTAAAGAAAAAAGTGAGAACCTTTGGAGGAACATGGGAAGGGGAACCCCACAAAAGAAGCCCAGGGAAGACTGGGATTGATCAGTGGGTGCAGAATGATGGTTTCTGGAGTTCCACAATGCAACATTTTTGTTGCAGTTGCTGTTGGAAAGGCGGGACATTTTCTAAGCACTGTAGAAAGCATTAGGGGGAACCCCCCCCCAATAAAACTCCTGTCTCCAAATTCAGGCTTACAGTATTTAGACACAACACCAAAAGTAAAAGGAAGGTAGAAGGAAGAGGAAGATCTACCACCTCAAACTAATCTGTTAATAAAGTAACTTTCCCAAAATTATCCTCAAGTGCGACTGACCAGTCCCATCCTCTAGTATCTACCCAACATCAGTGGTAGGAAAACTGTGGTAGGAAAAGATTCCATGTTTAGGTTTGAAACTGTTTGTGCAAATCAGAGGAAGGGGCCAGCAATAAATCTGGGGGAGCATCTTGACAGAAGATCCAGCAGCTATTAAGGGATGTTGGCCTACCCATTTTAGCCTAACTTTTGGCTCTGCTTATCTGTTTCTGTTTTTTTAATTGCATACCCCACCCTTTCCCCCCCCTTTCTTTACTTAGTTAGCATTGGTTCTTGGAGTCTCCCAGGAGCAGAGTGGAAAAATAAGAGCTGAATATTTAAAAATACCTAAAATGCATACCCACCACCATCTCATCTACGTTTCTGTAGGTCGATGGAAGATTTTGATGAATTTTAAAGTGGAGTGGACCTATGGAAAGCTACAAAGAACCAGCACTGGATGGAACCAGCAGAGGAGCTGGCACCTGGGTCTGGAGAAAGTTGGGAAGCATGGAAATCGTTGAACAGACTGTGCACGGGCACAACAAGATCCAGAGATACTCTGAACAAATGGGGCTATCCGGTGGCCTCTGCCCTTTGTGACTGTGGAGACACACAGACAACAACACACATGTACACTTGATCAATGCACATTTGAGGACCTCATGACAGTGCGACAGAATGCAATTAATGTTGCCAGTTTCTGGGCAAGATCTGTTTCACTTTTATATATTTTAACTTCTATATTTTATATGTTTAAATTCTATGTTTTACAGTATGCCTTATTTTAACTGTGATGCTTCTGACATGAATAAATAAATAAATACCATCTGACTGTTTCAAATACTTTGGAAAGTACTACGCACAATACTGATGACTCCACTAGCCTTCCACAGCAGGGTATGACCCAGTTAAAAAGGGTTGACAGTCTTCGGTTTTTCGGAACGATTCATCATATCAAGTTAGTGCAAGCAGAGTTCAACGAGGTCAGCTCGAGCTTTCTTGTTCCTTTCTGTCCTTACCTCTCCGGCCTGCTCTTCCTTGATTCTCTTCTAATCTGATGACCTCAGACACAGCTCTTTCCTTATGATGGTCTTGACAGCGTCTGCAGATGATACGCAGCTTTGCGACGCCAGCAATCCCCCTCTTTTCTTTCTTGACCCCCGGGAGAGAACCATAGATGCTAAAAGGCATGTGTGTGTGTGTGTGTGTGTGTGTCCATGTGTGCATGGGCAGGCTTGATGGGTGAGTGGAAATAGGAGGGGGAATCATAAAAGCTGCGTTAATTTGTCCTGTGGTTTGGGAACATGGGAAACACATGAAAACATTTCCTTTCTCTTTCCACGGGTCATGTTATGATGGCATTATTGCCTTCTCCTCCGATCATCACCTGCCCAGTCTTCTCATGAGGGCAGGTTTGGTGAAATATACACGTTGCACTGAGGACGATGGCTGAGGACATGGAAAGTCTCCCCCACAAGGAAAATTGTGGGTTCAACCTTGAGAAGACGGGGATGGAAAGGGTGTTTATGGGTGACAATGCGCAGCTTGCCCCCCCCCCCCCAAAAGAAAAGAAAACCCATGGAAAGCATTCTGGGAATGGAACATCATTTCAGCACAAGAACAATATGATTTTCCTCCTTTGTGTTTTTTCTGGGAAAAAACAAAACAAAACAAAGTAAGGTGTGATTGTGAGAGTGGTTTGCAAAAGGGTTGCAGGGCAAAGCAGAAGGGGTTCAAAATAACAGTTCCTTCTTCTTTCATAAGAAGGGAGGATTCCCATGACGCTGAATGGGAAGCTACAGGATTAGAGATCATCTAACTGTCCTTTCAGAATTCTCCATCTGCTTTTCAGGCAAGGAAATTGAATAAACAAATTTTCTTAATTTTTCTAGTGGATTCCACCCCCCCGCGTGGTTTTCCATGATATTTCAAGACATTTGCCCCTTCCCACTTGTGACAATGGCATTACTGTATTGCTGAAAAAACAACAACCATGGAGTGATTCCTCCCCCACCCTTATTGTCTTCTCTGAATTGTCTTCTCCTTTTCAAGAACTTCAAAGCCAAATGTCCTTATACAGTTAGTCCTCGCTTAACAACCATCCATTTAGTGACAGTTTGGAGTTATGACAGTGCTGGAAAAAGTGACGTATGAACAATCCTCACATTTATGACTGTTGCACCATCCCCACAGTCATGTGATCATGATTTGGGCACTTGCCACCTGGTTCACATTTATGACTGTCGCAGTGTCCTGTGGTCATGTGATTGCCATTTTCGACCTTCCCGGCCAGCTTCTGGCAAGCAAAATCAATGGGGAACCATGTGATTCACTTAACAACCACGTGGTTTGCTTAATGGCCATGGTGATCATAAAATTGGGTCAGATTTGCTTAATGACAGCTTCGCCTAGCAACTGAAATTCCAGTCCTAATTGTGGTCGTTAAGCGAGGACTACCTGTGTTAAGGTGAATATGAACTGTGGAGGGAAAAAATGCAGAACTGCTTTGCTGGCCTCATTCGGTCAGCCCTTTTCCACTAGACAAGACTGAATTGAGTAGGACCTATTCACCTTTGAGGCATCGAAGTGGAGTGACACAGTTTTCCATGTCCAAGTGCTGCCTGAAATCAGATTGTATTGTAGGACCCAACGAAATGAAGGTGATGCTTTGAGGCACCGCAGGGATGCTCTGCACAGGCAGATGAGCCAGCCCACCAGCACTGTTGATATTAAAAAGAGAGACAGCAGGAAGCTTTGGAAAAGCCCACACTTGGGCCAAGAACAACCACAATGACAAATGTAAGAGGAAAAATGCTTCAAGGGGAGGCACTGCTAAAAAAAATGAGCAAACAAATGGAGTGTGGAATGGAGTCAGGGAACGAAAATCCAGGAGGGACAAGTACTGAAACAGGCTGATCTGGGGAGGAGTATCTGAAACCCTGACCAAGAAGAACACTATCCTGTAACCACCCACCCACTGCACAACTTTGGGGTGGGGGCAGGTGCTGCAGTTGGCTCAAAGGGGACAAGCTGAGAAGACCAATTCTTGGGGCAGACCTGGAACCCAAGCTACACTGAATTAATTTCGATTTCCATTTAATACAGTTAATGTCTTCACTCCCGGCGGGCTGAAAAATGGTTTCCTTTTTTTTTTTTTTTTTGCCTTATAAACCTGGCAAAAAGTTTTTTGTGGGGGGGAGGGCAGGGCCTCATCGCAGGCATTCAGGTGCTGCCTACAGGCCTGGGGCATCCAGTTTTGCCTCCTTGATCTAATGGGCTGACCTCGGAGTTCTTCCCTAATCATGCTGGGTAATTGCTTAGACAGCCGTGAATGTCAAGAAAATTGTAACATCTCGTAAGCTGTCTTGAGGGCTCGGCTGGTGGAAAGGCAGGCTGGAAGCTTCTTAAGTAAGTAATTAAACAACGATCGCTTCCCCCCCTCTTCTCTCCTACTATTTCCTGGAGGGATTTTTGAGCATCATGGTAAGTCATACCCCTTGGAAGAGCAGAGGGGATGTGTCTGCTAATTTAGCAATAGGTATGTTGATATTTTCATGACTGTTCCCAGCTGAGGTTGGGCTTGTCTGCCTGCAAAGATGGGGCAGATGAAGTATCCACAGAGGGATGGAATTTGGCACTCGGAGCAAGGAAGGGCTTCTCCTGTGCCCTGGAAGGAAACAAGTGGAAGAGGACCTTAGCCAATGCCACAAGGGTTCCCCTTCCCCTTTCCTCCGTGCACCCCTCTCCAAGAGAAGGCAGATGGAAGTTGGCATGCCATCCTGTTGCCAATCAATTGCTGGTGTAACAGTTAGCACTTAAGGACCACTCACACTAAACACCAGCTTAGAAAACACTTTGACTGGAGTGTGCATGGGTGTGTGTCTGTGCGTGTGTGCGTGTCAGGGAAAAACAGCAATCGGCAATGGGCGGGAGGGAAGTGAAACACATACAATAACAACAACAACAGCCGGAGGATGGAACAGATCAATGCGACGCAGGAAAGGAGGCATCTAATACCCCATTATTGATGATAACGGTAGCACTTAAAAGTGCGTGTTCTCCACGGCAAGCAATTAGTGAGCTGGCTCAGGAGTGACGGAGGCAACTCCATTGCAGTGCAAGCCTCCTGGCCCCCAGAGGTGGGTTTGATGACAGCTTCATCTGTTAGCGCGGCCTTCCGCAGTTTGCGGCGCCAGCACCCTTTCCATTATGGGCGGCTGTGTGACGGGTGGCTGAAGACTGCCTTCTCCCCACTGGCCCACAAGCCCAGGGTAAGAGAATACAGTAGACATGCAGTCTGTCTGAGCACATGTTAAATTGATTGCAGTGTTGGAGCCCTGGGTCCTCCTCCTCCCTTCCCTTCCCTTCCCTTTCCCCTTCTTTCCCCTCCCTCCTTCTTCTTGCCTTCCTTCCTTCCCCTTCCCCTTCCCCTTCCCCTTCCCCTTCCTCTGCCTTTCTCCTTTCCCCTTCCCCTTCTCTGGAAGAACACTTAAAGGGATAACGGCTTTCTCGCTGCTTCTGCAGCCTCTAAAATGGAAGCTTCACAAAGGTGGAAGTGAATTGGCATGAGATAAAGGTCAGCTTTCCTTTGTAAAAGAGAGACCTTCTGGACCAGATGGACATTCTGCTGTTTAAACATAAGGGAACTAGAGATGGAGGTAGGGATGCATGAAGAATGGGCCCCTTGTGAATCCTAACATGACCTCATTTGGTTCTTATAGACTAATACGCAGACAAGTCTGGCCTTACTATTTGATGGAGGGAGGCAATCACTCTAGGCAGTAAATGTGGGGCAGCGGTGACTCCTTCCTAAACCCTACTGCTCTTTCTTTCCACTGGTGGATGAAGATGTGTATTAATCTAGGTCACCCATCATGTTCTAGGCTCCCCAGATTTATTTATTCATTCATTACATTTATATAGCTGCCCATCTCATTTTTATATGACTCTAGGCAGCTACTGGTGGAGGACATGCTTACATCATGAGAATTAAATTCAACAGCCATTTCAGCTGGCTTCTGTCAACTTATTCTTTTTTACTTGCAGCCAGCTATCTTGGCCAGAGCTGGGCTGGAGTTGCAACACTGCTATCCATAAGCTTGCATGCTTCCTGGATGTTCAGATGCAGTTCTTGTTCAGCCCTGTCCAAACACATGAAAAAGAAAATGAGAATTTGAGGAGGCATCATATGGGAAAGCTCCCCAAGATGCTGCAGGTTGGGTTGGAGGCAAGACTGGAGAGTTTCAAGGGTAAAAATCCCTCTGGGCCTTCTTTGTGGCATCACTTTGGGTGAAATTTAGAGCACCCAATGTGATTTCCTTCCCACTGCTTGCTGGGGATTTAGTTGGTAATGTTCTGGCCTTCTCAGAGCTCTCTTCCAATGAATTGGTCTTAGAGTGGTTCTGCCTGAAATACATATTCCATATGCCATTGTTTTAAGCCAGGTCTGCATCCACCCACCAAGTCAACGGCACCTCATCATTGATTTGTAATGGCCTGCCAGCTGTTTGATAAAGCAGCTCCAAAAACAAATCAATTGACCAGCATTGGTACAGTGTAGTAATGAACTTGGTGTCCTGTTCCTTTGGGGCTTGAGGATTTCAGGTGAAATGGGAGCAGTTGGGTCAAGCTGTTTTTGAGCTGATCATGCCAAGCAGATATATCTAGTCAAATCTGAGCCAAGCCAAGCCTTTACAGAATTCAGGACCATGGACAACTCCTACTAGAGAGATGTTATCTCAGCAGGGATCTACAGCCATGTAGACTGTACTAAGGTTGACCCTATGACACTGGAACAGCTGGCTTTAGCTTTTAATGGGCTTTAACGTAACAATGTCTGCAGGATCAGGAAGATGGAGACATTATTGGAGACATCTTCTGAGTCAGGGAACAATTATACAGTCAAATCTTCCATGAACTGGCTTGTATCTTGTGTGACTGTTTTTAAGGTGATAAGGGATCCTGGATTCATTACTATGGAGGGAAAATCTATACTGCTAGAATTGCTTATTTTTCCTGCTGTCTTAATAAAGACAATTGCATCTGAAATGTGCTTTACATCTATTCTGATTATGACATTTTCTGCCCAATACTCAAACAAGCAAATAGCTTGTAATGTAAGAGATGCCATTCAATGGGGAAGAAATCAAGAAAGCAAGCAAAGAAGGGAAAACAAGAAAATGCATTGTTCGCATTGTTCAAAGTTCACATTTTCCACTTGGTGGTACTTCATAGCTCATGCATACCCTTTTCTGGGGTGAGTGTGTATGGATGCATCCTCAGATGTTCCCTGTTCCAGGGCTTATTCACCCACAGGGAATGCCACCAAATGGGAATCGACTTGAAATGTTTTCACTTGCACTTGCCACTTGGAGCTTACCTTACTATAAGGCGAAGAGAAAGGCTTTTAACACTATCCACTGACCCAGCCTTAAATCCACTCTCCTGGATTTGATATAAGACAAGCTAAGGAAGGTCAGCTTGGGGGAACTAGAAGCGTGAGAAAAAACTGTGTCAATTAGCTACTCCTACTGTGTTGGAGTGGTGAATGATGAGCAGGTGACACAGCAAGGAGAAAAGAACTGCTCACCTGGAAAATCTATGTAGAACCTGCTGGGGTTGTTTAAGTGCTGAAAAGATGTGTCTGAGATACCTTTGTCTTGCATTTAGAACAAGCAAGAATCTGTTTCCTTCTCAGTTTATGGGTCAGCAGAAAACCTGATGGCTTTCATCAGAGAAGCAACTGCCTGTCTTTTTGACTGCTCAAAATTTGCAAGTAAATTTTAGAGGACATGGTCCATTCCCTTGTCCACCAGAACTGCTATAATCAAACAGAGTTTCAATTCTCTTCATTTTCATCCAGGGATTGTAATTTCCAGTAATGGCTACCGCTGCTTAACCCAAATACAAATTCCATTTCAGTTGTGCCTGGCAATGTCCTACTGGAATTAGGATTGTTGATAATTTAGCTATGAATATGACTTTTACCTTATAACATTTGTAGCTGCTTAATGATGACTGATGACTGGTGGATTTTCACATGGAAGATCTTAAGAAAAGCCATCCTCAATTGTAAAGGTCAATTTAGTGTAGCAGCCTCTTTTTCATGGTGGCTGGTTAGATGTCTATGAACCAGGTTTCTTTTGTAAACCTGCCTAAGGCAATGCCCATTAACCAATCTTATATTTGCATATTTGCTACTTTAATAATTCACAGTGAAAAAAAGCTTCTTTCATGCCCATTCTTCATTTTCATATCTATTGTCTTGCTAATGCCAACAGAGATGAAATAAACTATCCCATTATATAACCATGTATTTAAGGCTGATGAAGGGGTTTTTTTTCTGCCTGTATGCTGGAAAAAAAAGGGACACAGTGGCACTGAGGGTTAAACTGCTGAGCTGCTGAGCTTGCCAATCGGAAGGTCGGCGGTTTGAATCCGCTTGATGGGGTGAGCTCCTGTTGCTAGTCCCAGCTCCTGCCAACCTAGCAGTTCGAAAACATGCAAATGTAAGTAGATGAATAGGCACCACTTTGGCGGGCAGGTAACGGCGTTCCATTTAGTCATGCCGGCCACATGACCATGGAGGAAGTGTCTATGGACAAACGCCGGCTCTTTGGCTTTGAGACGGAGATGAGCACCACCCCCTAGAGTCGGACACAACTGGACTTAATGTCAAGGGAAACCTTTACCTTTACCTTATGCTGGAAAAGTATTAGCTAAATACTGCACCCTTTAAAGCTAGGGTTTTTTAAACTAGAAAACCATCTACTGTGGTGCTTCAGACTTCAAGTATAGGAGAGAGAAAGATAACATCTTCTCTCAACCTTCTTTAAGCTTTAAAACTGCTATTCATGTCTCACATCTAAAAAATCCCAGCGCCTGTAATCTTTACTCAAAGGTGAGGAGCTGTCCAGTCCTTTAATCACTGCAACTGTGTAAACAAGCTATGATCACATCAAGATATATTATCAGTTTGCAGATAATAGCTAACAGTAAGGAGAGGAGAAAGTGGCACCAAACTTGAAGAACAGTGATGATTCACATATGCCCAACGGCATAGCTTGCCTGTGAGAAGATTCCTACCTCACTGAATTCCTGCTTTAAATCTCTAATCCCAAACTGTGATGCTATTTTAGTATTTTTTAAAGATTACCCTCCAGCAGTTAAAGGAGTCTGAAATCAAATGGTTGATATTCACACCCCTCTTTGGAAAGACAGAATTTTCCTGTAACACCACCACTATGATCCACCATCTCTTCTGCAAATGTTTGGTCCTACTGATATTAATTGGTCAAGATAATTTTATTTATTTATTTATTTATTAGGTTTTTTTATCCCGCCTTTATTATTTTTACAAATAACTCAAGGCGGCAAGCATACCTAGTACTCCTTCTTCCTCCTATTTTCCCCACAACCACCCTGTGAGGTGGGTTGGGCTGAGAGAGTGACTGGCCCAAGGTCACCCAGCTGGCTTTCATGCCTAAGGTGGGACTAGAACTCACAGCCTCCTGGTTTCTAGCCTGGTGCCTTAACCACTAGACCAAACTGTCTCCATTGGCTATGCTAGGGAGAACTTTGATATATTCTGTTCTTGAGACTAGCTGTGGACATGTTTAACAACAGTTAGCTGGGCATGGCCAATTTTTTATCAGCTTTTCCTGCTTCCTTGTTGTCTCAGGTTGGGTTCAAGCCAGAAATTGGTGAATCATGGTTGGATAAGGGAGAGAGCCATATTACAGAGTTGTGCAACTCTGAAGTGCTGTCATTCAGGAAGGAAGAGACTGTTCTTCATGGGCAGAGATGGTTCTCACTTGTTCTAAGCTAATGAGGGAAACCTCACTGTCAGTTAAGTCTTTCCCACTCACCCCAAAAGAGGACACCAGAAGACTCACATGGAAAACTTTGGATGGAGAATCAGAAAGTAATCAGAAGACAAGCCACACTCCAGAGTTCTTTTGGAAGAAAAGTCAGATGGACATTTAACCCATAAAAAAAATGTTTGAGAAGAGTCTCAGTGTTTTAAAGAAGAGCTGGACTTTGTGTTTCCAATCAGCAGCTAGGGTGCAACCATTTATCTTTCCTTTCTAACACAATTTTGAAGAAAGGATCATAGATAAACAATGAAGAACATATTTTGCCAGTCCAGGTTCAACCTCAGCATGTCTAGGTGGGGCTGGGAAAGAATCCTGTATGAGGACAGCATCTGGTCATGTTCTGATTGGGTAGACTGATGATGTGAATCAGTTAAAAGCAGTGTCCTATGGAGTCCTTGGTGCTCTCTGAGCCTTGTTGTTTTCTTGCAGACTTTTATTGCCAGACTAGGCAACATCTTCAGCAACATCACAGTTCAACCCTGAGCTACAAATATTCCCTTCGATTGGCAGTGTCCTATGTTTTGATACTCTGAACATACAACCTTTTTTTTGGAGGGGGGAATATAAAAGCTATAAAAGACTTTTATAAAAGTCTTCAGCCTCAGGAATGTTTTATTATTATTATTATTATTATTATTATTATTATTATTAATAATAATAATTCAGTTGTTATTTATATTAGAAACTCAAAGTTGTCATCACCCTCACCCTCATCACCAGCATGATGATAAGATCTCCCCATTCCTTCTTAATCTCTTTTTATACTGTTCCAACTCCCTGATTTTCTTTGGGTTTTCCATCTCTGTCATCCACACAAGATTTGTGCCATGAATGAGTAAAGAAAAAGAGGAAAGATGGGCAAAAAGGGAAGAAAATCTGGACACCACAGATGGGAGAAAGAGAAGATGGGGGTGGTGGTGGAACGTATGCATGAGAAACACACAAACATCCTTCTAGTGCTTTGATCCAGCAGTATTTTCTCAAGCACAAAGGACAAGCAATTATCTACCACAGAGCTTATGGGCATTCCCACAGCAGAACATCCTTAACATCTCAGCTTGGAAGGTGGTGTGAAGCTGTCAGGCAGATGTGAGAATTAAAACCAACACAAGATGGCCAAATCTTATGTGAGCAGACTCATCTTCTGGCTTTCCAAGACAGCCTTCTCTGAAACTTCAGATTAAGACATCCACTCTCTCCCTCTTTCCCCTCTCCGCTCTTTCTCCCCCTTCTCTTCCTCCTCCCCCCTCTTTCCCTTTGAAGAAGTGTGTTGATGTAAGCGGACAAGGCAGAGAGTCAATAAAGAGAGTATCAGAGCTGCTGGGAGCAGAGCGCCCGAAGCAAACGGAGAAGACACAATTACTACAACCACTGACCAACCAACCACAGCTCAGAGACTCCACTTAAAGTAATTGAGTGTGAAGGCAGGCTGGAGACATAGGCCCCCGTTCTTCCAGCCCCCCTCCCACCATGGAGACGGTATTGGCTGCTAATTGGCGCCAGTGGGCTCGTGCTAATTGTGCTAATGTTCTGGGTCTGACGGAGGAAAGTTGGAGAGGATGGAGAGGGTGCACCAGGGAGAGGAGGACGGGGTAGAGGGATGCTGGGGTGGGGGGTGGTCAAGGTAGAGGAGGTTCCTAAAGCTAGGTTGGGCCAGCTTTAATGCCCTATCAACAATTTAAGCAAGCAGCAGCAGGATTGGTGGGTGCCTTCCAAGGTAGCCCTGGAAGCCTTCAGAGCAAAGTCCTTCTTTCTGGCCAGAGAGTGGAGCCTTTGCTCAATTTTTCTTGACTGATTACCTGAATAGATAAGGACCCCTCTCTTTCCTCGGAGTGTCATGTTGGAATTGTTTTTCCTTTGTCGTGCATGTCTTGTTGTGGAACTGAGGTTGACTTGAGGAAGGAGTTACAGCTCATCCTGCCTTGGGATGGAACCCTCGGGGTAGGGCTTTGGGGCAGATGTCCATGGCCTGTTGTTGCAGAATGAACAGAAGTAGACCATGCAGAGAAAGGCGGCTGATTCCCTCCCACCAACTCCACCCCCAGCTGGTTCTCACTAAATTTAATGCCCAAAGAATTGCTTTGGAACCTCTTTCAAAGAAGACCATTTGGGTGTGAGGGGCCTTAGTGGTATAGGACAATTTTGGAATGCTCAGTGTCATGGCAAGTGGCCAGTGGTGTCCCTGAGCATCTGATCTTGCTCCTGTGTTAGTTAATACACATGCAAAGCTACTGCGATTCAGTGTGACCAGCCTGATGGTGATACTGAACTCTCTCTTTCTCCATCAACATCCAAGGCAGATGGGACATCCAAGCCCATATATGTTTATTTATTTTTTCAAATTTTATTACCACCCATCTCCCCCAAAAGAGGGACTCTGGGCAGCTTACAATAAAATCAAGCCACAACAATAAACGTTAAAATCCCATAAAAACCAAACACATTACAAATATAAAATGCAATAAATAAATATAAAATCCAAGAGGCTGTAATTCCAAGCTGGTGGGAGGGGCTCTAGGGTGCAAGCCACCTTCAAGAGTGGTTACCCACTTTCCCGCCCCAAGCGAGATGGCAGAACCAAGTCTTCAGGGACTTCCGGAAGGTCAGGAGTGAAGAGGCATGAACCTTATCCACCATATCTTGGTTACCCAACCCACTAAGCAATGTTGGCTATTTTAGAGGTGCCATAACTTCTTCTGTTCATCAGAAGAGATAAGAGGGGCAATCTAGTGAATGCTATCCTCTTTTCTGCAGTGAAATGTATTCAAGAACATGGAGAAGAGCACAATATCGAATATAAGGTAACATTTCTCTAAATACGTCAATGTAAATTAAAAATATACTCGGGGAAAATTAAAGACTTATAAAGAAGGTTCTCCAAATGGGCAAAGCTACACTATTTTTAAATTCTTAAGTGTGCTTGTATGTATCTGTGCACACAAACAAGAGTTCATATAATGCATCAAGTAATGAACTGTAAAATAATAAACTAAGGCATTACAACTTCAGCAAAGGATCATTACCTTGTTGTGGTGCTGGAGCTTGAGCACCTCAATGATGCCATGAGCTAAACCGTGAAGAGCCACCCAAGATGGGAAGGTCATGACAGAGAGGAAGACAGGAAATCAGAAGACTTTTAATCCTTGGGAGAAGAGCAATGACAAGTCTCAATAAAATAGTCAAGAGCAGAGACATCACACTGACAACAAAGGTCAGCAATGTTAAAGCAATGGTGTTCCCTGTAGTAACATACGGCTGCGAGAGCTGGACTATAAGGAAGGCTGAGAGAAGGAAGATAGATGCTTTTGAACTGTGGTGTTGGAGGAAAATTCTGAGAGTGCCTTGGACTGCAAGAAGATCAAGCCAGTCCATCCTCCAGGAAATAAAGCCAGACTGCTCACTGGAGGGAATGATATTAAAGGCAAAACTGAAATACTTTGGCCACATAATGAGAAGACAGGACACCCTGGAGAAGGTGCTGATGCTGGGGAGAGTGGAGGGCAAAAGGAAGAGGGGCCGACCAAGGGCAAGGTGGATGGATGATATTCTAGAGGGGACGGACTCGTCCCTGGGGGAGCTGGGGGTGTTGGCGACCGACAGGAAGCTCTGGCGTGGGCTGGTCTCTGAAGTCACGAAGAGTTGGAAGCAACTGAACGAATAAACAAAGGCATTACAAAGCAACATGTATGGCTAATTGCCTGGTAACATGGAAAATAATCTATCAAATGTTATTTATACCCAAAGTTTCCTTAGAGCCATCATGACTGAACAATATTTCACTTTTTTTTTTTTGAGACTATTGAAGATTTATCTGCTAATTCTGGGTGGAATTCAAGGTGCTGGTGATCACCCTTGAAGTTCTGCAGGGCTTGATGTTTGGTTATTTTCAGGATTGTCTGCTCTGAACAGAATTTGCCCTCCCAAGGTGTGCCTGTAAAAAGTGCTTGCTGAGAATCCCCACCTCTTGTGAGGTGGGAGATGAGGTGAGCATTTTCTGTGGACACTCCCCTCATGAGGGACTCTCCCACCAAATGTAAGACCCTCATCGCCACTTCTTACCTTCAGGAGCCTTTTAAAATCAGGGGTCTTCCAATGTACACTTGCAGATGGAGATATAAATGGGACACATACCTCTTCTTGAGAGGAGACTAGTTGTTTTGATGCTATTATTTAGTATTTGGCAACATTTGTTCAACTTCATCATTTGATAATTACTGCCATGTTATTTATTTATTTATTTATATTTATTTATATATCAAATTTAGTCACTGCCCATCTCACTCAGAGAGCGACTCTGGGCAGCTTACAATAAAACAGGAAGAAAATATTACTTAAAATACAAGACAACAATAAAACCATACAATAAAAACAATCCTCTTAAATAAATGATCTATTCCAAGAGGTGGATGGTAAAAAGTTCTTAATTTACGCATGGTATATTGCTGCTTAGAGTCAAATGATTGAAGGGCAATAAAAGTATTCATAAGAAATAGATAAAATAAGAACACATTTCCAGTTACTGGGAAAAAACCTGACATCTGTTTATCAATTTTCATAATGGAAACATCCTTAAATTCCCCTCCTGCCATCAATAAAGGTAACAAATGAATAATACTTTGGGGCTTCACTTCCCATGATAGTGAATGTTGTTGAGTATTTGATTTAGTTGAATGATGACAACAACAAAAAATTGCTCAGTGGCAGAAGAAACGATCTGCATATGGATGGTCCCAGGTCCAATTCCCAGTGCCTTCAAAGGATCAGGAAATAGATGAGAGGAAATACCTTTCTCTTCCTAAGACCTTGGGGAGTCAGTGCAAGTCAAATAGATTAAACCTGGTAAGATGAGTGCTCCCTGGACAAACTGCATGTCCAGTTTCAGAAGACAGAGTTGGGTTGTGTCTCAAGCCTGACAGAAAGTAAAATTATTGTCTTCATGGGAGCCAGGAGATAAAAATCAGTTCTGGAAGGGGAGTTAGCTGCTTCATTAGAAGTATGTGAGATGAAGCACACTCTGGAATCCACATTCCTGGTGCAACAATTTCCCCATGGGAAGGGAATTCCCAATGAATGGTACCGTGATGCCCTAGAATTTTTGGGAAGATTCCCATGGCCCATCCAGACTTTTTATTTCAATATACCAGGGGAAAGCTTGCTTAGCAGAGAAGGAGTAAAATAGTATGGGCATCCAACTAGTATGAGGTCCAACTTTTAGCCCAAATATTTTTTAAGTCCATGCCCAAGTTCTGCCACAAAGCTTTCTTGATAGGTGTGGATATACTGATAGAAACATTTCATTAGCTGTATTTCTGTTTACAGAGAGGTTGCAAGTAGAAAAACCTGGGGTCATGCATTTATTTATTTATGTTCAGTCCCAACATATGAATTTCCATTTTTCCATTATGGTAATCTCACTTTTCCATCACAACCATTTCATGAGGTTACAGGGGGCTGAAAAGCAGGGACACCCATTGTTTCATGGATGGATGGCAACTGTAACTCACAACAACATTTACATGGTGTGTGTGTGTGTGTGTGTGTGTGCCAACATCTGCAAAATGGCAGGCACAGCCTTACTGTCCCCCTTTTATGTGTATTGACATCACACATGGGAGGAGCCAAGATGGTGACCAACTACCAGCTCCTGACATCACACACATGTACAAAGGGGTGGGGTTTGGATTACAAAGTTGCACCCACCATTTTGCAATTTTTGGTCCCCTCCCCCCCACCAACACTGCTGGAAACTCAATTCTTTATGTAAACTTTGTAAGAAGACAGACATGTTTGCCTGTGGAGGCAAAACATCAGAAGGAGTTTGATGCTTAGAGTGATCTATATCTAGAGTGCATAGATTGATCAATGCAGCTGATTGAGCTGCAGATCACAAAAGCTCATTCCTTTTAAGAGAGTCTGGTAATCAGAAGAGGTGCTACCAACTCTTTCAGTTCTCCATGGTCTGTCTCCACATTTCTCATATCAACCTAACAAAGTTACTTTGATCCTGGCCAGTTAGATGGTGAAAGCTGGACACCGTTGACCCCACCATTTCTTCAGTTTCCTGGAAAGATCTCTATGACAAGGAGAGAAATGACAACCCTGTGACAAATCTTTCCTTTGGTCCTGAGCTCTATTTACCCTTGGCGTATGCTAAATTTGTTACCACAATAGGATGGAATATGTTGGACAATGACGGGCATTCTTTTTTCCTATCAGCCATCAGCAAACAAGGAGTTCTACAACCCATCAGGATTTCTCCTGGCTTTAATGAAAATAAGGAACACATTGGAATCCTTCTGAATACTAGGCAAATAAACCCTCTCTCTTAACCCCATTCTGACCTTTCAATGGGGTGTTAATTACTGAGGGATTAGCACCTTTCCTCTATCTCACCCTGTTTTACTGGAGAACAAGTAGTGACAGATACGAAGACACAATGCAAATTCCAAGGAGGATCAGACCATGATTAGAGATGAAGAAGGTCGGTCTCTTTCTTGGACACAGTGAGAGAGAGAGAGAGAGAGAGAGAGAGAGAGAGACCCTATATATTGTTGTCATGAAAGATTAGGATTACAGTTTCCTTAAGGCTAATGAATGAGTAAAATATCTATCCATCCCTTTATCCATCAATCCCTTTATCCATCCATCCATCATCCATCATCCATCATCCATTATCCATCATCCATCATATTTCTCTCCTCCCCCTCCCCCCTCCCCTCCCCTCCCCCTCCGCTCCCCCCTCTTCTTCTTCTTCTTCTTCTTCTTCTTCTTCTTCTTCTTCTTCTTCTTCTTCTTCTTCTTCTTCTTCTTCTTCTTCTTCTTCTTCTTCTTCTTCCCCCCCTCCTCTACCTCCTCTCTCTCTCTCCTATTATCTATCTATCTATCTATCTATCTATCTATCTATCTATCTATCTATCATCTATCTATTTCATGGTCATTTCAGATTTTCTCCACATAAGTATAAAGGTTTTCCAGAATGGAAATTTGGTGGAAGGGAGGTAGCTGTGTGGCCAAGTTCATCTGTTGCTGAAAAGAAAGAAGATTCCCGCACAGAACTCTGGGTTGGATTGGTTCTAGAAGAAAGGCCTAGAGATGGTTGTGTTATATGTGTAGACACGCATCCAAATATTTGCCAGTTGGGATAATGCCGACAAAAAACATATCTGAGATGTATAGACCTACTAGGAGTCAATTCATTCAGTTCATTTTTTATTGTGAGCTTGCCTGATTTTGCCCTTTTAAACTATTATAGAACTCCAGAACCAATTAAGCTTTGGAATGCAAGTCTATGAGTTTTACCAGGATTCATGTATTACTGAATGTATTGCTAATTGGCAGGGCTTTCCTGGAAAGATTGGTTGCCTGAAGCTATAAGGGACCTGCATTCCAACTAGCTCCTTCCTGTGTGCTTTTAATGTTGCTCTTGTATAGATATTTTTGAATCTTTTTTTTTATTAAACTTTGGGATTGCTTTTCATGATAAGTGGGTTATAAGCAAATAAATATATGCCACTATGTAGGTTTCATGTTATAACCTGTCATGAGCATATCATTTGAAAAAAATATGCAAGAATTCTCTGAACTTGGGCAGAAACCTATCTTTCCTGGTATTTTGGCTCCGAGAACAAAGATGATGCTCTGAAATAGCTTTTGTTAACCTGATATGCATCAGATACGTTGGATTTCAAAGTTCATCTCTTCTAGTTAGCATGACCAGCAGCATGGGAATCATGGAGATTGCCATCCAACAACTGAAAGGTACCCTGCTGGGGAAAGGTTGATCTGGGCTAAGTTCTGTTTGATTCAACTCCAGTTCTCTCTCATTGTATCCCGCTGAGCTCCCTGCAACCTGCTTAGCGAAACCAGTTGAAGGCCCAGCAGCCACATTTATACAAAATAGTTTTAGATTGTAAACCTCAATTTCATTTTGTTTTCTCTCACTGCAACGAGTTATGTGAATCCGTCTCCTTGGGTTAGTTATGGTTTAATGGATTGCATGGACCCAGAAAATGGATAAATTCAGAAACCAAGTTAAGCTGCTTATATAAACCAACCCCTTAGCTCAGTTCCAAGGTTTCTAACCCCAAACAAAATTGCAAAAACTTCTCGCACGACAAGGTTGTTAAATATTGCCAACCCCTCTGTTCCCCAGTTCTAATCTTGGATGTCTTTTTATTTATTTTACTTATTCCAGTCTTTTCCTGATGGCTGTCCTTTTGTACCATGTTGCTGGCCTAAAGATGCTCCTCCCGCTGACAAAAACCAGACCTTCCTCAGTGACCATCTGTGGCAATGGTGGTGGGAGACTATTAAAAGCCGCCTCACCGCCTCCCTGTCTCTGTGTCGGATGAATAGTTAAAAATTTATGGTTATGATTTTTTTTCCCTTTGAAAGCCCTAAATTGCCTTATCCTTCTGCAAATTGTTCCCCTTTGAATTCAAAAAATCAAACCTTTGTCTAGACTCAGCTGGGCTGTTTGCTGATGGATCTGTAGTGGGATTATAACTGTTTCTCAAGGGCTCACAGATCCTTTTAGGAAAGAAGATGGGGATGCTCCAGATCAAGGCAGGGCAAGGTTGGGAATGGGGGAGAATCAAATTAGGCAAGGGAAGGAGTGAAGAACTAAGGGGATCCAGCCAGCTACAGGGGCCAAATCATTTTACTCATTGCAGGTGGGGCTAGGAACAAATATACACCCAAGATAGTGATGTCCTAATATAATAGTCTACGGGGATTGCATTTAGAAGAATGATATTGTGCATGGATAATGAGAAGTTAATACAATAAAGGGCAAAGAGCAAGAGAGAAAGAGAATTGGTGCCCTCTCTGGCTCAACTGTTGCTCAACTGTTGCTTTCCTAAACTTCATCCATCTTGAGACATGGTCTCCAACGGAACACTTTGTGGACCTGGATGGAGAAAAACTAGCCCATCTTTGTCTGTGTTTGATAGTCTTCAACCGTGGTCTTTGGAGATAGCTTCATGGATGGAGTGCTGTATCCTTGCACAATTTGAGTTACAATGTCAGGAAGAGGAGAGTGTGTGAATATCCTATCTTTCATGGTTCAGTTCTCTCTGCAGATCTGCAACCTTCCTGGCTTCCTCTACTGATGTTAAATTTACAAGGAAGATGTGAGGAGAAACTTCTTTCATGTTTCATTAGTTGTCACCACCAAGGAGGAGTCCTGCCTTTAGAAAATTGTGGGGAAGTTTCTCCTTCCTCTGGAAAAATGCAGAGAAATTGCCCATTTCATTTCTATGCCCATGAATTTGATGGAGAATTTCAGGAGACAGCAGAGGGAATGGCCTTGAAGGACATGAGGAAGAGCCGTTACCAAGGCAACATTCAGATAAGAGGGACCTGAGTCTGGGCCAAGAAAGTAACATGAGAAAACGTCTCAGACAAGCTGCTACCTGGTTCACATGAAGATAAAGGGAGGGAGGGGGAAGCCCATTCAGACTTGCAAGATTCTGTTCCTACAGCTGGTAGAGTAAAAGTAGTCCTGACCTCTATGGCGTTGGTTTCTTCATCTGGTCTACCTTGTCGGGCTGACAATTTTGAAAAGACAGCACCTAACTGACCTTGGTTGATCTAGACAAACTAAGCAAGCCACAGAAAATTTTGGGGCTGTAGGCTAGATGGAAAAATGGTAGAATTATTCTGGGAGAAGACAATAGAAAACCACTTCCATACTGTAGCCAAGAAAACTACACAGCTATGTCAATGAAGTCACCAGGATCCTGACCAAAGGAGTATCTTAACTCATCTGAATCTTCAAAAATCTAGAGATGGAAAGTGTGGTCTTCAACATTCAAAACCTGTGTTTCACGGCCGAGTTATGACCCTGGCCTTTATCTCAAGAAAGTTTGGATTTAGGGGCAGATAGGAAAGTGACTCAGGAAAGGGGTGAATGATGCAGTGACACCAGAGTGGACATGAGGAAGTCCCATTGACATCAGGACTTTCTGTTTGTATATCATAGCAATCCCCAAAGGGGTCCAATGACGTGGAAGTTAATGTAAAAACCTTCTGGGAATTGTTTGACAGAACAACCATGTCACAGAATTGCAAATGCTATGGACAATTGGCTTCTTGATTTGGCACTCTTGCATCTTCTCGTTTAACTTATGGGGAAATGACTTCACAATCTGTTTCTCTCCTTACGCTGATGCCCTTTATTTTTAAGCCTGCATCACGCTGGTCTCAGCCCCAGGGGAACTTAAGTACGGTCTAATGGCACCAACACAATGCAGGACTTCTAACAATGGCCTCTGATTGTTTACACTTGCCCTATCCAAGCCTGGGGGTGTCTGTATTGTGATGCTATGACCCTGGAGTGGGGTGGGGACAGGAAGGGAGTGTTCAGGTGCTCATTTTTCAAAACCCATCAAATACCTTGCATTTTATTTGCTTTCCCCCCTCTACTTCCTCCAGCGTTTTAATAATTTATATAAGTTAAAGCTGCTGAGCTTTGCTCCAGGTCCCCATGATTGTCGGCTTTGCATTAGGGATCTTTCCTACAATTACAACATTTTTGTCTTTTCCTGCACTGGAAAGACTCCAGAAATGCTAGGCAGGAACAGATTGGAGACACGCTTGAAATGGCCCGAGCAGGAAGGGAAGACACTTTTTCTATCACCTCCCATTGATGGTACTTGGTGTCAGCGTCCACATTTGATTTTCCTGATGGAAGCCTTTTGGTCAAGTCGCCAACTTCCCCACCCACTGTCTCTCCCCTCTGCCCCACCCCAAGCCTGGTGGCTCCTATGCTGTAGACCTTCGGTGTCCAAGGAGGAAACAGATCTTGTAAGCAAACTTCCTGGTATTATGCCTTTTCAACAACCTCTCTCTTGATTTAGGTGTTAGAGGGTTGCTAAGAATATTCCTTGACACTTGAAAGAGACCTTCATTGTTTTCCTAATTGGTAAAGAATTGCTTCCCCCTCGCCCAACCCATGCTGAAGTTTTTTTTTTGTAAGGGCAGACTGGAGCCTTGTTATTCTTTTTATATTTAGACCTTGGACTATATTAAGTTTTCTGGCAGCCCACCCTCACGCTTTCACTTCTTAAAACAGGAAGTTAAACCTTGGCCTATTTGTATCTTTGGGTTACAAGTGGGTGAGAAGCTGGCTTTGAAAAAATAAAACCCTGGGAGTGGGGGAAGCGCTGGAAAATAAATAGAGAGGGCACCTCCAGCAGAGATGAAGAGGGCTTTTGTTCAAAGGTGCAATGGGGAAAAACACACACACTCCACAGAGGCCAGTGTATCTCTCTGGCCTTGTGTGTGCTCTGGGGGACCTGTAACCCTTGGCACATCCTGCTGTGTGCATAAGGCAAGATTAGAGCCCTGTTGAACATCTGATTGTTGTTGTTGTTGTTGTTGTTGTTGTTGTATTTTATATTTATTTATTGCATTTTATATTTGTAATGTGCTTGATTTTTATGAGATTTTAACGTTTATGGTGGTAGCTTGATTTTATTGTAAGCCGCCCAGAGTCCCTCTTTTGGGGGAGATGGGTGGTAATAAAATTTGGATAATAAATAAATAATAAAATAAATAATAAGTAAACAAATTCCCACCCTCTCAATTCCTCTTTCAATTTGAAAGCAAAACATTGCATCGGTCTCCCCATTCTAAAAGAGGGGAACACACCAGCAGTATTCCCTTGCATGAAATGTGTTGTTTCCCATAACCATGGGATGGTCAAAGGGTATCAATGGACCAATGCTGGGTCTTTCACTGCAGAACCCTTCAGCTGCCCTGGCTTTCTGTGTTTCCACTTCCCCAAGGGCAGACATTGAGCGGAAACTCTTCTGGAAGCGGGGGTTGCTTTTTCAGTTTAGGAAGTGTGAGCAGCGGAGAGGGGTGGGTTTCAGAACGTTGAAAAATGACACTAGCAATTCAGTATGTGCCACAGGCTATAGCAAAACAACTTTCTAAGTTCCCCAAGAAAATTTGAAGCCAGTTCTTGATTGGTGCTCATAAGGAACATGTTCAGCTATTGTCTGCATAGATTTAAAAAAAAAATGCCTGACTCCCCATGACTCTGGATGTTTTACTCTATAAAAACTAGAACAATAAAATGGGAGAACAAAGAGATGTGAGTCCAGAAAAAGGAAGAACCATACCAACCAACCAAAATCTTACAGGGGTCTCCACCCTCCTACCCCATGGCTTGAAAAAATAGCCAGGTTTTCAGTTGTTTCCAGAACTACATTGGGGTGGGAGTCCTATGGATCCATATGGAAGGCAGGTACTGCAACAGAGAAGGCGCACTTCTAGGATCCCGCTAGATAACATTGTTTAATTCAGGGCACCTAGAAGATGTCCCTAGAACAATGGCACAGCAGTAACCTAGTACTGGGCAGAAAAATCATCTTGCAGTTTTCCCCCCAGTTTTCATCCAATCTGGTGCAAAAGGAAGTACTGTAATTCAAATATTGGTTGAAATTCTCATGAATATTAAACATGGTGGGGCTGGTGATTTTTATCAGAACTGTAGCGGTCAGAGAGGGAAGATTTACCCTTATCTTGAGGATAATTTCTCCTCTCCCCTATTCTTCTAAATTCTTTAAAGGAATTTAATCCTTCCACATAAGGAAGGAACTTGGACAGCAATGAAATGAATGAATGAATGAATGAAAGAAAGAAGAAAGAAAGAAAGAAAGAAAGAAAGAAAGAAAGAAAGAAAGAAAGAAAGAAAGAAGGATATTTGATAGGCCAAACTTGGGGTCAAATGTCCAGGATCCATTCAGTACCAATGTCGACCAGCAACACCAAATGCAAATAGAGTATTCTCCATTTTTAAGCAATACATGACAATATCAAAGGATACTCATGCCTAAACAACAACAACAACAATAACAGCGATATGTTAAGAGCAAGGTCAATAATTATTGAAGTGTCCCACTGGACAAAGGTAGCTGGAATCCCATGCAACAATTTACTACAATAGTGTGCTACAAACTAGACATTGTGGCATATTTTATTCCATTCACAGGGACTCTTGCTGTACAGTTGGCTTCCGGGCATTTCAGGGAAATGATCTTTGGAATGACAGTACCAGCTGAAAACTCTTGAAATGAACTGCAGTTTCCTGTTAAGCAGGAATTGACAAGAATGTGCGACTTCAGTCGCTGTTGTTGCCTGGGAAGCGAAAAGAATGGGAGATAAGAGATGCCCGCTCCTTCTCCACCCACAAAGGCCAGATAAGCATCATGCCTTGCAGACATCTTGTCCATGGATCTCAGCCCAGTATCTCTTCCTCCTCTCTTTATGTCCACACGCCTGCGTCATCCTGGGGCCGCCTTAGCGCCAGCCAGCCGCTTGATAACAGGAGAGATTGGAAGAGAGCAGCAGGGGGGAGCTTTCACAGCCAGGAGAACACCTGTCTTATCAGAGGATAACAATGTGGATGAGAAAAGTGTGACCTGGGGAGGAGGGAGGAAGAGGTGGAGACAGGTGCTTACAACCTTGTGGAGTCGCCCAGTATCTCACTGAGTTTGCAAGTCTGCCTGGAATTCAAAGGAGTGATGTCAAGTGAGCAGAGGTCAAGCGATAACAGGAGACGGGCTGGCGACATGTGCACACGTTTGGCATCAAACAAGCATGACTCAGATGAGAAATGCCACGTGTTGACCTGGCATTTCCATTTAAGTGGGAGGCAAATTAAACAGTTTCTCTTCTCCTAAATTTGCTTATTAAATGCCAATGCTTCCCCCCTGCCCTTCCTGTCCAGGTTGGGTTAGACCAGGGCTTCTCAACCAGGGTTCCGTGGCACCCCAGGGTTCTGAGAGAGGTCACTAGGGGTTCCCTGGGAGAGCACGATTTATTTAAAAGATTATTTCAAATTCGGGCAACTTCACCTTGAAGAGGTAAGTTTCAGCAGAAACACTGTTCATGGATATATACAGGAAATATATACCCTGTATATATAATTTTGCAACTTCTGGCCTATATTTGAGCCTGAATGTGCAGGGGTTCCCTGAGGCCTGAAAAATATTTCAAGGGTTCCTCCAGGGTCAAAAGGTTGAAAAAGGCTGGGTTAGAAGAACTGATGTCCCTTCACCCCAACTTCATGCCCATGGTGTTTATTTAAAAAACCACTAATCCATCTACTCTCACATCCCCATCTGCACCTGCCAAGTTCAACAGGTTCATCAATCTCTACCATGAAAAAGACCATGTTTTCTACCAAGTGCAGGGGGAAAAAAGGGGACCGTCACAATTCAATACCAAAAACATGTTTAGATATACAAGGACTCAAGGACAGGGTTGAATGAATTCAGCACCCAGAGTCTTGTGCCTGGTTAGAGTCTTCTGCATCCTCCTATTCAAAATCTTTACATTCTTTAAATCTCTCTAAGTTTCTCTATGTCTCATTAGGAAGATCTATTGAGCAAATTGGTGAAGAATCCCAAATAAAATCTTCCATCCCTATGGCTAGAGTGATATATATATGCAGACAAGTGGATAAAAATTAATGACAGCAACAGCCATAAGAAAGTGTGGCTTTAATGTTAACAAAACCTACAGAGACCACACTCTTGGAAAAAAGTCTTGGAAAATGAGGAGGTCAAGACCTTGTGGGATTTTAAAATACAGACCCTTGAAACACAACAACATTGCTTTTCCTGGGAAAGAAAATGGGAGTGGGGGCTTCATAGATGCTTCATAAAAGATAGCTAAACTGGTGAAAAATAAATGGAAAATGTAACGAAATATTAGGATTTGAAGTTGAAAAACTTTGGAAGAAAGAGTCAACAATAACACCAGTAGTAATAGGAGCTCTTGGAAACAGAGGAAAAGCTTTATTCGGAAGTTTGAAATCTACTCAGCATGGCTGGCTAGGGAGTTCTGGGAGCTGAAGTCCACCCATCTAAAGTTGCTGAGGTTGAGAAACACTGCCTTAGAGGCTGGATGCTGTGATACAGTTGGATAAAAGAGCCGGGCCTTAGAGATTCCTTGAGACCCCATCCAGCTCCATAATTTTGGATAAGATGTTGTGGTGCTTTTCCAGCCAGCCTTGAGCAAAACTCAGCAATACCCCTTGGCACTGCTTGGCTCCTTTTCTTAGAATATGCCATGCTAAAGTGTGTTTGAGCTACACTAAGTGCGAGTCACCCTTTACCTTCTTGGAACCTTAGGGAGCCACATGCACCGGTGTAACTGAGCTGACTTTAGACCCATAGCTGATACCAAGGGGAGACACACCCTTCGCTGAACAAAAATGAAAGCCAACTCTTCTAACAAAGCAGTTGCTGTGGCAGAGGTGCAGCTGAGATGACAGCCACATGGAGCAAGTTGTTTATGCGTGACCTATTCTGGGAGAACTTTTGAACTTTCCATGTTTCATGAAGAGCCAGTTCTAGGGTTACTCAGCGTTCCTGGAGGAGCGGAGCACGACTGTCGTCCAATCTTGTCCTGACAAAGACATGAATCAATGCAGAAGGGTGGCAACCAAGAAATAAATGCTAGGGAGGGCAAAAGAAAAGAAAAGAAAAGAATCTTGCACCATCTATGTGGAAATGCCAGGTTATTTCATGGCTTTCTTGCAGTCCTAGAAAAACTTAATAGTGTCAACAAAACCTCATAATCTGGGTTTCTTTCCATATTCAGGAAGGACATTGGAATATATCTGGCAAATTGTTGTCTTTGGAATGGAGGAAGCACTGGATGTTCAGCTAAGGACAAAAAGGAGGTCACTCAGAAGACTGAAGATATGTCATTGTGAGAACTATGGAAGTTATAGGTGTGACCCTAGCACCTGCTGATCTTTGTGTTCATGTGCTGGGAACAGTAGTGCTGTAGGCTAATGGAGCAAGCTCTGGGTCTTTTCCAAAGTTTTTCCTCCATGGGGTGAGAAGCTGCACCCAACTAGAAGGTTCACATCAGCTATGACACATCTTGAGGAAAGCTGAGAAATTAAGGTTAACCCACCACAAAGCAGGCCTCTAGATCTCCATGTGTAACATGTACATCTCAGGATAGCTGAGCAGGGCTGCTGGTAGCAGTCATATGATACGCCAAACCCCAAATTAGCTAACGACATTGGAGCCCATTGTAAGGACTGAAGCAGGTGATGTGGGAACCCAGCGGTTCTCAGGCGAGAGAGAACTGTTAGGTAAACGTGGAAGAGATTTTTTAAATCTCAAGGTCAGGATGGAAATGGCCAGATTTCCACTGAGTCAGACAAGTGGGAGGAGAAAGATAGAATTAAAACCCTGGAGTAGATAGTCACAAAGGCTTTGATTTCTGGGTTCTGTAGTAGGTAAACCCTTGGCACATATATGACTTCTATCTTGTCTACAACAAGACAAATTTGTTTACCTGTGTCATGTCTATGTGTTTCTGCTAGAAGCAACTTCCTGAATATGGGGTGAAGGGCTCAGAAAGTTGAGACTTATTGCCCATAATCCATTCCTTATATTTTAGCATTCTGTGCTTCCAGTAAGCTATTTTGCTGCTCCATTGAGGACAGGTAGAACTTTCTTCCCTACTGGAGAGAAGACATTGTCCTCCCCCACACCTGAAGACAGCATTTATTTTACTCCTCCGATGGTCTGTTGTCACCTTCCAACATCATCTTTCTGGACAACCATCTTCCATGATCCTCTGAAGAGAGGACTCCTTGTTATTCCTCTTTCTATCACTCTCAACTTCCCAATCTGAAAAAGTCTTCTGGGAGAAATTCCCCATTATTGTCTTCCCTTCGTGTTGAATGGAAGACCCTCTGTGGTCCTCTCTCCTCATTGTTAAGTGCAGGCAGATCACATTTGTTCTGTAGAAGCTGATCAAAATTCCCTTCTCCTTTGAAACGCTTATCAAAAGCAAAATTCTCTTTCACTGAATTGAATGAAATGGACTTTTCTCCCAGGGTGTTCGGGGGATGGGGATAGCAGAAATTTTTAGCACAGGCTGTAGATCTTGATCTACCTGCACTGTGCAGCTTTTATATTGTACAGGTAGTCCTCGCTTAATGACCATTCGTTTAGTGACAGTATGGACTTACGACAGTACTAAAAAAACGATTTACGGCTGATCCTCACACTTACAGTATGACTGTCACAGTGCCCCCATGGTCACGTGATTGCCATTTTTGACCTTCCCAGCTGGCTTCCAGCAAGCAAAATTAACGGGGAACTGTGTGATTCAATTAATGACAACTGCAAGAGGTCATAAAATTGGGTTGGATTCGCTTAACAACCATTTCACTTAGCAACCAAAATTCTGGTCCCAATTGCGGTTGTTAAGCAAGGACTATCTGTACATTGAACTTATGCAGATCTTGGCACTGCTTGTGTATCATGACTTACGCTTCCTCTCCGGAGACTGATATTAGAGTTGCTTGAATGACACTGAAAAGAAAAAATATATATATAATTGGCACAGTGTATTTTTTAGCTCTTGCAGAGCTGTAGATAATGCATTTGTTAGGGCTAATTGGAGGGAATTTTGCATCCTCCGAGACCCAAGAACACAAGGGCATTAACCACCAAAGATGAAGACGGCAGCTACGTCCTGGCTCCAGCGAGGCGAAGCAGCTTCGAGCAGAGTGGTTTAAAAGCAAAGGCAGAAGCATTTGCTACTTGCATTAAACGAGAGCTCATTTTTCCTCTGCACTTCAAACAAGGGGGGGAAAAAAAATCACAACCTTTCACTTCACTTCAAATGCTAAATGAATGGCTTTTTCATTTTTAACTAGAAGCCAAGGGCCCATCAGGAGTAAAACATGAAGCCCTCTAGAGATGGCGCATGGGTTATCACTGGGTTTGGCCCTCTTCTATCTGGAATAGATGTTGCAAGGTCCCCTTGCGTTTGCTACTTGAAAGGCTTTGTTGTGATGTGGCTTGGGGAGCGGACAGCTGCAGTTGAGTTAGATATGGTTAGTCATTGTTGAGGTGGGCAGTGGAAAAATGGCAACAAACAAACAAACAAATAAATAAGGTTGCACCGTGAAGTCTAAGTTCTGTGGATCCTGGCCATGTTTTACTACGCTGAGCAGCAAATTCATGCACATATAGAGGGTCAAGATGACAGCCGGGGCGATGCAACTGAAGCCGCATGTGTGTGATGCATGTATGTGTCACACACATAAAACCAGGTAGACCTTTGTTTGTACCATCATGGCCGCCATCATGACTTCTTTGACTGTAACTTACAGACACCCCTGTGCATATCTCGAGTTGCAGCAAATGGCAGGTGTCTGCTATGGGGAGGTCAAAATGGCAGCAATGGCCATATAACTGAAGCCCTGCTCTTCTTGATTGGCCTCACAGGACACACAAAGAAAAGGGGGGGGGGCTTGGAACATGTGGTTGTGGCCATCATCTTGACTTTTTGGATTCCCCTTGGACTACCTCTAAATGTCTGTAAAGTCCATTATTTAATGCCTCTAAAGTCCATTATTTAATGCCTTTCAAGTCCATTATTTAATGCCTCTAAATAACACATATTCACATTACACATTTCTGCCCAGCATTGTTTTGGTAAGTACAACCCTTAGGATAAGTCAGTTGGCCCCTTTGATATAATAGTTCTTTTTAAAAATTAGATAGGTCTTTAATGCACTTTTGCTGTAGTTGCTGTACCCCCGTAGCAAGTGAATAAAATAAAATTGAGACACATTTATATATTATAGATAAATAGGCATGCATATACAGGGGAATCCTCAATTTACTGAACTGGACTTCACGCTCAGAAAACCAAGTTTCCACCGTGATTTACATCATTTGCCTAAAATGTCTTCAAGCAATTGACACAAATGACTTTAATGCTATAAATCTCCAAGATGTCCTATTCTCTGATTCTATGTACATTCCTGCTTCACTAATATCCCCTCCCCACCAAATATCCATTATGATGAGGTTTCACTATATATAGGTAAAGACATAGTTAAGATTTAGTTACAATTTATTTGTCAGTTTTATAAAAATCACAGCATTGCTGGGCCCAGAACAACAGTAATAAATAATCTCTTTAATCTGGAAAACTGGATCCATTTGATCCGATGCAGCAAATACATTCCCACGTCTGATTTGGTAAACCAAATACCCAGATAGAATCATTGCAGCAGGGTGATTCAATCTGATTTTCCAAAGAAGTTCAATAGAAAAAGTTTTCCATACCAGCGCAAGAGGTTCCCAAACAGGTGTAAGAAGTCTAGCAAAGCAGCCAGATGTGTTGAATTTGTGAATGTGCTGCATTCAGTTAGTTTTAAAAGTTTGCACTAAATTATGTAGATGTATATTTCTCCAAACATAAGCATTTTTGTTGACAATTTGCTAAATGTACTTGGTTTTTGCACATTCTTTCCCTGCTATAATGCACTGATATTCATTGTTTTAATGTATATAAACATATTTCTTCACAGTAAATTCCAGCTTGGTATCAAATTCAAAAATAAGTTCTATTTTCTTCCCTATCTCTAATCCTGATGTTTTCTTCTTTCGGGAGCCACATGATAGGCACTTGGATTGCCACTTGGATTGGTTGATCTCGGGAAAAAGTCCAGAGACTAAAAGTCAACAGCTGGATTTATTATCTCCATGGCTCTCACGTAAATTACATCTGAGGATTAATTTATGGTGTTTTGAAACACTGTTGACTTATCATACAGATTGCTCTCTTGCACCTATAACTCCTGTTTACCTTTGAACACCAGAATAGTGTATCTAATGTGCAATTCAAGGGTTGGGGTGTGTAATAATTAACAAAACGTTGGCGGGGGAGTCATACTCCAATCCAATCGAATGCACCCAATCCATATGCCTCTGGGATGTCCACTCATTAACTCCAACTCCTATTCATGTCCAATATCTGAGAAAAGAGATAAGTTCACAGTTAATAAAGATAAGATGGAACAACTCCCGTCACAAATGCAGCCCCTGTCTATGGTTCGTGTTGTGTTTCTGATGGCATTGCTGGCTCAGGGAATGTACAATGATTGTATTGTTGTTTGATTAAGAAGTCAACAAATTCCTACGCAGGGTTACTGAGGTGGAAGTCCTGTCCTCAGCGGTTGAGTTTATATAACACACCATCTAGCCGAAGAGAGACAGTGTAGTGAAAGTGTTGGATGGGGAGCAGGAAGACCCAGGTTCTGGATTCCCTCAGCCACAGAAGCTTCCTGGGTGATGCTGGACCAGTCCCTCAGTCCAGCAGCCAGTGTGGGGTAGTGGTGAAGGTACTAGACCAGGAGCAGGGTCTAATCCACCTTCAGCCCCAGAAACTCATGGGGTGACTTTGAGCCAGTCCCTCTCTCTCAGCCCAACCTACCTCCTAGGATGGTTGATTGGAGGGAAATGGGAGGAAGGAAGGAATGGTAACTATGCTGCCTTGTATTCCTGGAAGCAAGACAGGGTAGAAATCTAATAAACACCCAGCAAAGAAAAAGGCACTGATAGTTTGTGGTTCCCATCCTGTGGAAAACCTGGCAATTGTCTTCTGCAAAGCAGGCTACCCTAGTAACCTTTAATTAGATTTAGCAGGTTGTGTGAATCCACCCAGAGAGGCTTATTTTTGACTAAGGTTCATACTGTTAAGTTTTCTTTAACTGAGTGCCAACCCTAGGTCTCAAGTTATTGTATTTGTATATATATTTTTTCTTTCCCAGGAAATGCAGGTAGCCTGAACTTTGGATATTTTAAAGAAAGAATAATTAATTTATTATTAATTATTAAATAATTAATAAGGTGATTAATTAATTACCACTGCTTTTATCCATTGCCACCAACACCTTAAATTCTACCAATCGGTTTTTAAGAAAGGGAAGCATATATCTACCTCTCTACCTACCTACCTATCTTTTAATTATTATGACTGCATCTTGCGGGGCAACTGTGACCCCAAAGGTAGTCACCAAACCAAATAACCAATGAATATTGATTAAAACAATGCATTCAGTGGAATATTGGCATTCCAAAGCAATCAATCTTTGAAGATCACATGCTGGCAACAAGCAACAGGGAATGATTGACATGTTATGCTCTACCTGCAAATTTTGTAGAGACCTCTTGGCTGCTGTTGGCAAGCAGCATTACAGAAATATTTGAAGTGTTCTAAGAAGTCAATACAGATGTACTTATGAAATATTCAGCTGATAGTCCTCTTTTATGCAAAGAAACTATCACTTGTGCTTGTTGGAGAGAACACTGAGATGGACATTCCCTGCCCTCCTGTCTTAATACTTTTGGGAGGGGAAAAAGACTTCGAGACTACAAGGACTTCACCACTCATCTTACTGCTAAGAAATGCCTTCTTGTGCTGATCCACTTCACTTGTCCTAAGGCTAAAAGCTCCCAGGATTCTCAGCCATAGAGCCAGTTGCCATGGGAAGTGTAGTACCCCATAACAATGGACACCAGGAAGGCGAAGGGGCCCATGTGGATTATCAGCTGAATAGCAGACACATTGCAGTTTCAGGAATTTTTCACTTTGGGCCATATGCCTGCTTAGGAGACCATGGGGTGGGACCATGAAATGTTCATACGGGCATAGTGCCATTTCAGAATGCAGGTGAGAGATGGCATGATGACAAAACAGGAAGGATCAGGGGGCAGCATTCTGGCTTCCCCTTTTCCTTGATGTGCTAGCTTTCCAAAGAAATCAAGAGCCTTGGGAATATATAGACCTAGAATACCCTGGAAGGCATTCTTTCTTTCATTGTATAGATGTCTCAATTGAAGCAAATATTTGTAGCTCAGGGTTGAACTGTGGCATCCTTGGTGCTCTCTGAGCCTTGTTGTTTCCTTGCAGACGTTTCACTGCCAGACTAGGCAACATCTTCAGTGTTAGAAGAGAGGGGGCCTTGCTCTCAGTTTATATATGGTGGCTTGCCCTGCTTGTGTTGGTGGGGGTGTTGTTCTCTCCTTGGGAGTTCTTTGATTGGGCTGTTGTTTGCTGCTTGGTTGATTGCCTGAGTTAATAGTTCCTTGATTAAGGTGTATTGCGCTGTTTGATTTTTCATCTGGTGTTAATCCTAGTGTTGATTTTTGCATATCTGGGTGTTGATTGCTGGCAAGGGAGTTTCCTGGTCTTTTGGCTTTTCTATTGTCTCTTTTGAATGGTATGTAAATGTTATGCATAGAGGTAAACAACATTTACACTCCCCCTTTGCACTGAAGATGTTGCCTAGTCTGGCAATGAAATGTCTGCAAGAAAACAACAAGGCTCAGAGAGCACCATGGACTCCACAGTATAGGTGTCTTCCTGTCATTTGGGAATGCTAGATATTCTATAACAACCATACAGACAAACCCATTGGCTGTTCTTTGACCTGGGCCTTTGTCTGCTGGTAGCTGGTGAACAATGGACTGTTTAATAAATATTTTTCTTTCCTTCCATATAATTTTTATTAAGTATTTTGAAACAAAGATTAAAACTAACAAGAGCTAATATAAAGTAAAGGAAAGAAAAAGGAAGGAAGGAAGGAAGGAAGGAAGAGAAGAAAGAAAGAAAAAGCCCAAAGTGCCAAAAGATAATTAAGAAATATTTTTCTGATGTCATTTCTACATCAATTTTGGTGCAAACATATCCTTACTATCTCATAAAAAGCCCTCAATTTTTAATGAGAAAGAGGCAATCTATTTCCTTCTTTCAAATTGGAACCCTACCATTACCAACAGTTGTGAAATTTCTATCTGTAGCAATTTCCTTAAGAAGGAATAAGATGGTCCGAATCTTGCAGTGATGACATTATGACTTCTTTTCTTTTCCTGTATGCCTATTTTACTCAATTTCCATTTTATCTGACATTTTATATCGTTTTACTGTGTTTTATTCAATTCTCCCCTTTCTCTGGTTTTTAACGCTCAGCTTTTAAGTTATGGTGGCTTTGTTATTTTTGTTTCTGAGTTGTTCTTTTTGCTGATGATTGAGCATAATTAAATAAATCTGAACTTGAATTTGCTTAATATCACCCCTGAGTTACATCAGCCCAGCTGAAAGCTTGCACCACACCAACACTACACAGATTTAGGTCTGTGTTCATAAAAACCACATCCACTTGGGACCCTCATCAACACAAAGACTCTTAAAAGCAGCTAATGAGGATTTTAATTTTGTCTTAAATACCCCTGGTACTTGGGAGACCTTGATAGCATCAGGCCGAGAATTCTCAACATCCTAGCAGCCTTTCCCTCAAATGTCAGTGTTCCCTAATTATTTCTTTTTGCTGCCCTGCGAATGATTCAGAAATGCTTCATTTCCAGATTCAGTCTTTGTGATGCATATCCTTCCTTCCTTTCTTTCTTTTACTGTACGATCTGCTAATGTGGGTGGAACTTGAGGTACAACTGGAACAGAGCTGAAGTGAATTCTCTGGTGTCCCAAGAGGTAAAAATGCTCTTCCTCTTTATGGATGTTATAGGGATTCATGAGCTAATCGGTACTTTACTTTATTGTCAATTTCTTCTTTCCAAGTTTTCCTGGGTAGGGCTTCAAGAAAACCCAAGCTCTTCCAAAAATGGACTCTTCAGTTGATCATGTTGCCATGTGCACACTGTGCATGGTTCCCTGCATATTGAGAATATCAGCATATTCAGTAGTGATAGGCCAATTGCTGGATCAGCATCCTATCTAAAGTACACAGAAATATTTTGAAACCTTCCAACAGTGCCATTAAGGCAACATGAGATGATACAACAATGATCTTTAGGCAGTTAGAAGGCCAGTGGGCCACGGTGGCTCAGTGGTTAAGATGCTGAGTCAGAGGACCATTAAGGTTGACAGCTCGGCAGTTCGAAACCTGAGAGTGCAAGCCATGTGATGGAGTGAGCTCCCATCAACTTGTCCCAGCTCCTGCTAACCTAGCAGTTTGAAAGCTTGCAATTGCAATTGCAAGTAGATAAATAGGTACTACTTTGGTGGGAAAATAACACCCCGGGCAATAGTGATGTCACCGGCAAATCCTTCCAACACAGAAGCGCCTTGGTAGGTGCTTCTGACATGGAAAAAAAAAAGTTAGAAGGCCTATGGAGCCTTCTAACAAAGTCTCACTTGCTCCAGGAAGCAGGACCTTCACCAAGAGAAGTTTCAGGTGGTTTCATCTAAAGATGGAGAACTTCCTGACATAATGGGCTTGCTTTGGAAGACTGTAGATTTGTTTTTCTTGAGTTGATCAACCTTGGCTGAACTCTGAAAGCTTAACTTGGCTGGGTCTGGTTAGTACTTGCATGAGAGATCACTAAGAAAGCCCAAGGCTACAGACAAGGCCAGGAATTTACAAAAAGATATTCTAGAAGAAAGCAATGGGAAACCACTTCTGTATTACTGGCAAAAAAATACACTGTTGTATTAATCTAATCAACAGTCTTAAGACCATCTTTACTCTGCTGCTGTTCAGAAGAGCTGTGAAGACCTGGATCTTCACCCAGGCCTTTGGCAAGAGAGAGTTAGACCCCTTGCTTCATTCCACCTGGTCTGTCTCATTTGCCATCTTTAATCTTGTATTGGTTTTTACTGAAATTTCTTTCTTTGATTATTGTGAGCCACCCTGAGTCATTGGGACTTGGGCAGCGTACAAGTTTAATAAATTATTATTCTTACTTTAAACCAAAGCTGGAAGGCTGCTGATCAGGGTTGCTCTATTGCTACAGAGGGCACTCACAGATAATCTTAAAGATCCTTTCCAAGTTCATGATTCTCTTCTCTTGCCACAGAATGGTAGATTCAGAGTTGGCAGCTGCTGGGGCTGGTGGGCACGTTTTTCAAATTTCCCAAACATTGGATGATTTTTTCCTCTTTTAATCTAGCCTGATTTGTTTCTCAGCAAATAAATCTCAGTATCTGGAAGTTCGGAGGAGAAGGGGAAGGGGAAGGGAAAGGAGCAGGAGGAGGAGGAGGTAGTATAGGGGAAGAGAAGGAGAAGAAGGAAAAGGAATCTGTAAAAGTAAAATACCTCAAAGTCTGGCTCAAAAAGTCCCTCAAGTCTGGCTTATTTCCTGGTGACTTCAGGGACACCTCTTTGAAATGATATGGATGCGATTTGCCATTACTGCCTTCTGGGTTTTTTTAAAAACATTATTTCCCCAACTAGCCTCTGACCTTGGGATTCCATGGTGGTCTCCCATCCATGGAATCATCCAAGATCAGCCACCTGCTGCCATCTGCTGTGACAAAGGGGACCTCCTAATCAATGGGAAAAGGGGGATGACGATAAGACAACCACCATTTTTAAAACCCCTCCAGTGACCCTGGACATCACACCATTCTAGGGTAATCCTGCTTCCTTGCTTATCTCCACGGTGTGCCAATGAGGGGAATGGCATCTGCCATACAACAACTGTGGAAATTTCAAGGAAAACCCTGCAAAGCAGCACTCTTTTCCCAGGGAAGAGCAGGCTTGTAGCTAGCCCAAAGACCTTGGGGTGGGCAGCTGAAAAATGGGACGGGGCGGGTGCTCGCTTGAAGCAGCCTGGGCCATACTGTTTCACCAGGAGAAAAAAATGGGGTGGGGACGGTGAAAGCAATTCAGAGGGTGCTCATCCCCCAGCCCTCCCAGCTGAAGGAGAAGCGGGAATGCAAGTGGTCCAATGTTTTCTCAAGAACTTGGGGTTAGCTCTCAACCGCAGCCCACTGGAGATCCTTCTCAGCCTTTGGATTCTGGGGTCAGCAGTTGGGCAGGAAGAAAGAGAAAACCTTGAACTGGTTTTGACACAGTTCAGGGCAAAAGAGGTAGAGAGGAGGGAGGAGGAAAGCATGTCTCCCACCCGCAGCCTGATGTTTATGGCCGAGCCTGTCCTTATCAGGCGAGCAATAAGGAGGAGTGCGGAAGGAGACAGAAGATGGGATGGGCCCGTGGAACTCTGTGGCCATAAGCAAGTTATTACAGGTTGGCTGGCGCCACCGTGTCTGCATCAGCTCCTTTCAATGGCACAGCGAGAGCCGAAGGAGGCGGACACCGGATGGCTACTGGGAAAACACTGGGCAAGAATCAGGTGGCCTGTTGCCTGCGTGCAATGACAGGTGGACAGCTGCTCCTGTCGGTGGAAGCAAAGCACCCAACAGGAGCAGCTGTCCACCTGTCATTGCTGCCTGTCCTTCCTTGGTGGCAGAGGGATACAAGCCATCTTTTGCTGATTTACTATATGCTGCCTCCTTTTGAGTCCCTCCAAGGACAAGATTGAAATCATCATCACCATCATCATCACCATCATCACCATCATCATCACCATCATCATCACCACCATCATCATCACCATCACCATCATCACCATCACCATCACCATCATCACCATCATCTATTAAACTTGTACACTGCCCAACTCCAATGACTCCTGGTGTCTCACAATAGTCAAAGAAATTACAGTAAAATCAACAAAAGATAAAAGATGGCTAGCTTACCAGACGGGTTGGAATGAAGCGTAGACCTGGTGGAGCCAGGTCTTCACTGCTCTTCTGAACAACAGCAGAAATCTTTGTGGCAATGTAGATTTACCTTCTTGAATGGTCCTGGACTTGCTGGGATGCAAAACTTAAAAGCTCTTTTTTATTATTTGTCCAATTTATAATCTGCCTTTCACTCCAGAGGTTGACATAATCCTTCCATCTTCATTTTTCCCTTCCAGAACAATCCTGTGGGATACAATGGGATGGACTTCCATGGTTGATGATGGCCTTCCCCTGTCTTAGCCCATTGCCTTAATCACTACACCACATTGGCTTGGAAAGATCTCCTTGTCAAATGAGTCTTCTCCCTATCAGACATACAATAACTTTTACAGTCATTCTGCATTTCTTTCTCATTGTGTTCAGCTTACTTTCCTTTTCTCCTGACACATCCAACTCTCCCTTCCTTACAACAGAGTGGCAAAAGAATGGCCTTGTGTACAACTAGACACCCCGTGACCTGCTGGGTCATCGTTTCAGAGATATTTCCTTACCAGGTTCCTCAATGCCTTCAACAATGGCAGAGCTTCTAATGTACTAGAAAAGTTCTTAAAAATTCTGGGAGACATTCAGAGATGTATCTGCCTTGAAAGTAGCCCATGCTGAACTGTATAGCCCAGCCAAACATCAGGAGCTGACCTCAGGAAATGTTTTATGAAATTTTGTATTATGTCATAAAATGTTTTGTGCCTAAGGCAGGACTAGAACGCACCGTCCCTGGGTTTCTAGCCTGGTGCCTCAACCACTACACCAAAGTGGCTCTTTCAGTCATCCCTACTATAAACAAAAATGAGTTCTAGTTCCACCTTAGGCACAAAACCAGCTGGGTGGCCTTGGGGCAGTCCCCCTCTCTCAGCCCTAGGAAGGAGGCAATGGCAAACCACTTCTGAAAATCTTGCCAAGAAAGCTGCAAGGAATAATAATAATAATAATAATAATAATAATAATAATAATAATAATAAGTTGGGGTAGAGGTTCAGGCCCCAGGCTAGAAACTGGGAGACCGTGAGTTCTAGTCCCACCTTAGGGACAAAGCCAGCTGGGTGACCTTGGGCCAGTCCCTCTCTCTCAGCCCTAGGAAGGAGGCAATGGCAAACCACTTCTGAAAATCTTGCCAAGAAAGCTGCAAGGAATAATAATAATAATAATAATAATAATAATAATAATAATAATAAGAAGAAGAAGAAGAAGAAGAAGTTGGGGTAGAGGTTCAGGCCCCAGGCTAGAAACTGGGAGACCGTGAGTTCTAGTCCCACCTTAGGCACAAAGCCAGCTGGGTGACCTTGGGCCAGTCACTTTCTCTCAGCCCCAGGAAGGAGGCAATGGCAAACCACCTCTGAAAAACCTTGCCAAGAAAACTGCAGGGACTTGTCCAGGCAGTCTCTGAGAACTGGACACAATTGAATGGATTAAAAAAAAAAACCCTATAAACACCACTCCAGTTTTGAAAGCTGCCATCTGTGTGATGCAAAAAGGCACATGGAAACCAATAAAACAGAGGTTTAGATGTCTTCCAGGTAATGCTGTGTTGAAATCTGCTTTGTGAAAGAGGCTTCTGGTTTGGTTTTATTTTTTTAAAATCTTATTCCAGAGTCATCAAGTAATTCTTTTGACTGGCTCTTGGTGGAGTTTTTGAGCTTATTTTACTCTTAGTGGAGGCTAATATTGTTGAATGGAACACCTATTTCCATCACTCTGATGCAGCCATAACTGCCTGCACTCCCAATCTGAAAAGCCCCCATGGAAGGAGATGCCTTCACCCTTGAGAGCGAAGCCTGGGAAGCTACAGAGATTGATAGAGAGAGGATTGTGGAGTGAAAAACAAAAGACATTCAAATGCATCCCATGGCTCTTCAGAACTAAATAAATACAAGAATACAATACTCGTAAGATTATCATCCAAATTCTCTTCCTCTATTTGAATGAGAAATCATTAAAAAAAAAAAAAGTAAAAACATCAGGTAAAGACTTGGAGGCTATATTCAGAGAACATGCTAAGCTTGGTTAATTCTAAGAATTGTTTTTCCTTTGTGGCACTAGTTACAGGTCATCCCACTGCTAGGAATATCATTTGAATCTGTTTTCCCCTAACCTGAGCTAAAAATGGAGGCCTCCATCAAGGTCTGCCCCCCTGAGAATTACTCATTTCCTGTTTCATCTTTCCCTTAGGACCATGAGACTGTAGATATACTCCTGAATCCTTAAAAAGACAAACACACAGAATCATCCAGCAGGGATAGAGAACTTGTAAGACCAGGATCTGGCTGGGTTTTCAGAGTTTCTGTGCTGAGACAACATCTTTCCTAGCCCAGCTAACAAAGCAAATTGGGAGCTGTCCCTGGTCCTGATTGCTGTTTGCCTGAACTTGGTTAAGACTAAGCCAGCAATGAACTGCTTACTTTGACCTCTCCTATCTCAGTGTGACATAACAGACCTTAGCCTGATGGACCTGACTGGACTTGGCTTGACCTGCATGATTTGATTTACTTTAATTAGATCTGCCCAATTTATCTTGCTCTTTCCCTGTGAGCTTGAAGCCCTGACAAAGAAGGGAGGGATCAAAAGACCTAGTAAACAGCAAAAATGGGCCATTTCTTTTTCAGAGATGATTTTTGTTTAAAAAAAATAATCTAGAAATGTTATTTTCTGAGCCTCTCCCACAACTGTCAGAAAATTTCAGTTCTGGATACTATTAAGAGAAATGCCTTCTGCATCTGCAGTATCTGTGAATAACTGGAGAATAAGATGAATTGAATGTACGTATATTTGAATTGGACAGTTCTCAGTTCTGTAATTAACATACTGTTACAGAAACATTTGGAATAAGGAGGGATATAAATGCCTCCTTGATATAGCAAGTAATGCTTGAACTCTCCCCAGATTCAATTATCTGTTTAATGTAGAATCCAATCTCCCAATGGATTTTATTGTACTTACAGTTACAGCTAAAGAACACTCAACCACACTTACTCTCCTGACAGGCAGTTATTGGGTGAGTGATGTATCTTAGTTACTGCTTCTATGGTTAGAGAGGGCAGGTGAAAAGAAATTGATGGCAAGCTACTTCCATTCAGGTGTGCCTTCCCCATGCAGTACTAGTATATCATGTTGACAAAACACTAAAAAAAAAGTACATTATTCATTTTGTTTCCAGCATTAATTGATCAGCAGAGGGTTGACTAGATGGACATTGAAGATCCTTTCCAACTCAATGGCTGTGTTCATAAAACATACCAGACCAGGTCAGTTAAAGACTTGAATGGTGCATTCATACAGCATGGTAAACCTGGTTAATTTTAATTCTAGGTAGATATTTTTGTGGATTAGCACAGTGTGTGGTGTGAACTCAAGCCTGTTTAGGTCATGGTACAGTATAGTGTGCAAATCCAGAAATGCCTAGTTCAGCAGCCAGGATGAGTGTGTTTTGTGAATACATCCTATGATTCTAGTTAAACAAGAATTCAGGAGGAGTGGATGGCAGAATGAAACCATAGAGAAATGTTATGGGATGAGGAAAGCTGGTCAATTCACTCTTAATGACAATATGAGTCATTTTATTTCAAGCTGACTTTCAATTTTGGTACGGTCTTCCAATAATTCTTTCTTTTCAAGAATTGTAAGCCTGCTGAGTTTTGACATTCTTCTGTAAGCCAGAATGGTCCATTAGTCAATTACTCACTGGTAGTGACCTTTCCTAGGAAGTCTTTATGACAGCTGCATTAATAACCACATTTTTTGTGCAGCAATTAACATTATAAGGCCTTCACTCTTCATTATAAACTGGGTTTGTGGAGGAGGGAGACTTCTAGAATTCATGAGCTTGACCTAGAAGCCAAGGTAGGATCAACTGAAGTGATCTCAGCAAGAATTCCAAGAGGGTATGTTCAGTTCATTGGGTTGAGCAGGGGAGGGCAAGACTGAAATTATTGACTCTTAGTATAGTGATGACAGCCCATAAGAGAAATACAATCTGCTCCACAAAGATTGGTTTAAATGGTTGATGGTAAGAAACTGCCTTCTACCAAATAAGGGGTTTGTGTCATTGCATGTTCTGAATCAACCAGATGTAACACTCCAGGTTCTCAGGCAAAGATAGTCTGTGGAGACAGACATATAGGGAGAGTCCTCCAGAAAAAGGGAGGATAGAAACCTACTGTATTTATGCAACTGGAAACTCATCAGATACATGAATGTGGATTTGGGCTGTAGATCTTCCTTCAACACCAGTGATGGAACACATCTTCTAGCATACATAAAAATAGCAGGCTAGCTTGGGGATAATTAGAAACAACTGGTGATACTATCTTCTGGGCCTCCCATGCACTTTGGTAGCTGGAAGTGACTGAAGTGATTCTTTTCCAAGCACAATTCTCACAAAATTCCTCTTAGTAAAATGTACTTAGGTGATTTTATTATCTACCTACCTACCTACCTACCTACCTGCCATCCATCCATCCATCCATCCATCCACCCATCCGTCCACTATCTACCGTCTATCATCTATCATCTATCTATCTGGTTGCTAGGCATCAAAAATGACTTGATGGCACATAATCAATCAATTGAGATGAATGGAATGGGGTTACAAGAATTGCAGCAACTGAATTCTTTTGGTTAAGAAATAAGAACTAAGAATAAATATATCCCCATGTACATTAGTGCAGAAACTTCCAGCTTTTCTTTCTAATAGCCTTACTGTGATCCAGGGGGAGCTGATTTCTTTTTCCCCTCAACAGATGACAGAAAAGCTTGCAACTGGCCATTTATATAAGTGTCTCCTTAATCTTTATCAGTCTGGGTATCAACCTTTATATTGGAGATCTCAACCACTTCACATCCAGTTGGAGAGAAAACGTGCTGTCTGATTGCTATAGGTTTCTCACAAGCTATTCCAGAGGTCTGGAGCCACCTCTAAAAAAGCCTGGTTTCTTAACACCAAACAGAAGTGAGTGAAAAAAATGGAAATTCTGTTTTTTGAAGAGCACTGATAGAAATAAGATAGGGCCAGGACAAGCTGTAAATGGGTGTTTTATTTTGTTGACGGTCTAAGTGAAGAGTGTCCATGAAGATGCTTTATGTTGATGGTCTAAGTGAAGAGTGTCCATGAAGATGCTTTATGTTGATGGTCTAAGTGACGAGTGTCCATGAAGATGCTTTATAAAATGCCCCCATGAACTACTCAGGCATCCTCCAGCATATCCAGGAGTCAGAAGAGACCTCTGTGCATCTGCTGCATATTTGCAAAAGACCCTCCTGATAATTGGAAATGCCAGAAGCATCTTTGAATGACGTGAGACCTTCATGGAATAAACAGTTTCACCTCTGTGCAGAAAGCACCTTGCTAAGGTGAATTGCAGGAGTCTCACACACCCTTCACATATATCATATCATAACTTGCATTTCTTGTGCTAGCAAATAAAATGGATTGCTTCAAAAAACAACTCTCTCTATTGTTTTGATTGTGTTGCATGCTCCACCCTATTTTCTCCTTGGAGTAAATGAGGTCTGAGCATTCCAAAGATGCAGGAGTCTGGGAGTATTTGATTACATTTCTAATCCACCAAAGTTGTGATGCTAGAGAAATTAACCATGATCCATGTCAGCTATTCCTGGAAAACCAGAATGGGACCAGCTAATTTAACCAAGCAGGGATTGGTGAACCAATCCTAAACTTATATCAGATGACCTTTCCAATAAACCTGGGGCCAAATTCTCAAGTTCTTTGAAGGTTAAAACTGACACTGTCAATTATGGCAGGGAATAAATAGGAATTTGGCAGCCTGTTCAGCAAATCTGAGATCAGCATAACTTGTTCTGAATGCTGAGTTGATGTTGTCTTCTCTACCCATCACCATTTCTGAGCTGTTTCTATGGATGGCTTTCTCCAGGGCCTTTTACCGTCACCTAGATTGGAAGTAACCCAACTGGATGTAAAAACTGTAAAAGAAAGAATCCAATGAGGTCAATGCCCTCGCCTGTTGTAGCTTCATTAAAGTCCCCGAGCAATGCTTTGGAGTCATGGCTTAATCCATAGTTGAGCTCTGGGTGGGAATTTTAGCCTCCTTGCCCATTGCTACTGATCTGAAGATAGCTGGAAGCATACCCTGGGAGTAACAGACACTGATAGGCATCAGATACTGTCGCTAGTGAAGGAAAGGGGTTGTAGAACCATAACCCTTTATGGCAATCCCTCCCAGGGCCTTTTCAAAGCTGGAGGCTATCTTGTCCTAGATCTTCAGAGGAGTCAGTAGAAAAAAAAAAGAAGGCAAGTTTCAGGCATCATAATTAAGGGTAGCCTTGCAACAAAGAGCTTGTAATCCTTGATTTTATCCTGAGGAATTACACTAGCTGAGTTTTTTGCTCTTTTCATCTCCAGGGTTGTGACGGCTGTAAGCCAACAGTCAGAAAGAGGCAGAAGGTGACATAATTCTCACTGGGTTTGCTTGGGGGTGTCAGCGTCCAACATTCATCACACAGAGCCCCCTTTCTCCTGCTAGTTGTTGGTTCCCTGGGGAGGGGACGAGGTGCCCTTTTAACATCCACTGACTGAATTTTCTCTACCTGCACCTTGGGAATAGTTTCATGAGAAAAGCCCTCCTCCTCCTCCTCCTCCTCCTGTCCTCCTCTTGTTCTCACACAACATAAAACAATGCAGCAAAGTTATAACCAGCTCCTTTGGTTCTGAGAAATAGTGTTATCACAGATCCTACAGATATACATACGTTGGATAAGCAGAAAATAATACCAGCCCTGGATCCCAAGGGAGAGTTTTTCATGCTGTTTTCTGGGAAGCAGATAAGCTCCCTCCTTCAGATTTATTGCTTCCCCCCTCCTGTTTACAGTGTTACTTATTTTCTTAAGCACAAACATCAACGTAAGATTAAAAATGTGTTGGGGGAGCTAAACATCCTATTCATATATCAACAGACATGTAAGGCTGACCCCCCAAGATATTGAACTATTTCTGGCTGTATCAAAAGACTGCCCTTGTGTCAACGTTGCTTCACTGTGGACATCTGTTGGATTTACTTGCCATTGATTTCAGCTGCCTTTCCTTGCTTCCATCTCATTTCACAGCGACATAGGATTGGGTACAGAGCATCGTTCGCTACATGGCTGGCGGAGGTCATGCACAAGGCTAATCCAGGATGGATGGCAAAGGACAGAAGCAAACATGTGCGGGATGGCATCTTATGAAAAGCAGGGATGGCAGATAACTTCAGAGAACGGCGGACCACCCAGTTAACTTGGAAGATGCCTTTCATTTCCAGGCAGTGAGACAGTTAGGGAATCTTAAACTCGGGATTTAGCTGACGCACAGCCTTCCTCTTTAGATGCTAAGAGGTGTTACATCACATGGTCCCATACGCAAAATATACGGTGATTAAGCAGTCAAAAGAATCAGCTCTCTTCCTTCCCAAATTCAGCAACTATCAAAGGCACATCTAAATTAGCACATCGACTATACTGACTGTTCCAAGAGAGGAGAACTTCCATAGCGCAGGGTTGAACTGTGGAGTCCCTGTTGCTCTCTGAGCTTCATTGTTTGCTTGCAGACGTTTCATAACCCAACTAGGTAACATCGTCAGTGCTGGGTAGTGAAACGTCTGCAAGCAAACAACCAAGCTCAGAGATCACCAGGGACTCCACAGTATATTGACTGTGGATTTTATCTCGGACTGTTTTCTTCTTTAAGCTGCCCAGAGCCATCTTGTTTGGGTTGGGGTGACCATATAAATTATTAATAAAATAAAATAAAAGTCCTTGCTTCTTCTTCCTCAGCTAGGCAGGGCGGTTGAACCTCAGGTGATGAAAATGGTACTGTGCTTGCAACCTGAGGCACAGCTAGCAGCATCCATAGCAAATTGTGATGTTTTCAAGAAGACCACGTATGTGTGATGGCTTTACCTCACAAATGCTGATATGTACTTGCATCACAATGTCTGATGCATGGATGCAAGTTTTGATATATGTGTGATAACACAATCCTCTACCTATTATCTGTGGTCACCACAGGTGGCCAAAGTTACAGACCTCTGACTTACTTTGCACCAAGTTTCCCCAATGCATCACTAAACTTTGAAGGACAAGTACAACCAATTCCCAAACACCGGGCTGGGACTCGGTGGCCTTCCAGATGTTGCCAAATGACACCTCTCAGCATTGCTTACTATTGGCCATGTTGTCTGGGAGCTGTGGAGAATTTTAAAAACTTTATCGACCATATAATATAGACTTACAATTTTGGAATGAACTGAAAAGCTCTGGCAAGTACACATTTCAGTGAGCGAGGATAGTTGGCTTCTCAAAATGTAGAGACCGGGGAAAGAAGACGATTTATTTTCATTTGCTCCCGCTGTGTATGCAGGACTAAATCTGTTTAGCGGGACTAAATCTCTCTCTCTGTCTGTCTGTCTCTTACTCTCTTGTATCAGTCTAATTAAGCAGGCAGGCAGAAGCCTTTTGCTCCAGTTGCCCAATTAAGATTTACAGCGAAGAGCTGTGTGTACCTCTCTTGAGTCCCATTTGGTCTAAGAGATGACAATTGCAGGAGACAAAACGAAGGGCTCTCTCTTGCCAGCCCTGGGTGAGTCTGGTTTCTCTGCTGAAGAAATTAATGATTTCCACTATTCTCTTCCTTTATTGTTCACATCCTTCTGCCATCCATTTCCCCTGAATTTCAGTTGGAGGACAATGACTGCAACGGTGCTGATGAAGATGATTCTTATGTATTGTCTTGACCATTCCTCAAGTGCCTGTCTATAATTACTAAGATACTATACTCCTCTCTCCTTTAATGGACCATTCTCCCAGGTACATATGCCTCCAACAGAGGTCCCCCTTTGGGGGGGGGGTCAATGGGTACATCCAGCATCAGCTGATTGCTATGGGAAGGATCTGACCATTCTCCATATAGTTGTTCCAGACTATAAGTGCCTGCTATGGTCAGTTGCAAAATGTCCATACCATCTCCCAGAATGGTTGTTCTGGGGGAGATCTTGCCCTGTCACCAAATGTTACCACAATAGGCCCAACTAATCACAAACTGATTGGGCCATGTAATGATGCAGATATGAAGGGCAAAAGATGATTATATGTAATCATGAAGGTAGCAACTGTTTGGAATACCTTCAATCATATTTATTTTTCTCCAGAATAGTACATCAGCTGCTGAGGGCAGCTGCAAATCTCAGTCTCTACGCAGCTCTAGAAACTAATGTTCTTGGAAGGCAAGGGGATGATGCCAAAAGAAAAGTAATTACTAAAGTAAGAATTTAACTTGAAGACAGAGGTGAAGTCTGAGTTCTAAACCACCAGCCTTCTCAGAGTTTTCTGCTCCAGGAGACACCACTTGACTCCTAAGACAAATGGAACTTTCCAAAGGCCATTATTTATGCATTTGTGATATTTAATGAATACGTAATGTTCCTTTGTTAACACTGGCAGAGGAAACTGAACAACAACACAGAAACAAATCCACCTGAATTGGAACAAACCCATGCACACACACACACACATACACATGCATAAACACTCACTCTTTGCGTTGAGGACATGATTGGTTGAAGATTGTCCTGCATTAAGACAGAAAAAGCAGTGACCAGGGGGGTGTCCCCATCCATCCATCTCAGATTCATCTCTCTCTGTATCTGCTTGGGTGCAAATTGCTCCGGGATGAATGTGCGTGGATATGTGTGCACCCCTGTGAATGGTCTCCCTTCTGTACTTGCAAATGTCCATGTGAAAAGAGAACCAGGACACTGGGACAAATGTTTTTAGCAATACCACCCTATTTGCAGGTTTTACTATTACCAGGGTGGGGAGTTAACACAACACACTTAACCCAGTCAGTTAAAGACCAGGCGACTGTATTCACTCAGTCTGCTAAGCTTGGTTAGTGTCAACTTTAGTTTATATGTGGCTTAGCAAGCAGTGCAAACCCATTTGGTTAATTGATGATTTAAGGTATTGTGCAAGCCCAGAAAATAATTAAATTCAATAACCAGGACAACCATATTATATACAGTAAGTATAGCTACAGGGGATTTAAGTCTTTTTCCCCTAACATAAGAGAAAAAATTAAAGAATATCTGCCAAGCATATCTGTATTTTGTAATGGTATAGGCCAGCGTATCACTGCAGGACTGCAACAGTGGGAAGATGGGCAAAATCCTTTTCCTTCATTCCTTCCTAACTCCTCTTCCTCTCCATTCAATTGAAAATACAGGATCAATAATTAAGACCAAAGAAGTCGATGTTTCATACATTTTTCATTATAATCTGCTATTAAACTGGAAATACAAATTGCACGTATCCAAAGAACAGGAGAGGTCCCATATTTGGTCGTGCCTCATCTTTTGAAAAGCACATCTCAAAGAAATCCATATTTTTTAATAAAATAACAGAGAGGGGAAAGATAAATGAGGCTAGGAATGAGTTGCTTACTTAAAGTCATCAAGCAAACTCTGGGCAGATGTGAGATTCCAACAGGATTCTTCCAGATTCATAGAACAGTCTCTTAACTCCTGTATTGCTCCTGTTTCTGTGATATGTACCTACTGATAAGGCTCTAGTGATGTTCAAACATGTGTGAATATGAATAAGGAGGTGCCCGGCCCAGCTCTTAATTCTGGATAAATCTCTGCCTGGTGGCACCAGTTTAATACTATTAAACCTCAACCAGCATCTTGCAATCCTTAATTAGTTTGCCTTCAAGTTTTGTTCTGCTAGTTGAGTCTTATATCCTTCCTTCTTTGCTCTGCTGTCCTGAAGGATTGTTGCTAGCTATAAAGATAAACAAAATAAGCCTTGCATGATAGGGCTTTCCAGATCAAAGCAAAGCTCCTGGCAAGGACCCTATTCTTCTGCCAATTTATTAGGTCAGATAAGGTTCTCCAGAGATTGCCTACAGGGTGGTTAAGACTTGAGGCTGGAAACAGACAGAAATAACCTACTTCTAAGCATTGCTTACCCCATGTGATAAACCCTTCTGCATTTGATGAGACTTGGACCACAGTTTGATGTTCTGGAGAAGGCCCTGGTGATCCTTCATGGGATCATGCTGTTACTAATATCTGCTTGTTCTGGATCTCATTTGGACAAAGAAATCTATTGGGGTGAAGGGAAGAGGTAGATCATCCAAGTCCTCCTAGACTCATGCTGGTGGGGAGAATTGTGGATGGAGAATGGACTGACTCAAAATATGTTCACCAGCCCAAGAAGACAGCCTCATGGGTTGAGGCTACGAGACTTCCTGACAACCCCTGTTTTCATGTTACGCTGAATTTGCCAACCCTTGTGAAAGTCAACACCAATGAAAGAGGAAGAATCTGAGATTCTGTGATATAAACCAAATATATTTGTTCATGCAGGTGGGGGTTGGGAGTGGTAGCTTCACCCTTCAAAACCTGGTTTTGAATCAGTTGTGACTGTAATCCTGAACTGAGGTTACTGCTGTAAACTTGAGAAGGTTGGGTGGATACAACAAAGTCTTTTCTGCACTGGGATTGGCTGACCTAACTGGAATTGGCCTGGACAGATGAGTCTAAGAATTCGTTTCCTTTAAGAAGAGCACTGGGGGGGTGCGGGGGGGAGGGAACCTGTCAAAATGGCATCTACTAGCTCAGGCTAAAGGCTGCCTCAGTGACATGTCTTAGTTTGTCCAAACTGGTTTTCTTGTCCAATTAAGTTGGAACTGCCTCATGCACTTAAAGCTTCCCCAGTTCCCTGGAGGAAAATGCCAAACCTGTCAGAGAAAACAAACAGGGGATTTCTTAGCCTGTGTGTGTTCTGATTAACAAACCTATTAGGCCATAAAACCTGGGACCTCTATTTTCTGGGTAAGAGCATACATTAGAAAGCTGTTGACAGTTTCTAAGGCTGACCCCTTGCACAATAGCTGGAGACCTATCAGCAAGTCAGAGGAAAAGCACCAGGACTTTAAAAAAAAGAAATTTCTGGGGTAAGGGATTGCAGAGAAGTATTTGACACTCAGTAAATGCCAGATGTGCTGGCGTTTTAATTTGTAACATGGAAGTCTGAATTGTCCACAAGGGATTGGAATGGAGGTTGGAAGAAGGAGGGGCTTGAATGCTTTATTAAAAAAATCAAGTTCCTCGAGTGAGTGAATGGGTCTCCAGACTAACCTTAGATCATGGAGAGGAATCAGCTTGGGAAACAGCAGCTCTGGAAATCAAGACCAGAATGGGGGAAATTCATACTGTGTTTATCAAGGACCTACTCTGGCCAAATCCAAGATTGACTCCTGGTGACTATAATCAAGCAGTTTTCTTAGCAGTAAGTGATCTGCCTTTGCCTTCTTTAGGACGATTTTCCTTTCAACTTCCCAGTCAGCCCAGCTAGAGGGCAGCACCTACAGTAGATGACTGTGTTTGATTTTGGAAAATTAAACAGGGTTGAACCTAATTACAACTATGAGGGCCCACCCCCCTCAAACAGGTACGTAAGTTAGAATAGGAAGTTGTTGTTGTTTATTCATTCAGTTGCTTCCGACTCTTCGTGACTTCATGGACCAGCCCACGCCAGAGCTTCCTGTCGGTCGTCAACACCCCCAGCTCCCCCAGGGACGAGTCCGTCACCTCTAGAATATCATCCATCCACCTTGCCCTTGGTCGGCCCCTCTTCCTTTTGCCCTCCACTCTCCCTAGCATCAGCATCTTCTCCAGGGTGTCCTGTCTTCTCATTATGTGGCCAAAGTATTTCAGCTTTGCCTTTAATATCATTCCCTCAGGTGAGCAGTCTGGCTTTATTTCCTGGAGGATGGACTGGTTTGATCTTCTTGCAGTCCAAGGCACTCTCAGAATTTTCCTCCAACACCACAGTTCCAAAGCATCCATCTTCCTTCGCTCAGTCTTCCTTATGGTCCAGCTCTCGCAGCCGTATGTTACTACAGGGAACTCCATTGCTTTAACTATGCGGGCCTTTGTTGTCAGTGCGATGTCTCTGCTCTTGACTATTTTATCGAGATTTGTCATGGCTCTTCTCCCAAGGATAGAATAGGAAGTAATCCAGAAGAAAGTAATGGCAAATTACTTTATTATTGCTACAGAAACTACTTGGGCATATCCATGGAGTCCATCAGGGCAGCTTGATCTAAACTGGACTATTTTAGTTAACCTGAACCTGGGAAGCTCCAGAGATGGAAACCGTGACTTTCTACATGAAACTTCTTGTTCCAAAGCTAAGTTACAATCCCTTCTATTAACATACTTCTATTTTAAGAATGATAGATATTTGCAGTAACTCATAGAGATGTATATATGGAAAAGCAGTCTTAGGGGCAACTTAGACAGACAAGGTTCCACCAAAAGAGCAACTGGGTATCTTTTCCTTGCCATCCCTTTTTGATATCTAGTAGAGTGTCCTCATCTTCTGGCAAGATAATGTTTGATCTACGTCATTGGCAGGGAAGTGTGGAAGCTTGTGCCACTAAGGAAGCCTGTTTATGTGTTGCAGGAAAGTAGACACATGACTGCCATTTGGCACCGCAAGCAGGCATTTCAGATCAATGTCTAATTTCCACACCATCACAGCCAACTTCCTCCTCCTCCTCTCTTTTAAATGTCTCACTCAAAAAGGTAATGCTGTTGTTAATTTCATTTCTGTACTCCCTCAGTGGTTCAAAGTGGTTTACATCAAAACTGAAATCATTTCAATGCGTTTAGAAAATGGGGATTAAAATCAACAAGACGCTCTTCTTAAGACCATTTTAAATGGGATTTTAAATTGAAAGCCAGGCTGAAAAGATAGATCAGTGTTTCTCAACCTTGGTAACTTTAAGATGTGTAGACTTGAACTCCCAGAATTCAAGGGATTCATTTCAGATGTCCACACATCTTAAAGTTGTCAAGGTTGAGAAACACTGAGATAGGTCTTTAAAGCTGCCTTGGACAAGGTAGGCCTTTGATATCTACAAGGAACTCATTCCACAATCTAGGGGAAATGTCTAAGAAGCAGCATCCCAAGACATACCAGAGCAGTAGAATCCAAACATGGACTTTTCCTGATGAACTTCGTGTTGGAAGGAAGGAACTTCATGCTGGAGATCATGTAGCTGTCTCAGTAACTGGGAACTTGAAAGTTTACCATTATTTTGTGAAGCTTGAGTTGGTTGAACTGAAGTAAATTGTCTCAAGAAGAATTTGGGATAACTGTGTGGGACTCCAGAGTTGAAAAGAGAACCAATATCTGCTTTCTGCTGTTGGCTAGTGGACCACAAACAGCTTATTTTAGTCTACACTAGCTGGTATTTTTGTAATCCATCCTCTATGTTCCTAACTTCAATTGCTGCTTGGAGCACAGAGTTGAAGTACGGCAATGAATATTGCTATCCACCCAGCCAGATCAAGAGGTGATGTTACCCAAGGAAAGCAAATGATTTTGACCCAGGAAAATCCAACTGACAGACAGATTAACAGAGACACAACAGACTGGAGTAGGTGCCTGCCTGTGAGTTGGGGTCATCTGATCAAAAGATAGGTTGTAAATCTTCTAATAAACAAATAATGATTCAGGAGACTTGCACCTCTGGACAAGACAAAGGATAGCTTTTAACTGCTTTGCCCACAGGAGGAGAATGGAAAGAGAGCAATCTACTGAGCCATCCATCAAAATGTAACCTCTGGGTGAAAAACAGTTGAATGTGGATTAATGATACCCACTAAAGCTCAACCATTTATGATTATCTATTTATTGGGTTTGTATCTAACCTTTTCTCTGAAAGTTCAGGGTGGTGTATTTCTGTCCTCCTGTTCTTCCCCCCAACAAGAATGCTATGGAGAAGGTTAGGGGAAGAGATAGTGAGTGGCCAGTCACTCAGGTAGCTATGTGGTCAGATAGGGACTTGAACCTGGGTTTCATTGGCCTGTGGCCTTCATCCAGTTAAGCAGTTGATGGAACACCAATTAAGTTGTCATGAAAGTAAATCACCGCTTGACTTGAAGGGGGAACAGCATCTGGTTACAAAGGAGATATGTTCATTTGGGAGGAGATTTTCAAATTTTGTAATGCTATGCTTCCTACCTTAAGAACCATTGAATTTCATAAAACCCAATAATTTCTGAGGTCCTTTGGAACTATTTAAATCTGGTCTTGCAAGGGTGGAGGATGCTGTAGATCCATCCGAATTCAGGTGATGGTGTAGGTTCTCCTGTAAGTTTCAAATTTATTTTCAAAGACCACACAAAGCTTGCATTGAATAATCTGCAAAGGCCCAAATGAAAATGCATTTGGGCAGTTTTTCTGTCCGAGCTGAAAACTTCATTCATAGAATGGAGAAATTGGGTGAAAAATTCTGTTCCCAGCAGTACCATGATTTGATGGATCAGGGAAATCTGGGTCTGAAGGACAGTTGTGCAGAGCTTTAAGGGGTTCTTCACTTTGAGGTCTCTCAAGCACCCTTCAAAGCAAAGGAAAGTGATGCAAACTCATGCCACTACTTAAAGTGACGAAGTTTGTCTTGTTGCTTCATTTGACATCATTCTGAGTCCTGGTTCAGCAGTTCTGGTAGCCTAAAGCAGTTCAGCACAAAAGGAGATCTCTTCTGGCTATTTGAACTGAGAGATGAGGTCTCAACATGGTGCAACACACCTAGACACAACAAATCACATCCTCACAGCATCGGAAGAAGGCGATTAGAGTTCCCAAGTCCTAAGGAGCCATACTAAGCCAAAACATTATCAGCTAGTTGGAGCCTAAGAGTCACCAAGACTGAATTCATTGAGCATCTTTCCAAATCCCTCCCCAGATTCCAGACATTAAAATACTTTTGCATCATTTCTGTTGGACATCAAATGCATGAAAATGTCTCCATTGCTCCAGGTTTGCTATTAAATGTAGAAAGACAATCTGGAGCCCTTGGCACCAACCATTTGTTACAGCTTTTGGTTCTTTGATCGGCAGGATATTTATTGATTAAAGAAACCTGCAAATTCATTTCCTGGTGTCTTTTGTGCCAATGTTTTACTGAAGAGTAGCTATGCATTGCCAAAACATGACAACAACAACAACAACAATAATTCATTAAATTTATATGCCACCTGACTCCTAGCAACTCCTTGGACTGTACATCAAACAGTTACTTCAAGGTTTGTTTTTTTCCTGTGTAGTGTATAAACAGGTGGATATAGTTTCCATTCCTGTTTGAATCCCTGATTTGTTCTGATCCAATGATTCAAATCAAGTTACATTGAACATTGAACTGAGTTGATTCAGGTTTCTGCTTTGGAGCATCAAGGTGGATTCCACAATTCAATGTAAAACACCAGCTTGAGTCAGAAAGTCATAGTGGTGGTGAAAAGGTGCTAAAATACAGTATATTTCAGTTCCCAAACTTAACAAAATTCCCCTCAAACTGAAATTTTGAAAGAATTCAGTGGATGACTTTAGGGCAGTTCTGTCTCCCTCCCTCCCTCCCTCCCCCACCCATCTATCCCACAAGGTTGTTGTTATGGGAATAAAATTATGGAGATATTCCTTCAATTTTGCTCTGAGAAAAAGGTGGATTATAAATGCAACTGAAAAATAAATATTTAACATAGGACTGTATCCAGGTACTTGCAGACCAGAGGATAATACTCAGTCTGAAAAAATTTTTCCACCATACCAAACCACTAGAAAATGAAAAAGGAAAAATGCAATCCTCTATAAATATACCTTTAACTCTTCCACAATGTACTTTTCCTGCTTGCCGTTCTTCCTTTTTGATTAGGGACCTGATCTCTACTCAGCATCTTGTGTTATTAGTTACCTCCTCTGCCCGAAGCTGTGATCCAGCAAAGCTATTTTTCTCTCTTTTGGCTTTACATGATTTCAGACCAGCCCTGCAGGTGGCACAGTGAGTCTTGTGTTTTCCAAGAAATCGAGGGAGCCAACAGGCAGTGGTTCACTCTGAAATGGCAAGAGTTCAAAGGTCTATCCAAGTATTCCATTGGATTCCTGCTGTGAAAGTCACAGAACCCATTCTGTGTCACTGTGTCAGTTCACTTTATCTCTGTGTGTCTTCACACACATACCCTATTGCAAATTGTGGACATGTGGACAATTGTGGAGCTTCTGTAGGTGCCTCTGAAGCATGTATCTGGAAAAGTTCAGAAGACGTCAAACTATGCCATCCATCATCATCATCATCATCATCATCATCATCATCATCATCATCATCATCATCGCTTTTTTGCACGGAACAGCCTGGCTCATCCCCACAATCCAACCCCTTTGAAATTAGCAGAGGCACCATATGCTTAAGACTTCCTCAAGGAGACGGCCCAACAGAGTTTCTTCTCCTCCTGTCAATCAATGAGTAAAAACAGCCAATAGCACAGAAATGCCACTGGAAAGGAGAAATCAAGTAATAATTGATAAAAGGAAGGTGGGGCTAAGGGAAGCACTGATTGGGTCGACATGTTCCTCAGGTCTGATGTGACCTTTCTTCTCTGGTCTCCAATGTTCAGGCTGTGAATGCCAATAACTCAAAAGTCTTGTGTGAGGCCAATGCCTTAATTGTTTTATGATGCCTTAAAATGTCCTGTTTTTGGAAGCAGACTGACACAGCAGTATCTCTAGAGTAGCCATAGCTATTTAGACATAGCTATCTCATCTCCAATGATGTCCTCTAAAATGAAGAGGTCTTCTCTATACTTTACTGCCACATCTCTTTTTCAGCATTCTAGGAACAGCAAAGAGAAGTGACTTTGGGTGTGTAGCAATATCTGTCTTTTTGGTTCATAGCAGAAAAATTGGGGATTTTTAATTAGATAATTTTTGCTTCCTTTTTTCAACTACTGAATGCTGTTCTTTGGTGTGCTGATTCTTCCCCTTTCATCCACCCAATTTTACTTCTATTTTGTATTGTCACTGTTTTGGATAGCAGATGCTGGATGTCCCACGTACTCATTAGCTGTGGGTCTCAAATAAGGAAGGGAAATGTACCTTCTCAGAGAGATACCCAAGACACCAGAGGATAATGGTGGAACTAGTGACAGAAAAGTTGAATGGGCATGGTAACTTCAAAGATCCAAGTTGGTCTGTGTCTCAGTGCTCCTCCAGATGTCGTTGAACCACAACTCCCAGTACCCTTGCCACTGGCTATAATAGTCTGAGCTGGTAGGAGCTGTCCCCACTTCTGTGTTACAGATCCACCTATTTTTGTCCTTATGTTTTCTAGCTGCCTACAATTAGCCTGACTTTCTAAGGCATATAACAATGATGCTCATATTTTCTATGCCTTGGCCCAAGGCAGACTGAATACTAAAGATATTTATTTTTCAGAGCTTGGTAAGAGCAATTGTTTTTTTTTTCCATCTTCCTTGAATACTAAGTGTAACTGGACACCAACTATATCTACAGTTACTTGTCTGGATTCAGTCTCCAAGCCTCCAAGTTCAGACTGACTTTGATCTGCTGACCTCAGAATCTTCTGTCTTCAGTTTAGGACCTTCTAGCTTCTTCCTCCCTTCCTCTTCCTCTTTTTTTTCTTTTTAATCCACTTATCTAATGAAGAGTTCTAGAGATGGTGTAAGCTTGCATACTCTGTGTCAGTTTCGGGTGACCTTAATAAAAGTATTAGGCATTTGATATAGATAGTCTGAATTTATATCCTGCTGAAATTCCATGACCCTCATTTGTATACAAGATATGGGGAAAAAAATTAAAGCATTGATGGTAAGGCTGAAACACAAACAACATAAAGAGAGAATATTGGAAAAAAATTAACAATAGTAGAAATAAAAAGTAAAATTTGGCGCAATAGGTGAAAATACCCAAAACTCTTTCTAGAAAAGTGCAGTTTTTAATAACCTTCTGAAAACTATGAAGTAGGCTATTTCATATCTGCAGGGAGACAATTCCACCACTGAAAAGCAGTGCCTTTTAGCTTTGCTCCCCTCTTCTCCTGGAAGTGTGGGACCACAAGGTTCCTTCATGCTCTTCATGGGCTGATCAGATTGGAGGAGGTGGTCTCCAGCATCTGGAACAATATGATCAGCAGCAAGTAAAGATAACTTCTTACATATTTAAAAATAAGGAGTGGGGGAAGAAGGAGAAGGAGAGGAGGAGGAGGAGGAGGAGGAGGAGGAGGAGGAGGAGGAGGAGGAGGAGGAGGAGGAGGAAAAAGAAGAAGAGTGGTATCAACCAAGTGAACAAAAAAAGGTGAAAGGTCCCCTGTGTAAGCACCGAGTCATGTCTGACCCCTTGGGGAGATGCCGCTTTCACTACGTTTTCTTGGCAGACTATAGAGCGGGGTGGTTTGCCACTGCCTTCCCCAGTTGTCACATTCCCCAGCAAGCTGGGTGCTCATTTTACTGACCTTGGAACACTGATTTATAAATTACAGAAGAGTTTCTATCATTTAAATAGAAATGCGATCCATCTCATTCTACTGGGAAAGTCCCAATCAAGTGATTTGGGGAAGGGAAATAATTCAGAAGAGAAGCTGACAGCTCATGACAGTTCTTCTCTCTTTTTTTAAACATGGTACTATTTAAGGTAGGAGAGCCAGTTTGGTGTAGTGGTTAAGGCACCAGGATAGAAACTAGGAGACCATGAGTTCTAGTCCCACCTTAGACAAAAAGCCAGCTGGTGGACCTTGGGCCATTCACTTTCTCTCAGCCCTAGGAAGAAGGCAATGGCAAACCATTCAATGCCAAGAAAACTGCAGGGACTTGTCCAAGCAGTCTCCAAGAATTGGACATGATTGAATGGATTAAAAAAAAAAAAAAATTAAGGTAGGGCTGGGAACTTTCAAGCAAGAGATGATGGCCTGAATTCTGGGTGAACGTAAACCCAGCATTGCTTATTTTAGAAATTAAGCACCAACTTCAGCCCTTCTTCCTTCTCTTATGTAAAACATCACAGTGAAAATTCAGCCTGGTTTTTAAAGGCAGTCCTTGGCTGATAAAAGCCAGCTGGCCTCCATGGCAGGCCGTTAGAAAACCAGCTGTCCTCAGTGACAGAACGGGTATTTCCTGTCCCATCTGCACACATCAGACTGTCCGCCCATGCCTGGGCAGGCGGGCGGTGGCCTGCTTCTTCTTTATTCCTGGTCACTGTGCTGTCTCCTGTCTCCAGCTCTGTTGACATTCGAGAAGGGAGAAGTCTTTCCTCTGTTGTTTGTTCCCGTTAGAAACAGCTCTGGCTTGAGAATCGGAGTCAAGCACGGAGCATTATTACTGTTCCTTTTTCACCTCAACTGTTCCTACACACTTGATCTTAGCCCGAAGATCTTTCCTCAGGCCTCCCTGTAGTACAACCTCCACGCCTGCTTTGTGGTATGTGTATGTGTTGACCCTACATTGCTCTCAGCTTGACCGGCTCGATCTGAATCCACTTAGGGGGGGAAGGGATAAAGCAATTGTCTACTAGTTGTGGCATAAATTGTTTAGTTTTTTTCTTGGTCCCCATAGGATTGTAATGAGAGGATGGCTATCAGAAGAATCACTTCTGTCTTGCTCTGGTCTGTAAATATGGGAACACTGATTCTTTCTTTCTTTATTCATTTTGAGGGGAAGAGAGAGAGAAGCAAAAGCAGAGCTACTTGGCCTTCAGATGACAATGATGACGATGATGGTGATGATGCAGTTCTTGAATGTTTTTTCTTTCTTTCTAAAATAGGATATTAATGCATTACTGCTTTGCAAGCCTTCCTTTCAGTTAAAAAAAAAACAGCAAACAAACCATAATCAATTGTCCCAACATTAGAGCGTCATAATTCATCTATTCCACATTAAGAAGCTATAATCCATCAACATGACATGAGAGCAGAGAATGGATGATTGGGACCCAGTGCAGCTCTGGTGTAAGGCAGAGCAACTTGGTTGTGGTCTATGTCCAGCTGCACCCGGTCAAGATTTGCCTCCCCCACGAATTTTGTTTTCTTTGCAATATATAATTGAATTCAATACTCTTTGAAATGGATGAGCTGGCTGCTTTGAGCTGAGGACACTGCAACACAAGGAGGGGCAACCCAGCAGCATTTCCTCCCCAGGATGCTTACGGTGCAGCTTTGCAACTATTTGCACATAAATCCAGGGTCACTTTGCTTTTTTCCCACCAAGTTGATCTGGATCCTTGAGAGTTGTAGCGTTATACCTTGCAAGGGTCCTGTTGGAGGAATGCTGCCTTACTACGATTCAGACATTCATTCGGATCAGAAAGAGTCTCTTGGTGTTAGTCTTTCTTGTAAAGCTTCGTTAAGCCCCGTCCTCATGTTATTGCATTTGGTGGATGCTCTGGGATTATTATTTTTAGGGTTCAGATCTTTGAACCTTGAGAAATGTTTTTCCCAATGGTGACTCGGAGGAATCAATTTCTTTCCAATCAATGTCCATGCATTCAGTTGTAATTCCAGAAGCAAATGCATTTTTTAAAAAATGTGAATTTATTTCCAGATCCATGCCTATGTATTCAGTTGTAATTCCAGCGATGAATGCCTTTTTTAAAAAATGTGAATTTATTTCCAGATCCATGCCTATGTATTCAGAAGTAATTCCAGTGATGAATGCACTTTTAAAAGTGCGACTTTATTGCCAAGTACAGATTTTGTCTGCACCTTTCCCTAAGACTGCCCATTTTTAAGTGTAAATTCTTCCATACATTCTGTTTATTTAATGCAAATTTTGAACCAAGAACTGAAATGCAAAATTGAATCCCCCGGTTGGATTCTTTAAAAATGTAAACCAACCTGCTCACTCTTATTCCTAACTTAGATGTGGCTGGTTTACAATTCCTGCAATCCCTTGGTAGCAGCCAGGAACAATGACACACATGGACTAATACCAGGGTGACCTGCTTCTTTTAGGAATGTCTGCTCTAGAAGTTAAAACTCAAGAGTAGAGAAAAATACATTTCTAAATATCAAAGACTGTGAAAAAGTGTTGCCATCCATTCAAGCTGAGCCAGTTTGGTGTAGTGGTTAAGGCACTGGGCTAGAAACCAGGAGACCATGAGTTCTAGTCCTGCCTTAGGCACGAAGCCAGCTGGGTGACCTTGGGCCAGTCCCTCTCTCTCAGCCCTGGGAAGAAGGAGGCAGTGTCAAACCACATCTAAAAACCTTGCCAAGAAAACTGCAGGGACTTGTCCAGGCAGTTCCCAGGAGTCAAGACTGACTTGAAGGCATAAAAAAAAAAGGATCCAGATTGGTCTAGTGGTTAAGGCACCAGGCTAGAAACTGGGAGACTGTGAGTTCTAGTCCCACCTTAGGTTCAACAGCCTACTGTATTAACTTCCCCTGCTACACCCCGCCCAAAAAATACCTTAAAAAAGGAACCTCAAATTTTGCCCTTGATTCTTCCAGGGGTAGCAGCACATCTCCGCCACCTTCTACACCACCTGGTGAATGGAATTCTCTCCTTTTTTTAAGCGCATCTCTACTTTAAAACGTTGCCTATAGTACATGAGTGGCTGCAGGTAGATATCATCTCCTTGTTGATGAAGAAGTCCATGGGCCTTTTTCCAAACAATGCAAATCCAATATAAGTTGAGAGTGTAGATCTTCTTAGGTTAGGGTCATTAATGTTGGATAAATTGCTTGAAGGATATACATTAATGTTCCAGAGCAGCTTCTATAGATTCAATACCTAGTGCATCATCTAAAATCAATTTCCTGCTCTGCTAATATAAAAATGATGGCATTTTCCTTTGCGTATTTCCTCCTGCCTTGCAAAGGGACCATGAGTTCCAATTAGAGCCGGGGATAGATACAAATATCTGGTGGCACTCAACTTTTTGAAAGGAGAATAATTGCTGCAGGTTCAGATTAGATAGATAGATGATAGATATAGATATAGATATAGATATAGATATAGATATAGATATACAGATAATTCGTTTGCATCCAGCTACGCAAACTATGTAACCTGATTTCTGCTACAAAGAGTGTTGTGGATTAGTTAAGGCTAACCTATTTATGCTTGCCTAAACTTTCAGTAAGAAATTGCTTTATTTCAGTACGAAATCAATGAATCTTTGAGGTCTTTCAATCCACTTTGAGGTTTTGTTTTGTTTTTTGCTGCACCACTGCCTTTCCAAAAGGGATTTATGCTGCCCACGACTTGGGAGTAAACCCCACTGAATTCAGTGCGTGTTTGGATCGTGTCGTTAGGCCGCAAAACATCTTTTCCATCCTAAAAGCAGCATTTAAGAAAACAACAACAAAAGCCTAGTGTGCATAAGATACTGGTGTATCACCCGTGGCCCAGGGTTTGTGCCGCTCCTGGATGATAATGTGGGTCTTCCATATCACTTCAGATTCTGTTGCTCATGAGCAATAAACTCCCATGCTGATGACATACCCTGCAGTGCTCTGTACTTGATCTGTATATGAGTGTTCCATGTTCAAGTGTGTGTGTGTGTGTGTGTGTGAGAGAGAGAGAGAGAGAGAGACATATTAGAGATCTCTTGTTTCTTGTTTTGATTTTTTGTTTTTTAAACTAATTTTAAAATGTAGAAAAATTCCTTCCTTTCTTTTCCTCTCTCTTTCTCTCCTTCCTTCCTTCCTTCCTTCCTTCCTTCCTTCCTTCCTTCCTTCCTTCCTTCCTTCCTTCCTTCCACTGAAGGTCAGAAGATCTTGCTGACCTTCTCTTGCTGACCTTCTGTACTTCTCTGGAGATGTTTCCAAGAGATCTTGTTTTCCCTTCTTGTCCTCCTGTAGTTTAAAGGAGCAGTCAGGACTTACATCAAGGCAGGGTTTCACCAACCATATGCCAACGCTTATGTCTAAGCAGGGGACAGAGTTTTGGTGCCCAGATTCTCCTAATTCTCATCTTTCACCAGGAGATGCTAGTCTTTGCTCTCGTTCATGTTCTTCTGTTGCTTTCACTTCTACCATAACTGAAAGGGACATCGCTCAGGGTCAAAGCTAAATATGTAAAGCATCCTCCTCAACATTGATCATGACTCTAGGGTACAATAGCAGCCAGTCTGAAGTCTTTGGACTGAAAGACTGGAATGCTGTTGACCGTCAGGGTTCCTCAAAATGGATGTCATCTCCCAGAATTCTCAGTCATGGTCGTGCTAGCTGGGAAACAGTACAGCCTGACCTTTGAGATGGAGATGTTCTTGTACTTAGGGGCATGACTAGTTGAAGGGAAGACTTCCTTCTTCCTACTGTAACTACAGAAGAGGCAGTCCTGCATTCAGGGATTCTTGGAATATGGATAATCCATTTCTTTTGCTAAAGTTTTGGCAGCAGAGCTCCTCGAGAGTTTTCCCAGGATTTCTCCATTTAAATTTTCCAGGGAGCAAGCAAGGAGAAGATGGGGGCTTAAAAGACCGAAAGTTGCTGTTGCCAGGATGAATAACTCATTGCTAGTAAAATCATTGAAGCATCAAGCATCTCCATTTCTCTTCCCTCCTTCTAGCCTTATCGGGTGCAATGCTGGGGATGATCGCTTGCCTATCCAGATACTCCTTGCGTCTTCAACCCACTTGCTCTGGTTTTTTCGCTTTGTTTTGTTTTCCATATCAGTTCTGTTTGGCTCCATCTCAGGAGATCAAGTGTCAAGAAAAAAAGTGCAACGGCAGTTTGGAATCCTCCCTGCCTTTCCCCATGGACTGTGGAGAGAGGTTGGTTTTCCAGACCTTTGCGAATCCGTCTTCTGCATCCCAGCTTTTGGACAGGGCCAGCTGCCTGCCTCCCTTCTCCGTCTCTGCATTGCAGCTGTAAAAGAAATGGCTGCAGTTTGATTTATGGGGAATATGGGGGAAAGGCTTGTAGGGAAGGCCTTTACCTTTCCCCCCTTGTTCCTTTTTCCTGCTGCAATTCCCCCAGCGTCTCTCTCAATTCTCCGTATGCCCGTGATTTAGTGACATTGCTCAAATTCCCCAGATAGCCGACATCAGAACGTTCCTTCCTGCCTTTCCAAATAAATCTGTGTCATCCCTTGACTCGATCCGACCCACCATATGGGCAAAAGTGAAAAGGATGATTAGACATTGGAAATGGCAATGTGCTATATATCAAGCAGGTATTTGGGGGTAGGTGGGGAAATATGGCCTTCCCTGATAAGGTCTGAAAGAGTTTTGGTCAGGAATCACGTAGAGGACTTTAAAAAAAAACAACAGGAAATAATGGATTAGAAGAGAAAATAGTTTTAAACGCTGCTGAGGACACAGCACTCTTCTTCCTTTGAGAGTGAAGTCCCCTGGCAAATTATACACGATGTCCATTTCCTTTTGCTGTCTATTATTCCACCTATAATCTCTCCATGCTTGTCCTCCAATAGAATGGAAGACCAAAGAGTGCTGCAAAGGTTTATTTATTTATTTATTTGAGTAGTCCCTGCTGTTTTCTGGCAATGTTTTGAGGAGATGGTTTGCCATGGTCTTCATCCTAGGGCTGAGGGAGAGGCTGGCTTTGTGCTAAGGCAGGACTAGAACTCACAGTCTCCTGGTTTCCAGCCTGGTGCCTTGACCACTGCACCAGACTGGCTCCCCCTTGGTCAAGTCAACTTGGGCTCCTTCTGACTACATGACAAGTAGGCACCATTGCAACTAATGGACAATTGGCACCATTTCTAGAAATGGTTTGCACTTGCCCTCTTCCTAGGGCTGACCCCAGACTGCCTCTCTTTTGTTTTTATTACCCACAAAGAGTTTCTATCAGCACTGATTTAGTAAGACAACCCAATGGGACCTTTAGGCTGCAGCCATGGAATATTGCTGATTCCCCCTTCTCAGATTGGAGAGGGAGAGAATTTTGACCTTGGAGAAGGGAATTCAGGGTCAAAAACCCCTCCTCGTGCCTAGTCTCCAAGACTGACATTCTAACATGGGGAATGGAAGAAAAGTCAAGGAGAACTTTGGCTAGGAGGAGAGCTGCTGGATCAGAAGAACTCCCAAGCCCTGCAAATAGAGAAAGTTACTTCTTTATTTACATTGGGAGAAATGTATGTATGAAAAGCTTGCAACAGGGAAATGTATGTCAAAGAACAAGAGTGTGATGTTTGGTTTTTAAAAAATGGGTTTGCAATAAATGCATTTCCTTACAGTAAATTGAAGACAATATCTAGACAGCCTCTGAAGTAGTAGTAGTAGAGATAACAACAACAACAACAACGATCTTTATTCCACGGAAAACAAAAATAAAAATGCTTGGCTGTAATATTGCCTTACTAACATGCATTGGTAACGTCAACAGGATTTCTCGTGGTGAACACACACCCCTGTTTCCGATACACCCTACTTCAAACTCTCCATATCAAAGGATCATGAGGAGTGATGGTTAAACAGTCCAACATTTGATGAATTCCGCCTCTGAATAATAGGAACAGCCAACCTCAAAAGGATCCAGACATGCTTCAGTTCATGGCAGAGCTTTCCTACAGAAAGAAAGACATCTCCTGACTCCAGAAATCACTGCCCTGCTGTTTTGTGAAGATATCTCCATCCACCTTCTGCGCAACCTTGATTTGGAAAAGGTGCCTCCCTGCCCGGCCCTGAGAAGTTCTAACTTAGCTCCTCTCAGATTTTTAAAGCGCTCCAGCCTCGAGAATATGTTTCCAATATCCTCTCTTCTCTCTCTATTAGCATGTTACTCTGCTCCATGCTGGGGGGCTCTTGACCTTTATGCTGGGTGGGGAAAGGAGGGGGGATCCAGGCTGTACTAAGAAGCAGTAGCCCACAGCTGGTGATGGATGATGTTCCCTTAGCTCCTGTTGTGCTTTTAACCTAGAGGAGGCTGCTGCCTGATGGTGATTCAATTATCAAGGTTGGCACATGGTCCTAACAAATGGCAAATGGATGGTGTGCCAAGCAATTGCTAATCAGTGTTGACGTAGATCTATTGTGCAGCTCTTTAGGGAAGGTGGATAGTTGAAGGCACGGCTCAGATTATGCACGGGGGTTGAGAAGGTTACCGGTGTATCTGTCTCCTTGAATACAAGGGTTCTCCAACTACAGTGTCATGTTTAAAGGTCTTCCTGGGCCTTCTGGAGAATGATCAAAATGTCCTGCCCCCCTCCAGGCTAGGGGAGAGAAAAATGGGGTATCCAACATTTTGCAAAAGTTACACCATTATGATCATGTTAAGACAAGTCACACACATGACAAATGAATGGAGGGAAGAACTCAGGAGGCCATTGCTTTAAGGCTACTTGAGTCTATTCAAATTGCTTTATTGGACATACTGGTATGGAGATAAAGAATAGAGAGAGATGTTTTCCACCCTCCTTCTTGTAACTGGGGATCACACAATGAGAAGATGCTAAAACGTTTTTTATTGTGTGATCCTCAGATGGTTATTAGTTTTGACAGCTCCAAAATAGGAATAGAAGAAAAATTCATTTAGCTTGAACCTTACTATGAACCTCCTGAACCTGAGGAAAAAACTCAGCCGTAATTGTTAACATTTGCAATTTTCAGAATGTTGTGATGCAGCCTGCAAATAATATTTTTTTAAAAAAATCATACCGAAAGCTACATCTGTACGAATGAGCGCGCACAAAAATATGTGTGCTTGAGAATTGTATGCGTGGAAGTCAAGATGTTGGGGGAAATTGCATGAAAAAATGGTAGATGAATACTCGAGCTAAAAATGCTTATGTACAGAGAAAGATATATGAAAAATACGCTTGGTGCTTTTTTTAAAAAAGATGGCAAAACTGAGAAACTGAATGAAATCAAAACATAATGAAAGCGTGTTTTCATTATGATCTGTTCATCCTCGATGGATGAATGGATCATAAAGAAAGCATGCTTATTCTGTGTTTCAGAACCAATATACCCTACATAGTCATGAATAGGAAAGGAAAATGGAAGAATACGCTTGGTTTCAGGTAGGCTTCCTAGAAGGATCTGGTTGGAAATAAGATGGTGGACTTGATATATATTTGACTCAATCTAGGAGAGTTTTTTTTTTAAGGTCGCATACATAGGGTAAGTTTATTTCTATCATATTTCTATCATCCCAATCCACATCTGATCTCATCATGTTGCCATCTCCTGAGGTTTTAGCCTGGCTATAACTCTGGAACTGACTGATATGACTAGTACCAGAAGGAGATTTTGCTGAGAGAGGTTCAAACCTGATCAAGAAGGAAAGGAACTGGCCAGGAACTGCCTTGGGAAGAATATAGTGCAAATCTGTGTGAAACAAATGAAGTCACCTTTCCAGCCGAGCCAAATACAATTACATTATCTTCACCAGAGGAACATCTGAACTGGAACAGTGAGATCATCCTTAGTGCCAGAAAAAGATTCTCTCACCTACCCAAGCAGGTTTGATTTGGTTTGATGCAATCGGTTTTGGTTCTGACGTTCTTCCAAAGAAGAAGAAGAGAATTTTGGTGAAATCTTCCTTGCTAGGGTACTGTGTTCTCACACCTATTTAATTATAAGGTTGTAAAGAGATACCAGTATAAGTCTGATTGTAGGAGGAGAACTGTGTCAGCCCATGGTGGCAATTTTTTAAAAATAAAATACTTTAGCTGGAAAAGATGCTACCAGGCTCCTCCTGATTTTTTTCTCAGGAGAAATGTGATTATTCTCTCTTTCTTTACAGAAATCTCACTTCAGCACCCTGCAGCCTCTCTGGCTTTCATGCTTCTGTTCAATCCCTAGAAAAGATACAAGGAGGGAATTCCTTCTGCTGGAGTTTTATTGTCCTCACTTACCCTGCCCATGAGAGACTGTGGGAGAACCTGTCCTTCCTTTGGCACATTCGGAGAAAAGGCTGCTTGGTTTCTCTTCCTACAAACTGAGTGGAGAAATTGGTAATGCCGTTTTTGCTCAGCTCTAATTATTTAGTTTTAAGAAAGCCTCCACTGAGAAAGATGGTTTGTTCATTTGCCTTCCATAGTAGAATCCTGGTCTGTGGAAGTCGGCTGAAAATCAGGTTTTTGTAGGCTGACCATATGTCCTGTTTTGAAGGGGACAGTCCCATTTTTTAAACATTTCCAGACCATCCCGTCGTTTTAATATAAATGTCCATTTTCTCCCATGTTCTTAAAAACCTTACTTAAAAATTTGAAAGTTCCCACGAACCTGTCAGAATTCAGTCTGACTTTGAGTGGAAGGAGGGGGAGCTCAGCAGAAATGGCGGGGAAAAAGCCGCAGAGCTCAACCCGGTGGGAAACCTAAAAAGAAAAAAACAGGATCAGCTGATAGGCGGTGATCAAAGGGCGAGCCGATTGGCTCCTGCCTTGAAATGGTGGGAAGAAAAGAATGTGAAAGCATGGCCAGAGGAGGAACGGCTTGTCAGGGACAACTGTTCACTAGACTCTCCAGCCCAGCCTTGCCTCTCACAAACGAAGGAATCCGAAGATTCCCAGCCCAAGAAAACCAGAGAAGTTCCTGCCTGCTGATCCAGCCGGTCGCCCATCCCTCCCCCGTTTTGCCATCCCAATGTCCCGTTTTTGTCTCAAGGAAATATAGTCAGCCTAGGTTTTTGTGGCCCTTGATCAATATGAAATGGGAGCAAAAACCTGAAGTATTCACATGGGAAAGGGTTGATCAATGCTTTCTATCTTCTTCTTGAATTAAGATGAACAGAGAGCCAGGGAAAAGATAATTTGGCAGAGCAAGGGATTTATTTGTGCTTGCAAACAATGTTCCAATCCTGCAGTCACAACCTCTAAGGACAGAAGAAAATGTGTGTAAGTGGGGTGCAGTTAAGCAAAACTATAAGAAAATATGAGTTTGGTTTAATTAAGAGAGGAATCTATCTCCACAGAAACATCACCCCCATCATTTGCTTCTCAAAGAGTGGGTGGGGGAACATCATCGCACTGATTTTTTCACGGTCTGGCAATCAAGTGATGAAATTATCAAATGAGGGTCCTGTTCTTCTCTCCTGCAGCTACTTTTGCCAAGCGCACCCCGTCTGAAATAATGAAGCCGATCTGATGAAATTTTCACTGGCTGAAGCCGTCATGCTAATTTGGAGATGGGCTTATTAGTTTAATGACTGATCCAAATAATCAAAAGTCATTAGCATTAGTGCCATTACTGTCAGCTAAACATGAGCCCAGGGCCTCAGTGCACAAAGATGGGACATTCACAAGCAGGGCTGTGTATGTGCATTAGGAGCCCACAGGTCTGTGGGAGAAAGCAAATAACAAGGCCTGGAATCTGTTACCCATGTGGGATTTTACATTTCATAGCAGAGGAGGAGGAGGAGGAGGAGGAGGAGGAGGAGGAGGAGGAGGAGGAGGAAGAGGAGGAGGAGGAGGAGGAGGAGGAAGAGGAGGAGGAGGAGGAGGAGGAGGAGGAGGAAGGGAAGGGAAGGGAAGGGAAGGGAAGGGAGGAAGGAAGGAAGGAAGGAAGGAAGGAAGGAAGGAAGGAAGGAAGGAAGGAAGGAAGGAAAGAATATGGTGGAATTTCAGAGGGAATGAACTAGAACTTTGACTCACTTGCTGAAATATGCTGAAACAGAGAGATGCTAGCATTTGCTTTGATTCCCAAGTTTTAAACTTTTCTGTATTCTAATACAGCTAAGGCAAGTTTGCCCAAACATCAATATATAAAATCCCTTACATCTTTCTATCAGTCTATCTGTATGTGTCAGTCTCTACATCCATATCCATCCATCCATCCATCCATCCATCCATCTCTGTCTATTGTCTGTCTGTCTGTCTGTCTATCTATCTCTACCTATCTATCTGATTTATATGGCCACCAAACTTGCATACATGGCTCTGGGTGGCTTTGTAACTGGATAGAAGCATAAAAAAACAAAGGAACTCCTAACCAAGTGCCACAGGCACCCAGAACCCCAAAACAGAATAACAGTATAAAAGGAAAACAGAATAACTAAGGCTAACCACTGTAGAAACCACTCAGAAACCAATATTTCTGGTTGGCTTTGTCTTGTACTCTGGCCCAGTGCCCTTTCTTTGAAAATGTATGTCAATCCAGGAAAATCCTGACCTCAGGAAAGATTTCATAGATTCATTCATTTATTTTAGAGAGCAGGCATGATGTAGAAGTTCAGGTGTTAGATTGGCACCAGGGAGACTCAGATTCAAATCTACCTTCTTCCATGAGTGACAGGGGCCAGTATTGAAGTTAATTGTACATTTTCTCCTATATCTGTGAGCCCCAGCAAGTATGATGACCAATGGCCAGAGATGATGGGAAGATGTGGCCCAACAACATTGGGTACTCATGCTAAACACACTTTTTGAGCATTTAAATGACCCCTACCCCTAATGAATCCTGTGAGGTTGACAGCAGATGGTCCTTGTCTGCCTTTCCTTCCCTATTACATCAAGACAGCCCAGCCCATCACTGTCCCAACCGTCAGTTGGGAAGATCTAAAAAGTGAAGCCTACACTGAGTCATCAATAAGTCACCTGAAACTGAAGGACTTCAGCCTGAACTTTCAGAACCCCACCTTCATTCAGTCTCTGTCTACTGCAAAGCTTGTACTAGGTGGGGAGTCTTGCTGTTTCAGTCCTGACATGAACACGTCTCTGCCTAGTGGTGAAGGGGGCCCTGAAGCTTCCTAGGAATAATGAGTACTTTAGCTCCCATCTCAGAATCAGAGAGGGAATTCTCCACATCCAAGGAGGTGTGTCCGAGGACATCCATTTTGAGAGACCAACATCCTAGTGGTCACCAGCTTTCTGAGGAGGAAAATGCTCCTTCAGAAGGTCCAGGTCTTCTTCCAAACAGACTTCTTTTGTGGGTGGGTGGCATGACACTGATTGTGTGGGACACTGAATGCCAGAAAAACACTGAGCTACTCTTGCTGAAGCAGAATGCAGGACAAGTGAAATTTAGGGCAATGTGAACAAGTGAAGAATGGAATGGGAGGAATCCCTCAAGTTTTGTCAAGGGGCTAATAATGCCAAGAGATTTCAGACCCATCCATCATTGCATTTGTAACAGCAGCCTGGATGTGGGATGTCTTGCCTTTTCCAATCATCTCTGGGTCTTTCAGAAATGTTCTCCTCTGATTACCTGGTGATTTTCTTCCCTTTCTTCATGGCATTTGGCTTGACTCCAGCTGTTTGATTTTTGTCTTCATGCCATTGCAGTGCACAGAGAAAGCTTCCTCAGCCTGCCTTGTTCTTTGAGTTATACAGAGGAAAGCTCTCTCTCTGCCTGAACCATGGAAAATCCATCATCTCAAATTGCCCACATTTGCGGCTCTTAGGTTTTTCTAGATGTGCTATATCATTGTTTGGCTTTTGCCCAAGGTCGTGGTTACACTTTCAGGACTCAAATTGTGTGAATCCAAGCAAATGTTTCAGTTACATCCAGGGCCAGAGGTGATGCTAGAATCAGGATTATAGCTGGCGTTCAAAATACTGCCCCAAATTCCGCTGATGTTATGGGGTCAGGGGTGAACAGAGCCAAATATGTCTACTGCGTTCAATTGTATGCCTTTGGGGAGAAATTTCTGATTTGACAAGGTTGTCTTAAATGTAATTCCACAGGAGGGGGGGAAAAACGGTTGGACTATCTGCGCAAGAGGAAGGCTGGCCTTCGTTTGAAAGTGTACAAATTGGTCAAGAAAATAAATTAAGGAAATAGTTTTCCTTCAATTATTAAAATGCCCCACGTGTTGACCCTGCTGCAGTATAGATTGCAGGGAGGTTTCTGTTTCTCTGGCACTTGAGTTTTGCAGCAAGGACTTCTGCAAGGACTATGTTGGTGATGGGAATTACTGGGAAGACTTGAAGTCTAACATCAAGATTCATCATTTAACATCTGGAGGACATCAATTTCTATACACTACTGTTAGGACCCTGTGATCTTATGGAGGCACAGAAGGGCAGCTAACAGTTATGGAGAGAGAGGCCCAAATGGAGGTCTTCTCCCCATGTAATCATACAGAGATTCCATTTCTTTCTTTTTAAAAAGTGTGTCTACAAACATTCACCAAAACATGCAGGCAGTATTGTGTGCCACTGCTGAATACAAATAAAGTTTTCTTTCTTTCACTTGCTGGTCAAGAGTACTGAGATCGGGCTACCTTCCATTGCTGTTAGACTACATCTTGCATTGTGAGGCCACCAGAAGAAGCTAGAAGGCCTTCAAGAATCCCATCTTGCCAAACTCTGTTTTCTCTATTATGTGGTTGGAATCAACGGACCAAGCCTTTGTCACCCAAGCTAAAAAATTATTCCCTACCACTGTTGAGAAAACTCAGTTCTTGGAACAGAGAAAATATTAGAGATACGCTTTTTGAAAGGGATGCTGATAAAAATGCACCGCAGTACAATCATCCAAATGTTCAGCTTGGTACCATACTTATAAAAAAACTCAGAAGCCTTTCCCAGTTCCTGGTTAACTTAACCAGGGCTTCATTGAGAAGGGTGTTAACATCCCTTCACCTGCAGCCCACGCTTTCTGCATAACTTGAAGGGAGATTTTGTAAGCTCCCTGTTGAACAACATCTCTGCCCTTGTGGTGTTGGTCAAGTGGAGGACTTTATCTGTTGCCGTCTCCACTGCCCCACTTACAAAGAGAGCAGGGCCAGATTACTGCTGGCAGGTGAACAAAAGGACTCTGACTTTGAAAAATTGAACTATCTTCTTGCAGATGGGTTCCCAATTGCCAGTAACCAAGTTGCTACTTCCGTTGTGCTGTCATTCCAACTTGGAAAGAAATACTTAAGTTTTTGGTTGTGACTTTGGCTTAATTTTGCTGTAATCATTTTACATTGGATATTCTTTGTATTTGTTGTTGTTTATGCATTCAGTCGCTTCCGACTCTTCATGACTTCATGGACCAGCCCACGCCAGAGCTGCCTGTTGGTCGTCAACACCCTCAGCTCCCCCAGGGACGAGTCCGTCACCTCTAGAATATCATCCATCCACCTTGCCCTTGGTCGGCCCCTCTTCCTTTTGCCCTCCACTCTTTCTAGCATCAGCACCTTCTCCAGGGTGTCCTGTCTTCTCATTATGTGGCCAAAGTACTTCGGTTTTGCCTTTAATATCATTCCCTCAAGTGAGCAGTCTGGCTTTATTTCCTGGAGGATGGACTGGCTTGATCTTCTGGCAGTCCAAGGCACTCTCAGCATTTTCCGCCAACACCACAGTTCAAAAGCATCGATCTTCCTTCTCTCGGCCTTCCTTATGGTCCAGCTCTCACAGCCATATGTTACTACGGGGAACACCATTGCTTTAACAATGCGGACCTTTGTCGTCAGTGTGATGTCTCTGCTCTTAACTATTTTATCGAGATTTGTCATTGCTCTTCTCCCAAGGATTAAGCATCTTCTGATTTCCTGACTGCAGTCAGCATCAAGCTGGTTGCCATAATCTTGGTTTTTTTGAGGTTTAGCTGCAAGCCAGCTTTGGCACTTTCTTCTTTCACCTTCATCATAAGGCTCCTCAGTTCCTCTTCGCTTTCAGCCATCAAAGTGGTATCATCTGCATATCTGAGATTGTTAATGTTTCTTCCAGCAATTTTAACTCCAGCCTTGGATTCCTCAAGGAATGAGGAATTGTCGCATGATGTGTTCTGCATACAAGTTGAATAGGTAGGGTGAGAGTATACAGCCCTGCCGTACTCCTTTCCCAATCTTAAACCAGTCCATTGTTCCATGGTCTGTTCTTACTGTTGCTACTTGGTTGTTATACAGATTCTTCAGGAGGCAGACAAGATGACTTGGTATCCCCATACCGCCAAGAACTTGCCACAATTTGTTATGGTCCACACAGTCAAAGGCTTTAGAATTGTCAATAAAACAGAAATAGATGTTTTTCTGAAACTCCCTGGCTTTTTCCATTATCCATCGGATATTGGCAATTTGGTCCCTAGTTCCTCTGCCTTTTCTAAACCCAGCTTGTAAATCTGGCAATTCTCGCTCCATGAATTGCTGAAGTCTACCTTGCAGGACCTTGAGCATTACCTTACTGGCATGTGAAATGATTGCCACTGTTTGATAGTTTGAACATTCTTTAGTGTTTCCCTTTTTTGGTATGGGGATGTAAGTTGATTTTTTCCAATCTGATGGCCATTCCTGTGTTTTCCAAATTTGCTGGCATATAGCATGCATTACCTTGACAGCATCATCTTGCAAGATTTTGAACAATTCAGCTGGGATGCCGTCGTCTCCTGCTGCCTTGTTATTAGCAATGCTTCTTAAGGCCCACTCAACCTCACTCTTCAGGATGTCTGGCTCTAGCTCACTGACCACACCATCAAAGCTATCCCCGATATTGTTATCCTTCCTATACAGGTCTTCCGTATATTCTTGCCACCTTTTCTTGATCTCTTCTTCTTCTGTTAGGTCCTTGCCATCTTTGTTTTTGATCATACCCATTTTTGCCTGGAATTTACCTCCGATGGTTCTAATTTTCTGGAAGAGGTCTCTTGTCCTTCCTATTCTATTGTCTTCTTCCACTTCCGCGCATTGCTTGTTTAAAAATAATTCCTTATCTCTTCTGGCTAACCTCTGGAATTTTGCATTTAATTGGGCATATCTCCCCCTATCACTGTTGCCTTTTGCTTTCCTTCTTTCTTGGGCTACTTCTAGTGTCTCAGCAGACAGCCACTTTGCCTTCTCGGTTTTCTCTTTCTTTGGGATGTATTTTGTTGCCGCCTCCTGAACAATGTTGCGAACTTCTGTCCAGAGTTCTTCCGGGACCCTATCTACTAAGTCCAGTCCCTTAAATCGATTCTTTACCTCCACTGCATATTCCTGAGGGATATTAGTGAGCTCATATCTAGCTGATCTGTGGGTCTTCCTTAATCTCTTTAGTCTGATCCTAAATTGTGCAAGAAGAAGTTCGTGATCAGAACTACAGTCAGCTCCAGGTCTTGTTTTTACCGACTGTATAGATGACCGCCACCTTTGGCTGCAAAGGATGTAGTCAATCTGATTTTGGTGTTGTCCATCTGGTGAAGTCCATGTATAAAGCCGTCTCTTAGGTTGTTGGAAGAGAGTGTTCGTTATGCAGAGTGAGTTGTCTTGGCAAAATTCTATCAGCCTATGTCCTGCTCCGTTTTGTTCTCCCAGGCCATGCTTACCTGTAATTCCAGGTGTCATTTGACTGCCCACCTTAGCATTCCAGTCTCCCGTGATGAAAATAACATCTCTTTTAGGCGTGTTGTCCAGTAGGTGCTGCAGATCCTCATAGAACTGCTCTACTTCAGCTTCTTCAGCATCTGTGGTTGGGGCGTATATTTGGATCACTGTGATGTTAGATGGCTTGCCCTGAATTCGAATTGAGATCATTCTATCGTTTTTTGGATTGTATCCAAGCACTGCTTTAGCCACTTTACTATTAAATATGAAGGCTACTCCATTTCTTCTGTGGTCCTCTTGTCCACAGTAGTAGATCTGGTGGTCATTTGATGTGAAGTGGCCCATTCCAGTCCATTTCAGTTCACTGACACCCAGAATGTCTATCTTTAATCTTGACATCTCACCAATAACTACATCAAATTTGCCCTGGCTCATAGATCTTACATTCCAGGTTCCAATGGTGTGTTGATCCTTAGAACATCGGATTCGCCGTTCACCACCAGCACCGTTGGCCGCTAACCGTCCTTTCGGCTTTGAGCTAGCTGCGTCATCACGTCTGGGGCTAGTTGAGCTCATCCTCTGTTCCTCCCCAGTAGCATTTTGACCATCGTCCGACCTGGGGGTCTCATCTTCCGATGCTATACCGACATATCTCTGGTTGTACTGATCCATTTAGTTTTCACGGCAAGAATACTGGGGTGGGTTGCCATTACCTTTCCCAGGGATCGCATTTAGTCTGACCTCTCTGTCATGACCTTCCCATCTTGGGTGGCCCTTCACGATTTAGCTCATGGCATCATTGAGGTGCTCAAGCTCCAGCACCACGACAAGGTAACAATCCTTTGCTGAAGATTCTTTGTATTACTTTATTTTATAATTTTACTCTTTTACTGTTATTATATTTATTTATTTTTAATTTACCATTAAATTTATACACTGCCCGTCTCACTATAAAAGTGACTCTGGGTGGCTTACAAATAAAAGTTACCCAAAAAAAGTTATATTTCCATCTGGTGGGGTCCAGGAGGTGGGCCTTCTCTGCAACAGCCCCTGCCCTTTGGAATATCCTTCCCCTGGAAGTGAGGTTGGCTCCCTCCCTCCTGGACTTTAGGAAACAGATAAAGACCTGGTTCTGTAACTATGCCTGGGGCGGGAGAGAGAGTAACCATTCCTGGGGTTGGTTAGTTTCTTAGAAGGACCCTGATCTGCCTGCAAATCATAAAGAACTTCCAGCCATCGAGGTTTTTATTATATTAATTTTATTATGTATTATAATGTTTTACAGTTTTATATTTTTATTTATGTTTTATTGTAAACTGCCCAGAGTCCCTTTTGGGAGATGGGCGGCGATAAATTTGATTGATTGATTGATAGATAGATAGATAGATAAATAAATCCATTATAAAAATAGAAAAAGTACAAAAATAGAAGAAGATAAAAGAGAGAAACTAAAAGGTGGAGAGAGCCTCCTCAAGCCACCAACCACCCCCAGGGCTGCCAACCACTCTTGGATCCCCAAGCTAGCTGGCGGAGCCAGGTCTTGATGCTGTTCCTGAAGGCCTGAAGAGTGGGGGCCAACCTCACCTCAGGGGGCAAGGTGTTCCACAAGGCGGGGGCCATGGCAGAAAAGGCTCTCCTCCTCAACCCCGCCAGTCAGAATTCTTTAGCTGACGGGGTCTGTAACATGTCCTTCCTGCTGGACTGGGTGGGACGGGTCAGTGTGATTGGGACAAGATAGCTCCTCAGTGTGATTGGGCCCAGGTTATAGTAAAAGGTCATTTCACTGTGTTTTATGGAACACTGTAAGTTATGACCTGTGGTTACAAAAATAAACGTACCTACTTACGTTGACGTACCTACTTATAGCTGACAAGCAGGAAATTTTTCATTTTTAGATGATACTGCTGCTGCAGCTGATGATGATGATAATTTCAGTTCTGGTTGTTTTGCATTTGCATTGCTAGTCTCTTTTTTACCTTAAATGTCTTCACTTGAGTTCACAAGCTGGATGATGTGGGATGGTTTATAAAATTCAATCTTAATTTAGTTTAAATTTGCAAGTTGCTAGTCCTTGTAATTGCAGACACCTGCTTGGAGTTGTTTAATGTTTGGGTTCCCTTTGAAGTCAGAGGAAGAGTCTCTAAATGAAATCTGAAAATGCCCTAGGGTGGATTTTATTTTCACATGGTTGCCAGTGCATGTACAATAAATTATGAAAGGTTAGCAAACACATCTGTGTGTGTATTTCATTTATGTAATATATGTATCTCAGGGGTGTGCAAAGCTTTGATTTGGAGATTTGATTAAAAATAGATATGATCAAATCTCCAAACTTAATCAATCAGAGAGTTGATCCCAATTGTTGAATCAGTTCAGGAGCCCTCAAATGGATCCAACAAGTTCTAAGCATATATAGCAAGTTGAGTTTCCACCATGCAGAAGTCCACATTGAATTGACTGGATCTGACCATTTGATTTGGAAGCCTGCATCAAACCAGACCTATTTTTCAATCTGGATTCCAAATCTGAATCAGACCAGTGATTTAAATTGGATGATGTCTGATCCACACAAGAAAGGAGAACAGAGAAAGGGAGGGAGGGAGGGAGGGAGACACTGAATCAATAACTGCTTGACTGAAAAGTATAGATTCCAGCTTGGAATTTTATACCCTCTTGGATTTTATATTTCTTTATTGCATTTTATTATCATTGTAATGTTCTGGTTTTATGAGATTTTAACGTTTATGGTGGTAGTTTGATTTTATTGTAAACCGCCCAGAGTTCTTCTTTTGGGGGAGATGGGGGGGTAATTAAATTTGAATAATAAATAAATAGATTTATCTTAATATGACAATGAGGAGAGAAGGTGTTCTAATGAAGACTTCAGAAAAGCTCACAGCCTTTGAAGGAGGAATGTTATGATGTCCTTACAACCCCAAATGAATGAGTCTTGAGTGTTTACTCAATGAAGGCAAGGCATGTCAAATCAACACCAAGTAGACTATAGAAGGAAATGCATAAAGGGTGGAGTCCAGCAAAATCTTCCTCAATTTTAAGAGTGTCTGCTAGGTTTTCAGTGGTGGGTCAAATCAAGCTTTGCAACTCACAATTATCATGAACACAGGCAAATGATGTTGCTTAGATGCAGAGTTACCTAGCTTGGAAAGCCTATATCTCGAAGTGAGTGCAATTGCTGTCCATTTTGAAAAGGGTATTAAAAAATCAAAGTTCAGCAGATTAGGCATGCCAACAGTGGCTTTGTAAGGTGTAGGAGTAAAATTTATTCCTTGGCTGAGCCTCTTAAAGAATGTGGTAGATCAGCATGAATGACAAATCCAGCCAACATATTTAAATCATAACCTGTTCTCTCAACAACACTCCAGATTGTCATGAACAAAACATGTTGGATGCTGCCCCATTATTGAGCATTAAGCCCCTTACTCAAAATTTCCCCTTTCTGCAATTGCAATTGTGTGATGGAGAGAACAGGACTTGGCTTACTGCCTTGAGCACCGTGAATCCTATGGCACCACCCTTCATGCATGGTGGTTACAATTTTGAAGTGAACACCTGGACGTTTATAGTTTTGGTCCCTGTTGGGAAGTTTAAATCATCAGAGCTCCGATCCAGAAGGGTGGGTATGCAGTCAGGGTTCCAGGTTTATTTTATTTTATTTTATTATTTATATAGCCACCCATCTCAGACCAGTGACATCCGGCTGCAGATGCTATACATACAACAAGGTTCCAGATTGCAAAGTTCTAAATCAGGATTCTAGATCTGGTGAGAGTCATGTATATAGAGAATTCTAGACTGCTCAATCGTGGTTCAAGAGATTGTCTGCATTTGACCTTTATTGAGCCAGATGATCTTCACCCAGTTCCCTTTTTTAGACAAAGGTAGTTAATGGGACACTGTTTACCTGCTAAGAATTCTCTGGTTCAGGATCAGCCATGGACTTAAGTCTTGATCACCATGTAACACATATGGCTTTCCATTCAATCCTGCAGGGTAGCACTGGAGTGAGACCATGCAGATGGCCATTTCGGTAACCTTCCATTTCCTTCCTGTGTTTTGATGGCTGTTGTTTGATGTAACTGATACAACTCTTCTAGCATTCGATGGAATTCCCTCTGCAGAGAGAAAGCGTTCTGTCTTAGACACCCTGACCTGTGTAGTGGAGAAGCATTTGCAGTCAACTCTGTCTGTTCAGTTTAGCTGATTATGGTCATCTCCATCAGAGCAGGCTGTGCGGTTTTCCAAGCTTTGAAAGTCAAATTCTGATGGGAACAGACCAAAAGGGTTAGGCACTTGAGTACTCAAAATGTAATTTAAAGCCTCAGCAAAGAATGTGGACTCTTCTAACAGCACAGAAAGGGTGGGGGCGGGGAAGGAGTAACTATGAAAGCTCTTTGAGAAGATCCCAGATTTGAATTAGAGACACTGCAACTCAGGACCAAGATTTAAAGCACACCCATTCTTAAAGGATTTGTATACATTACCTTTCCCCAAACCAGCCTCTGAAACCATTGAACATTATGCAAAAGGCATACTGAATATCTAAAAATGAGGAGAAGCCTGGTAGTGCCTTTCAGATTAACCAAGTGTGTTAAGTATTAAAAGGCACATGTTTTGGGGAGCTACACAAAAGCTGATGCCGTTGAATAGAATGTGCTAAGTCTGAAAAGGTGCTAGTAGGCTTCTCATGATATTTTGCCACCATAGACTAACACAGCACTTATCCTGCAAGGACTTTTGTTGTTTGTTCATTCAGTCACTTCTGACTCTTTGTGACTTCATGGACCAGCCCATGCCAGAGCCTCCTGTTGCCTTCCTCTCTCCCTAGCATCAGCATCTTCTCCAGGGTATCCTGTCTTCTCATTATTCCTGCAAGGAATACATAGGTTGAATGGGAAAACTGGAAATTTCATGTTGGTAGCAGTCTACGTTTTCATCCTCCTCTCTCCCTGGCATCACCATTTTCCTTTGTTTTCTGGTATCCATTATTTCTTTTATTTTGGTCCCCCAATTTTTCTCCAAAGTTCAGCCCCTTTAGATGGAGGAGAAGACTCTCTTCTGTTTATGCTTCAAATCTCGGGGTGTTTGAGAATGCCTTAGAATTTCTTTGGGTTGGGCTTCTAAACTTGCTTCATTGTGAGATGAAAACAGATGCAATGATGTGTGGGAGTGTGTTTTTCCCTCTCATTCTTGCCCTTCTTCTTCATTTTACAGTAGAGGTGGTCAGCTGCAGTTGAGCTCCATCCAGTCCCAAACCCTTTGATGGGTCTCCTAGGACTGCCACCAAACCACCAGATTGGAATAGTGGCACTTCTGAAAATAAGACCTGGTGTGTTCTGTCAGTTTTGGATTGAAAGAGGTTAACACAACAGGAGAACTTAAAAATGGCCCATCCCTCCCCAGGCAGGAAATCTTGGCCTCATTAATGTGTGCAGTGTACTTTGCATCTTTTCCTACCCCTGTCCACAAAGTAAGTGTAGTTCTCAGCCATCCAAAGCAGTCCTACCTACCATTACATTGCCTTGATTTACTCCACCAGAGGAACATCTGGGTGGGGACAGAGTTGTGATCCATGAGATTGTCCTTAGTGCTAGACAAGAGTCCCCCCCCCCCGCCCCCTAGCAATTCTGATTCAATACGATGAAGGACCTTTTCCAAGCATAATGTTTTAAACTTTCTCCTGCCTTCTCTTTTTCTTACTGCTTTCCCTATCCTGTGCCCTGGGGAAAAAAAGACAAATTGGAATCTTGAGCTTAGTGCCTTTTTTGTTTTGGCAATGAACTCCTTTTGCGTGCAATTATTCGTTGGGTAGATCTGAGATGTCATTCAATTTTTCTTAGCTGACTTCTGTGCCTGCCAATGTTATTCTGCAAAAAACCTTCCCCATCTGCTTTTTTTTTTCCCTTATGCAAACTTCAGCAAACACAGCTGAGTCTGAATGTATGCACATCTGGCTGCGTGTGTGGTTTTTAAAAAATATTATTTTATTTTAATGCACGTGCTATGCTAAGGTTACCTTCCTAATGCAAAGATCAGCTCAGTAATTATTAGTGGAGGTAAAAGCAGACCCAGGCTCTATAGAATATGGTATAGGTAAGTATTTGTTCTGACTGAGAATTATTGATCTCTGACATTTAACTCTGGCAGCTCGGTGCCTGCATTTTGAGTTCTCATTTCTTTTCTCTTAACAAGGCTTTCATTCACTTAGGCTCCAATCCTATGTACATTAACCTAGCAATAAAGTTTATGCAACTCAACAGAACTTTTTCGGAGTAGCCGAGTCAATCCTTCTGTAACAGGCCCTTTTGCTCATGTGGTCAATTCCTACTCACTGAAAAGTAAGAGTAGAAAAAACTATCTACTGCTCTTTATTTTGGGCAGAAGGTTCAAAGACATGAAGAGGACACAAGCAGGACAACACAAGCAGGACAAACCAAAGTATATAAACAGAGAGCAAGGCCCACTTTGTTTTCGCACAGAAGATGTTGCCTAGTCTGGCAATGAAACGTCTGCAAGAAAACAACCAGGCTCAGAGAACACCAAGGACTCCACCTGAAGAGGAGTTGAGGTCCATCACACCTGGTGGAGAAAGATTGATATGTAGCGTCTGTGGTGCTCTCTGAGCCTGGTTGTTTTCTTGCAGATGTTTCGTTGCCAGACTAGGCAACATCTTCACTGCAATGAAGATTGCACTTCAAACTGAATCAGCCTTCTCACACTGAAGATGTGGCCTAGTCAGGCAACAAAACATCTGCAAGAAAATCACCAGGCTCAGGGAGCAGCAAGGACTCCATAGTTCAACCCTGAGCTACAAAGGTTTTCTTCAAGATTGATATGTGTCATTCTGTAGGGCGAGAGAGGTTAATATACAACTGTTCAGAGTCAGAGTCAAAATTCCTGTTTTGATTTCCATAGGCTGGCTGGCAAACCGTGTTCAGGGATGGAATCTGGCAACTTCTCAAGGGGAGCATCCCCAAAATATGATAAGGAACATGACCTATTGCGTGGGCTAGCAAGATGGTTGTTGGTTAGTAGTAGCAACTGACTTTGTCAGATTTGTTCCTTAAACAACAAGAAGGGGGAACAGAGGTTTTCCCCCAAACTTTGAAACCAGAATTAAGTGAGGCATCCTCTCTGGAGATGTGCCAATGCCATCTTAATAAATTACACCGGAGCGGAGAACTTTATAGTTAAAACCCCATCATCTCACTTGAAGGAGTAATTAGCATGGCCTCTCCCAAGCATTTAGGCTGTTTTTTGATCCAAGCTACACCCAGAGGTGTGAATGGCAGAGCTACCAGTCACTAATTCTGGTTGGGGCTCTGACATGACAGTGCTGCAGATAAAAATGGCACAAAAGAGAAGAGGTCTAGATTTGGAAGGAAAAAATGCGAGAACTCAACCCACAGGTAAACTTGTTGGCATGGAGGAGCATCACAGTGAGAAAAATTGGTATGTTAGGATTGCAGAATTGTAGCATTTCATAGGACATATTACTTATGGTGGGCTACAAGTAGGTGGTATGAAGCATTAAACAACATGTTATGAATGTAGAGAGACAATTAGATTTGTCAGTCCTCCCTAGACATTTTTTTTTTAGTAGCCAGTCTCCCTTTCTTAGACCAACAAAATATTTAAACCAAATATCCATCCCTAAATTTAGGGGAGCACTAACCCCAGCACATTTTAATTCACCACCAACAGCTGTCCTTGAAGTTCAGGAAAATCCCTTATTCCTTAAGATTCTGTCTTTGTGGCAAAGGGAAGTTTGAAAATACAGTCCATGTATTGTTGCACTGCCCATTTTGTAAAAATGCATGGCTAAGTTTTAGATCCACCTTATTAACTACATTTCCATTTCAGGAGACATGAACAGAGCAAATATAATGAGAGAGGAAGATAGGTTTTTCTCTCACACACATAATAGAACCTGTGGTCATCCAACATTAAATACAGGGAATCCTGGACCTCATATTTTCAGACAGAAGATGGTTAAGTTGTGGAATTCACCAGCAGCAATTGTGATCACGGAAGCCAACTGGAAAGGTTAGAAAATGGTAATGGATAAGTTCATGGAAGGCCAAACTCTCATGATCTATAACTATGGGTAACGGTTTCTTCCCTCCTGACACCAAGGCTGGTCTTGAGAAAGGACAAGGAAGGAGTTTGTGGCCTTCCAGTCCAGGCTGTAGAGCTTCTGAATGCATCTCGTTGACTCGTTGACTCAGAAGGCTGGACTTGATGAGCCCACAACCTGATCCAGCTGGGTTTTGCTGATGCTCCTGCGTCTTTATCCAGAGAGGGATTGCGCTAATGCAACATAGCAAATAGAACACTTTCCTCCAGCTACCGTATTGGCTTACTCTATTCTTTTTTCTAGGAGAGTCTCAAGGTGGGGGGGGGGAGAGGGGGGAATTCAGGAGAGAGAGAATGGCGATTCTCAAGAAAGAACTTTTAGCACACCTTTTTACCCGATGAGCCCTTAAATGAAGGAATGTATTTTGTTGTGATCTGGGGGGTATCAATTTCCCCATCCCATCCACCCTATACTTGTTCCTGCAGTCCTCCAGGCTGTTAGCACTCGTCAAACAAACATGACTTTTTCCGAAGGTCACTCCACCTGTAGGAATTTCTTTCTGTCTCTGAAACTGGCTCGTTCATCATCAACCATCATAACTGTTGCGGAATGTGCACTGGTAGCCTGTTGCTAACACTCCTGACAATGCCCCGAGATGACAGCTTGATGTTCAAAAGCTAGGCTGACCCTGAGGGGTGAAGAAAACTTGTTTTGACAGAGCGAGTATGACATGGAAACAGTGCATGTGCCAAGATGCTCAGGAACAAGGTGTTACTTTTTCAAGGTTGAGTTATAACCACACATTACAAAGATGACATGGTTTTTCTGCCCTAAAACGGTGAAACCTTGCAAGCTGGGGTCAGATCAATGATCCAGGGGAGAATTTGTTTGGTGTTGCCCAGAAAGGCTCTTAGGCTGCATTTGTAAGTTCGTATCTTATGGTGACCATAGTTGTCTTCTGTTCTTAACCTTTAAGCAGGGAAGCTTCCAGACAGTTTTGTATCAGAACCTCATCCCAGATTCTGGATGACTAGGGTCTCTGGTTTGCAAACTGCAAAACAAGCATTAGGAATTGGTTAGGAAGCATAGTAGCAATGCTATGAGAGCCCAGGATGGAAAATGAGTCAACAAATGAGACTGAAAACTACGGCCTTACAGTTTGAATTGTGGAGGCATGGCACTACATGGCCAGCAACCAGGATGCCTGTCAAATGAATGCAGGTAGTCCTTGCTTAACAACCACAATCGGTACTGGAATTTTGGTTGCTAAGCGAAGCAGCCATTAAGTGAATCCAACCCAATTTTATGACCTTTCTTTTGGTGGCCATTAAGCAAATCACCATGGATGTTAAGTGAACCATATGATTGTTAAGCGAATCATGCAGTTCCCCATTGATTTTGCTTGTCAATCAATGGGAAGGTCAAAAATGGTGATCACATGATCACAGAATGCTGCAATGGTCATAAATACAAACCAGTTGCCAAACACCCAAATCATGATCACGTGACTGTGGGGGATGCTGTGACAGTTGTAAGTGTGTGGACCAGTCATAAGTCAGTTTTTTCCTCACCGTCGTAAGTCCGAATCATCACTAAACAAATGGTTGTTAAGCGAGGACTACCTGTAAGGTGTAACCTTTTGGAACTAGGCAATAATGTTTTTCACCTCCCAGGAATGTTAAATATTAACAGTTTAGTAAGAAAAGTTTTAGGTACCCACACTACAATGTGGGTACAAATGCTGGTGCAGTGGTGGAACCCCCCAGGTCTTCTTCCTCAACTCCCAAACTCTTCTGTGTTTGCAGGCAGAGTGAAGAATGGCACCTGACCAGTCTTGGAACCCCAAAACAGTTGCCTGAGGTGTGGCAGAAGATGCTATCCTACCACATCAAGTAAGGTTCACCATCCAGTTCAACTGGTTTCTCTGCAGGGTGATTGTGCATCCAGAGTGGCAAACTGGCAGATTTTCAACTCAGCTGCAAAATTCTCCAAGGGAAGAGCAGAACTCCAAGGTTAAGCACAGGCACTGTGGAAGTGGTGGGGGAGTATGTCTGTAGCTTCAGATGGGATAGGTTTTGTTGTTTTCCTGGCAGCCTAAAATCAGGATGTTCCAGAGTGAATCACTGGATTTGTGTTACTTGATTTGAGTAGCTGGTATGAAAACAAGAAACACTGCATTTTCTTCACTGGTCTTAGAGTCAGCTACTTGCTGTACCTCTAGATAGCGGAAATATCTTCTGTCCTCCACTTCCAAGTCACCCAGAAGACATCGGCAAATCCACCTCCTAATGAAAAGATGGCCCTTCCCTTCCCTTCCCTTCCCTTCCCTTCCCTTCCCTTCCCTTCCCTTCCCTTCCCTTCCTTTCCCTTCCCTTCCCTTCCCTTCCCTTCCCTTCCCTTCTTTCCCCATAGCTTCAAGAAGGCAGCCAATGTTAGGAGGCATGACTGCAAAAAACTAGTGCATGATTTCCAGCCAATTTGAGATGGCAAACTCAACTGTACAACTGGTCCAAAACTAGGTTTGATGTAGTCAAATATGAAGGTTCTCTCCCATTCCCAATAAATCAAGAAAAAAGCCTTGCAGTCCTACCTATATGTGTGACAAAGCACCATGCAATTTGCATATTTTTCAGAGGCATTTAATAACTGAATTAGTTTAGTGTCTGTTTTGTTGTCTGTTTTAATCTTTGTTTTTAACTCTTCATGTTTGCTTGTGGCAAGCAGACTAACCTATGGGAGGGAGGGAGGGAGGGCTGCAGGTGAGCAAAAATAAAGCATAAATCACTTTTCCTTAAGATGGAAGAGACCATAACTGAAATTGGCTATTCAAAAGTTGTCCAAAGAAAGTATTTGTTTATTTGTTTATTGTGTTTGGCTTATATGTCCTTCTTTTCCAAAGACTTTGAGCAGCTTACAATAATAAACATGAAACCTATACTTAAACCGATACTCTGAAATATGTTGGGCTCAACAACATTTTTTGCATCCTGTCCAGAGGTCTCCTGCCTTCCTTTTCTCAGACACAAATGCTTTCCTACTTTCCTTTTCCCTTTCTTGCCCCCCTTAGTCTGCTTGAAGGCAGTGAAACATGTTCAACTGGATGTTTTGGAGCCAGTAATGCAACCTCAGCTTCAATTCCCTCAATTATTAAAGGGGCAGAAGAGAATTCTATATGCCAGTTATGTGCTGTGTATATGTTTGACTAGCCCTACCATTAGGCAAAATGAATCAGATTTTCGGTGTGTTGACCAGGAAAGTCCATGGAGTGTCCAACAATTGTCTTTCTGACCCGCAGCCTGGAACAGCTGCCTTGTTACACCTAAAGGAAACATGCTACGTTGTTGGCCACCCAACTACTTGTTTTGCAAGTTGGTCACACTGGCTGTCTAAAATTAGTGGACTGAAGGGCTGGACCCATCAGGGTGACATCTACAGTATATGACAGCTAGTTGGATGCAAGCTGGATATTGCACAATAGCAGTCCAGTTACTAGGAAGCCTGGGAGAAACTCACCATAGGAAGTCAATACTGTTCAGGGAAATTTCCGTGCACTTTCCTACTACCTCTCTTATCATTTAATAGGATGAAGGAACAATTACTGTTGAATTCTATTCTATTCCTCTATTCTATTCTAGTTCTGGAACTCTTCCTTTGGATTTCAGTGAAATACATGCTACGGAGTTCCAGACTGTATAATATTAAGAATGGAATGGAATGGAATGGAATGGATGTGCCCAGTACATAAAAGATCTAGCAGGCAAAGCAGATAACAACAAGACCTGGCCAAGGGCTAAGGGCAGTAAAGCTGAAGGAATAGACAGAGGGTCTAATTCTGGCTGCACAAGACCAAGCCTTAAGAACAAGCGCATCTAAAGCCAGAATTGAGAAGACTGCAACAGACAGCAAATGCTGTCTCTTCAAAGAAGCTGAAGAGACAGTGGACCACCTAGTTAGCTGCTGCCAGAAGATCACACAGACTGACCACAAACAACGGCATGACAAAGTCGCCACAATGGTGCATTGGAATATTGGTAAGAACTACCAGTTGCCTGCAAGCAAGAACTGGTGGGACCCCAAAATAGACAAAGCAGTAGAAAATGAAGAATCTAAAGTGCTCTGGGACTTTAGAGTTCAAGCAGACAAGCATCTGCCACACAACACCCCAGACTTAACGATGGTTGATAAGAAAGACAAAAAGGTCTGGATAGTGGACGTTGCAATCCCTGGAGACAGCAGAAGAGAAGAGGAAGAACTGGAGAAAAATCACAAAATATAAAGACCTGCAAACAGAAGTAGAACGACTGTGGCAAAAGAACGCAAAGGTAGCACCAACAGCAATAGGTGCAATCCCAAAACATCTGGAGCACCCCTGGAACACCATCGGTGTTGACAAAACCGCCCAGAGTCCCCTTTTCGGGAGAGATGGACGGTGATAGAAATTTGAAATATAAATAAATAAATAAAATCACCATCCATCAGTTGCAAAAGGCAGCTTTACTTGGAACAGCTGACATCCTGCAATGATACTTTTAACACCATCCAACAACACCATCTGACAATCCCAGGTCCTTGGGAAGGACTTGATAGGTAGCCAAAAATGCCAAGTCCAGTCCAGACATCTGGCTGACTGTGCAACCAACCATAATAATAATAATAATTCTCACTGAATGCAGGCCAGGAATACAGGATCATGAAATATGAGAAGCAGCTTTGAGACCCCTCTGTCTCCCATTTTTGGAACACTGACGGCTGTTGGTAGATGTGACTTCATGCAGAAAAAGGCACAGGGTGTTGGTGAAAATGTTTTGGCTGCTGGAAGACCATCAGATGGTGGGAAAATGATTCCAGGAAGAGTCCCATGAAGGATATTCTCTGCCCACTGTAAAATAATCACTTGTTCTCCCTTGCATTAATCCATTGCACAGCTGTGCTGCTGGAGGCTACAGGCAAAAGTATTAAATGCAAAAGAATTCACCCATTTGGGAATCAAGTTTACACGAGAACGTATACAGTACACGCACAAAGTGGTTCACTGATGCTTCACGTGGTCTCATAAAATTAGCAACGAGAAACACTGGCCAGGAATGTTCTCTTTTGCATGAATTAATCTTGTGCTGAAGCCTCTCCTGCAAGTTCTTTATTTTTTCTTCTTCCTGTATGAAGGGGTTCTGATATGCCCTCTCCATGGGCAGGACGTTTCGGGGTGTCTTCAGGATCTCTAAGCTGCTCTGTGGCCATAATAAAGATTGGACTGATCTTCAGGACTTGTGTAGTTTTGATTTAGAGATTGCTGTGAGACGACCGAGGATCTTTGTGCTTTGATGTACTATTTTGTATTGTGATGTTAAATGGCAAGTGGGCACATGAAAAATGGAACAGAATGGAATGGATGGCTAGATAGATAGATAGATAGATAGATAGATAGATAGATAGATGGTAGATAGATAGATAGATAGATAGATAGATAGATAGATAGATAGATAGATGGTAGATAGATAGATAGATAGATAGAAAGATAGATAGATAGATAGAGAGATAGAGAGATGATAGGTAGATGATAGGTAGATAGATAGATGATATAGATAGATGATAGATAGATAGATAGATGATAGATAGATAGATAGATAGATAGATAGATAGATAGATAGATGATAGAGATAGATAGATGATAGATAGATAGATAGATAGTAGATAGATAGATAGATAGATAGATGATAGATAGATAGATAGATAGATAGATAGATAGATAGATAGATAGATGATAGATAGATAGATAGATAGATAGATGATAGATAGATGATAGATAGATAGATAGATAGATGATATAGATAGATGATAGATAGATAGATAGATAGATAGATAGATGATAGATAGATAGATAGATAGATAGATGGTAGATAGATGATAGATAGATAGATAGATAGATAGATAGATAGATAGATAGATAGATGATAGATAGATAGATAGATAGATAGATGATAGATAGATGATAGATAGATAGATAGATAGATAGATGATAGATAGATAGATAGATAGATAGATAGATAGATAGATAGAGAGATGATAGGTAGATGATAGGTAGATAGATAGATGATATAGATAGATGATAGATAGATAGATAGATGATAGATAGATAGATAGATAGATAGATGATAGAGATAGATAGATGATAGATAGATAGATAGATAGATAGTAGATAGATAGATAGATAGATAGATGATAGATAGATGGTAGATAGATAGATAGATAGATAGATAGATAGATAGATGATAGATAGATAGATAGATAGATAGATGATAGATAGATAGATAGATAGATAGATAGATGATAGATAGATAGATAGATAGATAGATGATAGAGATAGATAGATGATAGATGATAGATAGATAGATAGATAGATAGATAGATGATAGATAGATGGTAGATAGATAGATAGATAGATAGATAGATGATAGATAGATAGATAGATAGATAGATGATAGATAGATAGATAGATAGATAGATAGATAGATGATAGATAGATAGATAGATAGATAGATGATAGATGGATAGATAGATAGATAGATAGATAGATAGATAGATAGATAGATGATAGATAGATAGATAGTGGTTTTGATTTGTATTATGCCTTCTTCCATTACACCATTATGGTGGGGCTACCTACAGGGAAGGGGCCCACTTTTTCTTTCCTTGCCGGCTTCAACATTGGCTTGATATATTGCAAAAGATGCCTGTCGAAGCCGTCAGTAGTTGGTAGTAGAATGTGCAAGCTGAACAAATAAATGGGGTTGGTGGGGAAGAGGTAAAACGTTCATTTGCTGTTGAGGCAAGTGATCTCCTCTTGAGCTAAAGATGTGGGAGTCACACGTTCAACTCCTGAGGATGTGAGAAATGTGTGTTCACGTCCTGTCCAACCATGGATGGATCGGAGCTGGTTATAACCAGTCAGGTGAACCTGGAACTATCTCTTTCAGAGCATCCTGGTGCCTTGGAGAATAGGCGTGGTACCAACCAATAAAGAATTTGTGCTTGTTGATGCAAAGACCCTTCCCAGACACCCTACCTGGCTTCACACAGCTCCTGTTGGGTTGCTGGTACATTGCCTAATAAATGTCCTTAAGGAAGACATGCTTTGCATCAGCATTTTCCTTTTGCAGGATAATGGGAAAACAGACCTGCACATTTCTACCAAGCAGCCTAATGGGGCACACTTGGGCTATTGTGTATAGCCTAAAATAGGTAGTGCCATAAATAAAAAATATCAAGGCTCGGGCGAGGCATTCATCTTGAGAGCTGCACGTCCTGACCAAGGTATATTTGTCAGCCATGCTCTTCAATCATTCTTAATCTCCTGAATCAGTGAATCTATGGTGACTTGCATAGATCTGGGTAGAATTGCATAGCAACATTCTCAAACACCTGTTTCTGTTCTTTCCAATCCAGCAAAAGGTTGGAAAGAAAAGGCAAAAATGATATAATTTATACAATTATATCAAAAGTTATCCTGCTGATGGATATCCAAGATAACTTGCCAAAAGAAAAAAAATAGAAAGGGAAATTTGGGGAGGGGGAAAGCCGGCATCTATCTCTGGCTTACATTATTGCCCAGGCTGGTCCATCATATATATATATTTTAAATATATATTTAAATTCATGACTGTTTATGGTTTCAGCTTTCCCAGACCTAGATGAGTTTTGAAAATATTCTCAATTCTCTTTGTATTCATTTCTCTGACATACTCCTTGGTGCTTGAATCTTTTAAATGTACAGTAATCCAGTGCAAGTGCTTTTAAACAGAAATACCTCTAAGAATGGTTTTCTTAGAAAATGCAACATTACTATTCACATCCTGGTTTATTTTTGGTCAAAACGCATCTTTTGCAAAGGAGGAAGACCAAGCAAGTAGATGATTCAATTATGCCTGTAGACATAAATAAAGGATAAAGAGGAAGCAAATGAAAACCCATTTCTCAGTCCAAACTTTTCTTTTTTTGGTTAATTGGATGTAGTGATCCAATCACTCCTTCGATGGAATCTTAGACCTAAATTGCCAAATTATTAGAGCAAATCAGGGGCCTTCCAAATGATTTGGAGACCTTTGTGCAAGTCTGTACATACATTTATCAAATCTCAAATTTGCATGGATCTTAGCTGATTCTCGCACCCCTAATACTTGGATGATAGTCTGATTATTCAGAAGACAGATTGGTATATTTTTAGAGAAACTACCCCCTCTTTCATTCTTTCTTCTTTGTTTCTCCTAGAAGCCATGTCCTTGAATTTGGGAGTGCCTGAAGCCATAGGGCTGCAAGCTGCTGCTTAAATCTTTGGATACCACCTCTAAGTCCCATTCAAAAGTTGTTACCAGCTGGTAATTCTTAATGTAACAAAAACAGAGAATGATTATGGAAAACTATTAACAAGATCTAGTGGTTAAGGTTCTGGGCTAGAAACCAGGAGACTGTGAGTTCTAGTCCTGCCTTAGGCATGAAAGCCAGCTGGGTGACCTTGGGCCAGTCCCTCTCTCTCAGCCCAAGAGCCAATCAGGCATGGTAGGAGAGTTCTAGTCCCGCCTTAGCCATGAAAGCCGGCTGGGTGACCTTGGGCCAGTCACTCCCTCTCAGCCCAAGAGCCAATCAGGTATGGTATGAGAGTTCTAGTCCCGCCTTAGCCATGAAAGCCGGCTGGGTGACCTTGGGCCAAGTCCCTCTCTCTCAGCCCAAGAGCCAATCAGGTATGGTATGAGAGTTCTAGTCCCGCCTTAGGCATGAAAGCCAGCTGGGTGACCTTGGGCCAGTCCCTCTCTCTCAGCCCAAGAGCCAATCAGGCGTGGTAGGAGAGTTCTAGTCCCGCCTTAGCCATGAAAGCCGGCTGGGTGACCTTGGGCCAATCACTCCCTTTCAGCCCAACTTGGTGCAATGTAGACCAGCCTCCTCGTGGTGCACCCCAGGCAACGTGACTTGTCACGGCTAAATAGTCTACACATCTGGCTGCTGGACCTCACAAGGATTTCCCAGCAAGAAAAAGCAGCATGAACACCGAACTGCTATGCCATATGATTAAAAAACAAACAAAAAAAGATTAGATCTAGTTTTTGTCCTGGACCCACCATAGGTGTCCGTACAGGGGAGCCAAAAGTATGTGTGTGTAAATGATGAAACGTGCTGTGATGGTTCAGGGCAAACCTTGTGACTCATTCATTCATTCATTCATTCATTCATTCATTCATTCATTCATTCATTCATTCAATTTGTCCCTGCCCATCTCCTCCCATCGTGGGACTCTGGGCGGACCTACATACTTGCGTACTTTTGTACAATGGCAGAACACATTATTTTGTCTCCATGGTTTGTATTTCCTTTTGTGTTAAGATGGTATGCAGATTTATCTAATCATGCCTACTTGTTCATAAATGTTCAAACTTGTCCATCCCCATCAGCTGCCTGTTCACCTTCACAACGGCTAGAAGCATTAAATAAACAAGACAACAAATGAATCTAGACTCCACGTGAATCAGTTCTAAGCTGGTTCTAACTGTTCATTCCATTCGGTTGGTGGGGATTAGGAAAATCAAGCTGATTCAGTGGGATGCTTTGAAACAAACTGCCCAATTGAGTCAATTAAGTTTGGAGAGCTGTATGACTGGTGGAGGAAAGGAAAGGCTTTCCACATTGTCAAAATGATTTGGAGACATCCAGTTTGGTGGGGTGATTTGATCTGAATTGTCCAGCCGATTCAATCAAATTGCCTTGGAATCGAATCTCCATATTGAAGCTTCTCATAGTCCTAAAATGTACGTGGTCTTAATTCTGCCATTCCTTTCTTTTTCCATTTCAGATGTTCTTAGATGCTGTACTTTTATAGATTCTACAGCACCTAAGATATTTCGGCACAAATAAGACTGTAGCCCAAAGCTGGGGAAAATAGGGAAATGAAACTGACAGACAGATAGTGAGCTTCGAAGACAACCAGGCAACGATTATAAATCCCCTCCTTCTGAGGTCTGTTTGATGTCTTGCCCAAGGCCAGGTGGAAAATCTTTCCACAATTCCCTCATTCCCCTTTAGGTCACTTTCCCCTCATTTTTCAATAAGGAATCTGAAGTTTTGCTGAGTTCTTTAGCACATTTGTTTCCCATTAGGTGACTTTGCGCTCTTGCACTGTGTTATGCTAGATAATTGCTTTAATAACAAACTGAGGAAAAGCTTTTGAACATTTTAGGAAGTAATTTTCTCTCCCTTAAAAAAAAAAGGGGGGGGGTATGGAGAGAAAAGATCCCTACCCTATTTGGCGGATGATAGACTGATTCTGTATATAAGCCATATGCTGACCCATTTGTAGCAAGAAATGCTTAGTTACACGTATTACAACCTTCTCATCTACTATGTATGGGAAGGGAGATGTAAATAATTTTTTTTTACATAGTTATTGTGAACATATGGATGGATAGATGGGTGGATAGATGCGTGGATAGATGGGTGGGTGGGTGGGTGGGTGGGTGGATGGATAGATAGAGATAGATAATGGATAGATGGATGAATTTCTATGCTGTCATGGCAATTCAAGACCAGGTGGCCTTTTGCCACAACATTAGAAATTTGATTGGTGAATCAATGTTTTGTTTTTTCCTAAGTGAAAATGTCTCCTTCGTCCATCTTTCAAGATCAAGCAAGAACAATGCACTTTTCAGGAAGAGACCTTTAATGCCATTTCTTGGCAGACTGTAGAGTGGGGTGGTTTGCCATTGCCTTCCCCAGTCGTCACCTTCCCCAGCAAGCTGGGTATTCCTTTTACCAACCTCGGAAGGATGGGAGGCTGAGTTGACCTGAGCTGGCTACCCAAGAATCCAGCTTCTGCTGGGATCAAACTCGGGTCACAGGGAGAGTTTCGGTTGCAATACTGCCGCCTGCCACTCTGCGCCACACAAGGCTGTCATTAGATAGATAGATAGAAATATAGAAATATAGATAGATAATAGATGAGCAGTGCTCCTGCAAGCCTATATGGACCCCAGATATTTTTATTTTATTATTTTTATTATATTTTTACTGGGTATACTCTTATATCAAAATGCCATGCAAGATCTTGATGTTTGATTCTCACGGTGGTCATCTTCAGACCCTCTTGTCTGATCAGGCTCCTAGTATTTGTTCTGAAGTCCAACCCTAACATATTTAATTATTTACTCATTCCAACATTTTTTACAGGGCTTAAGCCAACGATTCTTAAACACTGGCTGAAGTCAAAGGAATGTTCTGGACATCTACTATCTTCCAAAGGCCTTTCATTCTTCTGACTTCTTTCTGCCCCTAACTGGACTGCTAGCCACCTTGCAGCTGAGCTGCAAGTTCTAATGATGGTCTTCTTAAAAGATTAATGAATTAAAAGAGTTGGGGGTGATGTTTCCCCAAGATTGAGGAGCATGAATTAAACACAGTTTTGGACTGGAGACAGGAAATAATTATTCCCCTCCTTCAAAGGCACATCTGATTGAATAAATTTGCCAAACCACATCAGCAATCCCAATCAGCAGTGAAAACCGTTAAACCGATTAGGCTAAACAACACACAGGCTAGAAGACATCTTTGCTCTCAGATTTCGTTACCTTAGAATGATGTTTGGAGGGTTGGAGAAAGAAGCTTTTTGAAGTATGCTGATTTAAGACGTGTTAGCCCTTCAAAATCTGGCATTGTTTCCAACTGTTCTGGATACAATATTAATTTCAGAATGTTGGGAACACAGTCGCTGATGATCTATCCCCTTCCTTATAGCAAGAGTAGGCAACCAGTGACATTACTGTTTGCAGTGGAGGAAACAAATGGCCAATTGTAAGGGATGTTGGGAATTATGGTTCAGCATATGTGCTTTCTGCCTATCCTGCCTTATAAAAGGTCCAGAAACACACACACACACAGACAGAATGTTGGTTCGGGAGAGATTACCCTGAGAAACTCATTATCATTTCCTTGCATTTAGCCTACACTTTCCAAGGAGAATCTCCCAGGTTCCGTCACTACCCAGACACTAGCCCCAACTACCTGATCTGGGCTTCAAAAATATGGCTCCTCCCCTCAGGCTCCTCCCCTCTGCCTACAACCAAAAATAATTCTTTTTCCAAACACAATTCCTAGAGAGAATTGTGGGAGATTTCATTCCATAGAAAAGAATTATAAGAATTCTGGCAATTGAAGTATTTCTTAATGTAACGGTAGTCTTTGCGTAACAACCACAACTGAGACCTGCACTTCGATTGCTAAGCAAAACAGCCATTAAGCGAATCTGACCCAACGTTATGAATGTTTTGGGGGCAGCTGATAAGCGAACCATCATGGGCCTTAAGCGAACCACATAGTTGTTAAGTGAATCATGCAGTTCCCCACTGATTTTGCTTGCCAGAAGCAGGCCAGGAAGGTGAAAAATGGCAATCACATGACCAGGGGATGCTGCAACAGTCATAAGTGTGAGCACTGGTTATAAGTCAGTTTTTTCAGCACTGTCATAAGTCTGAACCATCACTAGATGAATGGTTGTTAAGTGAGGATAACCTGTACGGGCAAAATATCCCCACTGGGGTGAATCTTTCTCATTCTCTTTATTACTGTCTTCTGTGAATCATCAAACTGGTGGGTCTTTTCAGTGATAATGAAGGAGTTTGCAGGTGGGTTTTTAGAAATAACCCTGCTAGTAAACAATTCTTATCAATCTGGAACTGACCAGTAGAGAAACCAATGGATGACAAGAAGGAAATAGAGAAAACATGAATTTTGAGCTGTTTTGTAGTGGTGTCTTATGTGTTGCTGCCAAGTTCTAATAGCTCTAAACACCACCAGGTAAGTCTGGGATGGTATTTTAATATTTTTTAACTATGGAGAACCACTACCAGGCCATGTAAACCAGGGTTTCTCCACCAGGGTTCCATGGCACCCTTGGGTTCTGCAAGAGGTCACTAGGGGTTCCCTGGGAGATCACAATTTATTTAAAAGATTATTTCAAATTTGGGCAACCTCACATTAAAGAGGGAAGTTTCATTCTTTATTTCATGCATATATACAGGTCTACACATGAAACGAATAGAATAATTTTGCAACTTCTAGCCTATCTTTGAGCTTGAATGTGCAGGGGTTCCCTGAGGCTTGAAACATATTTCAAGGGTTCCTCCAGGGTCCAAAAGTTGAGAAAGGCTGGTATAAGCAATACTGGATTAGATGAACCAATGGTCTGATTTAGTAGAAAGCATCCTCCTTTCTTCAGTAGGTTCCAATCTTTAGGTAGGGATATAATACAATAAACAACTTTGGATGCACAGTGTTCTAACTGCTGCTGTCTTGAAAACAAGAACAAAAAGATTGTATAATAAAAACTATTATGCTGGACAAATAGGATACTCCATAGATTGCAGAATAAAAGAACATGACAAGAATACCAGGCTAAAAAAATCTGGCAGCCAGCCTGAATATCTGGAATAGGGGACAAATCATAAAACAGACCCAGGGAGCATCAACATCCTGGATATGGGAAGCAAATGTTCCTTTCAAATGATTAGAGAGGCAATAGAAATCCATATGCTTCCCAATAACTGAAATAGGGAGGAAGGTTATTACTCTAAGTATCATCTATTTGACATTTAGTGGTTGGTTGTGGACTTTCCATGCCATCTTTTGAATGCAAGATGTGATATTTGTTGCCAAGGTCACTCTCAAAACTGCTCTGAAGAAGCTAGCCAGTGAAATGTCCATATCTCTATCTCTATCTCTATCTCTATCTCTATCTCTATCTCTATCTCTATCTCTATCTCTATCTCTCTATCTCTCTATCTCTCTATCTCTCTCTCTATCTCTCTATCTCTCTATCTCTCTATCTCTATCTATCTATCTATCTATCTATCTATCTATCTATCTATCTATCTATCTATCTCTATCCATTGTCACACATAGTATTACCTACTCATTTCCTTGATGAAGAATACCTGGGAAACGTTCTATGAAATCCAATTATAATATGGATAATTGGGTGGGGATTAGGAAAGTTCTTCTGAAACACCAGCCAGTTTCAGCAGCTTGTTTTTGAACTGCAAGATTTAACTAGATGTAAAACACCTTCACCCAGCAGCTGGCATTTGGAATCAGACTGCCTTTGTGTTTATTTATTTACAGTCCTGGTGAATTAGTCTAATCTCCATGTCAAGTCATTTAAGCCAGTAACCATCACATCCTGCAGTAGCAAATTCCAGTAGTGAATTTCTAGTGGAGCAAAGAAACGCTTCCTTTTGTTTGCTCAAATCCACCTCTAATCAATACTCTTGGTCACAATAAACCCTAACATTTGGAGGAAGAAGGAAATCTCTACTTCTACTTTCACCTAAGGGTTTGTGTCTTCTGGTCAGATGATCCATGTACCTCTCAAGACCTAAACAAATGCTAAAAGGATAGAAGGAGAAAAGTGAATGTGTGAATTACTTTTTCCATCCCAACTCTAGTGATGTCTCCAGTTGTCAGCCAAAGTGGTTGCATTAATGGCAATGGAATAATCATCATCTTAAATGTTCCCAATAGCATCTTCAGAATTCCCCTGTTATTTCTCTTTCTAAATTGGAGCAAGGGGCTGTTAACCCAACAAAGGCAAGACGAGGTTAAGGTTTATGCTCTCGCATGCGGAGACAAAAAGTTTGTTTAACAACCATGTCTATGTTACTCTTGCCCATGAACACTGAATAAAAAAATTTAGGCTCACCATGTCATTTGAACTCCAAATAACCATAGAGTTTAAAAGTTGGCGATTAGGTGAAGGCATCTTAGTCAGTACTCCCCCCTCCCTCCTCTTTCCCTTTCCCTTTCCCACCTCTCCCCTCCCCTCCCTCCCTTCCTTTCTTCCTTCCCTCTTCCCCCCCTTCTTCCTGTCTTCCTGTCTTCCTGCCTTCCTCCTCCTCCCCTCCCCTCCTCCCTCCCTCCTTCCTTCCCTCCCTCCCTCCCTCCTCCTTCCTTCTTCTTGCCTTCCTGCCTTCCTGCCTTCCTCCTCCTCCTCCCCTCCCCTCCTCCCTCCCCCCTTCTTCCCTCCCTCCCTCCCTTCCCTCCCTCCTCTTCCCTTCTTCTTGCCTTCCTGTCTTCCTGCCTTCCTCCTCCTCCCCTCCCCTCCCCTCCCCTCCTCCCTCCCTCCCTTCCCTCCCTCCTCCTCCCTTCTTCTTGCCTTCCTGCCTTCCCTACTTCCTTCCTTTCTTCCTCCCCTCCCCTCTCCTTTCTCTCTCCTTCCTTCCTTCCTTCCTTCCTTCCTTCCTTCCTTCCTTCCTTCCTTCCTTCCTTTTCTTGTTACAATCTACATCAAGCAATATAGCTATTCTTAGCTGCATGTGGGGGCCATGTCACACATGAGCTTTCCTGCCGAATTATGAAATACGAGCGCTTTTATTAAATCCATTATAATTGCAGTATCTCTTCTAAGCAAAGGCTAGAATATAGAATAAGTTGTCTCCATATAAATATTTAAGATTTCAGAGCCTGATATTTTTTTAGGCCCTTAAGTTACTGAAATGTTCCATGTGTGGGCCATTTCCCTGCCCAAGTAGCAAAGACTTTCCATCCTGACAATGAGTCACGTCGGCAGCTTTGAAGTACGACTGACAAACTTTGAAGAGGATATTGCCCTGGTTGTCCTTGCTTTACTAAGATATGGCTGAAAAGAAGGGGGCATCGGCAGCCCTCCAGCCCTCATGCTGATGATGTGCAACCCCAACATTTTGCTGAAAAGAAAATCTGTTCTCTTCTGCACTTGCCCACTCCCCAGTAAGCCAATCTGTGGTGCTTTGCTCATCACATTTGTTTTAGCATTTTGCTCCAATACATTGCACTGCAATCTCTTCGTGTGACTAGTTGTTACTTGGCACCCAGAGTGGGACCCAAACCCGAAAGTCTAAGCAGAGCAACAGGTCACCATTATAAGCAGTTTTAAAGCCCGCTTTCTAAAGTCGTCATCTTTGTTGTCATCTTCATCTTTATATTCTTCTGTCCTCTTCTCTTATTGCTTTACAAACGTCATTAGAAAAAAAGATTACATGGCCATTTCTGTGCCTTTTGTGCACCAAATTCTTACCAGTAATATTTTTACGTATTTTTTCCATAACATGGGCATTTCCAATGCCTCTCCCCTCCCCTCCCTCCTCTTCTCCTCTCCTCTCCTTCCACCCTGCCCTTTCATCTCCTCCCTCCCTCCCTCCCTCCCTCCCTCCCTTCCTCTTGCCTTTCCCCCTTCCCTTCCCTTTTCTCCCCTTCCCCTTCCCCTTCCCCCCTCCCTGCCTGCAAAAATGTACAACTGGGAAATGCATTTGTGAATGATAACTGCATTCCACTCTGCACAGTTTCAGCAAGTATGACATGTATGGAAAAGTTTGAATTGCAATGAGAAATGAATCCCCTTCTCCTTCATCCTTTACGTTTGTGCCAAAGTTTTCTCCTGCATTTTTAATTGACCCTTCTTGTTGCATCGGATAAGAGGGAAAAAAGCGTTTTCCAAACTTTTTTCCATTGAAGAAATGTTCAGCAAAATTCTCATAGAAGTTGCTCAAGGTGACTCAGAGGTACAGGTGAATATCTGGCCCTCCTGGGCTTTTCAGACATTTATTAAGTTTCAGGGGAAATGTCCTGTCCTCCCACTGGGGGCTTTCAGCACAGGAACTATAGGTAGCCAAGGAGTCTAGAAGAGAAAGAGGGACAGGATGCAGAAGAAAAGGTTTAACTTCTGTTGCTTTAGTGACTCTCTCTCTCTCTCTTTTGCCCAGTCTCTATCTCTTGATTCAATCTTCTTCACCAGATCATTGTGGAAAAAAATCAGAGAAGAAGTCATAACATTTACAGTTTTAAGTTCCTGGAGGAAAGGCAAGATACAATGAAGAAGTCAACCCAATGGAATAAATAACTCCTGACCAGCTTTTGGCTTTGCAGCTCCAAACCGTTTTGACTCAGTTTATCCCACTGGACATGCTGGTTTATGCTGCCGATCAAACCAGCATTGGGCATCTTTGAGAAGCAAGGGTTGCTATTGTTCTTATATCTGTTTGCACCCCTATTTCAGGCCCTGCTTGAAAGGGTTGGCACTTGGCACACCATGATGAGAGTTAGGCCTTAAAAGTGTGACTTCAGTCCCTCGCTGCCTGCTCCTCCCGGCTTCCGGGATCATTCTGGAAGAGATGTCAGATCGCTGAAGGGGATTCCCAACATGGGAATTGAACAGTACAATCCCTGCGCAAAGACTCTGCCACTTCCTTGAAGCCCTGTTGAGTCAGCCCAAGCATTATCATCCACAAAGGCAACACCCTCCCCCCTTAGCCAGCAGTAGGTGCCAACTGCCTTTTGTTGCTGCAGCATTGCTGGTGTTGGATGGCAGCATGAAAATGAGCAATGCCACCCTTAGTTAGTGAAATGTACAAGCCCCCCCTTGCTCCCTGCTTCCTCTCGCTGTGAAGAGAGCAAAACTTGGAGCTGGCAAGAGGGGACAGCTTTCTTCCCAACCCTAATGCAGTTGGCAGGTTGCTCTGTGCCAGTTATTTAATGCCCCCGAGTGGGTCAAACATGGGGAGAAGGTGGGGAAGGGGGAAGCCGGGGAGGGATGATTAGGAAGGGGCAGGCTTTGTGGCAGAGAAGGGCCATTTGAAAGCCACCAGTTTGGGATTTTAGTCATATGAGCCTAGTGGCAATGCCAGAGGCCTGAGCTTGCCTCCCTTGATTGACTTTAGGCTTAATGTTTCCTGCCACTTAACAGCATTTGTCAGTGTTCATTAGCAAGCAAATATTCAGATCTCCACTGGAGAAAAATGTTAATCTTGGCAGTGTTGGCTGAATATTTAAGCAAGCAAAGACCTCATCATCCATAAGAAAAAGAGGGGGAAGGAGAGAGGGGGAAGAGATGGACGTTTATTGGCTGGCTGCAAATCTGGAGCTTCAAGTTCTTCCTCCATGGTGGGACCCCAGCTACAAAGCATGAAAGGACATCCAGCTGAAACTGGGGAGTCTTGAAGGAACACGAAAAGCCCTTTTGATGGAGCACGGGGCAATGTGCTGGTTTCAGTCTCTGCATGAGCAATTCAGAGTAGAGTGGTTCATTTTCTAAAATGTGGCAGGCGAGAACTGAGATGCCAGAATGACCTGCTGAAAATGTCCATCTACTGAGATCATCTAGAGAAGCCACTTGTTCTCTCCCACCATCAGTTGGGATGCATTGGTAGGTAATTAAAAAACAACAACAACAACAGCAGGGCCTTTTCTGCAGCTGCACCCCATGTGTGAGATCATTTGCTGTCCTAACTGCTTTTGAGGGCAGGGTGTGAAATGGTGGTGCTGCTAACTCCATATTATTTCATTGCCATAATTGCTACCTTCTATTTGCCTCCCCCCACTTGGCCCAATTTGCACCACCCTCCAGAGGAAGCACTGGGGGAACTGAAGAATGCGTCTTTGCCTTCTCCATTTCTTCATCAAACTCCGAGACATTTAGTTCTTTAGTTTGTCATTCAGCCTCAATTTTTGTCTCATAAAATAATACATCAATAGGAAGAAGGGGATAGAAAAGCAAAAATATATACCAGAGCCAACGGTCAGTGTAAAAAAAGGAAAATAAACCAGCAAAATGACAGTCGTGTGCTTGCCACCCCACTACCCATCAAAGTATGGCCTCCTCCTATGCCAGTTGGAGTAAGTGGGTCTTAACACCTTTCTTAAAGTCCAGAGGGTTGGGGCTGACCATACCTCTGCAGGAAGTGTATTTCAAAGTGGAGGGCAGCTATTGAAAAGGCTTGTGCCCAAGGCTTCATCAGATGGCAATTATACAGCAGTGGGACCTTGAGGGAGGTGATTCTATTCAACCTGGTCATATAGCAGATGAATGCAGGAGAAAGTCCTCCCCCAGATATCTAGGTCCAGAGCCATGTAGGGCTTTGAAGGTGATAACCAGCACCTAAAATTGCATATGGTAGTGGATTGGTTACCAGTGCAGCTTCCTAAGCAGTGAGAAGATTCACCCATCTCTGCCTGGGCAGCCATGTTCTATACCAGCCGAGGCTTCTGAACGTTCTTCAAGGGTAGAGCACATTACAGAATTCAAGCGGCATGAGTGATTGTGAGAAGGACCTCACAATATGAAAACCAAGGAGGAGTGCAGATACTGCAAGAGATCCCACATCTTGGAATTACATCCTGGGATGTGAGTCTTGGTAGAATTTTGAAGATTCCAGCTCACATCACATACTTCTGAGTTGTACCTCTGGTGGTGCAGATGTCAGAGGTTTTGGCAGCTGGGTCAGAGAGCCAGTAATTCTTCTAAGCAATATTCTCCCCATTTTCTTTCACAACTTATTGAAATAAAGGGGGTGGAGTTAGAAGAATTTCAGCAATTGGACTATGTCCAACTTTAGAACCAACTGACCCCCTAGTACATACCATCAGAGGCTTGCCCATTTTCTAATAGCTCTCTTGTAAACTGGTGAAGAGGTGGTTTTTTCACCAATAATAGATGGATCTGTGCATCCTTCCCAGTCTGAACAACCTTACAGCAATGTCATCAGAATGAATATTGGCCCAGTAACTGTGAAACATTGGCCAATTTTGAACTCTAGTGAAAAAATATTGGTAGGACTCTGAGAAGGTGTTCCTAGTTGCCTGTGCCCAAATCCACCACATGTCCTGGGAGCTACTGTATCTCTCGTCGTTCCCTACCTATGTTTTATTCCTATATTTATTGATTTTGCCTTCAAAGAGATTATATTAAAACACCAACATTCAGGGGGGTTGCATTACTGGGTCTCAGAAAGTCAACATCATCCCACAGATCATGAATGATCAATGAAAAGGTTCAGATGGATTCTTCCCATTTGTTCTTCAACTCAACTCACCGTTTTGGTTGGTCCAAAGAAACTAGATGATGCCTTTTCTTCTCTCCCTCTCCCTCTCCCTCCCTCTCTCTCCATCTCTCCTCCCTCCTCCCATCTTCTTTAGACATTGTTCTTCCATCCCTCCTCCATTAATCTCTCTCTACCCCCCTTTCTCTCCTATTTCCCACTGATGCAAGAACACCATTCCCATTTAGAGCTAATGGCTTTTACCTGCTAATGGCAGAGCTGATCTGACTTCTCTTTTGCTATTAAACTGACCTGAACTTTTCTATTTCCTAAGTTCTTTGATGTAGCTCAGAGTTCTTTCTGGCACACACCTAAACACAGTTGGCTTCTAGCTTAGCCCAGATGCTTGGACTGAGAATCACAGAGCCCCTGGCAGAGATTGCCAGATTCTTTGCCCGTGTACATTGGTGTTTCTCAGCCTCAGCAACCTTAAGATGTGTGGACTTCAACTCCCAGAATTCCTCAGCCAGTATGGCTGGCTGGGGAATTCTGAGAGTTGAAGTCCACACATCTTAAAATTGTTGAGCTTGAGAAACACTGATGTACCATCTGTTCTGTTGACTGTGGCTTAACCTTATGCAAGCCCAAACATCTTACTGTTCCAGGAACGTGTTATTTAAGCTTCTAGTCCTCCTGGCTGCAAATTAAGCTGTTCAAAACACAGACACACAGACCCTGAAGTGATTCCCATCAAAAGCTCTGGCCACAGCATTGCCTGTAACTAAGCTCTTTGCTTCGGATGGGCTCATTTATGACAGAGTGAACTACAGCTCCATTTTGCTCATCTAAGGTCAACCAAATTTAGAGCTGGATCAATGGAAGGAGTGTGGGCCTCTAAGTTATCAGTTCAAACCTTTGGCAAAACCCCTCAGTCCCTTTGTGGCAACTCTGTGGCTCCCTTTATGGAAAACGCTTTACCTGGGTAACGAATTAGCCTTTTTTGTTTGTTTGTTTTTGAGTTTGCACAAAACAAGGCAGATTTGGAGAACACATTACGCTATGAAAAAGCTAACCAAGCTTAAATCTAATCAGTTTAATATGTTGTATAAATGCAGCAGCCGGGCCCTTAATGGCTCAGCTTAAGTGAGTTGTGCCACTGCGTGATTTGTTTTAATCTCCCCTTAAAAGTATAGCAGCACTAAGTATTAGCTATTTCGTTTTACCTTTTCCTTTTTATCTATTCCATTTATTCTCTCTTTTATCCCTGATGTCAAAGATTGCTCTGCAAAGCCTGAACTGGGTGTACATCCAAAGGAGGCAGGGGAGACCAAATAAGAGAAGTGGCCATTGGAGGAAGAAAGAAGGGTAAGAATGCAGGAATTAATTAGGTCCATCACAAAGAGGGGGAAAGTGCCAGGCTGACAGTCAGTCAAGGAAATAAGGGGAGTTGAGTTAAAACATAGCCGCGGGTTTTTCCAAGGCTGGGGAGTGGCTGCCTGACAATGTGGAAACCGAGGAAAGGTTATTTGCATGGAACAATGTTAGAAAGTCTTCCTCCCCCCTGCCCCCACATCCGGATGGAATAATTCCTTGTCTTCTAGAAAAGGAAGGAAGGAAGGAAGGAAGGAAGGAAGGGGAAGGGGAATGGAGGGCAGCAAAGGAAGGAAGAAAGGAAGAAAGGAAGAAAGGAAGAAAGGAAGGAAAGAAGGGGAAGGGGAATGGAGGGAAGCAAAGGAAGGAAGGAAGGAAGGAAGGAAGGAAGGGGAAGGGGAATGGAGGGAAGCAAGGGAAGGAAGGAAGGAAGGAAGGAAGGAAAGAAGGAAGGAAGGAAGGAAGGAAGGAAGGAAGGAAGGGGAAGGGGAAGGGGAAGGGGAAGGGGAAGGGGAAGGGGAATGGAGGGAAGCAAAGGAAGGAAGGAAGAAAGGAAGAAAGGAAGGAAGGAAAGAAGGGGAAGGGGAATGGAGGGAAGCAAGGGAAGGAAGGAAGGAAGGAAGGAAGGAAGGAAGGAAGGAAGGAAAGAAGGAAGGAAGGAAGGAAGGAAGGAAGGAAGGAAGGGGAAGGGGAAGGGGAAGGGGAAGGGGAATGGAGGGAAGTGAAGGAAGGAAGGAAGGGGAAGGGGAAGGGGAATGGAGGGAAGCAAAGGAAGGAAGGAAGGAAGGAAGGAAGGAAAGAAGGAAGGAAGGGGAAGGGGAAGGGGAAGGGTAAGGGGAATGGAGGGAAGCAAAGGAAGGAAGGAAGGAAGGAAGGAAGGGGAAGAGGAAGGGGAAGGGAGGGAAGCAAAGGAAGGAAGGAAGGGAGGGAGGGGAGGGAGGAAGGGAAGCAAGGAAGCAAGGAAGCAAGGAAGACAAGGAAGGAATCCAAGAAGAGGTTTAGGAGGAATAACCTGATTGGACAAATGAGCATCTTAGCACTTCAGGTGATAACCACTAAAGGTTTTGCTAATGTGTGCAGGGTGTGTTTAGTATGAAGTAACCACATGGCCTTGGCTTATTCAATTAACCCAATATTTTGTGTTTATGTAACACATTGCAGCACAAACAGGCCACATGGGCTGGGTACACACAGCACGCTTGGCTAAAACATGCTTGGCTAGTTGGTGGCTGAGTGGGTGAGGTTCGGCCTCCTATCCTCAGTCAGTGAGAACTTCTAGCTTCAACACTTTTAGCTTAGAACTGAGCTTTAGAAAAATTTCCACCAAATTTGTGAGCAGAAAAGTGGGATGGATGATTTTTATGAGCTTCTTTAAGGGAGGGAGAAGTTCTCCAATGATTTCTGGAGGGCAAGGCTCTCTTTTAGCTGGGACAGAAGACCATCACTTAAGAATTCCAGTGGGAGAAGTTGCCTACCTCCTTTATTATTGTGTAGGAAGAGGTTAGTAGCCATCCAGGAAGGCAAAATAATTCCACAAGGAATTCTTTTGGGAACAAATATGGACCTTCTGCTCCCATCAGACTTCAAACTAACATACGCACAACACCCTACCAGAATACAAGTCCAAAAAAGTATCCTGGGAAAGTTCTATGCAAACAGTGGTTTGAAAAAGAGCTTCCATTGGAGAATTTGGCCCTGAAAAACTTCATCATGGGAATTCACATGTCAAAGAATGGAAGTTATTTTAACTTGCTTGAGAAAGTTATGTTAACAACTCAAAGAAATATGCTGACAAAAGTCTCTGTAAGGTATAAGGTGTGAACACAAACGATTATAGAATCTCCTGTGATTTCTTTTTCTTTCATCTTTCCATCTTTCCACCCAAACTATCTGCTAGCTGCTTGGTGCTAATCCTTCAGCAGAAAACTTTAGGATAGAGAATCTTCTATGTCATGCTGTCCCTGCATGTGCTCAGAAGTTAACCATTTACTCATTCCTGGTCCATCTAAATTTATAAACATACAAAGCAATGGCTGATTGGGGATGCTGACTTCATGATGTGGATGGGCAAAAAAAAGGAGAAAAATCTTGTTAAAACCTGCAACATTCCTAAAATGCATTCTGCTAGGGTGCATGTGAAAAAAATTCACACTGAAAGAATATAGGAAGGTAGGTTATAGCCCTCTGAGGTACTCCAGACAAAAAACACAGCAATGAATACTAGCTCTGTTTTTCTTTTTTTTTGGCAAGGTTACATTAACAGGATCTTGCAAGTCTGATAGTCTTTCTCCCCTCCTCTCCTTTTACTCTCCAGAAAACTAGGGAGGGTGGTCCCCTGTGAAATGCTTCCCAAGCTTCCCCTCCTCCTGTGGGCTGAGATACTTTTTGCATTATGGTTGTCTAGCCTGCAGCTCTTCCTCTTGTCTCCCAAGGTCATTCCCACACACCATTTTAATAGGGAAGCCATTTTTTGCTCACCTGGACTATCATGAGAAATGCCCAATTGCTTTGGGGTCATCTGGCCCATCCCTTAGTAGCAAAGACCAACTCTGCCTTTTGCAAAGTCAGAGGGGACACGGAGTCAACCTTTGCTTCACAGGCTTCCATGGTGCACCACCACACTAATCCAGAGATTGTCTTTTTGCTTACATTCCATTTGAAAGCAGAAAAAAAAATGTATGGAGTGTCAGACAGGCAGAAAGCCTGCTGTGGCATCTGCCCCAGCGTGTGTTACAGTGAATGCTTTGCTGCAAGGGTTGGTCTCTGATCACAAAAGCCCTCAAGTAGAACAGGCGGCCTTTCTATTCTCCAGGAAGGAAGCGGTGTCATTGCCTTGTCACCGCGAGCATGGAGGACGTCAACCATATGTTTTCTCATCCTCCCCCCTCCTTTGCTTTTCTAGCAAACAGTCAGGCTGTTGGAGATTAAGTGTTCAACTATGGGTGCCCCAATGGGGGCTAGGAGAGATTTTCGAAGGCATTGGGGGCTGATAGCAGGCAGAAGGAAAAGTTTTGGAGGACAGGCAGTGTAGGGAGTGGCTAGAGAGGACAAGAAGGAGAAAGGGGACTTGGTGGACAATTTGGGGGTCTATAAGAGCTGGCCAGACTGGGAGGCATTTCATGAGCCCAGGAGGAATGCCATCTCTTCCATGATGGGTCTGCTTGGTTGGTAGCCCAAACAGCAGCCTTCATTATCAGGCATGACAACTCTGGGAGGGGAGGGAGAGGGGAAGAGGCAGTGGAGGAAGGGGGTGGTAGATGCCTCTGAGCTACATTGTACAAATACACAGACACCGAGCAGGGAGAAGAGGAGGGGAGACATAAAGCTCCTGTCGCTTCTGGTTACATAATTTGGGTACTGTGGATGACCCTTGCTCATCCTCTGCTTGTTATCGTTTGCACGGGTGTGCTTGTTTGCTTGACGTTCAGTGCAAACCAAACCTTCAGCTGCTGGGATTCAAGAGGAAAGGGACAGCACAGGAAAATGCATTCCGTGGAGGGCAACATACTTTGCTGGGGTCCGTTCCCTCCAAACATCCACTTTGAGAAGAACATTCTACTGCAAGGCACCCAATCCAAATCCTTGACGATATGCTGTCAGTCAGTGTAAGTAGTGTTGTTAGAATGGCTTTCTCCAAGGCCATCATTCCCAAACCAGTATCTCTCCTGGGTGTTGTCTAAAAGATAATTTGTGGCATCCCCAAGTATTGCTGAACTGCAACATCCAATTATGCATTATCATTGTTCCAAGAGGATGCTTGGAATTACAGACCATCAACATCTAGTGTGTCTTACCCTTGGTGTAAGGGATGGAATAGACCTCCAGCAACTCTGGTCCCCAACTTTTATCCCCACATTTATGTGGTATCCAGGGGGATGTAAAATCTTGACTATCTTGGCTTTTAAAGTACTGAGACTGAAGAAAGCTCCTTTTCTGTTCCTCCTGGAGAAAACAGCAACACCACCTACATTGTCTGGATCACTCTAGCCTGCCATCAGTTCCTGACCAGCACAGAAGATACCTCCATCAACTTCAGGTTGTCCTATTGTCATCCTGTACTCATGGCTGCCTTCACTGCTAAGCAACTGAAACCACTGCTGCTTTTCTTTGCCAAGAGGTCCAGGAAGAGTCATCCTCCTTGTCCAACTTTTGTCCATAACCACCAAGGGAAGGAAGATGAATTTCTACATATTTATAGCTTGCTGTGCTAGCTGGTCAGCATCCTTATGAAGGGCAGCCATCTCCCTGTTCCCAACGGTGTTATGCAAGCAAGTAAGGAGTTGCATCAAGGAAATGCATTAAGGCCAATTGGCAGAAGGAAAGATCACCTTTTGGATCCAGCTCCATGCTGCTCAATTATTTACATCTCATAATTCCCAGCAAATCAGTGGCTGTTTATTCATGCCCATGTATAATTGAAGAGCTTCCTAGGGTTCGGGCCAGATCGGCTCATGTTATATCTAGCCACACTTTTGAGAATCATCTTGTAAATTCTTTAGAGAATTCAGGCTCAAGAGGATGGGTATCTCCTGAGTTTGCTGATCATCCATTGAGGAGAGGTATCTTTCCATTTTGGACTTCTTTAGGGACCTAGTGGGTGTGTGATCATTCCTTAATGGACCAACCTGTGCTGTATAAGAAACCCTTCTGTTTTTCAAGAGATTGCTTGTGGAGATTCCAGTTTTTAAAAACTAAGTAGGCTATTGTTTCACATTATTGGCTCCTGAAGAACCGGAAGTAAACACTGAGCCCATCCTGGGCTAGGTAGGTCTGTGGCTTGATCCAGCAGAAGTCTTCTTCTGTTCTTCTCACCTGCCCCAGACCAAGCACTGCTATGACAGGATATCACCTCAGCCACTATCTCTTTCTTTGGAATCCCACTCCTTCAGGGGCAATTACTGAGAAATGAAACAACAGCAAATAAAATATAACTACAGAGATCAAGCTCTACTGCCAAAACACTATTTTTCATCCTTTTACAGTCAATGGACTCCTGAAAATAAGAACAAAATAGATTATTACTCCAGGGGGTGTAAGAAGCAGAATAGTAAATAATAGAGTGTAATAACTTCATAAATGACCTCATAACGGCTATTACTAGCCTGCAAATATTTTTTTCCCCAACACATTGAGGGCTAGCAGCAATAGAACCTGTGCCAGTTATCAGTCTCAGTTGGAGAGCTTCTGGGAAAATAGGACTGTATGGATGCCCTGAGAAAGCTCCATGCAGTGAATGGATTCTTTTCGATAGCATACTTTTGCAGTTGAAGTGAGAAGAAAGAATAGTTTCATTCCACTGGATCTGCAGTGGCTCACATCACACCATCAAGACACCACGTTCATGTTGCAGTTATAAAGGCAGGAGTTATAGCTCAGTGGTAGTACATGCACTTTGTATGCAGAAGGTCCCTGGATCAATCATTTTTCTTCACCAGATTAGGCTAGGAAAAAAAATTCCTTCTGAAACCCTGGGAGGATCATACAACTTATTAACTTGCTTATGAAATCAATCAATCTTCTGGTTACACCCAAGATATGGCACCTTAACAAATAGGTCATGGTCATCCTGAAGCCATGCAGCTACACACATTTAAATTTCCGGCTTAAAAGATTGTGTGATTGCAGTCTCTACATCTTTTGGGTAACTGTGGGTAAGTGTGTTATGAACACAGACAGGTGGGCAGGGATGGGCATGCCTCAGTATGCCCATTTTGCACCCCTGCTCCATGAGCTGCTCTGGTTGCCAATTTGCTTCTGGGTGGAGTTCAAGGTGCTCGTTATGACCTGTAAAGCCCCATATGCCATAAGGCCTGGCTATTTGAAGGACTACCTATCACCAGTAGTGTTTGCTTGGCTAATTTGGACTGACAGGCATGCGCAAGGTCCCTTCAATTAAACAGTATCATCTTTTGGGACATAGGAAGTGTGCCTTCTTTGTATGGCACCTGCTCTTTGGAATTAGGTTCCCCTGAAATCTGCGTAGCTTCCATCTGATGGCATTCAAGAGGCCCTTCAGGCCTGGCTTTTCTCCCAGGCTCTGGGCTTGAATGGTTGAAACTCCTGCTGGGTATTTGATATCTGTATTATGTGTTGACTGGATCCACCATCTGTTTATTATTTTACGTTGATTGTTACTTTTGCATTGCCTTGTATCGTGAGGCACCCAGAATCAGTCTGGAGTCAGGTATCGCCTAAATTGAACAAACAAACCAATAAGTGACACAGTGACTTATTAGTCATTACTTGCATACTGGGCTGCTGAAATCTGAAAATGTGGGGAAAAACAGAAGTAAATGAATGTGCAAAAATGATTTTCCCCCATATACTTTCCCTTCCTGAGCCATTACCTTCTGAGGGAAAGAAACCAGTGTTGTTGTTTATTCGTTTAGTCGCTTCCGACTCTCCGTGACTTCATGGACCAGCCCACGCCAGAGTTTCCTGTCGGTCGTCAACACCCCCAGCTCCCCCAGGGACGAGTCCGTCACCTCTAGAATGTCATCCATCCCCCTTGCCCTTGGTCGGCCCCTCTTCCTTTTGCCCTCCACTCTCCCTAGCATCAGCATCTTCTCCAGGGTGTCCTGTCTTCTCATTATGTGGCCAAAGTATTTCAGTTTTGCCTTTAATATCATTCCCTCAAGTGAGCAGTCTGGCTTTATTTCCTGGAGGATGGACTGGTTCGATCTTCTTGCAGTCCAAAGCACTCTCAGAATTTTCCTCCAACACCACAGTTCCAAAGCATCAATCTTCCTTCGCTCAGCCTTCCTTATGGTCCAGCTCTCACAGCCATATGTTACTACAGGGAACACCATTGCTTTAACTATGCGGGCCTTTGTTGTCAGTGTGATGTCTCTGCTCTTAACTATTTTATCGAGATTTGTCATTGCTCTTCTCCCAAGGATTAAGCATCTTCTGATTTCCTGACTGCAGTCAGCATCTGCAGTAATCTTCGCACCTAGAAATACAAAGTCTTTCACTGCTTCTACATTTTCTCCCTCTATTTGCCAGTTATCAATCAAGCTGGTTGCCATAATCTTGGTTTTTTTGAGGTTTAGCTGCAAGCCAGCTCTTGCACTTTCTTCTTTCACCTTCATCATAAGGCTCCTCAGTTCCTCTTCACTTTCAGCCATCAAAGAAACCAGTAAATCATGGAAAATCAACGTCTCCTATCCTTGGTTAGAGATGGAAAAGGATCAGAATTCTGAGTTAAAGCATCTTATTCTCTTCTTCTGTTTCTGTATACTCCTTCTGCAGCACCAACATCATCATTCGTCATCCTCTGGCCAACCTTCCGTGGAGGTCCTCAGAGAGACATATTATGAGGCCTCTGCTTCTACAGGCAGCTGTCCCATCCATCTCAGAATGTGTCGTTTTCAGGATCTTTTCTGGAGTGCAAGGCATTCTAGAGAACTTTGCTCACTCCATACAATGAAGTGGTTGCTCCTGGCATTGGCTGGAAAGGCAACAAATGAGATGAAAGTAGTTGGCCGCAACTCACTGCCCATCCCAGTGGGCCATCTGAAGCAGCATCCTTATTGCATCCATCACAGGATCAGTCCTGATTTTGGGCTACTTCTACCTCTGGGTAAAAGATTACTTTCTTCATGTCTCAAAATATTCTGAGCATGGAGGCCTTTGGGCTGCAGTATTATTCATCCTCGATATGCCATGCAACCTCCCGCACCATGGAAACAGCCTCCTCTGTCCCCTCCAGTGGCTTCATCAACACCCTCAGTGGTGATCTGTTTAATAGTCGCTAGGCAGAAAGACAGACAGTCAAGAAACAAGATCAGGAAACAAAAAATCAGAAGAGGAATTGCACCCTCCCCAGGCAGCTTTTATGCATCCAGAGAAGTGAGGTGGTTTCCCCCTCTAAATATTTAACATGATGTTTATGATATGTCCTCTGGGGGAGAGCTGCTTGAAAGCTAATGTTTATGAAGTAGGTCTGGAGGGATGAAGCTTGTGAGCCAGGGATAGAGAAGGTGCTGTGCCAGAATATTGAGAACAAGGGAGGGGAAAAGGAAGTTTAGATCTCTACATTTCTGTTGGATTAAAAAAATAATAATGGAAACATTCACATCTGTTATATGTGAACCACTTTCCTTGCACAACACCACCATGACCTATTCCTCACTCCCTCCAACAGGAGTGGGCAACTTGTACTCATCAACTGCATGCATTGCTCCATGATCTATTTTGGGATTCCTACAACTATCTCCCATGGCAGTCCTGATCTGTTGATTCCCACCATTTTGAAGTGGAAAATAAAACTTACAAATCTTGTAAGCCTAAGGGAAAAAAAATCCAGGAAGGAAGGCTTGAACCTATGTTATATTAAACCAAAATTAATTAATTATTGGGGCAGAGTGGGTGGGTGGGAAGTTGAGGTGCACTGTTAACCATGTAACAGTAGAATTCCAGGACCTTGGATAGCTCTATGTAAACAATTAGAAACCCCACTTTCTTTATCACTGCCCTTCTGTTAAACAGAAAAGTCTGAAAGAAGACTAAAAATGCATTTGGTTCACTGCGGTTCCCTGTTGGGTGAAAGACGTAATCACGTTCAGAAGACCAGTTCTTTATGAGAACATGGCTCAGGGATTGAACTCTCCCTTGATGCAATGCTAGTGGATTTCTGCACTGAGCAGAGAATTCACCTAGATGATCTTCTAGATCCCTTCCTAAGGACACACTATGATTTTAATTGCCATGAAATACCATAGGTCTACAATTTTAGTAAGCTTTATCCTTGTAATGATATGTGGGAAAGAAGGAGACTGGGCAAAGAGATGCTGCCAAGGGAATGCTCAGATAAGAGACAGCTTAGCCCCCAGCTGGATAATGGGTGGGGCAAGAGGCTCAGAAGGGACCCTCCCTAGTTTCTCGGGCTGTAAAGGAGAAGGCGGGAGGATTGTACTTTCAGACTTGCAAGATTCTGCCAATGTAGCTTTACAATAAAGTAGAATTAGCTTATCTGGCCATGTGTCATGAGTGCCGTTGAGCTAAAGTAATCAGCGCAATGGCACTCATGACAATGACAAGGAAATAGGTGAAGGGGTACAAGTTAAGTAGCCATCAACCCACAACGACTAACGGCTAACAAACAATAGATAAACGGATCACGGAGCCACCCAAGCCATCAGCAGCAATACCACGGGGATCGCCCAGCTGAAAGCAATCAGCAGAAGAATGAAAACCTGAGGATGGGCGATCCTAGAAACCCTCAACCAATGGCAGGGCAACGCATGGGACAAAGGGGGGTGACGTGACCGAGAGCGAGGGGGCGCTGACCGGCGCGGGGTATTTAAACCCCGCACCGGCGCGCTCCTGTCACTCTCAGCTTTTTCTAACAACGTTGTACCTATCCTGAAATAAACCAGAGCCTGCTTTGCAACCCAGTGTCTGAACGTTATTCAGAGGTAGGCAGCGCATGACATAAAGCTGAGAGTCATAAACTCAGCCTCGCCGAGCCCCACCGGACGACAACGAGCCGCGGGAGGAGTAGACGGCGAGAAGACCAGCAAGATGAGGCCGGAACGGCGCGGGCAAGGAGGGCGAGCCGCGCGGCAAGAGACAGAGGAGGACCGACCGAGGCCAGAGGCACCGCGGACTCCCGGAGCCATGGACGCCCGCCCCACCCGACCCGAGCCTCAGCTCCAACCCCAAGGGGAGATGGCGACGGAGGCAACCCGACCGCGGGAGGGAGCAGCACGACTTCCGAAACCAGCGGAGGACCCCGCGCCCCACATCGCACCCCAGCAACGGGCGTGGAGCGACAGCCCCACGGTGCTCGACACGGAGGAGGACGACGGAGACACCCATCAGACGGAGGAGGAAGCGGACCCGCGGCGGAGGGACGATGAACCCCCCCCCCCCGAGGACGCGCCAACGGAACCGGCCCCAGCGGCGGTGCGGGCTGTGGACGAGGAGGCACGAGCTGAACTCGCGGCCATGCGGGCTCAGCTGACGGAACTCCGGACCATGCTCCAGGCGCTTATGCCCCCCGCGCCACCCAATGACGTCCCCGCACAAGCCCACACCCCGAGCGAAGCACCGAACCCACACGAGCCAGCGGAAAGCCAGCAGACGGCACAGGCGGCCGACACCACATCCCGGGAAGCGAGAGGCGGGGCCGCGCAAAACGCCCGGGCCCCAAAGGACTTCCCCATCTTCTTCGATGGGACCCCCTCAAAACTCTCGTTTTTCGTCACCAACGCTAGGGAGTTCATGGGGAGGCACGGACACTCCTATGACTCCGAGGCCGACAAGATCGGCGCCGTGGCAATCAAACTCCAAGACAGGGCGGCGGACTGGTACGTCCAACTGTACGAGTCCAGCTCCCCCGCCCTCGCCACCTTCCCTGCTTTCATCAACGAGATGAAAAACTATTTCGAAGACCCCCTAGCCAAAGTACGGGCGAAAAGCGCACTCCAGAGACTTAAACAGGGCGCACGCACGGTCCCTGACTACGCCCTGGAGTTCAAAGCCCTCGCGGGAAAGGTCTGCGACTGGTCTGAGACCACCCTGCTGGAAATCTTCAAAAAGGGGCTCAACCGCGACGTTCTCCAATGGGCCCTCTACCGCGACGACCCAGAAACGTTACACGGGTGGATCCACCTCGCGGGGAAAGCCGAACACGCGCACCGCACCTTCCTTATGACAACCACGGAAGACACAAACTACGTCGGGAAAAAGGTACCCGCACCACACGGGGGGATGGCCGGCCCCATATACCCTAAAAAGAAGTTCAACCGGGAGCCCTGCGGGAGGTGTGGCAAATTAGGGCACAAGACGGCGGACTGCTTCGCCAACCGACCGCCGACCAGCGCGCCCAAGCCCGCCCCGAAAATTAGCCCCAAACCACCCAACCCGGGGCCGCCCCCTCACCGCCGAATGACCGTGGCCACAGCGACACCGGAAGAGGGCTGGGACGCTTACTGGGGAGAAGAGGACAATACCGACCCCGACCAGCCGGCGGGAAATGCTCCCCGCTTGCCCTGAAACGCGTGGCGAGGCAGGCGGCGGGACAGCAACGCGAACCACCTCAACGAAACGACAAAAGCTCCGTAATATTGGCAGCAATTCAACTCTCTGCCGGCAACGGAGCCACCACGGCCGCGGCACTAGTGGACTCGGGGTGCTCAAAAAACCTTATCCACCCCGACCTAGTCGCCAAACTCGAACTCCGCTGCTTCCCCCTCCCCACGCCGCTGGCATTCCACCAGCTGGACGGCTCCACAGCGGGGGGGAAACCAGCCACGCTACAAACCGAGCCGGTCACCCTGCAAATGGGCACTCACACCGAGCGCACATCGTTCGTAGTCACGCCCATCGGACGGCCCATTGCAGTCCTGGGGATGCCATGGCTCGCGAAAAACAACCCGCGGATCAACTGGGCGACCCGCACCTTCACATTCGGCGACGGCGAGTATCGAGCACCAGTACCAGCTGGCAAAAGCAACCCCACGGTAGGACGAGCGGAGGCGACCACACAAGACAACGCCGCTACCACTGCAGACCTACCGGAACAATACGCCGACTTCTCCGAGGTCTTCGGAGAAGCAGAGGCAGACCAACTACCCCCCCACCGCAAGACGGATTGCCGAATCGACCTACTGCCCGACGTCCCCCTACCTAGACCAAAGATCTATTCGATGACCCCGAAGGAGATGGCAACCCTCCGGGAGTTCATCGATAAAAACCTAGACAGGGGATTTATAGAGCCAGCATGCTCACCGGTCGGAGCCCCCGTCCTATTCCGGGAGAAGAAAGACGGGACCCTACGGCTCTGTACCGACTACCGGGGCCTAAACGCGGCTTCCCTGTCCAACAAATACCCCTTACCCCTGGTGAAGGACATGCTCGCCCACCTGTCCACGGGCAAAGTCTTTTCCAAATTGGACCTGCGCGAGGCGTACTATCGCATCCGAATCAGGGAGGGGGACGAATGGAAGACGGCGTTCAACTGCCCCCTAGGCGCTTTCCAGTACAAGGTACTGCCCTTCGGACTCGCGGGGGCCCCTGGGGTGTTCATGCAGCTCATCAATGAGGTACTGCATGAACATCTGTTTAAAGGGGTCCTGGTCTACATCGACGACGTCCTTATTTACACAAAAACATACGAGGAACACGTAACCTTAGTCAGGCAAGTCCTCGACAAGCTCAGAAGGGCGCAGCTCTATGCAAAGCCCACAAAGTGCGAGTTTCACAAAGACCGCCTAGACTATTTGGGGTATCGAATCTCCGGGGACGGCATCGAGATGGACCCCGCAAAAGTCGAAGCGGTACTAAACTGGGAGCGGCCCCGCAACAGACGGCAACTACAGAGCTTCCTGGGATTCGCGAATTTCTACAGGTCCTTCGCCCGGGGGTTCGCTGAGATAGCCCTACCCTTAACGGACCTCCTCAAAACCAAAGGGGTGGGGGACACCAGACGCGCCAAGAACCCAGGCACAGTGCTGAATTGGACTCCCGCGTGCCAGACCGCATTCGACAAGCTGAAAGCGCTGTTCACGACGGAGCCAATCCTCGCGCACCCGGACCCAGAACGGCCGTTCGTGGTCCAAGCCGACGCCTCAGACTTCTCCCTGGGAGCCATCCTCCTACAAAAAGACTCCACGGGGCTCCTGAAACCATGCGCCTACCTGTCAAGGAAGTTCTCCGAGACAGAGAGGCGATGGCACGTCTGGGAGAAAGAAGCCTTTGCGGTGAAATCGGCACTAGAAACATGGCGTCACCTACTCGAGGGAGCCACCCAACCATTCGAGGTCTGGACGGACCACCGGAACCTCGAGGCCCTACGAACGCCTAGACGCCTTAGCCCAAAACAGGTCCGATGGGCACAATTCTTCAGCCGCTTTGATTTCCAGTTGAAGTTCATGCCGGGCAAGAAGAACTTCCTGGCCGACGCCCTCTCCCGGCTGCCCCAAGACGAAGAGCCCGCCCCAGACACCATTGGGACGGTCCTATCCGCCTCGCAACTGGGGATGGCCGTGACCACCCGAAGCGGCGCACGGAGGCAGCTCGACGCTACGGCGCAGCCGACGGCGGGACAACCGGCGACGGAAAGAAGGCAACCGCAACTACCAGGGGGAATGCGCACGGACCTCGCCGCCGCCCTCAAAACCGACCCCTGGTTCCTGGCAAACCCCGACAAGGTAACGATGGCGCAAGACCTAGCATGGGGGGAAGGCAGAATCTACGTCCCGGACTCGCAACGCCAGGCGATCTTGCATAGGTCACACGACGCCAAGCAAGCGGGACACTTTGGGTTCCTCAAGACCCTACACCTAACACGGCGGCAATTCTGGTGGCCCGCGCTCAGGCGAGACGTAAAAACCTACGTGGCGTCCTGCCCAACGTGCGCTCGGGCCAAACGGGCACCAGGCAAACCCGCGGGGCTATTGCAACGGGTGGCAGAACCCTCCCGCCCATGGGAGGAAATCTCTATGGATTTTATAGTGGACCTCCCACCCAGCCAGAAGAAAACGGCCATTTGGGTGGTGAAGGACTACTTCTCAAAGCAGGCCCACTTCATCCCCTGCACGTCAGTCCCATCCTCACAACAACTAGCCAAACTCTTCCTCATCCACGTGTACAGGCTACACGGATGTCCCGCACGTGTGGTGACCGACAGGGGCACACAGTTCACCTCCAAATTCTGGCGGGCCTTCTTGAAGCTGACGGGGACCCAACAGGCCCTGTCTACGGCTTGGCATCCGCAGACGGACGGAGCCACTGAGGTTCTTAATGCCACCTTAGAGCAATTTATACGATCCTATACGAACTACCACCAGGACGACTGGGCTGAACTGCTCCCGTTCGCCGAAGTCGCATACAACAACGCCGTCCACACGAGCACGGGAAAAACCCCGTTCGAAGTAGTCTCGGGGCGCGACTTCGTCCCCATACCGGAGCTACCTCAACCCCCGGAACCCCAGGTGGACGCCAGCGACTGGGGACGGAAGATCGCGGAAGCATGGCCAGTAATCACGGCGGCGCTGAAGGAGGCACAGGCTGCTTACAAAGAGCAGGCCGACAAGCACCGGCGCCAACAACCGACGTTCCAGGCGGGGGACATGGCCTATCTCTCCACCAAGTTCCTAAAGTCAACCCAACCCTCGAAAAAACTGGGGCCTAAGTACATCGGGCCGTTCCGAGTCACGCAAATAGTGAACCCGGTAGCAATACGCCTGGACCTGCCACACAACCTCCGGAGGCTCCACCCGGTGTTCCACACCAGCCTCCTAAAACCGGCAACCACCTCCCGATGGCACCCAAGCACGCCTCAGCCCGCACCGCTTATGATCGACGGGCAACACCACTTCGAGATAAGGGACATCCTCGACTCACGCAAGCAACGAGGAACCCTACACTATCTGGTCAGGTGGAAACACTTCCCCCACCCGGAATGGGTGGCGGCGCACAACGTTAAAGCGCCTGACCTGACCAGAGCATTCCACCGGGCATACCCCGACAAACCGCAATCAAGGTCAGCAAAACCAACCCCCCCCCCCGCAGGCCTCCCCCCGCCTCCCGTGCCCCAAGGGAAGGGGCCCCCCCCAAGCCCGCGACTTGGGTGGACCTTCCCCCCCCCGGGACTCACTCCCCCCGCCCCGGGCCCACGGGGTGGTGACAAACGATCGCCAGCACCCTCCCCCCGCCCCCTGGCCGCGGGGGAGTGGCAAGCAAGTCAACAGGGCAACCTGGGGGCAACGCCCAGGAGACACAACAAAGGCGACGCACTCCAAATAAGCAAAAAAGGGCCCTACCTGGAGCTGAGCAGCACCCGACCAGCCACGCCTCTCGCCTCGCCGAACTGAGCCAAACAAACAGGGTGTGGTTGGAGCATGCGCACGCCAGGTCAGAACCCGAGCATGCGCACCATGGACACACCCTGGGAAGGCACGTGGTAGAGGGAGGAGCAAAGGGAGGGGCGACAACTACTCCGGCGGGAACTTTGAAAAAAAAAAAAAAAAAAAAAAAAAAAAAAAAAAATGGCGTTTTGACAGCTCCATGGGGGAAACCCAGAAACCCGGGGGAGAACACTATTCGGAAAGGGGGCAGTATGTCATGAGTGCCGTTGAGCTAAAGTAATCAGCGCAATGGCACTCATGACAATGACAAGGAAATAGGTGAAGGGGTACAAGTTAAGTAGCCATCAACCCACAACGACTAACGGCTAACAAACAATAGATAAACGGATCACGGAGCCACCCAAGCCATCAGCAGCAATACCACGGGGATCGCCCAGCTGAAAGCAATCAGCAGAAGAATGAAAACCTGAGGATGGGCGATCCTAGAAACCCTCAACCAATGGCAGGGCAACGCATGGGACAAAGGGGGGTGACGTGACCGAGAGCGAGGGGGCGCTGACCGGCGCGGGGTATTTAAACCCCGCACCGGCGCGCTCCTGTCACTCTCAGCTTTTTCTAACAACGTTGTACCTATCCTGAAATAAACCAGAGCCTGCTTTGCAACCCAGTGTCTGAACGTTATTCAGAGGTAGGCAGCGCATGACACCATGTTTCTTGGCTGGTCTACTTAGTGAGGCTGATGGATGGACAGACGGAAGGAAGGAAGGAAGGAAGGAAGGAAGGAAGGAAGGAAGGAAGGAAGGGAGTGAAGGAGTAATGATATGTGGGAAAGACCGTGGGAGACTGGGCCAAGAGATTCTTCCAAGGGAACAGTCAGATAAGAGAGAGCATAGCCCGCAGCTGCATAGTGGGTGGGGCAAGAGGCACAGAAGAGAGCCTCCCTAGTTTCTTGGGCTGTAAAGGAGATGGGGATAATTGTACTTTCAGACTTGCAAGATTCTGATAATGTAGCTTTACAATAAAGTAGAATTGGCTCATCTGGTTGTGTTTCCTGTCCGGACTACCTAGTAAGGCTGATGTGAATCTTGAAAGTCTGAAAGATTGGCATATATTTCCCTCATCTGTTGGTCTACCTATCAGAGATGGAGGATCACTTCAAAAGCCTTCTTCTGGAAGCGTTCTTCCAATAGGAGAAAAAGAAGAGTAACAAACGGGTGGAAAGCACAACCATGGTAATTTTAGCCCCTGTCTGCTGCCAAAGCAGGCCCTTTCAGGTTATCTCAGAAGTACCTGTTCATTCTGGGAAGGGGGGAAAAAACCCTTCCACATCATATCCCTGAAGGACAGTATCCATAGGCATGTGTTCGTGTGTGTATGTGCCTGAGACAGAGCACATGGCACCTTATGTGCTGGGGAGAATAAGACTTTGCTCTGAACCCTTGCTCAGTACATTGATAGCTCAGATCTAGATGGGATCATAAATTTGCTGATGTGAGGCAGGTGGATAATATATGCTGCTTTTAACTGCAAGAGGTTTAGCTCACCCAGCATCCATTATCACTGGCAACTGAAATGTCTGTCTGTCTGTGCCTCTCTTTGCATGTCTTTGTGGTGGGAAACTGGAGTTTCCATCTTTTCTTGAAGCCAGCCCTTGCTAAAATAAACATCCATGCCATTATCCACTCATGACTCCTTTGCTTTTTACTCTTTCCAAATCTGATATGGAAAGTAGTCACTGTTTTGAAGTTTCCCATTGCATCTGGTTCCTGTTGCTTGGGGAATAGCTGCTCCCCCCCTCCCCTCTAGAGATGATTATTGTGAAGAAAGCAGGTTGACATTTTAATACAACTGTGTTTCATCTTCAATTCTCTCTTCCTCCTCCTGTAAACTTTCAATCCGGGAAGTTTTTCTATGCAGCGTCTCTCCTAGCTTTGAGCTGGGTCCCAATTAGCACCCAACCCTAACCCTATAACTTCATACTCAGATTGATGAAAGAGCATTTGTTTTCTTTACTTCTTTCAAAGAAGAGGACTCCATTGGTGGACTGTGTGTTCTTGCCCATGTTTAGAACACAGGGAGGAAGATGTATGCAAATCTTCTCTGTTTCATTGCTTAATCATCCCTCCAGTAGCATTTTCTTTCACTTCCAGGAACAAACGTCACCAAGAGATTCTCAAGCCTGCCAGAAATTAAACAGACAAACAGAACAAGCCCCTCCCTTTTTTTTTTTTTTTTTTTTGCAGGAGACTAGAATTTTCTAGATAGGACAAGTTGTTTTTCCCTCTCTCCACCTCCCAAAACAGTACTCTGGAACACTCACTGGATATTTGTGCTTTTCCACCTGTGCATCTATACGTTTGGTGAGTAGGTGCACAATTGTGTTTAATAAATGTGTTAATGGCTGAATGTTCCTATTAAATGTAAAAAAGAGGGAATGGAGGCCTGATAATCCCACCAGCTCCTTGATGGTGAAAAAAATAATATGAGAAAAGGAGAACCCAGTTTTAAAAAGGTTGACCACCCCTGATGGGTGTGGACAACTATGCTGTTCAACTGCACTTATTTTAAGCATGTGTGCCAAGCCAGTAAATTGTTTCAATCCCGTGTTATTGGTCATGGTGGCTCCAAAACATCTGGAGAATATTGGTCCGGTGTACTAAGCAGCAGCAGCCCTCCAAGATTTCAATTTAGGGGTTTCCCAGCTCTATCTGGATATCTAAGGAATTGTTCCTGGTACCTTTAGGCATTCTGTCTATGAAGGGCATCCCTTCCCTTTTCCAAGCACCTTGGAAGAGGTGCAGGAGCAACATTCGATAAATACAATGCTTATTTATGCTGTTGTTACTAGAGTAGGCCCTTCAGGTTCTTGAGTTGCTGCACAAGTACCCAGCAAGTAACTTTGATGTTAAACAAACCTGAATGTGCTTTTAAATGAACCTGCTTAAAAATGCATATCAGCTGAGTAAACACAGCCTCCCTTGCTGATGTGGATAAACAAATAAAGCCAACAGCTGAAATGCTTACCACGCTTGCTAAAATGGCCAGACAGAGATTTATAGGAAGTGAAATGCTAATTTGGCAAAAGGCATTCCTCTGGCATATGGCAGCATAGCTGTTCTTTGGGCCGAAAATGTTAACAGGCAGGTAGCTTTTGCACGACAAGGCATGCCATGGATAAGAACAGCATCTCATGTATTGTGCGCAGTCAAAAAGATATCAAAGTTCAGAGTGATCTCATGGGTTCCATTAAGGATTGCATCTATGGATACAATTTCCACCAAAGAGCAGAAAAGAAGCAAAGGGTAGTTCTGGGTACAATGTAATGCTTCTGGGAATCTGAAAGAAGTTCATCAAGCTTGTAGTGAATGGGGTGGGGTACTGAGTTCCTATTCGTTCCATAACTAATACAGGGTTGTTGTTGTTTTTTAATCATATGGCATAGCAGCTTGGTGTTCATGCTGCTTTTTTTTTCCTTGCTGGGAAATCCTTGTGAGGTCCAGCAGCCAGATGTGTAGACTATTTAGCTGTGACAAGTCACGTTGCCTGGGGTGCACCACGAGGAGGCTGGTCTACATTGCACCAAGTTGGGCTGAGAGAGAGAGACTGGCCCAAGGTCACCCAGATGGTTTTCATGCCTAAGGTGGGACTAGAACTCTCCTACCATGCCTGATTGGCTCTTGGGCTGAGAGAGAGGGACTGGCCCAAGGTCACCCAGCCGGCTTTCAGGCCTAAGGCGGGACTAGGACTCTCATACCACGCCTGATTGGCTCTTGGGCTGAGAGAGAGGGACTGGCCCAAGGTCACCCAGCCTTCATGCTTTCATGCCTAAGGCAGGACTAGAACTCATGGTCTCCTGGTTTCTAGCCCAGCACCTTAACCACTGGACCAAACTGGCTCTCTTCACTAATGCAAGTGAAATTATCTGACTTTTCTGGTGAAGATGCTGCTGCTGACCCTACATTTCCCAAGTTTCAAAAGCCCCTGGGATGAATGTCTGCATTGTGCCTTCTTGTGGAGCTACAGTATATGGAAGTATGGGACTTCAGAGAGATGTGCAAAGATAGGAAGGGCATCTGTACCCACCCCTTGGCCAGCTCCCACTAAACAATAGCAACAAACAAACAAACAAACAAACAGAAAACCTACTCTGAACCAGTAATCTTTTCTCCAATGATTATTAATTATTAGGGCTTGTATTCACCTACCGTCTGTGATTATGCTTTGTGTTTATAACTGTTAATAGTGGTTTTAGTATGGTTGTATTTTTTATTGAGAGCCAGTTTGGTGTAGTGGTCAAGGCACCAGGCTAGAAATCAGGAGACCATGAGTTTGAGTCCTGCCTTAGGCATGAAGCGAGCTGGGGGACCTTGGGCCAGTCACTTCCTCTCAGCCCTAGGAAGGAGGCAATGGCCAACCACTTCTGAAAAACCTTGCCAGGAAAACTGCAGGACTTGTCCGGGAAGTCTCTGAGAATCAGACACAACTGAACGGATAAACAATATTTTTATGGTTCTTGCTGTTGTTTTTAGTTGTTGGGAGCCCCTTCTGGTATTTTCCTTTGAAGGAATGGATGCATGAGAAACCAGCAAAGCTAGGGGTTCCTAGATTTAGGATTGCACAATGAAAGGTGGTATGCTCCTTCCCACCAGCTAATGCAAGATGCCAGATTCTCTGGATTTTTCTTCCCTGGGACACCCTTTAGAGGGCAAAGGCTACCCTTTGCCTCTTCCCAAAAAGTTGTGCACCCTGACCTAAACAACTTTTGTGTGTGTGCGCGCACTTCTTCCAAATATAAAAAATCCTGCATGCAATTTTTCTGTAATATGTGCATGGGGTGGGTAGGCAGGGGAAATGGTACAAATGTCTGAAAACCTCTGCAGCACATGAATGTCAGCAGAGAACTTCATTTCAGTTCATCTTTAGGCTCAGCAGGTATGCCTTTAGCAAAATTGCAAATAAAGTGGACTTCGTTTCATTCTAGCTGCCTGTTATAGTTTCAGGATTGTAGATACCCATTTGGATATCCCACCTAGCAAAGCTCAATGGAACCCTGAAAATAAAATAAATCAAGTGCAATTTCAGGGTGAGTGGGACAGGGGGAGGGGAAATCCCAGCTGTTCTAGAGTATTTTCCAAGATGTCCTGGATTTCAATAGCTTTTGATAACTTCCAGCTGTATTTTAGATGGTTCGATCCCTTACAATGGATTCTTTGGGCATTTCTCTGCAAAATGGGGCCAATAATCAGAGACATTATGAGCTCATTGCAAGGACAGAGAAGGCACTTGCCTGGATGGTGACCAGCTAATAGAGACAAGCATTTCCTTCCTTTCCCCTCCCCACTCTTACTACCCAGGTCGATTCCAATTGATCCCAGTTCTGCTGAGTGAGAGCAGTCCTTCAAAGTTTATTCTGGTGTCAATTTTTATTGTTTCCCCCGGCAATCAATAGAGAGCATAATCATTAAGGCAAAGTTTGTGAAAGCCAATCCTTCATGATGAGTTTTATGAATGGCTCCAGGCTCTAACTGTTGGGATGTAAGTGGAACCTTTAATCAGGTGAGTGTCAATAGGTTTTGTGGAGACTGGAGGCCCATTTTTGCTGTTGCTCCTTGCTCCTTTTCTCTCAGTTCTACATTTGCAGGAAGAAGAAGAAGAAGAAGAAGAAGAAGAAGAAGAAGAAGAAGAAGAAGAAGGAGGAGGAGGAGGAGGAGGAGGAGGAGGAGGAGGAGGAGGAGGAGGAGGAGGAGGAGGAGGAGGAGGAGGAGGAGGAGGAGGAGGAGCAGGAGGAGCAGGAAATGGACCAGGCAACCTTCCCATGTTCTAAACAAAGTTTCTCTTCTTTACCCCTTCTTTATTTATTTATACAAAGCAAATGGCCATTATTATCTCATCATCCTTTGTGCTTTTATGGCATCTTTCAACTTAAGAGATCAAAGCACTTTGCAAGCATTCATTAATTAAACCTTGCAAAACCATGGCAAGGGAGGGAGGCAAGGAATCTTAACAACAATAATTAATACCACTTTGCACTGCCAAAAAGCCTTTAGTGTGAGTCTTTCCAAACAGCCGCCAAGGCCCATTGTATGGAAGAGTTAACTGCAACAGAAAGAAATGAACAGAGAGTTCAGTAGGGAGAGAAGGAATTCATAAATGCCCAGCTCTTCATCTGCACAATCTCTGCCTTGAAAGCCAGTGCTTCTTCACAGCTTGAGGTCCAGTCCACTGAATCTGTTTAGCCCAAAGCAAGTATCAGTTCCTGGCAACAAATTGTGAGGTTCAAGCTGTGCCCACGTCTTGTAGGACCTTCAGCTTTCGTGCAAAGCTGCTTCGTTTTAGGCTGGTGGATAGCACAGGGATGCCACCCCAAAGCAATTTTACAACACCAAGCAAACCCAAAATGCATAAATGGAGTGCAATACTTTGTTGGTATATATAATGTTGGGTTATATATCATTGGTATATATCATTTTCAGTTGCTTAGGAGAATATTTGGCCCCAGAGTATTCACTCTAGGTTCTTCACAAGCGATCACTATAGATCTTCATGTGGCTAAGGCTCCTACTGTAGATTTCATTTGAAGGATGAGACTGAAACCACGGAGAACCCAAGAGGTGAAACTTGAGGACCAATGAAGGACCAATGAAGACATGTTTGACTTCTCATGATTAAAGAGGTCTATTCATAAGTAAGGACTTACTTGCTTTATTGATCAGTAGAGATAAAATATGGAACTCTCCATGGCTCTGATTCTCTCACTTTTCTCTTGCAGAGATCTAATTCTTTTTTCTGGGGTCTGGGCAAGAGAACTGTTCTACATTTGCAAGGAGGAGGAGGGATGTGAGATAGACATAGGGAGAATGAGGCACTGACTGGTTTATTGACATTTGCATTCAAACAATATATCCCGGTTAATTCTCAGTATGTTGTGCAAACTCAGCTCTGACTTTTAAAAAGATACATGATACATTTTGCTTCCAGCATTAATTGAACAGCTGGGGGTTGACTAGATGGTTATTGAACTTCCCTTCCAACTCAGTGACTGTTCAGAAAATATGCAGAACCAGGTCAGATAAAGACTTGGAAGTTACCTTCAAACCACATTTAAAGCTTGCTTAATTTCAAAAGTGGCTAGGGTTCTGATTTGTTTTCTGACTTAGCATGTTTTGTGAACTCAGGTCCCCTTGGAAAACTTGTGTATGGTGAAAACTAAAAAAAAAAAACGGGCTAATTCAATAAGCAAGTTAAGTGTGCTCTGCAGATGTAGCCTCTGTGGGAGGGAAATGCAGATGTACAGCTTAAACAGTGAATAAATTATCTCATGTTGATTGAAAGACAAGCAATACAAAAACGTATAGTGCCAAAAGATGCATTAATTTGTGAGTTTCATTTCCCCCATAGTTTTGGTAAATCAACATGTTTTTCTGTGATTTATTTAAAAAATTAAGAATCTTACCTCTTCCTAGTTCGGTTCAATTTTATTATGCTGAACTAGGAAGAGGTAAGATTCTTACCTCTTCCTACAAAATGAATTCAACAACATTCTCACCCATCTGCATAGTCAATGAAATATGTTGTTACAAATGAATACTTTTGCAGCCTTAGTGTCATTGTCACATTACTGAGAGCTAGTATTTGGAATATTTGTTCCAAATATTCTCTATAAAATATCTAACCAACTAAACCCTTGGACTTTTATATTATCCTTCGTCTATGAAGAAGTAAACATTAGCCAAGGCTACTAACTTGAAAACTATTTGTTCCCAAAAAGTATTTTAAAAATGCTTGGTTGGCTAAAAGTTTATTTTTAATTTGGCAAATGGGAGTTTTGTCATACAAAGGCAGGGAAACAATAAAGGAAGAGCTAGGATGATTACGTTAGTGTGACGGGAAGACGTGATTCTTCCCATCATCTTCAAGCTTGAGGTTGGAGCTAGTAGACTACAGAATAGACCTAGAATGGAGATGTGAAACAGAAGGAATCCAGCCCATTTTACTGTCTGTAATTAGTAAGTTGTGGTATTCAAATCACCACTGACAACATCTGAAATTGTGATTTAGTTCAAAACATCAAGCCAATTCAAAATGAATTTGATTGATTTGATTGACCTTGGAAACAGATCCTTTTTGCATGTGCAAAACCCATCAAATCATCCAGTTGATGCAGTTTGGAGAGTTAACCTTTCAGTTGAAGCTCTGCACCCATTTTTTGCCCTATAAATACTGCAGAACCCAGAAGGAGTCATATAAAAAAACATGCATTGGGCAATTCCATTCAATAAATGGAAGACAACTTAAATCTAGGAAATGTCAATTTAAAAAATTCAAAAAGTTAGAATAAAACTAAAAAAACCCTTTGTATTTTAGACACCAGCTTTAGGTGCTTGTATTCATTAAGGCACTCTAAAGAATTTGTGTATCTTATGCTATAGTAATCGTGGGCATTTTCTGTTCTGCCATGTTAAAATGTTTGACATCTTGATGTATCTACTTATTGCAGTGGTTGCTGAACTTTAAATTGTCTTGCAAACCACTCCGGGAGAATTCTTTTCTATAAAGGATGTTACACAAACATTCTTTATAAACATCAGCTGGGAGATAAACATCAGCTAGGAGACTCTGTAATTAATGGATGATCTCACTGAAGTTCAATAAATGGAAAATTGCCAGTCAACACGGTCTGCCTGATACCCCTTCTTATAGTCCGACTCTTAAGAAGGAAAGATGGAAGAATCTTTGCTGAGCTGCTCCAAAGCCAAATTCAAGATGATGGCGAGTGATGAGGCAATTCCGACTGAAATGAAAAAGACAAAGAAATTCTGGCCCTGCCACGTGGATTGCATACACTGAATTTTTGCAAATGCTAGGAGATGGGGAAAGCATTATGGAATGTAAAGGCTTGTTTCATGTGTGGGCCACACCAAACTGCCCCAGGAGAACTAACTTGTGAGTTCTGTGCAACAAATTAACTCAGTAATTAATAGGACTTATGTACAGCCTGGCTAAGCAGATGCATAGACAGGTAAGTTGGTCAGCAGTCCCTGAAGCGTCTTCAGATTCCCACCATTCTTTCTTCATTCACCAGTGCGAAAGAAGGGAATCCAGATGTTTTGTGACTGTCCTGTCATATTTTGAGCATCCATCTGGGAAGAAGACATAAAGATGGCAGACAACTCAGGCACTAGATTGTGTTCCATTGTTGCATTCATGTTCATGTGCTCTTTTTTTCTCAAGCAGGAACGCTTGTACTTAATTGCAAATTATGCATGTGTGTTTGTGTGTGTGGCTCATTACTGCATTCATACCCAACATTTCCTCTTACACAGAGGTCTCCTTTGATTTTATTCTCACAACAGCAATTTTGGGAAATAGATGGGGTTGGGAAAGAACGAATGGTCTAAAGTTACCCAGAGAATTCCATGGCTGAGTGGGAACTTCAGCCAGGACCACCAGAGTCTCAGCACAACCACTTAATATCATGCTGGAGCTTTAAAGATGCTTGATCCTTTTTGAAGGCAAGAACTGTGGTAGAACATCCAAAACCATACAAAACCTGGTGGAATAGACATGTTCTGATCAAGTTAATTCATACAATATAAGAAGAATGCTGCTGGATCTGGTCAACACCAATCTAATCCAGCTTTCTGTAACATACAATAGCCTGTAGTGCATTATGGAACCTCACCAAGTAGACAGAACAGTGTAGCCCCCTCTTCTGTTTTTGCTTTGTAGCAACTTAAGAACCTGAGGTAGGCAATCAGTAAGGCCAGGATGTGTGTGTATGTATGTGTGTGTGTGTGTGTGTGTGTGTGTGTGTGTATATGTTACCTTGTCGTGGTGCTGGAGCTTGAGCACCTCAATGATGCCATGAGCTAAACCGTGAAGGGCCACCCAAGACGGGAAGGTCATGACAGAGAGGTCAGACTAAATGCGATCCCTGGGGAAGGTAATGGCAACCCACCCCAGTATTCTTGCCGTGAAAACTAAATGGATCAGCACAACCAGAGATATGTCGGTATACCATCGGAAGATGAGACCCCCAGGTCGGAAGATGGTCCAAATGCTACTGGGGAGGAACAGAGGATGAGTTCAACTAGCCCCAGACGTGATGACACAGCTAGCTCAAAGTCGAAAGGACGGCTAGCGGCCGACGGTGCTGGTGGTGAACGGCAAATCCGATGTCCTAAGGATCAACACACCATTGGAACCTGCAATGTAAGATCTATGAGCCAGGGCAAATTGGATGTAGTTATCGGTGAGATGTCAAGATTAAAGATAGACATTTGGGGCGTCAGTGAACTGAAATGGACTGGAATGGGCCATTTCACATCAAATGACCACCAGATCTACTACTGTGGACAAGAGGACCACAGAAGAAATGGAGTAGCCTTCGTAAAGTGTGGCTAAAGCAGCGCTCGGATAGTAAATAATAAAGTGGCTAAATAGTAAAGTGGCTAAAGCAGCGCTCAGATACAGTCCAAAAAACGATAGAATGATCTCAATTTGAATTCAGGGCAAGCCATCTAACATCACAGTGATCCAAATATACGCCCCAACCACAGATGCTGAAGAAGCTGAAGTAGAGCAGTTCTATGAGGATCTGCAGCACCTACTGGACAACACGCCTAAAAGAGATGTTATTTTCATCACGGGAGACTGGAATGCTAAGGTGGGCAGTCAAATGACACCTCGAATTACAGGTAAGCACGGCCTGGGAGAACAAAACGAAGCAGGACATAGGCTGATAGAATTTTGCCAAGACAACTCACTCTGCATAACGAACACTTTCTTCCAACAACCTAAGAGACGGCTTTATACACGGACTTCACCAGATGGACAACACCGAAATCAGATTGACTACATCCTTTGCAGCCAAAGGTGGCGGACATCTATACAGTCGGTAAAAACAAGACCTGGAGCTGACTGTAGTTCAGATCACAAACTTCTTCTTGCACAATTTAGGATCAGACTAAAGAGATTAGGGAAGACCCACAGATCAGCTAGATATGAGCTCACTAATATTCCTAAGGAATATGCAGTGGAGGTGAAGAATAGGTTTAAGGGACTGAACTTAGTAGATAGGGTCCCAGAAGAACTCTGGACAGAAGTCCGCAACATCGTTCAGGAGGCGGCAACAAAATACATCCTAAAGAAAGAGAAAACCGAGAAGGCAAAATGGCTGTCTGCTGAGACACTAGAAGTAGCCCAAGAAAGAAGGAAAGCAAAAGGCAACAGTGATAGGGGGAGATATGCCCAATTAAATGCAAAATTCCAGAGGTTAGCCAGAAGAGATAAGGAATTATTTTTAAACAAGCAATGCGCGGAAGTGGAAGAAGACAATAGAATAGGAAGGACAAGAGACCTCTTCCAGAAAATTAGAACCATCGGAGGTAAATTCCAGGCCAAAATGGGTATGATCAAAAACAAAGATGGCAAGGACCTAACAGAAGAAGAAGAGATCAAGAAAAGGTGGCAAGAATATACAGAAGACCTGTATAGGAAGGATAACAATATCGGGGATAGCTTTGACAGTGTAGTCAGTGAGCTAGAGCCAGACATCCTGAAGAGTGAGGTTGAGTGGGCCTTAAGAAGCATTGCTAATAACAAGGCAGCAGGAGACAACGGCATCCCAGCTGAACTGTTCAAAATCTTGCAAGATGATGCTGTCAAGGTAATGCATGCTATATGCCAGCAAATTTGGAAAACACAAGAATGGCCATCAGACTGGAAAAAATCAACTTATATCCCCATACCAAAAACGAAACGCTAAAGAATGTTCAAACTATCGAACAGTGGCACTCATTTCACATGCCAGTAAGGTAATGCTCAAGATCCTGCAAGGTAGACTTCAGCAATTCATGGAGCGAGAATTGCCAGATGTACAAGCGGGGTTTAGAAAAGGCAGAGGAACTAGGGACCAAATTGCCAATATCCGCTGGATAATGGAAAAAGCCAGGGAGTTTCAGAAAAACATCTATTTCTGTTTTATTGACTATTCTAAAGCCTTTGACTGTGTGGACCATAACAAATTGTGGCAAGTTCTTAGTGGTCTGGGGATACCAAGTCATCTTGTCTGCCTCCTGAAGAATCTGTATAACGACCAAGTAGCAACAGTAAGAACAGACCATGGAACAACGGACTGGTTTAAGATTGGGAAAGGAGTATGGCAGGGCTGTATACTCTCACCCTACCTATTCAACTTGTACACAGAACACATCATGTAACATGCTGGGCTTGAGGAATCCAAGGCTGGAGTTAAAATCGCTGGAAGAAACATTAACAATCTCAGATATGCAGATGATACCACTTTGATGGCTGAAAGCGAAGAGGAACTGAGGAGCCTTATGATGAAGGTGAAAGAAGGAAGTGCAAAAGCTGGCTTGCAGCTAAACCTCAAAAAAAACAAGATTATGGCAACCAGCTTGATTGATAACAGGCAAATAGAGGGAGAAAATGTAGAAGCAGTGAAAGACTTTGTATTTCTGGGTGCGAAGATTACTGCAGATGCTGACTGCAATCAGGAAATCAGAAGATGCTTAATCCGTGGGAGAAGAGCAATGACAAATCTCGATAAAATAGTTAAGAGCAGAGACATCACACTGACAACAAAGGTCCGCATAGTTAAAGCAATGGTGTTCCCCGTAGTAACATATGGCTGCGAGAGCTGGACCATAAGGAAGGCTGAGCGAAGGAAAATTGATGCTTTTGAACTGTGGTGTTGGAGGAAAATTCTGAGAGTGCCTTGGACTGCAAGAAGATCAAACCAGTCCATCCTCCAGGAAATAAAGCCAGACTGCTCACTTGAGAGAATGATATTGAAGGCAAAACTGAAATACTTTGGCCACATAATGAGAAGACAGGACACCCTGGAGAAGATGCTGATGCTGGGGAGAGTGGAGGGCAAAAGGAAGAGGGGCTGACCAAGGGCAAGATGGATGGATTATATTCTAGAGGTGACGGACTCATCCCTGGGGGAGCTGGGGGTGTTGATGACTGACAGGAAGCTCTGGCGTGGGCTGGTCCATGAAGTCACGAAGAGTCGGAAGCGACTGAACGAATAAACAACAATACACACACACACACACACACACACCTATGAAATAACCTTCCCTTAGAAGCCGGACTTGCCCTCTTCATTAAAATATTCCAGAAGCTAGTAAAAACAGAGCTCTTCCAAGAAATATTTAACTTTTAATATGCAGTTGCCATTGGCTATTTAATAATTTTTGCTTATGGTTGCTACATCAATATTATTTTTAGGATATTCTTGTTATATTAACATTTATTTGCTATGACTAATTTTAACTACCACTAATTCCTTGTCTTTAAATCAGTTTAATGTGGATGTTTGAACTGTATGATTATTGTTAACCACCAGAAGTCTCTGGCAGATTTGGCAGTATGCAGATGGCATTAAAATTAAATAATTAATCCAGGAATTATTATACAGTCCTCCAAGCGGTTCGAATCCACGTGACGGGGTGAGCTCCCGTTCCTAGTCCCAGCTCCTGCCAACCTAGCAGTTCGAAAACATGCAAATGTGAGTCAATTAATAGGTACCGCTTCGGCAGGCAGGTAACGGCGTCCATTTAGTCATGCCGGCCACATGACCATGGAGGAAGTGTCTTCGGACAAACGCTGGCTCTTCGGCTTTGAAACGGAGATGAGCACCACCCCCTAGAGTCGGACATGACTGGACTTAATGTCAAGGGAAACCTTTACCTTTACCTTTTACCTCCAAGCTAGTAACTGTTGGTCATGGGATCCACTCTGAACTATTCTGGAGAGTTTTTAAAGTCACCTAAATTGGAGTTCATCATTTCTGATGGCCATCCGTTGTATAACTTAAACATGCATTGTGTAAGAGAGTAATTGCTTTTATCAGTTCAAAATCTCTCTGCTTTAGCGTCGATTGGATGTCCCTGAGATCTAGTATTTTGAGAGAAGAAGAACTTCTCCTTCCACTTTTTCCAGGCCTTATTTTAAATACCTCTATCAGGTTTCCCCATGCCTGCTTCTCTTATGCTAAAAAGCCTTGAATGCTGCAACGTTTTCTTGCTGGGTCGCTGGGTTAGCCTTCTTATAACTTTATTTTTTTTTAATGCCAACGTTACTGCCTTCAAAAATAAAAGAAAAAGAAAAAAGAAGAAATTTAAATACAAATCATTAAACACAATAGTAACCAACCTTAATACAAAGTACAACCATCTGAAGAAAACCCTAAAAAGAGACACTATAAAAAAAGATAAAAGGAAAAAAGTAACAACACATATACATACAACATGCACAGTTATACACAAGAAAGAGTGAGCCTTCTTATAACATTAGGTGCCCATTTTAATTTCTTCTTTCAGTTGCTTTATAATATTGTTTCCGAAGTAGCACTTTGTACTCAAAGGGCCGTTGCACCATAAATTTATAGAGCTGTGTGAGAGCTGTACACAGGTTTGATTCAGAGGTTTGCTTCGAAGGCAATTCAGTGGCAATTGGATCGAATCTTTGAATTAAAATTGAATTTCTGACTCAGGCCATCAATTTGGATCAAATCCATTGCCTCCCAATCAGTTTGACAGTTTGGTGGTATTTGACAATGCACAAGCTAGCTATTTGTTGGGGGGGGGCAGGGGTTGTCGTGAATCAAACAGAAATTTTGAATAGGGTAGGCTTGATTCTAATTCAGAAATTCTGAATCCAATCAATTAGGAGATCCAAGGTGAATTGATGATTCTACTCATATCTGACCCAGGGAAGGGAAGGGAAGGGAAGGATGATGGATAATATTGCTCTAATATTACAGAGCAACTGGAAGAGCAAAGGGAAGGGAAGGAAATCAGATCAGATTTAATGCAATCCAGGTATGACTGTATTAGCACTTTTATTTTCAGTTTCCTTTCCAGTGACTCCTGTATGGAATTTGTCTTTTTGTTAAAGCAACCCCACACCATGGTGAGTTTTCACTGAATGATCCACCATGATACAGTCACTCATGCCCTGGTCATCTCCCAGATAGACTACTGTAATGCGCTCTACATGGGGCTACCCTTGAAGAGTATCCGGAAGCTTCAGCTGATTCGGAATGCAGCCGCGCGGACAATCTTGGGTGTTCCAAGATTTGCACATGTAACACCTTTGTTGTGTGAGCTGTACTGGGTCCCAGTTTGCTTCCGGGTCCAATTCAAGGTGTCGGTTATTACCTTTAAAGCCCTACATGGCATGGGACCAGGATATCTGAGGGACCATCTCATCCCTATTACAGCGACCCACCCCATCCGGTCATGCAGGGAGGGCATGTTACAGGCTCCATCTATAAAAGAATTCCATCTAAAGGGGCCTCGGAAGTGGGCCTTCTCTGCTGTAGCTCCTGCCCTTTGGAACATCCTCCCCCCAGAGGTCTGACAGGGCCCTTTGCTCCTGGACTTCCGAAAACGACTAAAGACCCTGGTTTTGTAGGCAGGCTTGGAATGGGAGGGGGCATAGTTATACCTGGGGATGGCTAGCGCCCTAAGTGATTTTGAGGGGCATCCTACACTCATGGACTGATTAAAATCTCTTGCCACTTGGATTTTACTATATTCTTATTTTATTGTATGGTTATACTGAAATGGTTTTAAGTTTTAACTGCATTTTATTGTAAACCACCCAGAGTCCCCTATGAGGGGGAGATGGGCGGTGAATGAATGAATGAATGAATGAATGAATGAATGAATAAATAAATAAATATTCTGGCCCCTTTAATGTATCAATGAAGTTTGTTTTGTTTTGTTTTGTTTTGTTTTGTTTTGTTTTGTTTTGTTTTGTTTTGTTTTGTTTTGTTTTGTTTTGTTTTGTTTTGTTTTGTTTTGTTTTGTTTTGTTTTGTTTTGTTTTGCACCGATGTGCCTGGCTCTGATATTGGTTTGCCCAAAAGAGATGCAAGAGACAATGGTTAACCTCCATTTAAAACAAAAACAAAAAAACCTCTAGGAACAATGGGACACATTTTGAACATGTGGTTCTTTGTTCCTTTGGCTAGATTTCATTTCAGCTGAAGAAGACAACTTCGTCAGTGTGTTATTTAAAAACTCCTGCGAGATTCCTCTCTCTGACACCCTGTCTGCTTTCTTTCCTGTTGCCACCCCTGTAAATATTTTAGTACTTGATGAAATCAATGGAGTCTCTTCAATAGGAAATAGAGTGTAAATCATTGGCCCCTTTGTGTTCACCCCCAAAATCAATTTTCACACATTAGGGCTATTAGCTTATTGAGAGGCACTTGATGGATGGTTGGAGTTGGGTGCAGACCCACACCTTACGAAGTCCATGTATTCGCTAAGCCCAGATGAGCAGAGAAATGGAAGGGAGAGAGATGAGGTAGCTGCGCAAAGAAGGAGGAAAGTGCAGATGTGGGGATAGTGAATACACAGATGGAATTCAGCTGGAGGATCAATATTAAATATTAAGCACTCACTCACTCATTCACTCACTCTTGGATCAAATTGGTGGTGGTGGACCGTTCCGAGCCAAAGTTGTTGACAAGCATGGACTTCCCACCCCGCTTCGGAGCTCACTTAATTTAAGAGCCCTCTTTGATGCCATTGCTTCAGCACTGCTGGTGGGACCCCTTATTTTGCCCTTGGGGATCTAGGGAGGTAGAAGCTCCTGCCCATGTCCTCATACAGTGTCCTTTTTATGATGCCCCAAGACATGCTCCGCTCATCCCAATCATCTCTAAATTTGAGTTCATACTGATAAATTGTACATTTATTACTTCTTAAGGGATGCTAACTCCACACTCACACACCAGGTGGCCAATGTCTTTGCCGAGTCACACAACTGCACAAAACCTTGAATTAGATATGCTGTGTTGTCGTCTTATTGTCTTCTTTTTCCCCTTGATAAGGAATTGCTGCACCACGCTGTTTCTCTTTTCCCACCGTAAATACTGGCCAAAGACCATAATGGAGATATTTACATTAGCTCCTATTGCCCCTTTCACCAAACAATGCCCCCAGCTTTCATCTTTTTCTGATACGTTTTAGAAAATGTCTTTCAAAAAGGCTACACTGCTGAAAGATGGGTGCGCACAACGGGGCGCACGTTCAAACAGATAGCTTGCATCAGAGGGATTTACTTTTTCAAAATCTGCAGCAGGTGCCTTAATGCACCAAAGGATAGAAGGATGAGGACCTCCCTCTTAAGAAAAAAGTTATTTGGCATTTAGATTGAAAGTTTTACTCATCAGAGCAAGTCTTTGTTCATTACGAAACATCATGAACAGTCGTTATCACGTTTCCTACCATTTATTTTTATTTTAAAAAAAACAGGGCAAAAATGCTGGGTGGGAATATCGCCCTAATGGATGCAGCTAGTAAAGTGGATAATTTCCAAAAAAAAAAATGCAGTTCTGATTCCAACATCACAAGGATGGACCTGTTTGCTGATGGCATATGGGTTGAGAGAACATTCAAAAGTTGAAGTATTCCAGCCCACTTCACAGTCATTCTTAGGACCACCCTGTCCATTCGGTCTTCTTCACCTGGAAGGTTGATAAAGGCTTCTGGATCTGGTAGAAATGTTGCCAGGATAAGAGCAGTATAATGGGCTTGGATTTGAGTTCTAACTCCTGATTTGCTTTTTGTAGCAATGGTACAAAGCCTAAGAAGGTTTGAAGGAAAGGGGTCAAGAGGAGAGAAAATCCAGAAGTTAAAGGGTTAGGAAGCATGGACAGAGAAGAAATATAAGTTGCAGTGAAATATTAAAGTCTGGGTGTTGATTTCCAATAACTGTCAAAGCATAATCTGTAGATACCCAATTGAGCATCAGTTAATCACCACTTGCCTATTCTGTGCCCAGTCCTACCCAAAGATTTCTCCTTGAAGTGGACTGCCAAACACAACACTGTGCAGTTGCTATCCAACGATACTACCAGGATTCCATCTTGAGCATGCTGTGTCGAGTCTACATGGCAACAGTGCTGAACCACCTTCACTTACAGGGGCAGTTTCTTCTAATGATGAAAAGAGAAAGGGAGAGAGAAAAACAGTATGCCACTAGAAGCAGTTACCACAATCAACACTTTCAGAAGATAAAGCTGAGCTAATGGAGAGGTCCGTGGTTGAGTAGGACATGGCAACCTTCCCATCGGTGTTTCAAGTAGATGGAAATCAGCCTCTTGCAAGAAGTTCAAGACAAGGTCTGTGTACCACTTACCTCCCACTTGAGTTCTATTTTAAGGTTTTAAGTGGCACTAGAGTGGCAAAGCCCAGGCTTCCTTCTGACCCTTGCCATAAAGCTGAGAATTTCACCTTATCTACCGTTGGCAGCTGCTCATGTTCTCCTGGAATCAAAGCCACTAAAGCTGATTGAGAAAGTTTGTTGAATGGAAGATGCTTACATTTAGAGGTGGTCAAGGAAAGGAGCCATCTGGGGCCATTGTGAGCTACTGGGGATAAGAAGCCAGGATTGGCTTGGCATCAGAGGACAGCATTGCTGATCATCTGTTAAAAGAAGAACTCGAGCAGAGAATTCAACGCTGATTATCAGATGTCTTTGGAACTTCTCTTTTTCTTCCTGCTTGTTGTTTAGACTCCAAACTCCAAAGCAGTGACGGGGAAAATGAAGTCAGATCAGCCTCCATTTGCACCGATGAATGAGCACAGTTGCAATTTGGGTCCAGATGGGGAGACGACAGTGGTCCGTTATGACAGTGGCAAGGAAGAGTGCCTACTTGGGGGGTAGAGGGGGTGTTCAGTGAAACATGCTGTCCAAGACTTGCCACCGCCTCCAATCCCTGGAGTTGGTAGTTGCAGCTGATGATAGACAATCATTAAACACAAAACTGAGACAATATGAAGGAACTACCTAAACATCCAGCTGGCCTACCTGACTTCATCTAAATCTCAAGAGATAATACCATAACGAAATGCCTCTTAGGAAACTAGATCAGATCAGGAAGGGTAGTGTAATGGCATGTGGGAATGACCTTGGGGGACTGGGCCCAGAGATGCTGCCTAGGGAATGGTCAGATAAGAGAGAGCTGAGCCTGCAGCTGGATAGTGGGTGGGGCAAGAGGCCCAGAAGAGACCCTCCCTAGTTTCTCAGGCTGTAAAGGAAACAGCAGGAGATTTGTACTTTCAGACTTGCAAGATTTTGTTAATGTAGCCTTACAATACGGTAGAATTAGCTTATCTGGTCATGTTTCCTGTCTGGTCTACCTGGGAAGGTTGACAGGCAGCCAGAAAAGCTACAGGGTATTAGAGATGAAACCACACCCTCTGCCATTTCTCCCCCAAAAGTTGGCTCAAAGTCATGTCTACAGAAAATCCTTTTAAAAAATGGTACAGCTTCTCAAAAATGAAGAAGAACATTGGGAGAAAACTGGCAGGTATATTTTGGCATAGTGTTACTGCAAAGTGGCATAAGGCAATATATCTGGACATCACAAATGTGTTGGATCGATGTATAGAGCTAAAATCACTCAGAGAAAGTTGGCTTGCCAGTTGCGTTCTCCAGGTCAAAGACTGGCATTTCAGAATCAGCACATCTGACCACAATCTGCTCTTTTGGTTGTCCATAACCTCTTCGAGAAATCTAATGTTCCTTGGTGCTCCATCACAGCGCCATGTGAATCTAGAAGATCAATGTTCTAGATTGGTATTCCTGAGCAGAAGTAGTCAGGGACTGGTCCTTGCTTGAGTGCTAATGGCAGAACTGAGAAATTAATATGGGTACCTCAGTCTGGAGCAAGTATTCATATGTAAATTTGTTCCAATATGCTGTCTAGAGGCGAGTAGCACAGTGGAGTCTAGTTAATGTTTTGTGTTGTCTCCCTTTTGTGCAAGGTAAGAAATTCTACAAGCAGCCTTTTACAAGTCCCCTAGTACAGGAAGCACTAGAGATTTATTCCATTTTGGCAATCTCTTCTTCTTCTTCTTCTTCTTCTTTTTAATCCATTCAGTTGTGTCCAATTCTCAGAGACTGCCTGGACAAGTCCCTGCAGTTTTCTCGGCAAGGTTTTTCAGAACTGGTTTGCCATTGCCTCCTCCCCAGGGCTGAGAGAAAGTGACTGGCCCAAGGCCACCCAGCTGGCTTTGTGCTTAAGGCAGGACTAGAACTCACGGTCTCCCGGTTCCTAGCCTGATGCCTTAACCACTTCACCAAACTGGCTGTCTAATCTTTTCTTTGCCTATGCCTATGAGAACAAGGAGGAAATGGTTTTATGATTCTCCATGACTTGTGAGCAGAAAAGTTGGGTAGATGATTTCTCAAAACTTCTGCAGGGGAAGTTGGATGTCTTCCACAATTTCTTGGGGACAAGACTTCCTCCTATGGTGACATTCTCACTGAAAAAAAAAACTCAACGAAAAGTTTCTGTGTGACATCTTCCCTATGGGTTTAGCTGAAGGGTGGGAAAACAGAAGGCTGCAGATTGGAGGAATGAGCATTGTGCCAGGAAAGGCATGATATTCCCATGCATTCCTTGATCAATTCACCAATTAATAAATACCATACTACATCATACTGGGGAGGGGAGAATTGTAAAACAACAACAACAACAACAGCCATCGTCCTCCTTTGAAATAATTTCTAAAATTAATTTGAATGAGAACTAGTAGACAAAAGCATCCCATGTTCCAAAAGCACTCATCATTTAAGGAGTCCATCTCAATGGTGTTGACTCCTTAAAGCTGTCACGTTTTTTTATATATACTTGAGACCCCCCCAAGCACAAAAGATGGGGTCTTTGAATGAAAATAGGAGGAGGAAGGAGTATTAGGTATGTTCGCCACCTTGGGTTATTTTATAAAAATAATAAAGGCGGGATAGAAAACAAACAAACAAATAAGTAAATAAATGCCAAAGATGTCCTACGCTTTTGTTTGCATGAGGTCCAACACACTTCTGAATCTCTTTGAAAGCACGCACAGCTGTAATAAATAGGAGAATATCAGAGTGAGGAAGTATGGTGAGAGATGCCAATTGCCTGACAGTTCTTAGAGACCAGGCAGATTAAAAATGTGGCTCTTCCTGGACCTGAAAGCTGCCTGAGATTAAGATATATATTTATATAGTTTTGCTCACGTACATTGTTCTCAAAACATCTTCCTTGTGCACCTCTTAATCTTCTTAGGATCTCATTGTTGGCTTGTGAAAATGAGAGTAAAGGTGGGCTGAACCTCTATTGTCCAAGTAAGGCATGGATTACTTCTCCAGCACTCCTGAGCTTTGACTCTCAGCTAATTACTCTGATCCTTTACACTTTGTAAAAAAACAAAAACAGAAAACCCCACAGCAACCAACGCCCTCTGGCTGTAGCCTTGTGACTTGGTTGGGACCTTGTAAAGGAAAGAAGGGAGGGACATACTGGCAGGCCCCTCGTGTGTATAGGCTTGTTGTTGTTTATTTGTTCAGTCACTTCCGACTCTTTGTGACTTCATGGACCAGCCCACACCAGAGCTTCCTGTCAGTCGTCAACACCCCCAGGGCATCCAAGGTCAAGTCCATCACCTCTAGAATGTCATCCGTCCACCTTGCCCTTGGTCGGCCCCTCTTCCTTTTGCCCTCCACTCTTTCTAGCATCAGCATCTTCTCCAGGGTGTCCTGTCTTCTCATTATGTGGCCAAAGTATTTCAGTTTTGCCTTTAATACCATTCCCTCAAGTGAGCAGTTTGGCTTTATTTCCTGGAGGATGGACTGGTTTGATCTTCTTGCAGTCCAAGGCACTCTCAGCATTTTCCTCCAACACCACAGTTCCAAAGCATCGATCTTCCTTCTCTCGGCCTTCCTTATGGTCCAGCTCTCGCAGCCATATGTTACTACGGGGAACTCCATTGCTTTAACTATGCGGACCTTTGTTGCCAGTGCGATGTCTCTGCTCTTGACTATTTTATCGAGATTTGGTGTATAGGCTACAGTTCTGCAAAACATATAAAGCTTGTCCCTTTAATAGTTTCATCCCAGGACTCTCACAAACAGGCCAATAAAATCACATTTACAAGAGACAGTAGCGCAAATCACCCTCATTCAGTAACATAACACTTTTCTGCCTGCATTCTACCAGATTTAGGAATTCCTGGCAAATCTGATTTCTTCACATTCTACTTCGACCCGAGGCAACTTTTCTCACATTTAATGATCTTTCAGAGGTCACACTTCGACAAGTTCCACAGATCAATCCTCAGCTCAAGGAATTCCATGGCAATTCAAAAGGCCTGATGGACTGATTGTGTGCCATCAAGTTGTTGGTGCTTCGCAAACACGCAAAGAGATTTTCTATTTTCAGTGATGAAATATGATAAATAAATAAATAGATAGATTTTCTCCTTGATGATCTATCCCTAACCTGGTCCTTCAGGTCTCCCAATGGTGCCCCCATTGCCCCTGTAACTGAGTCCATCCACCTTGCTGAGGGTCATCCTCTTTCCTCTTTCCTTCCACCTTTCCCAGCATCAGAGCCTTCTCCAGACAGCTAGGTTTTTCCATTCATTGATTGAGTGAGTGATTGATGATGTGCCTTCAAGCCAGTGATGACTTCTTGCAACCACAGAGACAGATTTTCTCTATCATGATCTGTCCCTAACTTGCTATTTCTGATCTTCCCATGGTGCCCTCATCGCCACTATAACTGGGTCCACCCACCTTGCTGCTGGTCATCTCCTTCTCTTTCCTGCCATCTTTCCCAGCATCAGAGCCTTCTCCAGAGAGCTGGGTCTTTCCATTGACTTATTGATTGATTGATTAATTGATTGACTGACTGATTATGTGCCTTTAACCACACAGATAGATTTTTCCCCATGATGATCTGTCTCTAACCTGGTCCTTCAGGTCTTCCAATGGTGCCCCCATCGCCACTGTAACTGAGTCCAACAACCTTGCTGTTGGTTCTCCTCTTCTTCTCTTCCCTTCCACCTTCTCCAGCATTACAGCCTTCTCCAGAGGGCCAGGTCTTTACATAAGGTGTCCAAAGTAGGATAATCTGAGCCTTGCCATTTCTGCCTTGCACGAGAACTCTGGTCAAAGGGCCTATTTTAAGACAGGCAAGGGAAATAATCTCTGAGTTCAAAGGAACGTGCTCCTTCAGAAATGCAAACACTGAAATAAAACACATTTATATCTTGATGTTTTGTAGGAAAACATATTCAAGTTGCTTGTTTGAAAAAAATTGCATTTTGTGCAGGTGACTGACAAATGCAGCTTCAACCTAAAAATGGAACAGAAGAGATTCATTAGTGATTGATTAATTTATACATCTTGACCCTCTGCCTTATTTTTTCCCCTTTATTGGATGCTTCCCTGTGATACCACTAAGACATCTTGTGGTTGTGAGTTCTGCAGGTCAGTGATGCACAAGATAAAAGAGAACATCCAAATTCTTTGGAATTTCCTGTCATTCAGATCCACTGGCTTCTCATAGGATGAGAGAGGGAAAAAAAAGTACATTACCAGAGCCACTTTCCTATAACCGTACCTGATTTTCAATGGCAGGTAGAGGATTTCTCCCGCATTTCTCACTGTCTTTCAAATGAGCCATAAGATAATGAATTCCTTCATGGACTTCTTTGAAAGAGATTCGGGAAGAAAAATTTCTTGCAATAAATGAAATGAGAATGTCTGGGGGAGAAATATGTAGCAGGTTTTCTCTTCCTGCATAGCCCTATTTGTCATTTGTAGATGCTTCAGATTTAGTGTTTTTCCCAGTATTTCCAGGCTCCAGAATACAAACTCAACATAGAAAAGAGATTTTTACAAATCAGATTTATAAAATAAAACTTAAGGTCTACCATATCATAACCCTGCAAGCACCCCATGTCTAAGAGAGGAGGCAAAGTGCTCCCTTCATTTCCCCAATCTGTGGAGGCAGAGGTGAAATGTCCTTTTGCACAATTACACCTGGTGTGACTTTTCCTGCATCAACCTGATTTGGCATGTTATCCAGATCTAGGCTATGTCATGTTGAGACCAGTCAGAATGCTCAGAATTCTGGTTAACTCTAGGAGGAGTATTTGAAAGTGTCAGCTGATGAAAAACATGCCAACTTCCCTAATTCCCAGGGATTCTAGCAACTAAATGTAACATTTGACACATCTGGAGAACATTGGAATAGGAGAAATTGTATTGCAGCCATACCTGAAGACTCTTTTTCGTTTACTTGTTTATGAATTGACAATATCAATTTGTATAGCCGTCAAATCTCACAATCGTGACTCCCTTCTGAGCCTCTTTCTCCACCCGTTTTGCAGCTGTGGTCTATGCCCTCTCTTATCTGACCTAGGCAGCATCTCTTTGCCCTTGTCTTTCAAGGTCTTTCTCACATAGCATCACAGAAGGTGGGAGTCTGCCAGATCTCAAGGGGAAGGGTGTTCCACAGGGCAGGGGTGGCTGCAGAGAAGGTGTGCTTCCTAGATCCTGTTAGATGACAACATTTAAGGGAAGGGACCTGGAATGTGCCCACCTTATCTGACCTGGTGGGATGGGCAGATACCCTCAGAGAGAGATGATCCTGTGAATGGGATTTTTGACCATGACTTTAGCAGTTTCACAGTCAAGTCCCTGATGCCAGCAGAGGGCCCACTGACATGTTTGCATCTTCATGCTCTCATCTTGCCAAGTTCAACTAATGCAAGCACCTTTCTGAAAAATGCAGAGGGAACAAAGCCTGCCAGGCTGTTAAAAAAAAGGCAATCAAACCTATAAAATGAAGGTTTACAAGGGAATTTATAGTGTCGGAGTTTTTTTATAGCCTTCTGTGGATGAGTTTAAATAAGAAGGGAGAGACAGAAGACCTGAAACTTGAGGAGACTTAAAAGTTCAGAGAGAGGTTTTTAAGCATAGAGGGATGATAATTAGAGGCACATTTCCCCCCCATTTCACTGTCTTTGCAAACAAGGATGAAAGAACATCAGGCTGTTGGGAACTGTTCCATTCAACAAAAGGGGAAAAAATGTTACAGCTAATTCTATGGGAAGGTCAATCATTCTGCTGCCTAAGATAGGACAGCATATGACTTCCCTCCAGAAGACCAGGTGTGTAGAATCCACATTATACAGCACCTAAGGGGAAAAAATTTCACACCTCCTTCTTTGCTTCCTCAGTTGTAGAAGTCCAACATGTTAATAACTGCTTTTGTTTCCTTTTTCTAGAAGCAAAAACCTGCCGCACTCAGACTTGCAAGACTGATGTCGACTTTGCAGGGTAAACTAGACAGGAATCAGAACCACATGATCTAATTCTACTTCACTGTAAAGCTACATTGACAGAATCTTGCAAGTCTGAAAGCACAATTCTCCCCGCCATCTCCTTTACAGCAGGAGAAACTAGGGAGGGTCCCTTCTGAGCCTCTTGCCCCATCTGCTATCCAGCTGTGGGCTATGCAGTCTCTTATCTGACTGTCCCCTTGGCAGCATCTCTTTGTCCAGCCTCCCAATGTCTTTCCCAGATACCCTTACATCACCCTCCCCTTCAGGCTTATCCCCCCCCCATCTCCTTTACAGCTGGAGAAACTAGGGAGGGTCCCTTCTGAGCCTCTTGCCCCACCCACTATCCAGCTGTGGCCTATGCTGTCTCTTACCTGACTGTTCCTTAGGCACCATCTCTTTGCCCCATCTCCCAAGGTCTTTCCCACATACCTTTACAAGGTGGCACTAATGGGATTCATGCAGTCAGAGAAGGCTTTCTGCAATGAGAGGTCACATTTCCTTATGTTCAGCTCTCTAGGTAGTGAAAGTGGTTCCCTGCTTAATGCTTAGTCCCTAGTGCTGCTGGGCTGGCATTACCACATGCCTTTGGCAGGGCTGTGCAACTTCCCTTTTATCCTCCAAAATTTGTTGCCTGCCGTGTCCCACTGGAGCCTGGATGGAGGCATCTCCGTGTGAAGAGCCTGCAACTGGATGAAGCTGGTTCCTGCTTGAGGGCCCTGAAAAACACTGGATTGCTGAACTCCTCTGCTGGTAACAACAACAACAACAACAACAACAACATAATAATAATAACAATGACAACAACAACATAGTAACAACAACAACAAGCAGTCCATATGAAGCGGACTCAACCAGCTAGATCATGCCCCTGAAACCACTGGAGAGAAGACTATGCAAGCGAAGACAGAGAAGTCCCACTCATATTTAGGCAACCTTATCCCTGAACGAGGGCAAGAAACCCACCATCCCCCCTGGCCAACTTCATAAAGATCCTCTTCTCCTTTGCAGAAAAAATAATACATAGAATTAAAAGCAAATGCCGATCCAATGGAACCAGAGCGATTTGCAAAATGCCAAAGACATTGTTTTTTTGGCACAGCTTTAGCATGGGTGGAGATTCTGTCTCTAGGGTTGCACACTGATGAAGCAAAGCTGTTTGAACAGGTTTGACACTTTTTGGTTAATGGGATACAGGGCAATCTTTTGTCAGGGAAAAGGCTGAAGAGGAGAGGCAGCCTAAAGGCACATCTCTGAATGAGGTATCTTGCACTAATAGCCCTATTCGCTTTGATCTTCTATCACCTTGGTTAACCATTGCTGCCATTGCATTACAGTACACCTTTCGCCTTCCATAATTCCCTACACCAATTTCTCTGGTTCTACCTTCCTTTTGCACCTCACCAATTAGAAGGAAAACACAACACAACAAGACAAAACTTACTTCTGAAGTGTAATAGCCAAACGCTCTGAAGATTGCCTAGACTCACTGTGTTTCACCTTCCTTCTCTATTGCTCTCAAAGCAGAAACTGAAATTCTGAAGCGGGTTTGGGATTTGGTGCCACAGTTGAGGCTTCATTTATTCATGTTGTTGCTTTATTCTGTTATGCTTTCCTTCTTTAAAAAAAAATAGAATTTTGCAATGCAATGAAAGTGTAAAAAAGGAAAAGGAAAAGGAAAGGAAAAGAAAAAAGAAAAGAAGTAAGAAAAGAAGAAAAGAAAGGGAAAAAAAAAGAAAGGAAAGATAGAATGTTGACTTCCGCTCTTCTTTTGATTGAGTAATTGCCAACTTATTCTGTCCCCTCCCTCATCAACCCTTCCTAATCCCCAAATCTATAAATCATTGGTTTGGTCTTTTCTTCTTTCAGCAAAAAGTCCAAGGCTTCCAATCTTTTAAAAAAATCTTTATCGTTTATTCCCTGACCATCTGTTACACTTTCCCACCATATGCAATACCTTAGCAAGGAGCTGGTGCACATGTTATAGACATATTTACACATCATGACAGATCTGCATGTTAGGCTGTTTGTTTTACCTGCATTATATACAGGAGACAGAGGATAGAATCAATTAGCAAGGGAGGTGGTGAACTCTCCATTGAGTAGAACAGTTCAAATGGAGGTGGAACAGTCATTCCTGGAGATGATTAATTGGACTCCTCCACTGAAAGGTGGGTTGGACTCACCAGCCTAAAAGCTCCTTCCATCTCTATGAGATGATGATGATGATGATGATGGTGATGATTGAACTATATTTAAACCTTAACTTTCCTCCAGGAAAATCACTGTCAGCACTATGGTGAACTGAATCTAGCTGTTGTTTAATCAGTAGTAGAATTTTCCACTGATACACAAAGCTATATCTCTTTTAGAGATTCATTTTAAAAAAAATGTTCCATCTCATAGCAATAACAGCAGCAACTCACTGTGAATTGAAAGCTAATGGATCTAGCAAAATGTATCCAGCCCAACCCATTAAATGCTGGTTTTCTGCTTGCAGGGTGTTCCTTTCCCTGTTCCCCTCCCCCCGCCCCCGAAGAAGAAATTAGATTCAAGCGTACACCTACTTACACAGATACAGAATCAAATAGCAGGCTTATGGCTGCAGGGAGGAATAAAATTAGGAGAGGCTTTGATGTAAAGTGCCTTGAGCTTTCAGAAAAAAAAAGTGGAATGGAAGTGCCATGAAATAATAATAATCCTAACAACGATAATCATAAATCTGAAGATCTGAATGTTCAGTTCTCCTCCACTCGTTCTTTCTCCATTTCTTTTTCTTCCTCCATCTGACACCCAACTGTGAGCCATTGTCTTTATTGTGTGTGCACCCACACTCATATCGACACCTCACTCAGATGTTGTGTGCTCCCTTTTCTCACTTCCTCTCTCATGCAAGGCTGCTCCACAGCCTTGAGGGATGTGCTTTGGAGGAGTCCAGAGTTTCCCTTTCAACAGCTGAATGCACCCACTGGCTCAGAGAAAGAAGCACTGTGGACAACATGGGGAGGGATCTCCATGTTCTCTACATTTTTCTGTAAAGGCTGGTCAAAGACCATAATAAAGATATTCATTCATTCATGTTGCTTCTCAATGTCATACGTGCTAAGGGTATGTCCAGATTAGTTGCTCTGCATCTGATCATGAGCACCATTGCGAGAAAGAAGGTTGGCATGACAGGTATGGCAGAGGAATGAAGCCAGCTACCTGTGCAGAGGGATGAAACCACCTCAGCCTGCCATTATACTCAAGACTAGAACTTTGGCCAAATCCATTCCTGGCCATAGATGAGTCTATGCTGGATTCTAGTATTGCGCAAACCCACAGAATTGTTAACTCAGTGTGCTGCATGAAGCCAACCAGAGAATCAAGCAACCTTTTAGATACCCCAGTCCTAAGCTTTGAAAAGTTGAAGACTTCAAAGCACTACAAATGTAAATACCGAGTGGCATGGCACATTTCAGAACACTTTGAGAACCTGCACATGAATTATCATATTTAATATGATCCAGGGAGGGATGAATAAATACACAGGGAACCCATCTTATTCATTCTAACACATTTCAGTCTTAATTACTTTTAAATCAAATCAAATCAAATCTTGCTTTTCTTCTGGCCCTGGGAAGGTTTTAGGATGCAGTCCCCAAGTGGCCTATGATCTAAAGACAATTGTATAACCTTGATTTAGAATGTAATATAAGGCTTGGGGTAGACATTATAGGTTGCAACTCCCATCAGTTACTGTCAAGATGGCCAATGGTCAGGCATTATGGAAAGTGTAGTCCAAACCTCCTGGACTGTGCTAGATTACCTAACCCACCAGCCTGTGATTAATCCAGAGCAGTCTTTAATACTGGGTTAAAGGAAGGGACTCCCACCAACAGTGAAGAAAGCCTTTGCATAATGTAAAAAAATATGGGACAAATTATGTACCAAGAATACCTCCCAGGGACCATCATGGTATAATCCACAAGTAACTGAGCTGCTCATTAAAGCTGCAGTTCTGATGCTTAGATCCAACTTTCCTTTTTGAACACAAAGTCTCTGTGATAAAGGCAGATGATCTGTATGCCCTTCCTCCTGCCCTGAAGCTCCACAGACTGAGCGTGACAAATTTCCAAGGTCATCATGCATTCAGTGCTGGAGAGAGAACGTGTCCCTTATTTCTTCACATGCACCAGGCACTCACATTCTCTCAGGAGAGTAGCTTTGTAAAAGCCCAATGCCCCACTGGAAGAACGAGACAATCGAGATCTTTGAGGCCACAGCTGTCAAGATGCTTTCCTAGATTTGTCTTCTCTTGCTCCATGGTGCTAGGGTACCGCACAGCCATGGAACGGTGGTTAATTTTATGTGAAAAGCTGACAGAATGGTCCATATCATTGCTTTATTTATGCCAGCACTAGATTCCACTGAGGTGGCAGACTTCCTGTCCCCCAGAGCCTTATCTGCTTTATCCTAATGAGGCTACCATTTTGACACGGCCAAGAGGCAGAGCTGGTACATGAGAAGGTAGCAGTTGTTTTCATCTCAAAGGTCAAGCAAATTAATGAGCTCCCTTCCCTTCCCTTCCCTTCCCTTCCCTTCCCTTCCCTTCCCTTCCCTTCCCTTCCCTTCCTGTTTTCATCAATTTACCACATCCCCTTCCCTTCCCCTATATGAAAAATTGGGTGGGGTGTTGAGCTGATGAATAGATGGATAGATAGACAGATTAGAACATAGGTTGTCACTCCATGCGAAATTAAACATTGGGGCTGTGAGTTACCCCATATCATATTCAAGTTGGCAATTCAGTTTAACTATTGCAGCTGATTTCATCTGATCTGTTGAATCAGTCTGGGCAAAAATGTGAATTGGCCCACACCACAGTCAGGCATCAGATCATCAAGTCAATTCGTGTTAAATGGTTTCTATTCGGGGCAGAAATTTGCATCCAGTCTAATGCAAAATTTCAGTTTAAAGGGTTGAGGAATCAAACTGCTTTCTAAGGGAGTCTTTAAACTGGATATTTGCATAGGTGGCTATTAAGGGTGTTGAACCAAGACTAGGGTACAACCCATGATAAGAGCACCAAAGTCCCCTAACAGATTGGGGGCAAGACCTATGAGGAAAAATACCCCTCACTTTCTAAAAGTTTTTAAATGGCTCAGAGAATCAGATGCTAAAAAGTGGGGCTTACATATTCATATGTAAATCACATTTTAAAGCCTAGTTTTATTTCCAGGACTACAAGGTAGTCTATAAATATAAGTGGAGAAAAAGTGACATATCTCTAGTGGTCTATTGTATGACACACTAAACCACAGTCTAGCCAACCATATTTGGTCTAGTGTGTTGCATCAGTTAACTCCATGGGTTCCATTTGTTATGGGAATCTAGAACATATTAAGCCATTTTTAAATTAATCATGTGTGATCCTGCTGTTCAAAGATGATTCCTTCTCCTTCTCCTTCTCCTTCAAGAATAGTTGTGGTTGAACTACTTCTTCTTCCTCCTCCTCTCCTCCTCCTTCTCCTCCTTCTTCTTCCTAGTGTTTTTCTGCAGGTGCGGGGTTCTCTTTTAGATCAACAAATGCCATTTCACATGATCAAATGCAGCAACTGGGTCCAACTGGATGACTTCCATGTCCATGTTAATTGTGTCCTGTCACCTTTGCTTCAGTCTTCTGTGTGGGCATTTTCTATCAATATTAAAATGGTAGGTGGTGCAGGTGATGGTGTGGGGTGCTGCTTGTAGAATGTGGCCATACCACTGTAGGTATTTTTCCTGCACTTTCTCTGTTATTGGTGCAATCCACTTGCTGCCAGACTGGATCATTGCTGACATGGTCAAGAAGGGAAACACCAAATGACCAACAGAGCATGCATATCTCCATTGCATGTGAACAGTGCTCAGCACTTTTGCTGGTTGTCCAGCACTCACTGCCATACAGTGCTACTGATGGACCATCATTTTATGCACTTCCGATTTTAAATGAATTGGCTTATTTATTTATTTATTTATTTATTATTCACATTTCTATCACCGCCCATCTCCCCCTAAAAGGGGGACTCTGGGTGGTTTATGAATATGCCTGTTCAAAGATACTGTAACTACTGATGATATTTACATTCCATCTTACCTATCTGAGATAGAGTCTCCCTAGGTAAAGTAAAGGTTTCCCTTGATATTAAGTCCAGCCGTGTCCGACTCTAGGGGGCAGTGCTCATCTCCGTTTCGAAGCCGAAGAGCCGGCGTTTGTCCGAAGACACTTCCTCCATGGTCATGTGTCCAGCATGACTAAACGGAATGCTGTTACCTGCCTGCTGAAGCGGTCCCTATTCATCTACTCACATTTGCATGTTTTCGAACAGCTAGGTTGGCAGGAGCTGGGACTAGCAACGGGAGCTCACCCCATCACGTGGATTCGAACCACCGACTTTCTGATCGGCAAGCTCAGCAGCTCAGCGGTTTAACCCGCAGCACCACCGAGTCTCCCTACCTTTATACTTATAAGAACAACCTTATAATTGGGTTGGTCTTGCAATCAGCCAGGGATCTCCATGGTTTGGTGGGGATTTGAAGATGGGCCTTCCCAGTTCCAGTCCAACATGTTAATACCTGCACTGCCCTATTTCCAGCCCAATTAAGAAAATAATTCTCACTATATTGCCAAGCTGTGTATGGGCCATCTACTTCAGGCTTTAGACAGGGGTTTGATGACAATATTCTTGAGATGTTGAGAGGCTGACTCTGTTATTGATTACAGAACGTTGCCTTAGAAACATGATGTCCTTTGTTATGATGACTTTGTGCAGATGACTTAAGCTTCAGAATTAATGCCATTTCTGTAAAGATACTTTGATGTACATAATATCACTTGGCCTACTTGCTCCACCTTGGAGATCCCATGCAAGGGTGCTTGTAACAACTTCTCTGACTTGTTTTTTAAAGCAGGACATAAAACAATCTTTTAAACAGAGTGGTGAGGGGCACTTAAATATATACGGGAATGTGAGAAAATTAAGAATATGTACCCTAAGAGTACCCTTCTATTATCTCTGTTAGGAGGACCACTGAAAGACTCATTGGGCAAGAACTTGAGCTAGAGAGAGAGAGACCGAGTGCACCTCCCCCTCAAAAAATCACTCTCCTGGCAGAATGACAACATGTCTTTACTGTAAACTTGTTCATCAATAAATCCATAAGCAGCCTAATGAATCGGGTTTCATTAAATTAACTCAGTGGTCTCTGGGTCAACGCAACAGCCTATAGCAGCCCCCATCTTGATTGCCAGGTAAGAATATTTGCAGTGGAATAATGGAGAAGGTATACATAGGAAAAGATGGAAGAAAACCAACTCAATCTTCCAGGTGGTCTGTTCTAATAGGTCTCCATGTGCATGGTTAGGAGTTTTGGACCATCAGCCTCAGATGGACATGTGGCATATCTGGTCCTTGTGTTGCCCAGAGAATTGGAAGCCGGATGACACATTGAGAAGTTGATGAGTATAAAAAAGGCCACACAAATGGTGCAGGAAGGATAAGTGGCTAGTTATCAAATGATAGAAGGCTTCCTGCCATGTTTTTCAAGGACAACAATTGGGGTTGTTTGCTCATCTGTTCTACACATCTGCTTACTGTGTGAACAGAAGAGGGTGTTGAATCCAACCCTCCCAAGCCAGGTAGGTACAACCTCTTGAGCTTCATAGGACACTTCCCACTGGTCAAGACATGGAATTCTGTCCTGGCAATGAGGGAGGGAAGAAAGAAACTTTGAAGAAAAAGAGAATCAGATGGCTGGAGAAGCCAACTTCGTTCTGGAGAGTCCATTGATCCGTACAGGGAGTTGGGATTTGTGTGTGAAGAGAAAAACCATAATTGCTGATAATGGACAAGCAAAGATGGAGCATTTGATTAACCCTAAGAGAGAGAGATGGGATATTTCTCACTCTGCTCTCCAGGAGCTTGAAGAAAGCATTCAGTATTAAAAATTAATGCTTTGGGTTGCTATTTCCAAAAGGTATTTGATGACAACAAGCTTTCTCACAAGTTAGGAACCAAGAAAGTGAAGAAGCCATCTCTTGGCTCTTGCAAAAAAGCAAAATGTAACCCCTACCACCACCCAACAAACACATAACTGTTTGTCAGGTATGGTAGATAGAAGAACAAAAGATTCTAAATAATAATTTCAGAAGATTCTAAATAATAATTTCAAAAATGATGAACTGTGATTCTTCTCCCTCTTCCTCTCCCACTCCCACCACAATACATAACCTAATGGTAAACAATGGGATTAAATCAGTTGATCCCACTTGGTAGCTCATGCATTGACCATGCCCAACCCACCAGATTCAATTGTTGGCCTCTGCAAGGAGGGTTGGAAAACTCAGCCCTGACATCTTAATATCAATCTCTGCCAGTGACTACTGGGCAGCCAGCTGTTGAACCTTCTCCACCAAATTTGTGACCAGAGAATTTGGAGGGAAGATTTTTTTTTTTCCTATATGTCTTCTTTCCCCTCTAGAGAAATTCATTGAAATGGATTGAAATAGGGCTGTGCAAAGTTGCTGCTCAGAGGTTTGTTTCAAAGGTGATTTGAGCAAATCACTAATTTGGGATCAAGTGATCAAAACGGTTCAATTGGTTTTGATTGAGTAAACCATTTAATTTGACCTGGAGCTGATCCAGGCACCCCTAATGCCGTTTTTGCCATTCTGATGAAGCCTCCAGTGAATTTGTCCCAGTTTCAGTCCAGCCTGACTCTCAGCACCTTTTTCCTTACCAACAAGAAGCTAAACTTCTAGATATTTGGAACAGTCAGGATCAGAATTGACTACCTCCCTCCCTTTTCCAGGCTGCTTATGTTAGGAAAGCCTTATGGAATCCATAAAATAAATCCAGTTGCACAGAAAGTGAAGGGGTTCCTCCACTGCCATATCGCAATAAAAAAAGTCTTATTTACTTAATAGGAATCGACTCTAATCAAAGCCTCCCTCATTACTGTCTTCTTCATGTCCTCCTCTTCATTTTCCCTGATATGCAATAACTATTGCTTTTCCTAATTGACCTCGAGGCTTTCAAAAAACCTTTTTACTTAAATGTGTATTGACACCTGCTCCCCCACCCTTAGTTTTGCTGCTTGGTGAATTATTTCACAACTGGCAATCTAAAACTCATAAATTAGAGCACAAAATTGTGGAACTGTCTGCTAAGGGCAGGCACCAGATTTGTTATCATTGCGGGGGAAATCTGTTGGGCTAAGATGCTGGTTTTTCTTGGCTTCCCTTGAATTTCCCAGTGCTCCCATTTTACCTTCCCCCCCCCCTTGTGCCATGCAGAGTGTGAGAGTTTTGTAGGTGTTCTCACCAAGTGGCTTTCACAGAGGGTATGGCAGGAAAAGAAATGCCTATTTTTCAAAAGACAAACGAATGAAATGAAAAGAAAAACTAACTATTCCAAGAAACTGTGTGGAAGAAGTTGGATCCAAAATTCAAAATTATTTTTTGGATCCATAGTTTTCTTTTCTGATTGGAAGGAAGGGAGGGAGGGAGGGAAAGGGGGAGGAAGAAGAGAGAGAGAGAGAGAAGGAGGGAGGGAGGGAGGGAGGGAGGAAAAATGTATTGATAGAAGTAAATCTCTGTAATTAGAGCAAGCCAAAACATCTCTCAATTTAAAACTGAACTCTGCAACTTGAAAAACTGAAAAATAATCTTAGTACAACTGACCAGGAACAGTTGAGCATCTTGGACATCAGGGATTCAAAGCTATAAAAGCTGGAAGAAGAAGGACATGATTGGCGTTCTTAAAATTCTTTCCATTTTAATCAGCCTAAACGCAGCTTCAGGTAATGGTTTTCAGTGTGTGTGTGTGCGTGTGTGTGTTTTCAGTGTAAGATTTTCAAACAATTACTACTGCTTGTAATGAAAGTAGTGGGCCAGAAGCCCGATAAGGTCAGAGATATTGATGGAAATGCCGATATCATGGCATCGGTTCTGGCTGATGGCAGACCTTTCATTGTAGAGTAAAAGGCATTCGGTGACTGACTTATTTTCCTCTTTCCCCAGAGATCCAATAAGTTTTTGAATGAGTATTCATACTATTCATAGACAGATCCAATCATGTCAGGGTAAAAAGGATTCTTCTGAACCACTGATATATATATATATATTTTACAATCTTGGTTTAAAAAAAATGTTGTTTGCAATCACTAAGTACCTTGTTATTTCTGACCAAGCCATCTCCACTCCAAAAAGAAACCAACCTCAGGAATGGTTCAAGGACTGAAATAAAACTTAGAAGGTCACTTTCCAATTGTACCTGCCATCTTAGTTTTTTCCCCCCATGCTTTCACAATTTTTGATAGCTGCAAGGGTAGAAAACAGATTCAAGAGATTTCTTTTGTCCAGAGCTAGCCCTGATATATTTGTAAGGTCATATTTTTGATCGTTACCTGAATTTTTTCCAGGAAAACATTTCCAACCAGAAATGATCCTCCTCATCACTCCACCTGGATTTGGTCTGGCATGTATCCAGAAAATCTGGAGCAGATTCCATAGAATAGTTCCTTTTCATTTCATTGAATGAAATCCAGATGGCCCCCATCCTGCTAAAGTTTTGAATGGCCAGGAAGACCTGGCTGTTCTCCAACTTTGGCGACAGTGAGTGAAGCCCTTTTTGGATTTTGTGCATTCATCTCTGTTCTGTTCCCATTCAGGGTTTTTTCAGAGAGAGTCCCTTCTGAGCCTCTTGCTCTGCCCATTAGCTAGCTGCGGGCTATGCTGCCTCTTATCTGACCATTCCCTGGGCAGCATCTCTTGGCCCAGTCTCCCAAGGTCTTTCCCACATACCACTACATCACCCTCCCTTTCAGACTCATCTCCCCCATCTCCTTTGCAGCCAGAGAAACTAGGGCGGGTCCCTTCTGAGCCTCTTGACCTGCCCACTATCCAACTGTGGGCTATGCTGTCTCTTATCTGACCGTTCCCTAGGCAACATCTCTTCACCCCAACTCCCAAGGTCATTCCCACATACCACTGTTTCAAGGGGAAAAAAAGTATATTCTGGTCTCTGAGTTAATACCTCATAAACTATGTTTATGTAGATCCTTCCCTATGCTCTTGCTTCTTTAAAATGTGCTTAAGTTTTATAAACTCAGCATTTCCTGAAGCATCTGGTCTTACTTGGGCTCCTTCAAAGCCTCTCCTTTATTAAATATTCCTGGAAATTAAAGGGAAAAAAATGTTTTCCCCAGGAGGGGAAAAATAGACCTTAGAGGATATACTTCTCATTGAATTTGGTGGTTAAGTACCAACCGCAACAACTGTAGTGCTATTGTTAATAATGCTGTACAGCTTTTCCCCCTCCAGGTTTGATCTTTATAACCCATCAACATGTAGGCACTTTGGATGGTGGTTAAGCAGGGACATCTGGGAGTGCCTGAGAATTCATGGAAGCAAGACAAATTGGATTCATCCCGGGACAACTAATATTAAGAAGCCAGGCCCATCAGAGGACCACGGTTGGACAGAGAGATTGGTCTGCTCTCCATTTCCTGATGGAAAGGTCTCTTGGTGGTTAAGTAGGAAATAAAGTGCAGTAAAGCCATGGACCCCTCTCTCTTCAGCTTCCAGTGATCTCTTCCAGTAGAAGATGGAAGGTCACCTTCTATGGTGACCTTCAGGGCATAAGAAGACGTCATGCAAAATTTCTTCTAAGGGAGATTTTTCAGTAGGATTCTACTGTCACTGGGAAGGAGGAAACTGTTGAAGCATTTCTCCTTCTCCTGGACTAATTCAGATAAATCACCCACCTGATTTCTCAACCCACAAATTAGATGATGCATTTTGAAAGGCTGAACTCTATGCGACACATCATACAACAAACCAATCATACGAAATGGGCTATTTCTCTTGAAGAACATTGGCTGGAAGCAAAGGAAATTGGAATCCCCTAAAATCTTGAGGGCACCAGATTCTCCAATCATCTTCTAAATGCCACCATGAGCCATTGACCTCAGAAAGAAAACTAATTGGCAGGAGTTCAGTTTTAGAAGGAAGTTACATTGAGAATGCAAGCCAGTTCTGGTTTTTCAAGGTCAATGAAGACTCCCATAAGCATACCTTTCCTTCTTATAAGGGAGTCCAACTCAGAAGAAAATTAGTTTGAAAATATCTTTCAAGATATACCGTGATCCCAAAGCCTTCACTGTGCTCAGACTTACTTTTGCAGTTCCTCATAAAACTCTAAATTTAAAGAGACAACTAAATGAATTTTCAGCCTTTCAACAATACCCATTTCCTGGCATTATTCTATTTATGAATGCTATGAAGCACTTATTCGGATCTTTGGAGTCTCAGAGAACTTACTCCTTTTACCATAACTTGTTGTGGATCATTGTTTATTATCATATCACCAAGCAGGCCTATTTATTGATCACTTTTCTACATTTACCAGCCTGTTCAAAGTGACATACAAATATAAATATTTTTCAAAAAGGCACAGGAGTTTTGTATATGTTTACACAATCAGAATGCTTGGACTGTGCCGTAGCCTTCTCTTGGAAGCAAAGATAAACAACTTGCATGTCTGAGCGCTTACTGGGTTTTCTGTCCCACCGTTTTTTAGTGTCTGAGGTTTAGAAGGCAATGATCAACCATCAAGGCTAGTGACAATGTGCTATGCCACAAACTTTCATTCTCCTTTTCGAACTGTCTAAATTGAGGGCTGCTGGGGGACATTGTTTATGAATTGGCCTTGACCCATTTTAAGTGAACAATTCAAGTGGAATTGGTGATCCAATTTGGAAAATGGAGCAAGCCTGGTTCAGAGACTCGTCTTGAAGATTTCAGTGGTCTAAGTGGCCATTACTCCATGCAATGGCAACAGATCCTACTGTTTAACCATGGTAGTCATTTTGTGAAGGAACACATCCTTTCCTAAAGCAGTCATGTTGTGAGAATGCCTGCTCTCAAAATCTCCCCAGTTCACACAAGCCTGCTCTAGGATGGAAATGCATTTTTTGCAAAGCATTCATTGATCACTCAGTCCCTATGCCCCTACCACTCACTTTTGTGGTGGCCACGCTAATCTATTTAATAGCTATTTTGAAGGAATTCTTTCCTGAAAGTCTCATTAAATCAAAACACCCCTTTGAAGCTTTATACAGCCTACATCTTGGGATCTATTGTATGGGGCTTACAGAAGATACCTTCTAACACATCTCCAGTGCAGCTAGCTGATTAGGCCTTCATGTTCCATAATAGGTCCATCCCCTTTCCTTCCTTCCTTCCTTCTGTCTTGACATTACTGTCTTCTCCTTCTCCGAAAGCTTCAGCAAATTTCTATATAAGTTAGATATGGCTTTGTGTTGTCAAAAACATCGCACAAAAGGGCAATTCACTTTAGCTGGGATTGTACCCAAATCTACATTTCTAACCAAGCTGTATCTGGTCCCTTGTCTTCTTGCTGGGTGGTCTTGAGAGTTAAGTGGTTCATCTAAAGCCACAAAGAGATTATTGTATATCCTCAGTCAGGGCAAATTATAGATAAGCTGTGCCAAAATGTTGTGATTAGAGGGTACAAACAGCAGTGGAAGTGGAAACCCAAAATGGAATAAGAATTCAAAAAGAAAAAGAAGGAGGAAATGGAGAAGGAAGAAGAAGAAGAAGAAGAAGAAGAAGAAGAAGAAGAAGAAGAAGAAGAAGAAGAAGAAGAAGAAGAAGAAGAAGAAGAGGAGGAGGAGGAGGAGGAGGAGGTTGCATACACATATTGCACACACAAATTCTCCCTTTCACTTGTACAACAGCAGATGTTGGAAAGGATCGAGAATGGCACATCACCTTGACAAGCATAAATCTCTCTAATTTCTACAGCTCTAATTCATACTTTGTGTTGGTTGGCTTCCCCATATAAAAGAAAACTCCAAAGGTAATGGGGGCTGCTGTGAAGGGCAGACCAGAAGGGTTTTCAGAGAGTCCTGATAAAGAATTCTGATAAAGCTTCATGATATGAGGCTGATAAAGCTTCATGAAGGCTGATAAAGCTTCATGATATGAGAAGGGACATGAATATCAGCCATGAACAGACACACTGAGAGAATCTTCATCTGCCATGAGACCATTCAAGAAAGAAAGCCACCAAAGATTAAGGAAAGAGGCAAACAGACCTGAACACATCCTTCCTCATCACACACCTATTAACCAACATCCAGATAAGCAGGAACCAGCATCAGATAAACAAGAACAGCAGAAGGAGGAACAATATCCTTCTCCAAGTGCAATCAAGAAGAAATACTATCCAATCATGGCTGGCTGGACAAGCTACCTCATATAAACAGTCAGCAAAACTCACTCTTCCATGTGTTGATGAGGTTACCTAGCCTGGTAATGAAAGATTTGCAGGAAAAGAAGCAAACTCAGAGGTTTCATTTTGATATCATGATAAATTTGATACTTTTGTTGTTTACTGCATTGTGAAGACCACCTGCATTGAAACAATGATCACCCAACATCAACTTAGCTGGACCAGCCATGTTGTTTGAATGCCTGATCATTGTCTTCTAAAGCAGTTACTTTACTCCCAGTTTAAGAATGGAAAACGGAATATTGGTGGACCGCAAAAGAGATTCAAAGATGTTCTCAAAGCTAATTTTAAAAACTTTAATATTAGCACTGAGAACTGGGAAGTCCTAACTCATGAGCATTTGAATTGGAGGTCAGCCCTTATTAAAGGCGCTACGGACTTTGAAGAAGCACAAGGACAGGGCGAAAGGGAGAAGCAAGCTAAGAGGAAGGCATGTCAAGCAAATCCTCATCGTGACCATCTTCCACCTGGAAACTTATGCCCACATTGTGGGAGGTTGTGTGGATCCAGAATTGGCCTTTACAGCCACTTACAGACCCACTGTTAAGATTTTAATCCTGGAAGACAATCTTACTCAGCTACGAGTGATCGCCAGCACACATTGCATTGTTGTATATTGTATATCCACCTGCATCTACAGGGGTGGGTGGTGGGTGGAGACCCAAAAAGGCAATCCAGAAGCCATGGCACTGCGACCAAAAACAAGTGTGGAGAATGTGCAAAAGGGCTGGGACTTTGATCCTGCTACTGTGGCTGCCATCTTGCCTCCCTGTGGATGGTGTTGATGTGGTTACTTGAAGTGACATAAAAGGCTACTGATCATACATGGGTAACCTGCATATTGGGGCAGTCTATCACGAACAACATCCAAAGCATCACAGCACCCCAGTTTTCAATGCAGCCTATTTGTACATGTGTTTATTTTTACAGGGAAACATTCAACCCCATAATATCCACTTTGAGATGGTACAGCCACCCACACCTAAACTGGTAGAGTCCAAGGAGAGATGGTATCATGGTCTCACTGGAATGAAACTTATGGCCAACCATGATTTTAACGTAACAGAGGTCTCTTAACATCAACACTGATGATGTTACCTAGTCACGTCATGAAACGTCTGCAAGCCAACCACCAAGCTCAGAGAGCCCCAAGGACTCCACAGCTCAACCCTGAGCTACAGATAGTCTCTTCTGAAGGTTTCTCTTTCATGCCAACACATGCATGAACTCATAAGACAAATCAACACACAAATACACAGACATGTATTGTCTGCTTACACAAAGGGTCCTGTGATTTTTCCAGGTTTTGCTATCTTGGTTATCAGGGCAAAGGAGAATTCTGCAAGGAAGCCAACTGGCCAAAAAAAGAAAAAGAAAAAGAAAAAAGAAAAAGAAAAAGAAAAAAGAAAAAGAAAAAGAAAAAAAACCCAGATAAGATAGGGAGGGGAAGCCGAGTTGGGAAAACACAGCAGGATATTGTGGGGATCCATCCCTCTTCTCTTCCTTTCAAGAAGGGCTTTGTGTTTAAAATCAGTTCTGTTTCACTAAATGACATAACCCTCCTTCCTGCCTTGATGATTGCAGGAGCTGATTCACACCGGTATAACACTCGTGCCTTTGAGCAGGAATTGGAGGTCGTTTTTCTCCATCTTACCACTTTGATGGCTGAAAGTGAAGAGGAACTGAGGAGCCTTATGATGAAGGTGAAAGAAGAAAGTGCAAAAGCTGGTTTGCAGCTAAACCTCAAAAAAACCAAGATTATGGCAACCAGCTTGATTGATAACTGGCAAATAGAGGGAGAAAATGTAGAAGCAGTGAAAGACTTTGTATTCCTAGGCGCAAAGATTACTGCAGATGCTGACTGCAGTCAGGAAATCAGAAGACGCTTAATCCTTGGAAGAAGAGCAATGACAAATCTCGATAAAATAGTTAAGAGCAGAGACATCACACTGACAACAAAGGCCCGCATAGTTAAAGCAATGGTGTTCCCTGTAGTAACATATGGCTGCGAGAGCTGGACCATAAGGAAGGCTGAGCGAAGGAAGATCGATGCTTTTGAACTGTGGTGTTGGAGGAAAATTCTGAGAGTGCCTTGGACTGCAAGAAGGTCAAACCAGTCCATCCTCCAGGCAATAAAGCCAGACTGCTCACTTGAGGGAATGATATTAAAGGCAAAACTGAAATACTTTGGCCACATAATGAGAAGACAGGACACCCTGGAGAAGATGCTGATGCTAGGGAGAGTGGAGGGCAAAAGGAAGAGGGGCCGACCAAGGGCAAGGTGGATGGATGATATTCTAGAGGTGACGGACTCGTCCCTGGGGGAGCTGGGGGTGTTGACGACCGACAGGAAGCTCTGGCGTGGGCTGGTCCATGAAGTCACGAAGAGTCGGAAGCGACTAAACGAATAAACAACAAAGTGCCTGTAGCAGAGCCCCCAGTACCTACTGGGAGGAAGGGATGGAGGGAGATCAGGGTCTGCTGCTGAAGCCCACTTTGCTCTTAAATGCTTTAGCTGGGTGTCTTTTTCTCCCTGCCCTACATTGCATTGGCTTCTTAAAAATCAGTCTCCTCCTCCTCTCCTCCTCCTCCTCTTCTTCCCCTTCCTTCCTTCCTTCCCCTTCCCTTTCTTTCCTTCCTCTTGCCTTCCTTCCCCTTCCCCTTCCTTCCTTTCTTCCTCTTGCCTTCCTTCCCCTTCCCCTTCCTTCCTTTCTTTTGCCTTCCTTCCTTCCCCTTCCTTCCTTTCTTCCTCTTGCCTTCCTTCCCCTTCCCCTTTCCTCCTCCTCCTCCTCTTCTTCCCCTTCCCCTTCCTTTCTTCCTCTTGCCTTCCTTCCTTCCTTCCCCTTCCCCTTCCTTCCTTTCTTCCTCTTGCCTTCCTTTCCTTCCCCTTTCCTCCTCCTCCTCCTCCTCTCCTCCTCCTCCTCCACCTTTCCCTCCCTCCCTCTGAATTCTGACAAAAGATACTCTCCTGGTAAGCAAGCACCTGGGCATGTCATCACCTTTTACTATAGCATCAGGGGAGAACACTAAATTGTCCTCAGCCTTCAGACTCCTCATTAGCCATAATTTGGCCTGATTAAGTCAGCAGCGACATAGAGTGGAAGATTAAAGGCTTTGGAGCCAAAGCTGTTGTGAAGGCATTTGGAAGAATGCCATGCATATTGAGCAGCACATTGTGCCAAGGGCTTTGGTGCTCTCAAGGTAGAAATGGGGCTGTTGCAGGCTCCAGATCTGATAACTCTGGGATGGCTTCTCTGTGGACTTCATATGTGGATTTAAAAAAAGAAAATCAAGAGCTATATTCTCTCAAGAACTGTCCCCTGGATGCTGCAGGCAAAGTGTAGATATCTGGGAGAAGTGGTCAGTTTTGAAATACAGCTGATGTTGTTGCCCAAGATGTCAAGTAAATAAATTAGTAGAGTCGACAAGTCCTTGTGCATTGTTTTCTGCCAGTTCTCAGAAAATAAACCAAACAGAATTTGCTTTTCAAAGTCCTTTGAAAGGGTCATTTTGGAAAAATTCTCAGGGCTGGATAGTTATATTCTTCCATTTATTAAGTGACAAGGTGACCAGTTGTAAAGGAATGTGGAGATGAACTTGGAGAAGGAATGAAGGAGATGTTGAGGAGAGACTTGGAGAAGCAATTACATAGTCCAGAGATTGAAGCAACTGTGAGAAAGAAACTCAGAATGACTCCATTTTGTTTAGAATAAGATAGGACCAAGAGAAACTTGGACAGACTTTCAGGATTGTATTATCTACAACAATAAAGCATCATTCCTGGAATCTCTGTGCTGTCCGTTTTTTGACCTGGCCTACCTCAAAGGGTAATATTAAGTATGAAGATGCTGAGACTCACTGTGATTGTCCAGTAAAGCTTTCCCACTGAGGAGAATCTATTGTCTCTCCTCCAGTATGGATATATAAAATATTGTGTAGCCCAATCTCCACAGAGTACTAATTCATGATATGATTATAGATTCATTTGGGACATGTACTATATTGTATAGTATGGAATATACTGTTTTCTCAAAGGAACATCTATTTTTGGCAACATGATTGAAGTATAGGTAAAGGTAAAGGTTTCCCTTGACATTAAGTCCAGTCGTGTCTGACTCTAGGGGGCGGTGCTCATCTCCGTTTCAAAGCCGAAGAGCCGGCGTTTGTCCGAAGACACTTCCTCCGTGGTCATGTGGCCGGCATGACTATACGGACGCCGTTACCTGCCCGCTGAAGCAGTACTTATTAATCTACTCACATTTGCATGTTTTTGAACTGCTAGGTTGGCAGGAGCTGGGACTAGCAACGGGAGCTCACCCCGTCACGCGGATTCGAACCGCCGACCTTCCGATCGGCAAGCTCAGCAGCTCAGCGGTTTAACCTGCAGTGCCACTGCATCCCTATTGATTGAAGTATAGCTGGACACAAATGGTCATCACCATGTTCATGGGCAGAGAAACTGCGTGACAATTTCTATGAACTTCTACAGGACAAGCAGAATCTGTATCCATTTCTCATAGACAAGATCTTTTTTTTTAAAGCAGAATAGTAGTTCTTGACTTCCCTGACTTGCAAACGTTCCCTCCTGGGGTCTTTTCTTGAGACTGGTATCAGATATCTGGAAAGAGGATTGTACAGTGAAAGTCATTCACACACACATCCCAGCCATTTTTGACACTGAATACTGTAAATGTAGGAACACCACTTTCTACCAGTGAGAATTTCTCCAAATGTCTGTTGGCAGAGTGCTAGAAAGTCTTTGGCCCAGGAGAGATCAGAAAAGTCACACACCAGGCATTTCTATAAAAATAATTTTATTTACAGAAAACAAACATATTTAAAGGCTGTTTGCTGAGAGGAGAGATTTCTCTCAGCTGCATATTCTCTGCAAGCCTACACAGAAGGGAAACTGAAACTAAAACAAGTTCAGGCAAGTTCCTCCCTCAGGCAATGCAACCATTAACACCTAAAAAGAGGACAATTAAATTCAACCTCTTCACCCGGCCAAAATTATTAGTTACCATAGTAACCTTAATCTGTAGCAGAAAACAATATACCAATAATGTCTCTCTCCTTTAAAATAATTTTTAAAGCCAGTTTTCTTTCCTGAAACCAGATGGCAACTAGAATTTCTCTGTCTGGATAAATGTCCTTACTAATATAAGTATGTAAAAATAGCAGTATGTCAGGTGTAGTTGCACATGCCAAAGTGTATATTAGTGAAAGTGACATAGACCGGCTCATCCGTGAATCAGGAAAATGTGGGTTTAACTGTTTTTAAAACTGTTGTTTTGTTTTAACTAGTTGTCCACTGTATGGTGCCCAGAGTCACCTTTGTGAGATAGGCAGCTATATAAATCCAGTGAATAAATGAATGAATGAATACATAAATAAAAATAGAATAGGATAACAAATGGAGATTTTGTAACTTAAAAATAAAGCAAAAGTTGTGGAAGGATCAGAATAATGCATGAAAACCTACAGGATTGGCACAGACTAATTGAGGCCCTATATCCATTTTCTTCCAGTAATTTTTCAGGACAGATTCAGGCTACCAAATGTAACATCCCTCTGAATGCTCACCATGGTTTTAAACCACTCCATGGATTTTCTTGCAATCCCTCCAATGTGTGCATTGAATTCAAGCCACATTTTTTTTTTTTTTTGGCAACCATTCTTTCCGTAGTCAAACAAAAGATAAATGAAGGAGGGGGAAAAAAAAAAAAAACCTCTTTGAGGAATTGGTGTTTTTCATCTGCTCTTGGAGCTGGTGGGATCCCTCCCTTCAACGTGTATTTGAAATAAACAAATACAAACCTCCTTTGGTGGGGAGAGAAGGAAGGGGAAAAAAAATATCAATCAGGACATACTCCGCTAAACAAAAACAAATGATTGCGAAGTCAGGTTTTCAGGGGTCTCATTGTTACATGAAACATGCTCTGGAAATGTATTAATCTCGAAGCTCAATGAAGAGGAGTGGGGGGGGGGGGAGAAAGCGTGACATCAAACGATCAACTTTCCATGACATTTTCCCTCCTGCTGCAGTATCCTTGGAAGCTTATTCTTCTAATTGATTTATTCTGTTAGTAGGTGGTGTGCTACATTTCTTTGAAATGCCTCTAGCGGGTTCATCCAAAAGCGTCCGGTGTGACAGAAACCAGACGCATTTGCTGGCCACGTTAGGTGGAAATGGACTAAATTCTGCAGGCAAACTCACTGGATTTTTACAAGGCTTCTGGGAATTGAGGAAAATTGGATGGGCCTTCACTCTGCGGGACTGTCCATTTCCTAAATATGCCTGTTATTTCTAGTTAGAAACCACTCTATAACTTTTCAATGCGCAACCTTTCTTTCCTAATCCTGGAGTAGCTATTGGATGCTTCCAGATGTGGCCTTATTTATATTTACCACTTGTATATTTTTTTTTTTAAAAAAATCCTACTCTTTAGGCAAAAATAGTGCCAGCACATTTTCTGAAGAATAACCCAGGTAGCCCTTGCTTAACGATCATAACTGGGACTTTGAATTTTGGTTGCTAAGCAAAGCAGTCATTAAGTGAACCTGACCCGATTTTACAACCTCTTTGTGGTGATCATTAAGCGAATCACCACAGGTGTTAAGTGAATTATGTGGTCATTAAGTGGATCACCGGGCTCCCCACTGATTTTGCTTGCCAGAAGTCGGCCAGAAAGGTCAAACATAGTGATCACGTGACCACAAGATGTGGCGAAAGTCATAAATACAAATTGGTTGCTAAGTGCCCGAACCGTGATCACGTGACCGCGGGGACACTGCAACAGTCATATGTGTGAGGATTGGTCATAAGTCGGGTATTTTCAGCACCGTCGTAAGTCTTAACCATCACTAAACAAATGGTTGTTAAGCGAGGACTACCTGTAGCAGATTTATTTATTTATTTATTTATCCAATTTGTCCCCGCCCATCTCCTCCCTTCGGGGGACTCTGGGTGGTTTACAGTAATCAATTAAAACAACAATAATAAAATCCACAATATAAGATTACAATAATAAATAATATAAATAAGAGTAAAAAATAAAAAAAGATTCCTGTCCTCATGCTTTTAAACTAAAAGTCATGACATGTAGGGAAAAAGAGAAGGAGAATAAGAAGAAAACAAATTTCAGTGTCAGTTCTTAAAGTTTCAGTTGATTCAACAACCAGCTGGGATAAAATGAAGGTGACATGGAGGGAAGGGGGCAGGCTGGTCTCTCAATACGTTCTGTAGCCTGGATCTCCCACTGCTTTGGACACCGGTGGGTTAGTCACTTCTAAGTCACCCAAGACAGATGTCCAGTGGATTTGATTGCAGTGTTTCCTTGCCTGCTGGGAGAGGACAGGCAGCTTCCGTTCATTTCATTTCAACTCACTTGTGTTTCAGATCAGCTGTAGTAACTGTATCAGTTCCATAATGACATTACATGTTTGATTTCCCCTTAAACGGAAATAAATGTGTTAATAGGGAATGTGCAGATCAGCTCTGCCTGAAGCATCGATTTAGTAGAAATCATCATCTGGATCTGATTTGACAAACCATGTTGATTTGGAAAACGGATTCAATCTGATCCTTCAATTTTATTTTCTGAACTGAGTTGGTTCAGAGAGAGAGAGAGAGACCACTAAATTGACTTTGGGGAAACACACACACACACACATGTCTGGGCTATAGAATCACTTCAGGCATTTGGTTTGATGATTGCATTCAAATTCCTGATCTGGTTTGAAAAGTGAAGTCCAGCTCAGAGATTCTGCCAAACTGCCTTTGAGTCTAATCTCTCGAACTTAGCACATCCCTAATAGTGAACATAATGATTTTCCAGTTTTGCATTTCTTAATTTTTCTCCCTTCTGGCACATGAAAAATGAGAGTTTGGCAAAAAGAAAAAAAAGAAATGCATGCCATCTACCACCCTTGCAATTGCCCTTGCTCCAATAAAGGAAGAAATAAATGAGCAAAGTTTCTATCTTTGATTTGCTGGTTTTCCCACCAATATTCTCACAGCAGCAGCTGCTGTACAGAGGGAATTTTGACTTGCAAAGGTTAATCTGACCCACATATAATTGCATGAGGACAGAGAGGAACATGCTTCTCCTCTTCACCTTTGTCAATTATACTTCTTGTTCTAGTCCTCAACAGAGACCCTTCAACAAAATAGGAATGGTGGTGGAAATGGGGCGGGGGAAACTCTGACAGATAGTCATGTAACGTAGGTGGCATTGCCTGGAAAAAAAGGGGTGTTCATGTGTCGACCAAGCTGCAGATTGGCTCTCAGTTTCCGTACGTGGAGATGTGCCGCTGGCTGCTTCTCCCTCTCCCCTCCTCCCCAAATTCCATGAGACATCCAAAAGGTGGGGTTACTCCAGAGATACCCCATATCTCTTCTCCCCACCCCAAGTGAGTGAGTGCCTTGTTTCTTTGATTCCTGCCATTCATTGCAATGACACCGATGATAACTGCTGATAAGTACACGTCAGAAACATGGTTGAGTTTTAGTCAGCAGATAAAAAGGCAGAGGGTGGAGGAAAGCACTTTATGGTGGGAAAAGATCACTTTCAGAGGGCATTTTCAATAGCTAACAAGCCTTTCTACTCTTCCCCTCCCTCCTCTGCCCTGCCCTCCCCTCCATTCCCTTCCCTCTCTTGCCCAGTCCAAAAGATTTCACAGTATTTGGAAGATGCTTCTATCCATTTCCCTGTAGGATGCTTCAGATTCAAAGCAAGAATTCCACCACTCCAAGTCCCATCCTCCAGAACTTGGTAAATGTAAGAGACTGATTTGATTTGAGGCTCAAAAGTGAGGACTGGGACTGGGATGGGGAAGAGAAGATTTATGGGGCCCTGGGTGTAACGGAAAGACTTCAGCAACAGAGAAAAAGATCATTCTATTTCTTATTTGGAACAAAAGCCATTCTGGGCAGGCAGAAGATAAAGTGGATCACTGAATAATTCCAGGGATATGTTTGTCTAAGATGAGTATCAGGCCCACTGAAGGAGGGAGTCTCTTTAAGAGAAGAGCAGGATGTAGCCAAAAATGAAGGAGGACCAGGGTGAGTAGCTGAAATGATTTATCGCCATAACAGGTCACTTGCAGGAAGCGCATTGCAACTTGGAGACTTAGAACCCATCAGAAAGACAAAAGACACCATGTAATAAGACTTAACCATTCAGAAATCAAGCCAAGAATTGGGTGGTCCTACTTCAAGACACTCTTGGTGGTCCCATATCTTCTCATTCACTTTTTATAGGAAGCGATTATCCTTTCAAACATCATAGCCTGCTCCTGGATTTTCTGTAGAGATTCCAGATGAATAAAAATTATTGAACAAATGTGTCTCAGCAAAGCCCGTTTGGAAGCTTCAGGTGGTTTAGAATGTAGCTATCTGGTTACTGACTGACCCTCACTGTCCTGAGCATGTAAGACCTGTGCTTTGAGCCCAGCACTGGCTACATCTTGGCTTCCAAATGCAATTCAAAGGATTGGTTTTGATCTAAAAGAGACATGGCTTGTCCCTGAGGTGCCTTCAGGACAGCTTTCTCCAACATGTATTTCCTGGGAGGAACTGTTGTTGGTTCCCCACTTTGTTGGGACCGAGGTTCACAAGCCCTCTTTGTCAACCATCACATTGACACTATGGAACAGCTTCCTCCTAAAGATCAGGACTGTCTCTACATTGCTGGCCTTCTGAAAGTTATTAAAGGCAGAACCATTTCAGAGGGCCTATGGAGAGACATAGATCAGTGGATATTGTTGTATCATTTTTGGTTTGCTTTGTAACAATATTTTTGAGTCTTGTTTTTAGATTTACCATGGACTTCTTATTAATTATGGTTTTCGAAATGTTTTTTTAGTTATTATTTCTATTGTGCATGATTTATTTATGTGATGTTGTTATGTCTCTTACATGTGGTTAACTGTTGAGAGCACAGTTGTTGCAGCAGGGGCAAGCTGCATGAGACACACACATACACACACACATTGGAGATTGCAGACTGAACCAATGCTTGCAAATCCTTAATGAGACTTCAAGATAGACTTTGTAATGATATGTGGGAATGACCTTGGGAGACAGGGCATAGAGATGCAGCCAAGCGAATGGTCAGATATAAGACAACTTAGCCTGCAGCAGGAATGTTGGCAGAGCAAGCAGCTCAGAAGGGACCCTCCCTAGTTTCTTGGACCGTCTATTTTCAGACATGCATGATTCCGTTAATGTAATCTTACAATAAGTAGACTTAGCTCATCTGGCTGTGTTTCCTGTCTGGTCTACCTCACAAGGCTGACAGACATTCTGCAAATGCAGGATATTTGCTTTGGGGTCTAGGATACTAAACATCTACTTGCCAAGTTCAAACCTGGTATTTAAAAACAACAACAACTATAAATAAATAATCCAATAATTGTCTATGGAGGGACAGTGTGCCTATGACAAAAAATGATAAGAATTAAGAGAATATATCCTTGAAAATTGATTTTGCTAAAGTGTGGTGGAGGGAAGCTTTCCACAATATTTGATTTGCCCCTCTATTTATTGCAATTTCCTCTTTCAGTTGTCTTCCTGCCTTCGCCACTGGTGGGGACTAGTAGATTTTTATTCCTTTCCATGTGAACATTTCTTTCATCCAACATGGTGGATCTCTCTGCCCCTTCTAGCCATCACCTCTACCCTCCCCTCCCCCCACACTTCTTATTTGCCCTTTCTCCCTTTTCTTTTCATGTTATTTGCTATCAGAGAATAAACTTTCACCTTGACTCCATCTCCTGCAGGGCAATGTACTCTGGGATCATTCAAATATTTGTCTCCTACCAACCTCTGACTTGAAAGACATGAGTAGCAGCACAAAGAGATGGCAACACTGGGGGGTGGGGTGGGCAGATGGTGTGAAGTTAGCACACTGGAGGCTGATGCCATCAGCTGCTGGTTCTCAGCTACCTCTTGAAGACTGCAGAATAAGGAGAAGGTTTGAGGCCACCACACCAGGTTCACCACCACATGCAAGAAGAATATTCTTACTGGTGGTCAACCATCATATGTGACTTTTTTCTTTGTTCTTTCAGATTCAGGTTTATATAGATGTAAGCCACTAAATATCAGGCTTACTCAGAGTGAAAGTCGAAAGAATCATGTCAAATTTCATGGAGTTAATAAAGAGTGTCCTTTTGCATTAAATGAAGGAATCCCCTTTACAATCAATTGCCATCATCTTTAAATAACTGGCCGATCAGTTCAAAGTTACCGTGGCTAAAATACTGGATATGCTGCAAGGTCCCCGGAACTTGGGACCTTTTCAACACACAACCAACTGAAGTATAACACTTTCTGCTAATCACTCACGCAGGAGCTTCTCAAGTTCTTAGACAGGATTTTCCATCACTTGAGAAATAGCCCTATTCTCTGGAAGTGCCAGAGGTTGAAGCTGGGACTTTCAGTATGCAAAGGAGTTTAGCTACTGAACATTGGGTCTTCAGGATGCAAGGTGTTGGTGCATATTTTGTATATAAGTAATCTGATATAGAATTTGTTATGGGAAGGCTTGGTTTCCCCTCTTTATTCTTCAGTTGATGGTTACAGCACTCTAACCAACACACACCCCCCCCCCGCACCATCCGCCAGTTCACACCAGGCAGCCTTCTGTCAAAACAGAGAACATGTCACCTTTCAGAACAAGGGGTCATCCCAGTTGTCAATAGGGCCATCAGTCAAGGGGAACAATGGCTCCAATCCAAGCAATGAGCGGTGAATGGAAGCAGCCTTTGATAATGGCACGTGTCCTGTTTGCAAGGCCAAGAGGGGAATGGAAGGGGTGGCTTTAAAGGAAACCGCAGGCAGCCAACCTCAAACTAGAGCAGGGAACACTGCAAATGAGCAAACAGACTGAAAAGGGAAAGAAATGGCTGTCATTCCAACAGTAAAAGCAAGGCCAGGAAAGTCCAATAAATGGGCCATTAAGAAGCGAAGTGAGGGTGGTGTGGACTCCTTTAAATAATGGTGGAACCAAATAGATTCCCTCTCTTTATGAAAGGACTAGATCAGTGTTTCTCAACCTTGGCAACTTCAAGATATGTGGACTTCAACTCCCAGAATTCCCCAGCATGCTGGCTGGGGAATTCTGGGAGTTGAAGTCCACACAGCTTGAAGTTGCCAAGGTTGAGAAACACTGAATTAGACATATAGAGTTGCTTTTATATTGTGTCATTGCTCCATCTCGCTGTGAAGGCCAGATGCCAGCATCTGGCACCCCTGGGGAAAAAATCAAAAGATCAGGTACCCTGGAGGACCATCCTAACTGACACCCATATCTGTTAATATTATGTAGCTGGACAGTTTCTAATGCAGTTTCTAACTGTCTTTCTTCTTACTCATGAAACCTACCAGGACACTTCTTCTTCTTTCTTGGTGTGTGAACATGTAGCAAAAGCTCTACTTCTGATGTGGCCACCACCATATCAAAATGTTTTCAAAAAGGGAGAGAGGGGAAAAGTTGGGAGCACTTCTACAAAACCACAGGGTACTATTTAGAGAAAAAAAAGGGCACTTTCTTGCATGGAAGATAGGCTATGTACTCAGTTAAATAGCCCACTTTTCCATTTAAATAGAATGCATATTTTAAAATGATTGCTCTTATGGAAAAGCACTCTGTCTGTGATTTGGTCACCAAGTTGCTTGTTGCTCAGGTATTCCAGAGTTAGTCTACTATTCTGATGGGCAAATTCAATACTTCTGCTCTCCTTTCTTCTTGTATTTTACTTTTCAATCAGACCTGAAAAGGAGAATTTTTCAAACAGGGAATGCTTCCAAGAGAGAAAGTATCTGTGGTAGCCACCCCAATAGAAGACTGTCTTGAGGGAGGCCTACTTGGCCACTCTCTGGACCTCTTCTAGAAGGCTGAGCATTATAGCTGTTGAAGATTTGATTTGCTGGTGAATGACCTTGTTACTAACATTGTGAGAAAGGGCCACTTTTCCTGCAAAAACTAAGAATATCAGAAGAGGCCACCTTGATCAGACCATAGACTTAGGTAGTCCAATATTATGTGTCATGTGATGGATTCCCTTAGAAAGCTCATAAGCCTGAATTGGAAGCCAATAGTCCCAATCTCCTGTCAATTCCCATCAACATATTGAAGAAAGTATTTCCTTAAGGAGAGCTAATTTGATGTTGTGGTTAAGACATCAGACTAGAAACCAGGAGACCATGAGTTCTAGTCCCACTTGAGGTACAAAGCCAGCCAGTTGACTTTAAGCCAGTTCATCTCTCTCAACCCTAGGAAGAAGAAGGCAAAGTCAAACCATTTAAGAAAATCTTGCTAAGAATACTGCAGGAACTTGTCCAGGCTGGCGCCAGGAGTCAACCCTGACTTGAAGGCTCGCACACACACACACACACACACACACTTCCTTAAAACCAGCAGAACATAAGGTGGTCTTACATCCATTCCTCAGTCTCCCTAGTGGCTGTCAAATTGCAAGTCTGAGTGGAAATTCAGCAAGGGTCCCAGACAGTCACCACCAATCATCACAAAAAGTTAGGTGGCAGGTTCAGATGCTAGAACTACTCAGAAAGCAGGCATCATGTCCTCTACCACCTCCTTCTCCTCCTCCTTGTAGCCTTTCAGTGAAATCAGTTGCTGACCAAGAATATACAAATCTGCCACTTATGAGCACAAAGGGTATCATTGCTAAGCTGTGGCTCTTGATGGGTGGTGTGGTTTTACATGCCTTGAAAAACCTCTCCGCACATTTTCTCCAGCATTCCAGTTTGAATTCACTTACTTGCTAATGCAGCAACTAAGAACTTCCTGCCTAATTGGTGGGAAACAGGCCAGTTAAGTGTCGTAAGATTTATTTAATTGTCCAGCTATTAGCGATAAAGGCACAACACAAGCAGATGGTCTGCTGAGTGAAAGCTTTTATGCTTTTAACAGAGGTGTTGCTGCACGCCAGCACTGATTAGAATTTAAATAGCAATGACTTCTTAAAATGTACCCTGGAAATAATTGCTGGATTTGTTTGGTGGCCTCAATGACCCCTCTCCTTCATGCTGTTGAGAAATCCATTGGAACCATCAGAACAATGATTACAACTCTAGTTGTCCCTTCACATCTATGTACCCACCACAACTCTACTCATTATGTTGCAAACATAACATTAAGGAACAAAATCGTCTAAATTAGAAAGCAAACCAGCTGTTTGGAAAAGAGACTCTAGAATCATGGGCTTCAACTGCAGAGAAGATCATGTGGGCCGTTTGGATGGTCTGGCTCCAACTGGTCAGGGTTACAGATCAAGTACAATCTGATTTAAAAAATCAGTGGGGATTTGCACTCTTTGTGATGCAGACTCAGTTCCGTTTGGCTAGGATGTCTGCATTAAGACATCAGATTCCAAATATGGGGGCTACCTGACTGAGCCTTGGGAACTGGGTATATTTTAGTGGAGTATTGTTTTTCCAACTCAGTGCTTAATGAAATCATGCGGCATGCCGTAGTTCTCCTCTGATTAACAATTGTTACATAAGCTTCCTTAACAGCTGGATTAGATAGCCATAGGCCAAGGTAGTGAATATGTGAGAGGACCATGTAGATCCAACAAGCCCACGGAATAAAATTATCTAGCCATTTATTTTAAGATAATCGTGCAGTGCTTAAAATCCAAGATGTGCATATTTCTACATACACTCATACACACCCACACCCACATATATAGTATATGATAACCAAGTTTCATAGTACAATCCAACTGATTGCAAGTTTCACTGTCACCATCAATCCTTTTCACATCAAGGGAAGAACAACCAGCAGATTGTAAACGGCATGTGAATTTTCTTGGCTCTGCTTTTGAGGAGAGAATGGAAGCAATGCATGAGCTTTTGACAGAGTTTCACAAAATGATGGTCTGGATTAGGTCCCACTTGTGGGTTGCCAGAAGACCAAGCCCCGATTGTGAAGAAAGCTGCTCCAGTGAGGTATGTTTTACTGAGATGAACATGGTGGCAGCATGGATGTGACCTGTGAAGGAATCTTGACAGTGTTCAGAAGCAAGCTTCGTTCAACGACCTTGAAAGATGCATTCAGTTGAAACTTGCATGAGAACCTCAAAAAGAGGAAAAAAAATAAGATTATTAAATTCATACATATATACATACATGGGAGTTCTTGTGTTGGTGTATTTTAAAATGATTGAATGAGGTTCCTTTTCATATCTTTTTAAAAAGCATTCTTGGGGTTTTTTTTGACAAAGTCAATTCCTGTAAGTGCCATTTTAGTAAGGACATATTAAAGCCAGAAAAAAAAAGTCCAAAGGAGGCAACTGCCAAGCACCTTCCTCTGTACCTTGATCCAGCTTCATCTGGGAAACCTTGTCCTCAATACCCAGCTATTGATTGTGTAGGCATTTCTCCACCGTTCTTGGCTGGAGGCCCAGCTGAAAATTCTCCCCTTACAATATTCAAAAGTTGTTGTAAGATCTCTCCTTTCTGTCCAGATCCAAGTCAAGCTGAAAAATCTTCACTTCACTGCAGTTGTGCATTGCCATTGGGTTCCCTCCGGTCTATCTGGATCCAGAAGGAATGTCCTTTTACTAGATCTTCACTTTGATCCTGCCCTTCTCCCATGATCCAGGTCCAGCTATCCCCAGTGAAGCCGCTATTTGACACCGATATGCTCCAACTTTCCCAGGTGGATCAAGCCCAACTGGGACCCCCCCCCCCGGTACAGGAATGCAGAGATACCCTTGAAGAAGAGATGTGAGTGTGCTTATGTAAACACCAACTCAGCCCTGAGAAAGAGGAGAAGTAAGGAAAACTCCAGATTATCTCAATTTATGAGAAAGAAACTCAAGATGACCCCACCATGATTCTCTTTGTTATAAAAGGGGGCAGAGTTTTCAAGATTCTGTTATTATAGCCTACAACAATAAAGTAGAGGTCCAATAGATGCTGTGTTTCCTGAGCTGGTCTAGCTCAAAGGGCTGACAGTTCCTCAGCTATTAGCTATTAATTGTCATCATTTTCCTTTCACCTATCTGGTTGCATGTGGACAACCTCCTGCCAGAACTGAAGAGACAAGGAAGAAACATGATTTAGGCCAGAGATGGGCTACCTTTTGCTGGCTAGGGATCATAACTCATTTTCTCATAGACTGGAGAACCAAAGATTGCCTTCTGGGGATGCAATAATATCTTCAGAAAGGACAGAGCCATTTTTCAGCCCTCTTGTGTCTTGGGGTGTGTGCGCTAAAGGTGGGAATAGGAGTGGGAGGCTGTTATGAGAGAATTCACTTTACTTTTCATCCTTGAAAAGACCCTTGACCCCCACCAACCCCAATCATCTGAGATCACGAGGCCAAAATTTAGTGGCAGAATGGCAGCATTTCAGTAGAGTGAGAATTTTGGAGAGTTCTAAGGGTGGAGATGGATTAGCTGGGCAGGAGGCTTTCCAATCCCTTTCCCAACCATATATTTTGGAGGGGAAATACAAAAAAGTGCTTTTGAAAACTGAACATTTAAGCATTTTCTGCTTAAATGTTGGCAGTACTGGGGGCTACAGATGTGATGCTGGAGTTCCACATCAACACGTTGCCTCCTCGATGATTACAGACCCTTCTTCTGTCATACCTGGACCTAACCACTATACTCTTATGGCACTGTCATTTTCAAAGGCATCTGAAATACAATCAAGTGAGAAAGATATGGATGTATAGCTTTTCATGATCAAAGCAAGAAACCAAACACCAAATCAACAGAGCCTTAAGGTGTTAAAGACCTGGCTTTTTCAGCAATCCAAGGGGCCAGATGGTTCGGTGAACCTCTGTTGGTTATGTGTTGGCTGTCTGTAAGACAGAAAGGATTGATTTGGACTTCTGGCAGACAGTATATTGATTGTCATCATAACTATTTTTAATTCTTTTGGCTTGTTGTTAGCCCCCCAAAGTTGCTGCAGCAAGATGGCCACCATCTAAATCGTTTAAATAAAAATACAACCAATAAACTGAGAAGTTTTGCCATGGGCTCTCCATATTGTCTTCTCAGTTTCCTATCTCACACACCGACATTTCTGGCTTCCGGCTTGCATCAGGCTGTGCTTTCCATCTGCTAGCTTCCAAAAAGTTAAGAATTGACCATTTCAAATATTTGGATTGTGAGGACACTATGCTATAGCCTTTGATATGGGAAATAGGTAAATACTGTGTCTGGTATGGACACGCTATGTCATCCCAAAAAAAAAACAGGGTTGCATCCTCAAATTGATCTGTTATAACTGTGCAACAAGAGTGCAGAAGAAAAAAAATTTGCCCTCTAATTATTCCCCCCCCCCTGGTTTGCTAATCCCTTTCTGCATAGGACATGAAGATAGTCTAGCAGGGAGGGACTAGGTGCCATCAATTACCTTTTTCATTATTCTTAGCACTGTCCATTGGTCGGGCATTGAAGCAAACAAACAAAAATTTGTGGCTGCTAAACAGAGCCAATGAATTAAATCAGGGCAGGCCACATTTAAAAAATGTCTAGAATGGGAGGAGATGGAAATATACTAGAAATGTCAGGGTACTGGATTCTCCCTCTCCATGGGTATATTCAATATCATTCACAGATACGAGATACTCATATCATCATTTGTCAGTAAAGTGTTCAAGGTGGCTTGAACATAGCAGAGCACAGCCAGATACAACGCACCACGCTAAAGCCAAATAATGCAAGGCAATGAGATAAAAGGACTCTTGGCCATCTGAAATTATTCATACGCTACCAGACCAAAATAAGCAGCTCTTTGTACAGTGGAGAAGAATTTCGAAAACTTAGGTGCAGCCTACAGAAAGTCCTTGTTCCATGTCCCAGCAATTGTTTATTATGATGCACATGTGTTCCCACTTGGAAAGATGAACAGTGTTCACAGAGAAGTTTAGGGTCCATTCACAGTGGATGTATAAAAACCATGAATACTCAGAATAGCAAGTCAATATATATATATATTTTAAAGTAACCATTACGTCCCCCAACACAAGACACCTAAAATCTAGAGAGGGTTTGGTGAGTCCCTTTCGGAAGTAAGTTTCATAATCACAGTGCCACCACTAAAAAGCCTTGTCTTTACTCCAATGTTTCTCAACCTTGGCCACTTTAAGATGTGAGGACTTCAACTCCCAGAATTCCCCAGCCAGCATGCTGGGAGTTGAAGTCCACACATCTTAAAGTGGCCAAGGTTGAGAAACACTGTTCTACTCTATATAATTCCCCTTTTTTATGGTGAGGCCAAAAGCAGGGATTCAGATGCTGCTCAATTCTCAATCACATTCATTAAGTCCTCGGTGGTTCCTGAAAAGATAGCTTAGATCCCCATCAAGTCTACAATGACAGCTGGCAAAACACACAAGGTCAAGAAGAAAATATTCACGGATTAATTTATTGGATTTACTCCCCATTTTTCCTCCAGGAGATTAAGGAGATGTGTATAACAGTCCTCTACATTATTTTCCCCCATAATAACAAGCACATGAAGTAGGTGAGACTGAGAGAGTGTGAATGGCCTAAAGTCACCTGCCTGGCTTCTGTGGATGAGAGGGTACTAGACCCTGGGTCTCCCCATTCCTCATCCAGCATTTTCACCACTGCACCAGACTGGGTTTTGGACTGAAACCAAGGGCCTGGCCCAGGAACTTCTGTCACTAAAAGCTGAGTCTCCCAAGCATCAATCCAACAGCTTAACCAAGACACCACCCTGCCTTTCTCGAATGTACATCTTAAAGTAAAGAACGGCAGAAAAAACCAACCCAAAGTCTTTAAGGATGCACTGGTGCAGAATCAGAACAGAAGGAACAGCCTAAGGAATGAAGACACAGGAAAGTCATACCATACTTCCATTAAAGGCCAGAAGAAGAAGTCATGAATTGCCTCCTTTAATGAGTGTTTTACAAAGCGAGAAAGGCAGGCAGATGGAACAAATGACAGAGATCCTTTTACAGTATCCTTCTTGGCCACTTTACCATAATTAGGCTGACCAACATTCCCACCCCCATAAAAAAAGTCACTTTAAAACATCTCATAAATGAAAACTGGAAGCCTCTTTCACCAGGAAAGGAAACTCAGGAGAAGTTGGAAATCGATCCCCACCCAATCTTACAGTTTCCATCCCTGCTGAAAAATGAGTATTATATGCATCCACCTTAGCATGCATGAAGATCAATCATGGGTCTCTTTCTTAACCTCTCCGCTTTGATTTTTTTCTCGCTCTTGTGTGCTCCATTTGGGTCCTCCTATGCATGGAGAGAGAGCAGGTCCACCTTGTCTCTCCACTCTTTCCCTCCCTCCCATTAATTGTTGTATTTCATGCTTCTTGATGGCAGCTCAGACAAAGAGTTCCAAAATTCATATCCTTTTGGGCTGTGGGGGGAAGGCAACTGAAATGATTTACTGCCCCTCAGAGGTAGGATAGGAAACCAGATTGGGGAGGAGGTAGGGAGGAAAGGAAGTGGCTTGGGATTCTGAGGATTTGAGGGGACCTGTACAAATGGAACTCTTCAAATCTGGAGCGGGAAGAGGAAGCAGAGTAACCCCACAGATGTCCTCCCAAAGCACTGGTTTCTTTCTAGCTGCCTCCTCTTCCACTGGATCCCCAAGATGGAGTCCCCACATGTGATTATAGGTACTGAAGGTCATTCGCAACATGCCACTTTCTTTCTAGCACAATAAAATTTCATTCTCACTTTGGGTGAGGGGTTGAATCAGAAACAGGAATATTCCAAGCATAGATGTGAGACAGGAAACAGGAAGGAGTGGAGCCATCAAGTATACTGTATCCAGGTGGTTTTCCTCGCCCCTTCTATTTCCCTTCGTACAATCAGAAGTGATGCTACAGGTTGACCTCTCAGCTGTAAAAATTCTCGCTTCTGAGGCCTGATGTCATGAGCACTGATGGCGAGCAGGAGGGGGCCTCGATCCAGGGGGAAAAACGCATGCGTAGTACTGAGGAATTAAGCAGCCATTCAAAGAGACACAGATCAGACCCGCCTTAACCTTTGGGGTTTATCTGTCTGGGTTTTTCCCACGCTTCTTCAGTTTGTTAGGGTTTTCTGTCTTATGTAGCAGTAATAAACACTAGAGACCTACTCCTCGTCTCAACGTGATTCCTGACTGTTAGGACAGTGATTCTCTGCAGCACTTTGGGCTCCATTCCCCGAAGGTAGTTTGAAACACAACTGCAGCATTTCTCTGCATCTATTTAAAGCAGCCATGTCTTGGATGGAAGGCTTCAAGTTTCTCAGCGGGCTTCTCGGGGCACAAAGACACCTTAGGGACTCCTGCCAACTGCCTGCTCTCAACGCTGAAGGTGGGATTCAGCCAGCTGGCTGAACCCTTGACTTGAACATCACTGGGCCTCTCTTTATAGCAAGTCCTCCAGAGCGTGGCATCAAAGGGAAAACAGCTCAGCAGATTTCAGAAACTTGCTTGGCTTTTGAGGATGGGAAAAGAGATGTGCAATAGATGATCAGAGAGGCAAAATAAGAGGAGGAGAAGGAGAAGGAAAGAGGAAGAAGGAAGGAGAAGGAAGAAGGAAGAAGGAAGAAGGGAGGAGGAGGAAGAAGGAAGAAGGAAGAAGGGAGGAGGAGGAAGAAGGAAGAAGGAAGAAGGGAGGAGGAGGAGGAGGAGGAGGAGGAGGAGGAGGAAGAATTATGTACCACCCTTCCTACATTAAAAAAAATAGAATGCTATACAGTATATCTGTCATGAGTACTGATGGCGAGCAGGAGGGGGCCCCTATCCAGCGGGGAAAATGCATGCGTAGTAGTGAGGAGTTGAGCAGCCATTCGAAGAGACACAGATCAGACCCGCCTTGACTTTTGGGGTTTATCTGTCTGGGTTTTCCCACGCTTCTTCAGTTTGTTAGGATTTTCTGTCTAATGTAGCAGTAATAAAACACTAGAGACCTGCTCCTCATCTCAGCATGGTTCCTGACTGTTAGGACACCTGCAATTCCCATTCTAAAGCACCAAGTACATATTAGTACAAGTACATGTTACATGCAGAAAGCAATCCTGACTTGTTCTCTGCATCTCCATGAGATATCTCATTGAAACAAATGTAACCCTTCAGTTCCACACCATAATATTTCAATGGTAACTGAGTTCTGCTGGGGAAAATCTCTCGCTAAGCTTGACCTTCCAATGAGATGGTTCAAGAAGGAGAAAGGGGTGTGAATGGATGTCCGGTACTGAGAGTCAATTATGAGAATCCATTCAAAGGGAGTTCAATCCAATCTCCAAACCGAACTCCCTTTTTGAACCAGATCATGATTCAGAACCTGCTTCTTTTGAATGGATTTGGCCATTTGGAAGGACTGTTGACTCAATTGTTTGGCAAATTGATTGGTTCTCTGAACCAACTCAACTTTGGATCAGCAATACCAATCAAACTAAGAATTTGAAGCACAACCTGACTAATCTGGTCCCTAAAAAATCCACTATTGGGATCCTTTTAAAAGATGGTGGCATGGACCCAATTATAGATCTTCTGCATATAAGATTTCTGTCCTATCTGATAACTACAGCTCTGTGTAGTAATAATTATTCGGTTGCCTTTCTGTGTGAACTCAACACAGAATACCTCAAATTCTTAGAAGTTCCACTATTTGGGAATCAAATTGCAATTTGCTTTGTTTCAACCAACTGCTGCCCAATGACCCTTCATTCATGCCCTGTTCAAACCTTTACCTGGGCCCCACTTTGATTTTCCTATAATGTCTACTAGGTAACGTTTCTCCTGAAAGCACAAGTAAAACAATGAAGTTAGAATACTCTAGCTAACAGAAGGGCTTATTGAATTCTGTTCTCCTAAATGTTTCTTCTGACAAGCATCAGCTATAGCTCTTTGGTGTCAGAAGCAGTGCAGAAAAAATGGGGTTGATGACTTTTGATTCCAGTTTGAATTGGCCAGGTTCAGTTTGTCTGATCTCCAGGCAAGGGTAAGCACAAGGCAGGGCAGACATCTCCAAAGATTTCTTTTCTACTGTTTCTGGATGGAACGAAGGAGGGGGTTTTGATAGACGTGTGCAGGGAAGTAGCTAAGAAGGGACAGAAAAAAAAAAATGAAGGCAGGCTGAACTAGTGTGTCCAATCAACTCTGAATAGCTGACCGTAGCAGGAGTGCTGCAGGGCAGTGTCAACAGCAATTTGTTGTGTTAGCTTGTGTCTCCATGAGAGAATCAGGCTGTTCTGGAGTTGGTAGACCACCCAGGAAAAGCTGTGACAAAGAAGATTGTAACTATCAGGGAGAGTGGAAGATAAAAGCTTATTCAATGCAAAGATAATATAGGCGAAATTTCCATGTCAGATTCATCCAATTTATTGGATTGGCCATAAAATGGCTTGAGTTCCATTTTGAAATCAGATTCTAAACTTAGCAGGGGGAAAAAAATGCTATCAGGTACAATTATATAGATCTGCATGCATTATTTCTTCACAAGGTGCATATTTGCTCACGGTTTACTTAGCATGGACATTTTTGCAAGCAATTATTCCTGACCAGAGTGCATTTGTTGCACATACTTTGATCTGGTATGCATACTGTTTGCATATTTTTTCTTTAAATAAGTTCATTCTTGTGCATGTTCCACAGTAATGCACAGTACAGCCTAGCTGGCAATGAGGATTATAATGCTCAATGAGCAATCCCATAGGATGTGAGATGTGTAACCATATATGTGCTACTAAAGGTATATCTCTATGAACATTATAAGTTGAGCAATGAAGCTGGGAAACCCCATGGTTTTTCTTTTGAACTTTTCCTTGGCAAGATATTTACTAAGCCAATTCCAAATCATACTGATGGAAATTCACATTTAATTGCTGAGGATCCAGGATCAAAAGGTGATGAAAATCTGCTTGAAATATTTTCCCCAAGCTAATGATGTTATTTCAGTTGCTTTACTCAGTTTGTGGCAGAAATATTAGTTGGATAATTGGATAATGGATATGTTAGGGAAAGTTTGCACAGCATTAAAAGTACAAATTGTTTTTTAAAAGGAAAAAAAATGAAGATCTGTATAAGATAGCAATGGAAGGTCATGAATAACCAACCCTCTTTTTAATGAAGCTTCACGCAAATGCAGCAATCAGTGGCAAACAGTGAAATTCTATATTCATAGTTATGCTGGTACACAAATACAATTTATCTGGGGTGCGCAAATCAGACTTGATCTGATTTCATTTCTTAAAAAATTCAGTTTAAAGAGTTAAATCAATTTGATCCGAATTTATGGTGTAAAAAATGATTCGGATTTGCAATTGGAATTATGCAGTTGAATCAATTCAATTATTGGTTCTGAAACTTTCCACATCAGTTCAACATCAGTTCAGAGTGATCGGGTGCTTTAAAGCAATTTGTCTATTTGGTTTGAAGATTCAGTTCAAAGGAGCTCTCGAAATGAATGTTCAAATCAAATATTCGGTTTAATAAGCAGATAAACCAGTTGCTTTTCTGCTGGCCTGGGCTGTGAGACCTCCACCGGTGGAAATGTCCTTTTGGCAATGAAATTCCAGCTCTTTCAATGAAGCAGTATTTAATGTTAGTTTCTATGGTTCTTCAACCCACTGAAGTCCCATAATGGGTTGCATCCTTATGCTCTTTTTAGTGGCATTAATATTAGGTGATCAGATATTTAGAAAAAGGACTTCTATTTGTTCCAACTGCATGACAAGTAAGATCCATGTCATCCGGTTGGTGGCTTCCATGTTGCTGGGATGAGTCCTTTCTCAGTGATATTTCCCAAGGAGTTGTTTCAGTAAACATGATGCATGCGTGCTGATTTACCCTTTAAATAACAAGGCAAACAAATTAAGATTGGCCACAGTAACGCTATGGAAGCCTGTCGTGCCAATACTGAGGTCCTGACTTGATTTATCTTGATGTCTGGTTGAATTCCATGCATTTTGGGTTCTCTTGGGTAACCTTTTCACCTCATTACTTTTTTTTTTTTTTAAGGTGGCTGACTGGTTGTTATAATTTATCATGAGTGCATCTCGCTTCACTCCTGGCTCCTCCAACTGAAGGAGCAGCCGGTCTTCTGGAGGTCAAACACATTATTCTCCCTCCATCTTTCTCAGTTTCCAGCATAGATTTGTCACTTTCAAAAACCATGAATTCAGGATTTGATGCCCTTTAATTGATTTCACCCTCAACAAGTCAGACTGTCCATCACCCATTTCCTTCATTTGTGTTTTGTGTCTCTGTGTGTATGTTTTCCTTTCTCCTTCTTTTGTTCTTTTATTTTGGGGTCAAGTTTTTTCACATAAAATCCATGGCCCTAGCAAGTAGCTGTCACTAACAGTCTAATCCCATTTGGGTAACTTTCAAGCAGAAGAGAATCTTCTGCCGTGAGAACTATTTGCCTTTTTTGCCAGTGATCTTTGGATGGATTAGGGAAGGGTAAGGCCCCAAAACCAGGGGGCTAGAATTGCCCATTTCCAGAGATCAGCCATAGGGAATCTCCAAGTGAAAGCCAAGCATTGTCACCATTCCAGGTACTAAGGCAAAATCCCAGACTGATTCAGGAGCCGTATATTTTCCCAGATCAGGGTAAGTCAATGGAAAATCTTCCTAGGTAAATCCAGAACTTAATGATTCTACTACTGCCTATGCCATTCCCAGTCTTGGTCAGGAATGCTAAAAGTTCCTATAGCTTTAGTGGTCTTCCATAACTGACAATAAGAAAGAGTTAACAAAGCCCCCAGTCCATGACACCAACTTTCATGAAGGTACTTCTCAGAGGCTGGCACTAAGATGGTTAAGAAGTGGCCTTAGGGGCTGGATAAAGTTCATTCTTCCAGCCCATAGTTGACAATTCATTATTATTTGAATGTTGCACATGGAGAGAAACTATAATGGTGGAAGGACACTATAGCATCATGATTTCAAAAAGTTTGCCCTCAACGTTAACCACAGCATGAGGACATGAAATGTCTATTTGATTCCCAGGAGTTTTAATCAGATCAAGAACATGTTTATGAGTTGTCATGTCATGTGGTGACTATTACATCTAGGCTGAGATCTTACAGTATGTTAGGAAAAGCTAAAATAAGGTTGAGTTCAGGTTGCTGTGGATGCTCCAATGTTGTCTTAATGTGTGGGGTGAACCAGGGTATCAGTTTAAGCTATGATGTGTCTTAGTTTTTTAGAAATAGCATATTGCAATAATTGGGCTTTGTTAACTTGGGTTTAAGGTTTAGCAGGTTGGTCTATGCAAAGTGGCTTGGTTTTGATGGAGCCAAGTGCTTGGTGTCTAGGACTAGACAGGCAATTTGATCAAATCTCCAGATGAAGTCAAGTTTATGAGCTGAACCAACAACTTCATTAGAATCATTGAATTGACTCCCAAGACTTTCCTTGGCTTGATTCAAGCATTCCACTTGGATGTCCAAATCACCCTGGACTGTTTTTCTGCATCAAATCAGAAAGCTGAATAAAATGGAAAAACAAATCCAAATCAAATGGATGATGTGAATGGCAATTTTACCTGATTTGCGCATGCCTGTGTCCTGCTTCCCTTCTCCTTCCTCTACCAGATTTTGCAAACACAGCATGATGATGGCTGTAATTGCAACATTGCTGCTCAATGAATGAAAAAGAACAGTTAAAAGAAATGGGAAGAGAGAGAGAGTATGGGCACACATCATGGAGGAAGGGATTGAAATGGGGAGTAATTAGAAGTATGTGCGGGGGGATCCCTATGTTAGGTATCTTGCCCAATTTGAGATGCCCCATTTCCCCAAAGGCAGTTTTTCCAAAGAATAACCAAATGTTCTGAGCTGAGCACCTGGTGAGGGAATCTGACCCTTTTTGTCGTAACAAATTGGATGCCATGTAAGCTCCAGATCCCCGATGAAGGAGCTGGGGGGAGGCATTGCGGTGAGAGATGAAATGGAGCTAAAATTACAAAGTCGCTCTCTGAAACAACCAGCCTCAAGGGCAGACATATGCTAAGGGTTCCAGGTCAAAGTAGCAGCAGAAACTGGCTTTAGTTTGCAAGGAAATCAGACCAAAAAAGTCCATGGGTTCTTGCTGAGAGGAGGCAGGAATGTAGAGCAAGCCTAGACTTATGTCCACATTGGACCAGACACTGGCTTTGTAAGGATTTGATTTCAATTTTCCACAATTTAGCCTTACACTTTGGTGCAAGTTGGCAGAAAATTCTCCCCACCCCCCAAAAAAGTGGGAGGGAGAGGTAAATGGCAGCTTTGCTCTTTAATAGATGCTGAATCTCTCTTTTTAAAATTTATTAACCTTCAGATCTGCTGGACTACAGTTGCCATGCTGGCTGAGATGATAAGAGATAGAGGTGATGATCTTGTGTCAGGGATGGCTGAACTGAAGAAATGAACAACAGTCATTGGCTGCTGTTATGGGTGCCAAACTCTAGCTTCCTTGCCATTGGTTGAGAAGCTCTGAGGTCACAGAATGTGTGTGTTTGGTTCTGTATGCAGGATACTCATTCTGTGTTCACTTGCCCTGATTCAGCCTCATCTAACTTCTCTAGTCTTCAGATTTTTTGAGACCACAACTCCTAGTCTGGATATATCAGTTGTTGTACCTTCTTTTCGTCATTGATGTTGTCCTTCAATTGGTTTTCTGTACAATTTTACCAAATCAGTCTCCACTTACATGCAGTTTTGACGCTGGGGACTGCCTCGTCAAATTCTGAGAAATTTCTGAAAGATAACCATGAAGCTTGGCAGTCTGGGAAATGCAAACCAGGTTGGTTTATTCTTAAAAAGGTAGAAGATGTAATTGCCACTCAGAAAGAAAAACGTTGTCAACAGTATAATCCAATATCTGTCTATTTGTAAGTATGCCCCATTAGTCCTGTTGGGCTTATTTCTGAGCAACTGTATGCTATATGTGATTGCTGCATTTGATATTGTGTAAACCACTTTAAAGTATCAAGTCTGTACACCAAAAATAAAGAACAGAATTGAAAACAAATGGATCATTTTTTGCAAAGGATGTCCTTGGATGGGGCGAGAGGATCAAAAAATCAAGATGATCTTTCCCCCTTTTCTTGCAACAAAAGCTTTGGGTGTAATGGAGAAACTAATAAAAATAATAAAGAGGGCCAGCAATTGTAAGCTTCAGGGTTGCATGAAGCCTTCCGCAAACCTATTTTTGTTTTTATTTTCTTTTGTGGACCCCAGAATCTTTTTTGACCAGAGCACTCAACATCAAGAGAAAAATAGCTTTTAATCAGGCAAAGCTGTTTCCTGATGTTCTGAGTTGAGAAACAAGGAAATATAGATAATAAACTCTAAAATGCAATTTTAAAAAAAGAAAAGAATCCCTTACTTCCAGGAGGGAGGGAGAGATGGAGGAAGGATCACCCCTATTTTCTCCCAGTGTCCTGTGATTCTGGTGATTTGTAAACCGCCCAGAGTCCCTCCTTCGGGGGGAGATGGGTGGTGGCAAAATTTGATAAATAAATAAATAAAAATAAATAAATTCTCCCTCCCTCCACTCTGAAAGACTGCAGATAGTTGCTTGCATTAATGGGTTGGAAGCGCTTAGAGTTGACCACATGGAGGCTTCAGGATAGATGCAGTTTCACCCTAATGTTTCCAAAGCACTTCCAGAACAATGTGCTGTACTATAATTAAAATTAAAGGCAACCATTGACCACAATCTATTAAAGAAAAATGATGGGGGAATTGGAGAGGTGCATGAGTAATGGAAGAGAATGAAATTAATGGAAGAAAGGTGAAAGAGGAGGGGGGAGGGAGGAGGAGGAGGAGGAGGAAGAGGAGGCCTTTCAGCACATAGTATGCTCATCCAGGTATCAGTCCCGATGTCTAGAGAGTTAAGTATGTCTATTTGTTGCAGCAAAAATCACAAAGTCTTTAGCCCCTTAGAAACTAACATGTTTACAATGTCGTTAGCTTTAAATAATTACAAGCTATTCCATTCACACACAGAAATTGAGGGTTGGGATGAGGAACCAAAAAAATAGTCATATCAATAAGTAGTGACATGTAGATAGTGAGAAGAGTCATAATTATCTGTTGATAATGGCCATTCCCAAAACAATTATTCTAACAGATATTCTTATGCTAGCGAGTGGCTTAACACAGCTAGTGTAATAATAAACCTGTTTGTTTGTTTGAATCTTGGAAAACACAACCATGGACATTTTTATCCTTGCAGGGACATCCACAGGTAGGGTCAAATAAAACCAAGATTGGCTGCAATCATGAGATCAAAGCTTTATCCATTTTTGACAGGACTTTAATCACACAGTTGTAGCCACCATTTTGACATTTTTGACCCCTCCTCCCCATGGACACCCCCATCTCTTTCCTTGATAAAGTAAAGGAAGAAAACACGAAGAATGGAAGGAACAAGGATAAAGAGAAAAGAATTCCATGTAATAATATCTAGTTCTTTCATTTTAGTTAGGCTTGAATGGGGCATTTGGCATTATCTGGTGCCTTCAAAGAAACAAGGTTCTTAACTTCAGATAATAACACCTGGTAAAATTAAGGCCTGAAGGTGATGAAGGACTATTTCCAGGATGATAAGCCTTACAGGGAAACACTGAATGACATGTCCCAAGGATTCAGTTGGGGAGGGTGAAATCAGCTTAAACAGTGATATGCTTGCTAAATTGTTTCTTTCTTTATTCATTTTGGCTTGCGTGCACTAACTGTTTTGTGTGTATTGCTGTAGCTTTGCAATTCTTCCCACACTTCTGAAAACTAGATGGGTGTTATTATCCCTATATTACAGATGGAAGATAGTTAAAATGCTGGATCTGGAAAAACCACCCAGAGAGATCAGAGAATAGAAATAACCAACCAGGGACTTTCATTTAGTGACTCATCCTCTTAAACTTCATGCCACACCGGATAAGGTACCACAAATGGACACTTCCAAGCAGAATGGCCTATGTCATAGCCCAAACCTCAGGTCAGAAGATGAGGCAGCCTTTAACTGGACTCATCCATCAAAGGGATGTCCAGTCGGATCTTCCAAACGTCCAGGAGACTTGGCATTTCTCACCACATGGTTCTAATTGGAGAAAGTTTCTTTCATCCCCCTGCAGATATATCATTTGAATGCTGCTAGGATCTCCCACAGTACTATAGAAGGAATGCAAAAGCAGGCAGATGTCAGTCTTCTGGAAATGTTTTTCTTTTGTTAAATAAAAGTAGAGCCATGAGGTCCACCAGAACACATGCATTATAAAACACCCCCACGCCCCCACACTCAAGCACAGCAGTGTAGTGTTTAAGGCTCAGGCTAGAAACCAGGAGACTGTGAGTTCTAGTCCTGCCTTAGGCACGAAAGCCAGCTGGGTGACCTTGGGCCAGTCCCTCTCTCAGCCCAACTCACCCCTCAGGGTTGTTGTTGTGGGGAAAAGAGAAGGAGGAAGGAGTATTAGGTATGTTCACTGCCTTGAGTTATTTATAAAAATAATAAAGGCAGGATTGAAAATAAAGAGAGAGAGAGAGAAAGAGATGGTAATGAAATGTGAGGGTGACCTTGGAAGATGAGGGAAGAGATGCCACCCAGGAAACAATCAGATAAAAGAGGAAGGCGCCCGCAACAGAGTAATGGCCAGAGAAAGAAACTTAGGAAGGACCCACCCTAAGTACTCAGGCAGTAAATAAAGAGGGCTGAGCATTCAAACTCTACATCTTTTAGTGACCTCTCCATGCTCCTGGTGGCTTTCAGAGGACAAAGAAAGAGAAATAAATATGTGCCACCAGTCTGCAAAAATCTTGCCCACCCTGATCTGATATTTTCTTTGCCCACTCCTGAGGAGCACATGCGAAGGAGATATAAAATAAGAGTTTTCTGGGCTAAAGGGCAGAAGTTGCCACTGCTTTCTCCCAGCCTATCTTTCAGCTTCTTAGTCAAGCCTACAGACCTTTCTGGTGGTCTCCCATCTGAGTAGTAACTGAGTGCTTAGCATCCCCAACAATAAAATATCAACTAAGGAGCCAATGTCTACCTCTATGGAGTCACAAAAAATTATCAACACGCAATTGCCATCCAAGTATCAGAACTGAGACAGAGGTGCAGATATCTGTGTGTATGGGAAGGGTATTTTACACAGCATTTTTATTTTGTTTTTGAAGTTGTCCATGTCAATATCAAAAAGACATGTTCAGGAATTGGTTTATCAAAGATTATTGTCTTGGCTTTACCCCAGGACCATATCTATCACAACTCCCAATTGTTATATGGCTAGACTCTTCCATAATGTTATTGCACACACCGCAGAGGTTCATTGGTATGCTGGATGGTGCACAAAGTTCCCACACACATGCTACAATTAAAAAAAAAAGACTTTTAAACATGAAAGTAGTTTGGACAATGGTCTAGTATACCAGATGTTCTTCAACATGGTGCTTTCTAGAAGTGTTGGAGATTCCCAAAATCTCCAGCCTTCATAGTTAATATCCAGAAATGGTGGGAATTGTTCTGAACTTCTAGAGGGCAACAGCTTAGTTTAAGCTATATACATACCTCAGTGTAACTCTATTGAACTCAGTGGGGTCAGCTTCTGAGTGTATGCTGTTAGAATTATCAGGGGTCAACTCATCATTGTCTCATAAGCATAAGGGGGTCTTTCTAGTAAACACTTCTCTATTGTGCTTGTGGGATGTCACATGGGTCACCTGATTTCCACTTCCTCCTCCTTCTTGGGTTTGGGGATTAACAGTCTCCATTATCTCTTGGGCACACCTCCAAGCAGGAGGTGCTGCAGAATGCAGCTGTCATCCTTTCATCTTGCTTGCATGCAGACATTTCTATTTCCATAGGAAAATGTCTACAAAGAACCAGTGATGAAGTACTTTCTATTATGAATCTACTTGTATCCAGATCTACTGAATAAAAGTAAGCTATCTCTATTTTTTCTCTTCATCTAACTCCTGTGTGAAGATGGATTTATTTTCTGAATGTAATTAAGCTTAACGTGCAAGTTTTGGTTCACGCTTCTACTTTGCAAGATCGTTGTTAACTGCTTGGATTTCTTTTATTAACCTTTAAAAACTCCATCATATACACACCTAGGGTTGCTTTTTTAGGGGAGAACCAAAAGGAAACAAGGAAGCCCAAATCTGGATGTCTGTATCACTAACAGACCAAAATCAAAAACTTATTTACAAGTTCCCAGATTGGAGGTGATGGTGGTGGAGGGGAGAATTCTGCATTGATTTGTTGTTATTTTTATCAATTTACCATTCAACATTCTTTTGCAGAAGACGAAAACTTCCAAAAATGTTTAAATCAAATTTTGTTTCACCAGTGACACAACTTTTTTAGAAATACTCATTTCACAGGATTGTAGTTCTCTGTGTATGGGAAAGACCTGTGGTGTCCAGTTTGATTTGCTCCTAAAACAAACAAACAAAGAAACATATTTCACAGAGTGATGGGAATCATGCAAAAATCAAATTTGAATCAACAATTCAGAAAATGTATCCGATGTACATGCTTAAATCAAATCTTCAGATTGGAGAAAAGTCACTTGTGAGCTCAGGAGAGACTGGATCAGTTCAGAGGCATCCAATTCAATGATCTGAATCTCTTTTCTTTGGATTGGAAAGTTGGTTGGATTCAGAAATTCAGTGGGATCAACTTCAGACTGAATCTCTGAACTGAAGATTCAGACACCGCATTGGAACCTCATGGATATTAATTGATACTTCCTTTTTAAAAAATCAGTCTAGTCTATAACACATATAGTTTTTGTTCCACACCATCTCTATTATTGTTAAAACATTCCTTTCTAGCCTCTAATAATTGAATAGTACTCATGGCAATGATAGGCTTTTTTTCCCAGTAGTTCAAAGCAGCCTTCATTTTTTAGTTAATGCTAATAAATAAGTATTAGACTTCATCAATTTATTTATTTTGGAATTTTTGTGATTACATGTCCACCCCTGCCCAACCTCCCCCACCTTAGATTATCCATGCATATAAACCAGGTATGTTGTATCTTTGGTTTTATATTTTATGATGGTTAAAACAATATACAAATTACTAATATGTACAATTTATATATCTTTCCTCTCTCTGCTGCCTGTACTTTTGCTCAAGTTCAAGACAAGTTGAAGGGTCAAAAAGGCAAGGGGTGTTTAACAGACAGGCAATTGGTAAAAAAAAAAAGGGTGAAAAAGAAGTGTGTTGGTGGTGGGGCAGAGATCTGGTATATATCATTTGAAGTTTTTCAAGGTTTTTTTCTCTGAATATTTGAAAAACTTCAAATAATGTTTTTTCCCCTAAATATTCTGTAAATATTAGCTGGTATTATTTGTGTGTTCACAGATAGTCCTACACTGGCTGTCAGCTACTGCATTTGTATATGTCCCTGCTTTCTTCTAGGAAACAGCAAGCTGAGAATTTGGATAATGGCTCAAATTGTCCTGCCTTTACAGATTTTCCATCTGGCAGGAGTATTTTTGAATCCTGAAGTTGCTAACCGGAGATATTCAGACTATGAGTAAATAGTTCAAAATCCAAAAACATGTCTAAAATAAACTCACAGAAGACCACAGTGATATATTCAGGAAGGCCCTTCTCAAAAGTGCTGCTGCTGATACATATTTTATCCCAAACTGCAGAAAATAGCAAAGAAACAAGAAAAATGCACCCCCAACATTTCAGATTTAATGTACAAAACATAATGTGTAAGTAGGTTACAGAGTACATTTCATTCCTAAATCCTTCAAGAACATACCAAGTTCTACATTTTCCAAGCCTGAATGTGCACATTTTAGTAATTTCACAAGCTACTTAATTTTAGAAAATATTGAGTTCTACTTCATATTTAACAACAGTGACTTACTTTAAGCTGGGAAATAGTTACTGAGGATTCCAGAATTCTTTGTGAAATTCCTATCCTTGAACAGGACAACCTGAGTAAGAAGATCCAAAGAACCTTCCTTGTTGAATTAGAATGTTGTTCTCCCCAGCATTCCCAAGAACATATCCTTTCTTCCAAGAATCCTTCATAGAAGGAACCATGATAGTTATCTTGGTATAAACATAAAATAAATATAAATTGCTCGGATTCACTCTAAGCTGGACTCCAAGCGTGAGACAGGGTCTGTGGAGTTGCCTAGGGAATGTACGTACCCAGTTATCTGGGAACAGTTTGATCCTGTTGGACCTGAGGAAGTGGACAAGATCCTCCGGACTGTAAATGCCAGCAGCTGTCAATTAGATCCATGTCCCTCCTGGCTGGTGAAGGCAGCTCGGGAGGTGACGTGTGGTTGGGCCCACACATCCTTGTGGGAGGGGGTGTTTCCAGCAGCCTTTAAGGAGGCACTGGTGTGGCCCCTCCTCAAGAAGCCATTGCTGGACCCTACTGTACTGGACAATTTTCATCCAATCTCCCACCTTCCCTTTTTGGGGAAGGTGGTTGAGAAAGTGGTGGTGTTGCAGCTCCAGAGGATCCTGAATGAAATGGATTATCTAGACCCCTTTCAGTCAGGTTTCAGGCCCACTTATGGGATGGAAACAGCGTTGGTCACACTTATGGATGATTTCTGGTGGGAGCAGGATGGAGGCAGTGCATCCATCCTGGCTCTCCTTGACCTCTCAGTGGCTTTCGATACCATCAACCATGGTATCATTTTGGGTCAGCTCAGGGAGTTGGGGATGGGTGGCGTAGTTTTGCACTGGTTCACCTCCTTCCTCCAGGGCCTCTCCCAATTAGTGTTAATAGGGGAGGAGAGATGGGGCCCATGGCCCCTCCTTTGTGGGGTGCCGCAGGGTTCAGTACTCTCTCCCCTCCTTTTCAACATCTACATGAAACCACTGGGTGAGATCATCCGTCTTCATAGGATGAGGTATCATCAATATGCTGATGATACTCATCTATACATCTCCATCCTGGGGGAAGTAAGTGATGCTTTCCAGGTGCCTGGGGGCTGTTGGGTTCTGGATGGGGAACAACAGGCTTCAGCTGAACCCTGGTAAGATGGAGTGGCTGTGGGTTAATGGCCCCTCGGCTCCCAGGAATTTGCCATCTCTAGTTCTGGATGGGGTTGCACTGCCCCAGACAGACCTGGTATGTAATCTGGGGGTCCTCCTGGACTCATGGCTCCTGTTCGAAGAGCAGGTGGCAGTCGTGGCCAGAAGGGTCTTTGCGCAACTTTGTGTTGTGCACCAGTTACACCCCTTCCTGGAGCGAGAGGCCCTTTGAACGGTCACTTATGTCCTGGTCGTCTCCCATAGACTACTGTAATGCACTTTACATGGGGCTACCCTTGAAGAATATCCAGAAGCTACAGCTGGTCCAAAATACAGCTGTGTGGATGATTTTAGGTGCTTCAAGATCAGCACATATAACTCCTTTGCTCCGCAAGCTGCATTGGTTGCCAGTATGCTTCCGGGTCCAATTCAAGGTGTTGGTTGTCACCTTTAAAGCCCTACATGGCATGGGATCAGGTTACCTGAGGGGCCATCTCATCCCTGTTACATCAATCCGACCCACTCGGTCATGCAGAGAGAGCATGCTATGGACCCTGTCTGCAAGAGAATTCTATCTGGCGGGGTCACGGAAGCAGGCCTTCTCTGCAGCAGCTCCCAACCTCTGGAACATCCCCTCCTGGACTTCAGAAAACAGTTGAAGACCTGGTTTTGTAACCTGGCTTGGAGTGGGGAGAGAAAGAGCCATTCTGGGGGCTGGTTAGTTCCCTAGCCCTGCCGGGACCAGCCTTATCCCTCTATGGGCTGAATTTGATCTGCCCTTACTTGGATTTTATTGTATTTTATATTTATTGATTATTGGTATTATTTATAATTTTATTGAATTTTAAATTGTTTTTATTGTGAACTGCCCAGTATCCCCCTGGGGGATGATGGGGGAGATGGGCGGTGATAAAAATATGATAAATAAATAAATTAAATTAAATTAAAAAACGTAGTATGGATAGATAGATACTACTATAGATAGGAAGCAGATTTTGGCTGAATGTTAGAAGAAATGCTGTAATGGAGAAGGCTTTTCTGAACATTTCTCTTTTGATATTAAGTATTTAAGCAAGAGTCTGACAGTCCTGCAGGATGCTGTCAGGATTAAATTAGGTAGAAAATAAACTAAATGGTCTTCAAGATTCTTTCCAGCATCTAACTTCAGTGTGATACGAAGCCCAAATTATACTGGGCTGGGCAGGGATCTTATTGTCGTATAAAAGAAGGCAAACAAGCACAGTCTTCCAATTATAGCCACAACCCTTTCTGCATCTGCATCTTGTGTGCTGCCCTTTGTGAATTTACTTCCTAGGGAAGTGAGAAATTTGGGCCACATGAAACCTTCCTGTTTGGGTTGGGTTTATTGTGTCCCCCACCGCCTTTCTTTTTGTATGTATTAAAAAAAAATAAAGAATATCCAGACTGCATTGTAAACCCAGGTCACCTTTAATTTTATAATCACTGGAGGAGATTTCCTTTGCTTGTCATCAGCTGTCTTGTTTCTAATTCTGTAATTTGTCCTAATCTGTTCACTGCCTGCCCATCAAGCCGGCTACTATGACAATCCCATTTCCACATTCCTTCCTCTCAGAGAAATTAGAGGGAAGCAACTGCAAGACAACAAATGCAGGAAATAGAATTAGGGGATATATTAATTGGAGACTCAAGTAGGTTTTGGTTCCAGGCTGTTTCCTCCCATATGGCATGTTGATGCTCCTCATGGGTATCCCTGTTTTTCATTAAAAGTATTCTTTAATGGCAAATGTTGGTTCCACATGGTACATTTATGGAATGATGTCAGTCCAGTGTTGGCAGAAGAAAAAAATCAGGTTTTTGAACAGAGGGTAGCAGGAAGAAGATTGGGGGAGGGGGTGACATTACTACTAGCAGGCAACTCCTGGTTCAGAGTGTTTTCTTGAATCTTTGGTTATTATTTTCCATGTTTGTGATCTGTGCCCAGTTTGGAGTGTGGGGAGGTTGATATCACTGCTGCTTCACAATTATTATGGTTTATCCCTCTATTATCCACCTCAGTCACATCTCAGGGACTCATCACAACCTGGTTTGGAAGATGGCTTTAGGAGCTCCTCAGGGACTGCATCCAGAATCCCATTTTGACCTATCTCTACTGGATGACTGCTGGATGTCAAAACCTTTCCCATTTTGGCAAGTTTTTGCTCTCCTGGATCAATGATTGTCCTGGTCCCAAAATATAAGATTTTCTTAATCTTAGTTATTGTCGGTTTCAACAGGCTATTGTTCTGACCATTTATCTTTTCTGAAATCATTTTCTGATTGTTCATCAATTGGTTCATTCTTGAACCCTCAATTCCCACCATCTGGATAATTTTAAGAATGGGGGGAGGTCAAAGTTTTCTCCTTCTTCCCTCCTCCTCCTTTTTTCCTTCTATCATATACTTTTTCAGATACAAGCCAAGAACGGGGAGGTTTTATTACTGATACTTGTAAGCTGTTCTAGGACCCTTTTGAGCTAAGGAGTTGGGTCGATAAAAAGTTTAAAATAAATAACTTCATCAGCATCTGAAGCAACTCCTGTGGTAGAGGCTGTTGGGAGGGTTGGTGTCATGAGCACTGATGGTGAGCAGGAGGGGGCCCCTATCCAGGGGGGAAAACGCATGCGTAGTAGCAAGAATTTGAGCAGTCATTCAAAGAGACACAGAACAGGCCCGCCTTGACTTTTGGGGTTTATCTGTATGGGTTTCTCACGCTTCTTCAGTTTGTTAGGATTTTCTGTCTAATGTAGCAGTAATAAAACACTACAGACTTATTCCTCGTCTCGGCGTGGTTCCTGCTTGTTAGGACAGTTGGTCCCCAACACACACTCAAGCATCTTGGATACTTTTCTAGGGTGATATCCTAGGTGCAGAATCAATCATCTCTCTACCTCTACCTCTATCTCTATTATCTCTCTCTTGTTCTCTTTCCATCTCTCTATCTCTACCTCTATCTCTATCTCTGTCTCTGTCATCTCTATCAATCATCTCTATCATCTCTCTCTGGCTTTCTTTCTATCTCTCTGTCTCTGTCTCTCCATCTATCTCATCCACAGGGGTTAGAAAGCCTTCTTGCTGACAGGAAGTGCTTTACAAATGACACATCCTTCTGCAGAGATACACACCTCCCTTAGGGTGATTTTGCAGTTGACTCTATTGGTTAAGAAGTACAAGGTACAACGTTCCTCCAAACTTATGGAGGGAGGTGGTCTTTGGAAAAAAGAATGAGTCAGAATACATGGAATAAAGTTTGGGATACATTTATGAAACTTGTACCATACCTGGTGGTATTTCTAATCCGACCTCAAAGCTCCAGATGGAAAAAATGTTAGAATGTTTCCTGATGATGCTTACGGGCCATCAAGTCATTGTCAGCTCTTAGCAACTACATAGATAGATTTTCTCCTTGATGATTTGGCTGTAACCAGGCCCTTCAATTCTTCCAATGGTTCACCCATCACTACTGTAACTGATTCCATCCACCTTGCTGCTGGTTGTCCTCTTCTCTTTCCTTCCACCTTTCTGAGAGAGGGAGAGAGAGAGAGAGAGAGAGAGAGAGAGAGAGAATTCATCCTGGGATTCATTCATTCATTCATTCATTCATTCATTCATTCCAATTTCTATAACCACCCATCTTTTTATATATGACACTGGGTAGCTTACAAGTAGCTAAAATAATCTAAACCAACCCAACAGTAGAACAGTTTAAAACAATACAAAAGCATATAAAAAACATAATAAAAGATTTGTAAGATTCACATCCAAGGCGATCACATTTTTAATTATTAAAAAAAAAACAAGCAAGCAAACAAAACTGAAACGAAAATGAAATGAAAATTGGTGTAGAATTAACCAGGTTAATGATCTGTCGATTCTAAGTAGGCATTTGCAGTTTCCTGCATTTTTTAACAATATAATTCTTTTCCCTGAGTATTTTTTTACCTTGTCTCTCCTCTGCCATACATTCTCTCTTCCCCATATGTTTAAATGTTAGCACATCCTTCCTATTTCCCTTGCACAGTCCTTGGGTATTGACTTGCACAGCACTGTGGTTCCTAAAATCTTTGATAAAATATGACCTTGTTGAAGTCCCTCCATGGTCCTTTTCCTCTGTTTATGAAACAACCCAGAGAACACACAGGGCAACAGAAGGTAAGCTACAGCATGGGTGGTCAACCATAATCACTAATTTGTACTTGCAGATGCAGAATAACACTGTGCTAACTAGAAAGAATAATGGTGTGTAGACCAAGAGAACCAGGAATCATGAGAAGCATTTATGGTTGTTTCCTTTGTAACCAATGATGCTGTGAGGGCGCCACGTTGGGATAGGACACTCTAATTCATTTGTCAACAAGAGGTGTGATAACAGTAAACAAAACATTATGATATGTATCATTGTTATTTCATGGGGCAGGAAAAGCCACATTCAGGGTTAATTTTTGCAGTGTTCGGGAATGCTCATACACTGAACTCTGACCTTCAATCTAGGAGAGACATCATGGTTTACAATGGGATTGGTGTGACTGTCAACAGGTGTGGGCCTTGCCTGAGTCAGAGGAACAGAGCTAGAAGTATTTGTCTAACACTCTATGGATCTGGGTTGCTCAGCTTTGGAACATGGTATGTGCACTCAACACACTAACTCTAGGTTAACAAAAGTTGATGGTTGCCTTGACGCACAACTAAGCCTTTATGCCTTAACATGATATTTCACAGAACATGCTAAAATAATGGTTGGGTTCCTACCCAATGCCATTTTAACTTGGTGGCGAGGACCCAACCTTAGTGTGGCTGTTGGGTAATTTTAAATCATGACTCTAATGGTCTTTTGAAGACTTCTCTTCAAGAATACCTTTAAACCTCCAGACACACCCCTAATATATTGGCCAATACAGGTGGTCCTTGCTTAATGACCACATTTGAGACCAGAATTTTGGTTGCTAAGCGAAGCATTTATTAAGCAAAACTGACCTGATTTTATGACCTTTTTTGCAGTGGTCATTAAGTGAATCACCACAGTTGTTAACAAACCGTGTGGTCATTAATTGAATCACACAGTTCCCCATTGATTTTGCTTGCCAGAAGCTGGCCGGGAAGGTCGAAAATGGCGATCAAATGACCACAGGATACTGTGATGGTCATAAATGTGAACTGGTTGCCAAGCACCCAAATTGTGATCACATGATTGTGGGGAAGCTGTGACAATCGTAAGTATGAGCACCAGTTGTAAATTAGTTTTTTCAGCACCGTCATAAGTCTGAACCATCATTAAACGAATGGTCATTAAGTGAAGACTACCTGCAATGTCATTGTATTTATTTTAATTGCCAAATTAACTGCATGAAACTCCCTTTGTCTGCAGTGATCTGCAGTGATCCTCAGCAGTCTGGCTCTCCATGTTTCCATTAAATTACAGAAGAAGGCTCCAGAAATGAACTCCCCACATGGTTTCTTCTCACTGCTGTCTAAAGGGATTTTTGGTGCTTGAAAAGTCATGGGGGAATTTCTTCTTCCCATGGGTACATTCACCAACTTCATCCAAGCAATTTCTCTGATGACAAAGTTAGTGGAGAATTTCAAAATTCCATTGGTGCCATGCTCTGGCCATGCCATCACGTACCAGATGTGTGGTTATGTGTGATAAGCACGTATGTCCCATACTTTCATCGGCAGCACCATTCCTTGACTCTTGCTGGCAACTCCTCACCTTGGATTCATAGAAAATGTTTGCTTATTCCAGTGCTAGGCTTGGCACTTGATTTATGGACCGACATAGCCATTTTTTTCTTTAGCAGAGATGTCTATCTTGCTTTTATTACCATAATTCTTTTATTCATCATCTCAGAAGCCTGTGCTCTTTGCCAGACTCCAGAATACTTATTGTGTTTGGGATTAGCTGGTAGGGCATGGATTTGTCCTATTGTTTCCAGCATCAGCAGTAATAGAAACAGAACATAACATATGCTTATTTAGTTCTTCAGACACAGATACATCCAGTTGTAACGGTTCAGCTGAAGCTCATAGAGGGTAGTGTGTGATGTGTCAGTGTGATGTGTCAGTGTGTTCCATTCCAATGTATGTCTGGTCAGTGTTGGACCCAAGTTTGGAGATGCAAATTCAACTCCCTCATTCAGCCAAAAAACTCTTGGGGAAAACTTGCAACAAGTCACATTCCCTCTCAGCCTAACCTGAGTTATGGAATTTTTATTAGGGTTGGGGTTGAGGGTGAGAACCATGGATAATGCCTTGAGTCTCTGGAGGAAAGGTGAGATGCAAAAAACAGAATAAATGTTGTGCATGAGTGATGGAAAACATACCATCACTCAGAGTTTGATTGAAAACATACCATCACTCAGGGTTTGAAGAAAAGTCTTAGAAAAGAGGACAATGCCTGGGGACTCTTGAACTGATTTGGAACAGAGCTGAGAGGAATGGGGGCATAACTGAGAACACAAATCTGGTTCTCAGCTATGGGTTCATAACTGAGAACTACATCTGTGTTTTCAGGATCTAAAGGTAAAGGTAAAGGTTTCCCTTGACATTGAGTCTAGTCGTGTCCGAATCTAGCGGTCGGTGCTCATCTCCGTTTCAAAGCCGAAGAGCCAGCGTTTGTCCGAAGACACTTCCTCCATGGTCATGTGGCTGGCATGACTACACGGAACACTGTTACCTGCCTGCCGAAGCGGTACCTATTAATCGACTCACATTTGCATGTCTTCGAACTGCTAGGTTGGCAGGAGCTGGGACTAGCCACAGGAGCTCACCCCATCACACGGATTTGAACCACCGACCTTCCGATCGGCAAGCTCAGCAGCTCAGTGGTTTAACCCATGGCGCCACCACATCCCTTCAGGATCTACCTAGGCAATAAAGGACATTTGGATTTTGGATCATCTTAAGGATTCCTTCAAATTTGTTAGGCTTTGTTGAACAGGAAAGTAAATAAGAAAGGTTTTCACTGGAGCTAGGCCATGCCTAAGTGACAGGGTAACAAGAGTTGGATCCCAACTTTTGGACCTGCCTACAGCTTAAACTTTTGCCATGCCATTTGGTTCTCCTAAGCATTGCCTTTCCGGCTTCTTCCTGGTTGAGTGTCTATCTCCCGGCTTCTCCAGAACAGCTGCTCCAGCTACAGTCTAGCCATGAAAATAAATCAGCTGAAATGAAGTTGCCCCCCTCCTTCATAAATTTTCTTCGAAATTCCCCTCTGTGAATCTGGCTATCAAGTATCTGCTGAATGTTCAGTATCCAACACTCATACTTGCTTTCTTTGACATACACCTGGATTCGATCTATGATAATCCTTGATGCTTAAGTGCTAGTGAAATTTAATCTGTGACATTCAATATTGGATGACCTATATTTTACAGTCAGAAGAATGCAGTGTTTGATATACATTTTGGAGTTTTGTTACGTGTATTTAGGGCCGTGCTGATCATTCTCCAATTTCAATTTGGGGGGGAGGATTAAAAATCATTCTCCTAGAAGTAACTTGGGGGGTATCGCAGCCTCTTATCTGAGATTGCTTCACACAAGGTTTTTTCCCCCCTAGTTATTATTTAATTACTACTTATTTAATTACCCCAAAGAAGTCTTTCATAGCATCTTACTAGAAGCAGACATAAAGTAACAATACTCCATAATTAATAATCTTCTACAACTCTTAAACTGCCCTCAGGTAACACAGAAGAAGCTACCCTGTCTCCAGACATACATTACTCAATTCACTACGTTACTCAATTAAAAAAAAAAACTTTGAATCCCCTGAAGAGTTGCTGAAATTAATTCAGCCGCAGATATGTTTGAAACATAGCAATGAGAGACTCTTCCAGGAAATCTGGTGATGTTCACTTCTACACAAACCCAGTGGAAGTTAATGTCCACTGTTATTATTTTCTATTGCAGTTATAGACCACCTTTTCTCTCAGAGTGCAAGGGAGGGGTTCCCCCAATTTATACACGGGGGGACCCCCCTTAATTTTTCCCCATTGCAACAGCCCTATGGGCTGAAAGAGAGTGACCAGCCCAAATCCACTCATGGAACTCCCTCACGGAGTAATGTCCTAACCTTGGCTCTTCCTGATCCAAATCCAGCATCTTAATCATCACACTACACCAGATGTATTGTTCCAAAGTGGGTTGAATAATAACGTAATAATAACATGGGAAGAAGCAAGACCTTTAGGAACATGAAGAATGCAAGGCCAATAGTGGTTAAAAAAAAAGATGGTGTCAATCCTGAAAGAGAGAATCTCACGGCTTCTGAAGGGAATTCTTTCATTATTGAAGAATGGATTGGTTTTTAAGGGTGATTCCTGAAGATCTAAGTATTGCATTGGGGCTGTCCATGAGCTACGTTTGATGGGATGGGGAGAACACCAGAAGCATAATCACAGAGTCATTGGATCATCAGATTGGAAGGGAACAGTTGGACCCTCAAGTTCAACCCCTTGCTCAATTCAGGAGTCCAATTATAGCAGCCCTGAAAGATGCTGTCCATCCTCTGCTTAAATGGATCCAGTGCAAAGGAGCCTGCCATCTCTGAGTAACCGGTTCCAGTGCTGAGCTACTCTTTCTGTTATCAAGTTGTTCTTAACATTCAGCTGGAATCTTCTTTCCTGTAACTTAATTACCATCATTCTCTCTCCTGCACCCTGGAACAATAGAAAACAGGTTGCAGCCATGATCTCTGTAGTTCCCTTTCACTCACTATCATCTTCTCTCAAGGCTAAACATGCCCACTTCCCTTAATTTCTCCTTAGTTTCCAATCCCTAATCACCTTCATTTCTCTGCTATAGCAACATATTGCTTGCAAAGATATGGGGGCACTGATTAACAAATAAATTGTCTTTCTATCATATGCAGTGTTCTTTTGTCCTTTCAGCTCTGGGGATCTTTAGCTGGGCCTCAGTAGCATTTATGTCCAAGGGTTTTGTTGATCTGTTAACACCTCCCCTTCCCTCCTCGCCAAGTCTAGCTGGTATCATCAAAGCCTCTTGCCACAACCAGCCAAGAAATTATTGTCTGTAGATGTCTCAATCTTCACAGTCTTGTCAATCAGGGCGTATCTTTCCTGATAAAGAAAGGACACATAGAACATACAGCTCTTATCGTTAGTCTAACCCAGTGTTCTACTTGGCTCACCAAAGGTGAAGACAGGGGAAGCTTGCTAGCAGGAAGCTAAAACTTTGCAGACCCACCTGGGGGACTTCTCTGCATTTAGACCATTGCAGATTTTCAACTGAGTTGAACTGAGTTTCCACTGCATAAGCTGAGTCCAAACTTCTACATAAAATAACAAATAATTTATTAAGCTTGTAGGCGGCCCAACTCCCAATGACTCTGGGAGGCTCACATCAATCAAATGAAAAAATTATAATAAAAATCAATGCAAGATAAAAGATGTTTTTTTTTCATCCAGAGTTAAAATTAAAAAAAGAACTGCTGCAAATTGCATCAAAGTATCTGTTGTGCAATAAAGCTTTTGATCTTAAGCTGATTGCTTAGTGTTAAAGTCTCCACTGTATTGTTACTTAATACATATGGTTTATTTACCAGTCAATGCAGAAGCGCCCTGATAGGTGCTTTGGACACGGAAAAAAAAATTACCAGTTAATCAAAGGAAAATGTAAAACAATGTTATGCTTGTAATATTCTCTTCCTAAACTGTAATTAATATTGATAGAATATTTTTTCTCCAGTCTCTATTTCTAACACTCTAAGTTAGTGTTTCTCAACCATGGCAACCTTAAGGTGTCTGCACTTCAATTCCCAGAATTCCCCAGCTAGCATGGCTGGCTGGGGAATTCTGGGAGCTGAAGTCCAGACACCTTAAAGTTGCCAAGGTTGAAAAACACTAACAGAGTATTGTGCAAACTGACCCATTTCGGGTAGTTTTTGATTCAGGGTGTTGTATGAACCCAGAAAACCAATAAAAATGTAGTGTGTAAACACTACCAGTGGGAACTTTAAATAATAATTTACTTCTCTCACTGTTGTTTTCTGTTTCATTCTCAGGAGAGTTAAGCATTTCCTTCAGATGTCTTTTTGTGGTATTTATGAGTTGATTTGGGCTTATAAGATGATTAGTAACATCCACAGGAATTAGCTCCTTTTGTCAGAATAATGGTTGCCCCATAAACTCCATCCTTTTTGGGTGTGCATGTGACTTTGCAATGCACGTAGAAAAGGGGCGGGGCTTCTGTTGCAATGTTGCAATGCCCCTAATATCTGTGATGGTATGTGGTAATGACAGGAGGAACAGCTGCAGACTAGGCAATAGTCAGATAAGAGGCAGCTGAGCCTGGAGAAGGAATGGGGGCTTGGCACACATTTGAGAAGACACCCTCCCTAGTTTCTTGGGCTGTAAAGGCGAGGGGGGAGAGATATCCTTCCAGACTTGCAAGATTCTGTTAATGTAACCTTACAATAAAGTTAGAACTAGTACTTCTGGGCATGCTTCTTGTCTGGACTACCTCTCAAAGCTGACAATATCAGTCTGACTCCCTTGCCCCCCCCCCATCTTTGTTTTTTGGAGGGTGCAGGAGACTACAGCCTCCACTAAGCTTTTTGGCTGCCCTCTTCCTGTTCTGAAAGCAACTGATGGCTAGCATTCCATGCTGATGTTTTTCTTTGGCTGTTGCTGAAGCCCAAGACATCAGGGAAACTATAAGTCATGGAATAAATGATTGTCCAGTGAAAGACTCCACCCACAATGTCCTCCTCGATCACATTCTGCCTAAGGGAAATGCAAAGTCTTCATCAACACGGTCTTCTCCTCTGGCACAAAACACATACCCCTACGAACATCAAAAGCAATTTCTTTCACGGGCAAAAATGCAGAAGGCTTCTGTACCATGGCACTACCACAAAGATACATCAATAAATTAATTAATGCCACTAGTTCATGAAGAGGCTTGCCAAAATTCCAAGCGTAGAGGCACCAACAGATACAGATGCACACACCTGTCATGCTACAGCTTTGTGTCGTAAACTCATCCTTGGTTAGAGTGTAATGAGAACGATGCAATCCACTCTGACTGCCCCACGCTTGAATCCCTTGTTCCTGGCTATCCCTCAAGAAGGTGATGTATAACCAGGTATTGAACAATTGGAATCATGTTTGCAATTGATCCATGCTTTTAAAAGCCCATGGAGAGAAGCATGAAGACATTCTGCATGTTGGAATAATGACTGCAGAGACAGTTTTGAAGGAGGTACAACCACTTAAATACCTGTTTTAGAAGGATGCTGTTTGAGTCTACTAAAATGTCAAGGCAGGGAGAATATATACAATGTAGGGTGCAGAACATGAGAGCTAATTGTTCCACTTCACCCGGACCTGACCAGACCCCCCATTTGACCTGATTAGGCCCCCTTGTCCAAATCTGACTACCGCATTTCCAAAAGGACAGTGACTTATTAGCACAAGCTCAGAGGAGGTCCCCCGAGATGATGAAGGGTCTAGAAACCAAGCCCCATGAGGAACTGTTAAAGGATCCATGTATGCTTTACCTACAGAAAAGCAACTGGGGGAGATACGATAGCAGTCTTCAAGTATCTGAAAGACAATCATGCAAAAAAATAAAAATAAAAGGGGTCTTATTCTCTATTACTCCAGAGGGCAGATCCAGAAGCAATTGATTAAAATTACAAGGATGGAGGTACAGGCTAGGTATCTGGAGGAACTTCCTGACTATGAGCTGTCAACCAGTGGAATTGGCTGCCAAGTGAAGTGGTGAGTTGTCCCTTACTAGAGTCTTCAAACTGGGTGGTCATTTGTTAGAGATGCTTTAGGGCAGGGTTCCTCAACCTTGGCACTCTAAGCTTTGCTGGCTGGGGAATTCTGGGAGTTGCAGTCCACACAGCTTAGAGTGCCAAGGTTGAGGAACCCTGCTTTAGGGGATCTTGCCCTAAAGTGGAATATTGGATCTGATGACCTCCAAGTCCATCCAGCTTTATGAGTCTAGGAAGTATGTAGGGTTGAATTGTTGCATTCTAATTAAGTTGTTTTCATGGGTTGGTTCCATTGGATTAGGATGTTCACAGAGTACACTAACTCCACCTCCAAGTCATGGAAGTGTGTTGTGTGAACAGGACCATTCAGTATAACTGTGCAAATTTTACGGAAGCCCTTTGCCTTTTTTTGCATCAGGTAGATGCACCTGCAAACTAAACATCAGGTTACTGGCCTCCAGCATGAGATTTTCCAAGAATGCCTTTTAAGTGCCCAGAGACGTCCTTGTAAGTAAAGATGATTGTGAAAGTTGGCACTGTGCTTTGCAATATGCCAGGGTTTCATTTAAGTTCTTAAAAATAAGATTAAGATATTTTAAATTATAATATTTTTAAAAATAAAACCAGATGGAGAAGAAGTCTGGGTGGTACTAAGCTAGAAAGTTATCTCTGGGTAAGTGGAAATCCACTGGATATCTACTCCTGACCTAGAAATATGCACAAAACATTCCTGAGAAATGAAGAATGGTGGATTTTTAGAAAGCAATGCAGAAAATACAGCTGCTTACAAAAGCAGCGAAGCCAAAAGGAAGGGAAGTACGTGGGGAGAAGAAAGTCGGGAAATTGATGATCAGTGCTATGAGGACCTGTGTTTAATCGATGCTCATGCCGTGTCTCCAGAGGAGGAAGCAGCACCTGGATTCTGTCCAGGGAGAAGGACCTCACTGCCAAACAGATTGGCACCATGATAGCAAGGCTCTGAGGAAGTGCCTCTAAATGCCCCTGTAAACAGCTGGTTAAGGCTGACGTTCCGTATTCTGGGCACAGACCCAAGAAAGAACAATCTGGAAAGAGCCTTGTCTCCTTCGTTACTGAGGCTCATTATTGTGGAGAGAATGAGAAATTATAAAAACCTGGTGGCATGTTCAGTGGTGTGCATATTAGAGATCTTCAAGTGTTTAATCCTTCTCCTTCTTTCCCCTTCTTTCCTTCTCTTTCTCCTTCCTTCTCCCTTCTTTATATTTCTCATTCTCCTTCTCCTCTTCCTCCTTCTCTTTCTCCTTCTCCTCCTCCTCCTCCTCCTCCTCTTTTTTTCTTCTTTCCTTCTCTTTCTCCTTCCTTCTCCCTTCTTTCTTCCTCTATATTTCTCCTCCTCCTCCTCCTCCTTCTCCTTCTTCTCCTCCTTATCCTCTTCCTCTCCTCCTCCTCCTCCTTTCTTCCTCTTTCCTTCTCCTTCTCCTCTTGCAAAAGGGAGCACGTATCAATATTGCAATTCTTTATGCCTTTTTTCAAAGGCAGAGGGATGCAGAAATGGCATGGAATGGCCTTAGGAACAAACACATGCGAGACAGGCTGAAATGTGGCTGATCCTCCCCATCCCTGATGGATATAAGAGAGTGACATATGTAAGGAAATGCCAGGGAATCATTCTGTAAGTGATGCAGCTGTTGTAGGAAGGATGGGCTTTGGTGGTGTAAAGAGTGGGATAGGGCTCCATCCAACTGAACACTCCTGAACAGGGAGGGATTGAAGAATTGCTCCCCACTCTCTAAAGAGCTTGGTAACAAATGTGCATTTCATTTTCTCAGCATTTCATGGTGAAACCTAAAACTTCTCCAAAATTTGGGGAACTGAGCTGTTCAAGGGATTAGTAACAAGATCTGGAGCCTTTCATCTTTAACATTTGCCTTTTCAACTCCCATTCAAGTTGATACAAATGACAGAGTGGTTACTCTCCAGTGAAATGGAGGGGCTTATTCATAATGAGTTGGGGCCTCCTTCCATTTCCTGGTGGAAGGATTTCTCTCCCCTCAGCAGTTCCTTCTTCTGGGCGAGCAACCATCAACTCCCAGTGACTGGCCAGAGATAGGAAAGAGTCCAAAGGTAAGAAGTACTGGCCCACTAAAGAGAATCCATATCAAGAAAGGGTTGAGATAGGTGTTATCCTGGCAGGTATGTGCAAGTAGGGAGATGTTTCCTCAGCAAAATGACCCAACATTCCAGCAGAGATACTTGCCAAGCAGGAAGTATACTAAGATCATAGATGATCTCTCTTACTGGAGCTCTGGGAGATTTTGCTGGTCAAAATGTACAAAGATATCACGAAACAAGTTACAGCTCTGGTTACATGAGGGGTGGGAATTATGAAAGCGGCTACCCCAACACATCAAGAGGATGCCAAGCTGGGGAGGGCTTTTAAGGAAGAAAGCTTCCTCTATTGTATTATTCTGGAATTGTGTTGCATTGACGCACCCCTTCCGTGCTCCTCGTAAAGAACTGCCCTAAGAAACAAGGGCTGGAAAACCTGAAGCAGACTAATAGGGCGTACGTTGCATTAAAACTCTCAGAACTTGGGTTTGAATACATCTGCTTGGCCTCGCACTGTTGAACATGTCTGCTCCAGGTTGTATGAATATTCATTCTGGCTAAGTTCAACGTCTTTCTCTCTTCTGCCTCCCCCTAGTCTCTATTTTTCTTTTTCTTAGTGTGCAAGTTTTCATTCTCTCCCTTGTGCATGCATGACTTCTTCCTCCCGTGAACAGCAGCATCTGTCAGTTTGTCCTGAGCAAAAAAAAAAAAGGCATTCATCTCTTTTTGGCCCTGGTGATGTCATGCAAAAGCAGGAAAGCTGGCTCCGTCAGGGTTTATAGTCGTGTATGGTCGGGATGTCACTTATCTGCAGAGGATGGAGCTGTCTTTCTCAAGCAAGCTTTCTTCTCTCTGACAGCAAGGGTGTTTTTTGTTTATTGCTTGGCACACAATGACATGATGGGAAAACATGCTTCGGTGCACTGCAGTTCAGAAGGTGGGGCCAGCTGTGTATAGAAATGAAATGGAGCCTTTGATCGCTGGCCAATCCAGATGACTCCCCAGGTTCTGGGCTGGAGGTTGGACATGTGTTCTTTTTGCTCCTTGTGTGCAGACATAAGCTGCAGCTCCCTCTTACCTAAGAAAAGAGAAGAGATTCCCACAGCCAAGGGCTATCAAGGAGAAACAACAACAACAACAACAAATGCAGGGTGGAAGAGAAAGATCAAAAGGGGGAAAGGACACAGAAATCAGATGTGGTGATGGTCACCAGTTGAGATAGTTTGAGAAGGGAACTGGACATGTTCACGGAGGATTGACCTGCTGTTGGCTAAGTCATTGTGATTGTCCTAACTGCCAGGAAACACGCTGAGACAAGGAACTGGTCTCTAATGTTTTATTGCTTGTACCTAACAGGAATCCAAAAAACTGAAGAAGCGTGGGAAAAACCCAGCCATATAAACCCCAAAGGCTAAGGCGGGCCCGATCTGTGTCTCTTGGAATGGCTACCTAATTCCTCAGTGCTACGCATGCGCTTAACAGTCTGGATGGGAGCCCCCTGCTCGCCATTCTCACTCATGACAGTGATGCTGGGAGATACAGTACGTGAATCCCTACATGGCATGGGGCCAGGCTACCTGAGGGACCGTCTCATCCCTGTAAAATCAACCCATCCCACCCGGTCATGCAGAGAGGGCATGCTGTGGATCCCGTCAGCAAGGGAGTTTCACCTGGCAGGATCCAGGAGGTGAGCCTTCTCTGCAGTGGCACCCACCCTTTGGAACATTCTGCCCCCTGAAGTGAGACAGGATCCTTCGCTCCCGACCTTCTGGAGGGGCTTGAAGACCTGGTTCTGCCGCCTCACCTGGAATGGGAAGGGCAATAGCTCCTCCTGGGGGTGGCTGGTGATGTAGAGTTCGCCCTACCAAATGGACATTTTCCCACTTGGATTCTATATTTATATTTATTATCTTAGTTTGGTAGCTGCTGATTTGGTAATTTTAGGTGTTGAGGTTTTAACGGAGTATTTATTGTAAACCGCTCAGAGTCCCCCTCTTTGGGGGGAGATGGGCAGTAATAAAAATCTGAATAATAAATAAATAAATAAATACATACATACATACATACATACATACATACATACATACATAAAAATATACCCTCTGAAATTTCAGGCAGGTTGCCTTATAAACCAGTTGCTGGGGTCCTTAATGGGAAATGATGATTGTCCTCCTGTCTGTCTGTGGCAGGATTGTCATGTGACACAGAATGCTGGTCCAGCAGGGCCCTTCTTAGGTTCATAGGAAGGACAGCATTGGGTTACAAATGGGGCTCCATCTCCTGTGGAGGCAAAGAGCAAGAAAAGACCTGAAGAAGACAAGAAGAGTCCTCCTTGGCCAACCCAAGGGAGTCCAGCATTCTCTGCCACCTGGTAGACTACCAGATGTATTAAGGGAGCTCCCAAGAAGGAATCTTAGGGAAAGAGATTGTCCATAGCTTCTACCTAAGAACTGATACTTAGGACATCTTATTTAATAGCCCTTTAAGGTAGATCAGGCCAGGAAACAGACACCAAGAGGATTTCAATAATGTTTCACCTGAGTCTGGCAAAAGTTGGGAAGCATGGAAATCATTGAACAGAATGCACACGGGCATAACAAGATCCAGAGATACTCATTTCTCTTCATGACAGCCAGTTTGGTCTAGTGGTTAAGGTTCTGAGCGAGAAACCAGGAGTCTGTGAGTTCTAGTTCCGCCTTAGCCACGAAAGCCAGCTGGGTGACCTTGGGCCAATCACTCCCTCTCAGCCCAACTTGGTGCAATGTAGACCAGCCCCCTTGTGGTGCACCCCGGGCAACGTGGCTTGTCACAGCTAAATAGTCTACACATCTGGCTGCTGGACCTCACAAGGATTTCCCAGCAAGAAGAAAAGCAGCATGAACACCAAACTGCTATGCCATACAATTAAAAAAAAATTTTTTTCTTAATGTTTCCACCACTCCAAGATTGTCTCTACATTCCTTTAACTAACATTGATATCTCAGTCTTCCAGCATTTCTCAGGACCCCACTGGAAAACCAACAAACCAGACAAGCTTTTGGCATAGAATCTCAAAGCCTTGCTGAAATCCAGCAGGTTCCACTGACATCTTGTAAATTCAGGGATCGATCTGGTTGTCCATGTTTGTGTTCACTTCTCCATTGGCAGTAGCCTTGTTCCTCTTAGTGATGGCATGCTGTTTCTTCCGGAAGTGAATAAAATTGAAAAGAGGACACAACAAGAGAGAAGCTACTTTATCTGCTGCCACAGAATTCAAGCCAAGCCAAGGAAGGAAGAAGAAGAAATCCATCCTTCTCAATGAGAAAAGTTCATTCAGATCCATGCAGATCTGCAGAAACTGTACAAATCAGTATCTCTGATCTAAGAAAGTTGCATTTCTAGAACCGTTACGTTGGGGTTGTAAATTTTATCAAAAGAAATTATATAAATAGGGAATGTTGTATAAAACAACTGCAATGTATGAGTGCTGGTGTAGAAGCAAGTGTATATTGCAGCAAGGTTGCATAGGAAAACACATACCTTGAGGGAAAAAATGTGTTTCAAAACCATACAGAGCAATTTTGGATTTTCAGAGCTTTCCCCCCCCTCTTTTACCAGTTGTCTTTCTATAAAGCTGGTCATCACTTTTAATTCCCAGGTGGCATACAATGAAGTCCACAAGCAAATGAAATAATTAAAACAGATTAAAGCAATTGAAACCATCAAAGCTGCTTAGCTGGTTAAAAACAGACCATCTGCTAAAAGACTGGCTGGGGGAAAGAAGAAGAGGAAGAGGAAGAAGAAAGAAATGCATATTTAGATCTTCTTAAAAGTCACCAGAGATGCTTGTCTACTCATCTCAGAGACTGTTATTCTCAACAATGAATTCCTGAGAAATTAGATGGAACAGCATAGAGTCAAACAAATATCTTTATTACTGTCTTTGACCAGACTTTACAACAGAAGAAAAAAAAATAGTTTAGTCCCACAATTCATTATCAGGAAAAAAAGGAAAACAATAAAACAGTAAAACAACATATCTAATTAAAAGTTTTGTGCATAGATATATTTGGACACCCACAAATTTTGTTTCATTTTCCCAAGGACACATCTCAGAAACAGTTGCTTAGAACTGAATGCCTAACCTATTCTAAGTATGTTGTTTGGAATGTGGTAGTCTCTTCCAAGATACATCCATAAATTACTGGGGATCCCAATTCCTGTTCATCTTCAAGCCTGGATTGATTGATTGATTGATTGATTGATTGATTGGTTGATTGATTGATCAATTGATTAGGTGCTACTGTTTCTGATTCCTAGCAACCACATGGATAGATTTTCACCATGACGATCTATCCCTAACCAAGTGTCCCAACAGTGCACCCAAAGCCACTGTAACTGAGTCCATCCACCCTGCTACTGGTTGTCCTCTTCTTCTCCTTCATTCCATCTTTCCAAGCATTAGAGCCTTCTCCAGAGAGCTGGGTCTTTGACAATGTGTCCAAAGTAGAAGGTAAAGGTGCTCCAAAGTCACGATTCAGCCAGGAGAGATTCAAATGCAACAATTCATTGCTGCATTAAAGTCACAGATTTCCTTTTTATTTAGCGCTGAGCCACAGAGAAACAGCTTTCCATAAAATGAAAGTGGAGATTTGCCAGTCACTGCATTTGAAATCAGTAGTTGGGTTCACTTGACATGGTGAACCAATCAGTCGTGCTAAGCTTAGTTAATTTGAAGTTTGGTTAAAGTGTGTGTGGTGTTGGTTTTTCTTTTTCTTTTTTAAATTTTTAGGGGAGAAGGTCAATATGTTATGCAAATGTGGCCCATGTGTGGGGTAGTAGTTTTTTTAATATTATGCTGTCAACCTAGAATATAGTTATTCAGTATCCAAGGTGAGTCCGTTGTACAAATTCAGACCTTGCCAAAATTGTTCTTACGTTCCCACACACGTCATTAGGAACAAAAGAGAAGTTTAATGTTTTGTTCCCTCTTCACCTACTTTCTGGCTGTGTTGCTTTGTTTTTTGTGTATGCATGTTTGTGTGTGCACACTCATATTTTTTTAATGTAAATTGCCTTGAGAGCTTTGGCAGGAAGGCTTTGGCAAAAACACTTCAAAACCGTCTTTAACGTTGGCACAAATTTTTTAACCAGACTGACTCCAAAATTCAAAGATTGCCTGGTGTCTTCTGTAGGAGACTCAATCAGATTGACCCCCGAAGTCTCCAGGCACACTGATCGATGTGGTGAATGATTTTCTTCCACCTCTTTGATGAATTTGGAGTCATTGAACATTCACGTGCAACATTTTGTTGTTTGGGATACATTTTAGAGATCCTTGAATTTGCAACATGGAAGCTTCAGTTGAGAAGTTCAGAATCAAACTACATCAAGCAACGGAAGTAGAGAGACAGCTTGTAAAAAAAGCCCAAAAGAGGGTCATTGCAAATAAACCAACTAACCCACCCACCCACAAATAAATATTGTCAGAAGAGGAAAGAAAAACAGGACAAAAACCTGGAGAGAATTAACTGTGATGCACTCAACTCAACATCTTCATGGAACCTCCAGAGTTTTGGATACGGCCCCAGCACCGCTCCAAAGGTTGGTGTTCATTCTGACTCTGCCTGTACCTTGTTCCCCAGCAAGCTTTTAAGAGTTAAAGATGAGGCTTGGCCACAAAAATCCCTTGCAGTGGGATCCAGGGATTAAAGGAGTATCCAGCACACCTGAACAAGCTCTGCTTTTGGCCAACACAGAAACTGGCTTTAAATCGAATCCATTCGGTGTTCATGATTTAATAGAATTGCATTGGAAAAGACAGCAGTCTACGCAAAGTTCTGTAACCAAAGGTAGTTTTTTTTTCCAAGCTAACTCAAACATTTTATATTAAAGAGGCCTTTCACATAACCCTGGGAACTTCTGTGTCAAAGAACACATATATTTAATATGTGCACTTTTGGTAACCACATCTCTTGCAATCTGGGCAGCAGTGCTAAGGCCACTAGATGACGTGAAGGGAAATGGTCAGGACGTTTTCTATTTTAAAAAATAAAAATAAAAACACAACCAGACTGCCCTACGGCAAAGCACGGTAAAGTAGACTGGATTCTTCCTGATCAGCGCATCCCAAATTTCAACAGTGCTATATTTTAGTACCAAAGGCAGATGTTCTTGTTTTACGAGACTTTTTAAGATGCTGCTTTTGAAAACCTCTCTCCCTCCCTTAATGAAATAGAAATATTAAAGTGAAAAAGCTCTTAAACATTAACCTCTGTTAATTCTATTCTATTCTATATATGGTTTAAATGATAAACAGCATTCTCTTGGGGTCCAGAATAAACTTGTCTAAGGTGTTGCTGGAGACTTTAAAAATCATCACACTCACACACACACACACGCACACACACACACACAGAGGGATTATTCTATTATTCTTTTCCTTCCTTCCTTCCTTCCTTCCTTCCAATATATATAGCTAGATTCCTTCCTTCCTTCCTTCCTTCCTTCCTTCCTTCCTTCCTTCCTTCCTTCCTTCCTTCCTTCCTTCCTTCCAATATATATAGCTAGATTCCTTCCTTCCTTCCAATATATATAGCTAGATTCCTTCCTTCCTTCCTTCCTTCCTTCCTTCCTTCCTTCCTTCCTTCCTTCCTTCCTTCCAATATATATAGCTAGATTCCTTCCTTCCTTCCTTCCTTCCTTCCTTCCTTCCTTCCTTCCTTCCTTCCTTCCTTCCTTCCTTCCTTCCTTCCAATATATATAGCTAGATTCCTTCCTTCCTTCCTTCCTTCCTTCCTTCCTTCCTTCCTTCCTTCCTTCCTTCCTTCCTTGTAAAGGAGTAGCTATGATAGTTCACTGCAGTAGATACTTCCGAATCTAAGACTAACATATTTATTATAGCATTAAGTGTCTCTGGACCTGTTGTTTTCCTTTGTTATCTAAATATCTATATTTACTCTCTTCTTCCAGAGGTCTAACTAAAGTTTCCACCAATGAATTGTGGAAGCAGATATTCAGATCTATCTGATGAATTCCCCCAATGTTACCACGGAGCTCTCGGCTGGAAAAAAAAATGCATGCAAAGGCATTTGAGACGAAAGGGCATGCAAAAATGCAAATTGTAGGTGGGAAATGTAACGCTATGTAAATTAAAATGCCCATTTATCCCAGTGTTACTTTTCAAGCAGGTGCAATTTTGAATCAGAGACCGATAGAAGAATGATTCATGATCACAAAGGTGAAACTGATACGGACTGAATGCGGGCCACTCTGTCACGCAGGAGTCTATTGAACAGAGGTGTTTTGATATGCCCAAGGTGTGAAATATTCTGCCAGAATCTTTGTAATGATGTGCCTACTTAAAAGAAAGGCCCATTGATGTCAATGGGCCTTACTCCCAGGTTTCTAAGTTTGTTTCCTAACGTATGGCCTTGCTGCCATGGAAAGTTCTTCTTTTAAAAAGTGACCTTGCAGGGAATGGAGATGAATTTCATTGGAAATCTTCAACTGTGTGCTAATTGAAGGGGGATGACAGAGATCTGTCCAGGAACAGAGGTGTAATGAATATCTTGGAAAGCCTCTTGGAAAAAAAAATAATCACAAATTAGCTGAAAGGGCACTTTGAAACCATCTGAAGGAAAAGTGTTCAGGGAAAAACAAGATGCTCCCTTCTTCCATGACATCAAAACCATGACATGGAATGACATCCCATGACATTCAACACCACCTTTGACTTTGAAACTCCCAGACTTGGCCATTACTCAGCACTTTGTGGCTTCTAGAGCAAGAGTAATGACTTTGGGCTGAAGATCTCACTGCCTGATATTCCTCCTGCTATTTGAATCCAATTGAATAAACTCGGGATCCAGTGGAATACCCTTCAATAATCTCTGATGCAAAAGAGAATTTGAAGGGGTCAGAATTTAATGCCCAAGGTCACAAGATCAATCTCTGACATCTCCCATATCCGAGAAAGACTTTTTGAAGTGCTGGGGAGATACTTGCTGGTCAAAACCGAGAATCTGTTCAGCTTTGGACAGCGTATGAAATTGAAGTATGAATGCTATACATTTTTTTTAAAATTGGATGAGGTACAAATCTGTGTATTGAGTTATATCCAGGAATGGTTTCCCCTTTGAATTAAATTCTGTGTCAAATTTACTTTTAAGGTGCCAAATTATTTTGGACATCAAAGCATACTTCCATGACTTCATGAACCACTCTTCCAACAAGGAAATCTCATATTTCTTTCTTTCTTTCATTCTTTGTCTCTCCCTCTTTCTAGGCTATCCGTATTAAGCCTCACAGCACATTTGAGGAACAAGAGAAGAGAGTGTGTGAGAGAAAGTCAAGATAATACTAAGAAGCCCTTTTTCTTCAGATGGATAATTGGCGGTCTGAATTATGTCACCCTCCCTCCAACAAAGACATCTCCAGTGGCCCATCTGGTGACAAATTCTTCAGGAGTCCTTTAAGCAGGTGCCTCCTGACAGGTAGTCAATAGAGAGCTTCTGGCTAAACACCAGTAGTCCACCAACGAGGTCAGCACCAGAGGGCAAAGAGCAGCACTGTAGAGGTTGCAAAGGTCAGCAACCATCAAACCGACAGATGAATCTCAAAAGTCTCCTACGTCCCTTGGGGTCTCTTTGTCCAGAAAGGGAAACTCACATCTCAAAAGGCCAGGTTTGTTCCCTCCCTTCCCCCCTCCCTCCCTTCCCTATAAAAAAGTCCTCTTCAGAGATGGTGGCACCTCTCTCAACTGGTCTTCATTAGCCAGAGAATAAGGCTTAGGCCCTCTGCAGAGTAGGGACTGTCTCCATAGCTCTCAACTGTTCCTCATTAGGGAAAACAGTCCTCCTTTGTCCAGCCTGAAGACACCTTTGTTTTTTAAATTCTGCAGGACTGGGAAATTAGAAATAGGATACACCTCAGTGCTGCCCTATTGATGGAGAAGGGCTTGCTATTAAAATGAGCATTTAACGGATGGATTTCTAGTCAACTTTTGGGACACAGAAATGCTGCACACATGCACACAGCATGGAGGTATAGATTGCTTGCTACAGAAAAGTAAGGTAAACTAATTGCCCAGAAGCCGCATCAAACTTGGGATTTTATAATGCTGTCACTGTTCCCCTCTTCCTGTTTAATAATAGGGTTTTTTTTAAAAACAAAAAAACAAAAACTACATTCAAGCTATTCTCTTCCTCTCCTGGTCTTCAAAGCCCTTAAAAGCAAGCCCATGAAACCATCACAGGGAAACGCCACATTGACAAATATCCAACCTTAACCCATTATTCAAGCTTTGAGCAAGCTTTGGAAAGAATAGAAAGCCACAGCTGGACACGGCAAGAGGAAAGATGTTCTCCTTGGATGTCACTTAAGGTAGCAAAGATATCTGAAGATTCTCCTCTGATTGTTGTAAATCAGGGAAGAGACTTGGGCTGCGTCGTCTTTCAGTTGCTCAGCTGTCAAACCGAGCTGGAGACAAATGGCCTTTTGGAATTCTAGACCAAAGGAGAGAAAACTGGGGAGATGCTGTTTCTGGATGTGTGTAGTGGAAGGAGAAAATCCCCAGCAGCTTCTCAAGGGCAACATGGCTCTTTAGGGGTGACAGGGGCACCATGTCTGAAAAGCTCTATCCAATATTTTTCACCCTTCCCCTGAGAAGCCAGAGATGCTGCAGAGCACTGCAAAGAAGATTGCAAATAATAGACAGGGCATTTCACAGAAATCTCTGTTCTGCTCTTCGAGCCAGTCCAGACAAGAAGCACCCACCGTGAGTACTAACACAACCTTTATTGTAAGGTTGCAGGAACAGGATCTTGCAAGTCTGAAGGCACCTTCCCCCCTCCCCTGCCTTTACTTTCCAGAGAACTAGGGAGGGTCCCTTCTGAGAGGCTTTCCACACCCCCATCCCTCCTCTGGGCTCAGATCTCTCTTATCAGCCCATTGTCTAGGCTGCAGCTCTTCCTCCTGTCTCCGAAGGCTAGTCTCACAGTCCATTACAAGAGGGGAGAGAGAGGGAGGGAAGGATAAGAGAGAGATACAGAAGGAAGGAAGGAAGGAAGGAAGGAAGGAAGGAAGGAAGGAAGGAAGGAAGGAAGGAAGGAAGGAAGGAAGGAAGGAGTCAGCCCTTTCAGGTAGTCCAGATGGGAAACCCAAACCATAAGAATTAACACAACCTTTATTGTAAGGTTCCAGGAACAGAACCTTGCATGTCTGAAAGCATTTCTCTCCTGCTTTATTTTTGCTTTCCAGAAAACTAGTGAGAGTCCCTTCTGAGATGCTTCCCATGCCCTCCCTCCTTCTGGGGCAGTGTTTCTCAGCCTTAGCAACTTTAAGATGTGTGGACTTCAACTCCCAGAATTCCCCAGCCAGTTGAAGTCCACACTTCTTAAAGGAGCCAAGGTTGAGAAACATTGTTCTGTGAGCTGGGATACCTTTGGCATGACGGTGCCTAAGCTGCAGACTTTCCCCCTGGCTCATTCCCACTGACCATTACATCTCTAAAGCATGTATGGTAGAGATACTTAAGTTTAAAAAAAAATTCAGTATGAGTATACCATGCTTCCTCCCCAAAATTTCTCCCTTTCAAAATTTCAAAAGCAAGTACTCTCCTTTTGTTGTTTATTCGTTTAGTCGCTTCCGACCCTTTGCGACCCTTTGCGACTTCATGGACCAGCCCACGCCAGAGCTTCCTGTCGGTCATCAGCACCCCCAGCTCCCCCAGGGACGAGTCCGTCACCTCTAGAATGTCATCCATCCACCTTGCCCTTGGTCGGCCCCTCTTCCTTTTGCCCTCCACTCCCCCTAGCATCAGCATCTTCTCCAGGGTGTCCTGTCTTCTCATTATGTGGCCAAAGTATTTCAGTTTTGCCTTTAATATCATTCCCTCAAGTGAGCAGTCTGGCTTTATTTCCTGGAGGATGGACTGGTTCGATCTTCTGGCAGTCCAAGGCACTCTCAGAATTTTCCTCCAACACCACAGTTCAAAAGCATCTACCTTCCTTCTCTCAGCCTTCCTTATGGTCCAGCTCTCACAGCCATATGTTACTACAGGGAACACCATTGCTTTAACTATGCGGACCTTTGTTGTCAGTGTGATGTCTCTGCTCTTAACTATTTTATCGAGATTTGTCATTGCTCTTCTCCCAAGGATTAAGCGTCTTCTGATTTCCTGACTGCAGTCAGCATCTGCAGTAATCTTCGCACCTAGAAATACAAAGTCTTTCACTGCTTCTACATTTTCTCCCTCTATTTGCCAGTTATCAATCAAGCTGGTTGCCATAATCTTGGTTTTTTTGAGGTTTAGCTGCAAGCCAGCTCTTGCACTTTCTTCTTTCACCTTCATCATAAGGCTCCTCAGTTCCCCTTCGCTTTCAGCCATCAAAGTGGTATCATCTGCATATCTGAGATTGTTAATGTTTCTTCCAGCGATTTTAACTCCAGCCTTGGATTCCTCAAGCCCAGCATGTCGCATGATGTGTTCTGCGTACAAGTTGAATAGGTAGGGTGAGAGTGTACAGCCCTGCCATACTCCTTTCCCAATCTTAAACCAGTCCGTTGTTCCATGGTCTGTTCTTACTGTTGCTACTTGGTCGTTATACAGATTCTTCAGGAGGCAGACAAGATGACTTGGGATCCCCATACCGCTAAGAACTTGCAACAATTTGTTATGGTCCACACAGTCAAAGGCTTTAGAGTAGTCAATAAGACAGAAATAGATGTTTTTCTGAAACTCCCTGGCTTTTTCCATTATCCAGCGGATATTGGCAATTTGGTCCCTAGTTCCTCTGCCTTTTCTAAACCCAGCTTGTACATTTGGCAATTCTTGCTCCATGAATTGCTGAAGTCTACCTTGCAGGATCTTGAGCATTACCTTACTGGCATGTGAAATGAGTGCCACTGTTCGATAGTTTGAACATTCTTTAGTGTTTCCCTTTTTTGGTATGGGGATGTAAGTTGATTTTTTCCAATCTGATGGCCATTCCTGTGTTTTCCAAATTTGCTGGCGTATAGCATGCATTGCCTTGACAGCATCATCTTGCAAGATTTTGAACAGTTCAGCTGGGATGCTGTCGTCTCCTGCTGCCTTGTTATTAGCAATGCTTCTTAAGGCCCACTCAACCTCACTCTTCAGGATATCTGGCTCTAGCTCACTGACCACACCATCAAAGCTATCCCCGATATTGTTATCCTTCCTATACAGGTCTTCTGTATATTCTTGCCACCTTTTCTTGATCTCTTCTTCTTCTGTTAGGTCCTTGCCATCTTTGTTTTTGATCATACCCATTTTTGCCTGGAATTTACCTCCAATGGTTCTAATTTTCTGGAAGAGGTCTCTTGTCCTTCCTATTCTATTGTCTTCTTCCACTTCCGCGCATTGCTTATTTAAAAATAATTCTGTATCTCTTCCGGCTAACCTCTGGAATTTTGCATTTAATTGAGCATATCTCCCCCTATCACTGTTGCCTTTTGCTTTCCTTCTTTCTTGGGCTACTTCTAGTATCTCAGCAGACAGCCACTTTGCCTTCTAGGTTTTCTCTTTCTTTGGGATGTATTTTGTTGCCGCCTCTTGGACAATGTTGCGGACTTCTGTCCATAGTTCTTCCGGGACCCTATCTACTAAGTCCAGTCCCTTAAATCGATTCTTCACCTCCACTGCATATTCCTTAGGAATATTAGTGAGCTCATATCTAGCTGATCTGTGGGTCTTCCCTAATCTCTTTAGTCTGATCCTAAATTGTGCAAGAAGAAGTTTGTGATCGGAACTACAGTCAGCTCCAGGCCTTGTTTTTACTGACTGTACAGATGTCCGCCACCTTTGGCTGCAAAGGATGTAGTCAATCTGATTTCGGTGTTGTCCATCTGGTGAAGTCCATGTATAAAGCCGTCTCTTAGGTTGTTGGAAGAGAGTGTTCGTTATGCAGAGTGAGTTGTCTTGGCAAAATTCTATCAGCCTATGTCCTGCTTCGTTTTGTTCTCCCAGGCCATGCTTACCTGTAATTCCAGGTGTCATTTGACTGCCCACCTTAGCATTCCAGTCTCCTGTGATGAAAATAACATCTCTTTTAGGCGTGTTGTCCAGTAGGTGCTGCAGATCCTCATAGAACTGCTCTACTTCAGCTTCTTCAGCATCTGTGGTTGGGGCGTATATTTGGATCACTGTGATGTTAGATGGCTTGCCCTGAATTCGAATTGAGATCATTCTATCGTTTTTTGGATTGTATCCAAGCACTGCTTTAGCCACTTTACTATTAATTATGAAGGCTACTCCATTTCTTCTGTGGTCCTCTTGTCCACAGTAGTAGATCTGGTGGTCATTTGATGTGAAGTGGCGCATTCCAGTCCATTTCAGTTCACTGACACCCAAAATGTCTATCTTTAATCTTGACATCTCACCAATAACCACATCCAATTTGCCCTGGCTCATAGATCTTACATTCCAGGTTCCAATGGTGTGTTGATCCTTAGAACATTGGATTCGCCGTTCACCACCAGCACCGTTGGCTGCTAACCGTCCTTTCGGCTTTGAGCTAGCTGCATCATCACGTCTGGGGCTAGTTGAACTCATCCTCTGTTCCTCCCCAGTAGCATTTTGACCATCTTCCGACCTGGGGGTCTCATCTTCCGATGGTATACCAACATATCTCTGGTTGTGCTGATCCATTTAGTTTTCATGGCAAGAATACTGGGGTGGGTTGCCATTACCTTCCCCAGGGATCGCATTTAGTCTGACCTCTCTGTCATGACCTTCCCGTCTTGGGTGGCCCTTCACGGTTTAGCTCATGGCATCATTGAGGTGCTCAAGCTCCAGCACCACGACAAGGTAACGATCCTTTGCTGAAGAAGTACTTTCCTACTCTCTGAAAAAAAGAAAGAATGAAGAAGAAAAAAAAAGCATTTTCCTGCCTGGCACTAATCTTAAATGGTTTATGGTTTTAAAGTCATCTCCAGCACCTTAGGCTGGCCTGAGAAGCAGAGAGGCAGCCAACGTAACTCTTTTTCTGTCAGTGCAACTTGATTCCAGCTTGCCGTATTAGTTACAACCCTGACGGCCACATTTCTGCCAAAAAGCAAGCTACAGAAGTCAGATACATAAACAAAACAGCAGATCAATACAACCATCTGTATAAAAATGCATCCTGTCCTGTAACACTGATTTACTTAGCCACGATAAATCATTGGGATGCCTTCTAGTGAGGATGGGTATCTCGTGTTCCCCCCACTCGGCCCTCGCCCGCCCCACCCGCCCCAGCTTTATTTATTTATTTATTTATTTATTTCTCTATCTATCTATCTATTTATTCCTTCTAGATCGCCACCGGAATTCATGGACACCACGTTGATTTGCTTATTACATTTATATTTACATTTACATTTATATTTATTCAGTGTATAGTGCAGGCATTATTTGAAATCTAATTTGGGGGGCAGTTATTTATTTATTTATTTCCGCCCCAAAAAAGAAACAAAATAAGTGCTTCAACCCACAGCAAAGTTTAAGGCATCCATTTCAGACTCTAAACCACCCCAAACTGGACCTTAAAAACATTGCAGTTTTCATATTCCTAGGTAGATAGCCAGATAAGAACTTCTGGTTTTGATTTAATTGTTTTAGAACAGTGCTTTTTCAAAGTGGGCAACTTTAAGATGGGTGGACTTCAGCTCCCAAAATGCCCTATCCAACATAGGCGGACTTGCTGGCTAGGGAATTCTGCGAGTTGAATTTTCCGCATCTTAAAGTAGCCAAGTTTGAAAAAAACATTGCTTCAGTTGGTTTATTTTAAAGAATTTACAAGCTACCTGGGAAAGGAGAGTGTACATATTAAAGAAAGAAAGAAATATCATTACAAGCAAATAAAATTCAAAATAAATTCTAGATGCCCAACTCATTAAGAAATATGATTTCTAGGCAGCAATTGCAGAAGCCCTGGGAAGGAATCATTTAATTTTATTCCCATCTAACTGGACCTCCTGTAGAATGCTGTGTCCAGTTCTGAATAAACAAATTGTAAAGTGTGGCAGCCACTTAATGAGAAATAACAACAACAAGGATATAAAGGGATAAGAGATAAGAAGCAGCTTCAAAGTGAATTTTGTGCTGACCTTGTGCAGCATCACAAATTAGAACAAAGCGGGGTTGAGTCGTTTCTACAGATGCAAGCACAATTTGATTATTTCAGACACTAATTATAAACAATACATAGTCAAAAAACAAACACTTAATAAATACATACACACACACATATATAATTTAAAAAGGGGTCTAAAAAGAATATAAAAACTAACACAAACAAATGTAAAGTAAGAAAAAGAAAAGAAAGAAAAAGAAATCAAAGATCAATGCAAGAAACAAAGTAAAGAAAAAGTAGAAAAGAAAGAAAAAAAGATATGGTGAAGTAGCTTCCCATTTTCTTTACAGCAGCTATAAGTACAATTATACATTTACCTCTTCCTTTATGGTGACAACATAGCTGTCTTCTTTCTGTAATCTATTCTGTTTAATCATCAAAACCATAAATCATAAACTCATTTTTTTCTGTTTCACACAAAAGGTCTAGAAGGGTTTTCCAGTCAGCGATAAATGTAGACGTTGTCCTTTCTCTGATCAAAGAAGTCAATTTAGCCATCTCAGCCAGTTCCACCACTTTAACAATAAATACATTTTCATGAACATCTTATTTAGCCTTAGTTGCAGTGAGCAGGTTTAAAAGGATAGATCAACAGATGGGATGGATGCATAACATTACATTTCTGGTGGAAGTCTGCACAGTCTTTAATGGCAGTCCAAGCAAAGGCTTCAACCTTCATCACAAATGGCCTCACCACACAAGGCTCTCAGCAGCTCAGTTTAATAAAAGGCCAGCGAGCTTGTGCTGGATTGAGTAATATGTGGTTCAGAGTCTTGTGGGAACCCAGCCATTGTCTGAACTTGTTTAAGGAACCAGATCATCCTGTTACACCATAATGGAGGGGAGAGGGGGAGTTATATCTCTAGGCACTCCCTGTTTTGTGAACACAGCTATTGTGTATTGCTCAGGACTTGGATGTAGCATATTAGGTGAAGTTGATGTATAAAAAAATCAACAGATGTGACAGTGATATCTTCGGTTGTATAGTTGCTCCTCTTTTCTTGTGTCTGTTCTGATTCATTTTATTTTATTTATTTATTTATCATGTTTTTATCATTGCCCATCTCCCTCATACCTAGCCAAGGGTTCCTTAAGCCCTTTGCAGTCTTTCAAATCAGCTAGGAAGTTCTGCTGCTGAAGAACCAGTTTAACCCCCAGTTTCTTGCCTTGGAAGAGCTTGAGGAAAGGATGGTGTTGGCTGGTGCTCAATCTAGATATAACAGATGTATCGGTTGTTCCGTTGTTCCCGGGAAGTTTGGTTTCTCAAGTCAGCAATTGGCAGGCCATTGACCTGGATGGGTGCCTTTGCTTTTCCAGGCAGATGTTAAATGGAAGATGCCAAGAGCTGAAATGACACCTGCACCTGCATGGGCTTGCAGCCCCCCAGATAACTGGAGTATAAGCTGCGGATGAATGTACAATGCAGAAAGAAATAAAGGGAGGAACAGAGGTGGCGTCAACCCCTGGACTGCTTTGTCAATGAATGCTCCAATCAGAAATGGTATTATTAAAGAAAGACATAGTCATTGTTGTGAACTTACTTGTATGCTAACAGACAAGGCCAATCTGTGGATAGTTCTGCTGAAATTCAGCAAAGCTCATGGACCATGGCTTGGTTGGTGGCTGAGACAAGCTCCTTTGCTTGGAAAACATCCTCAGATGCATCCATCCCATCTCATCCCATCAAATGCATGCAGTGGAAAATATTATGGGAAATAACACCCAATAAATAATGTACCTAATAAAAACATAAGCTTTGAAGGGTGGAGGGTAGGGTCCCAAATGAAGAGCTCTTTGACTTTGAGGAACATGAGGTTGTTTTCAAAAGGAGAAATGTCTGGTCTACGTTCTCATCTTCCACACTGGTGAAGTAACAGAAAATATTTCTAAAATAAATCTTTTCCATTAAAAACATACACATTTATCCAAATCTGAACAGGAATCTCAACTTTCCACCACAGAGGAATTTGTTATCTGATGTTTGCCAGGTCAAAATGCAGAAGAGATAATGCTACACTTAGCAAGATTTTCAGCTCTAGCTGCTAACTGGCAAGTCCAGACATTGTGGTGTATCTGGTTAGAAAAACTCAGCTCAACTTTGTTACTAGAAAAGCTTCCAGTAGCTTTTGACTTGCTGCATTCTCATAGTCATTTCTGCAGGATGAAGTGTTGAGGACAAATGCAGGAAACCTTCTCTGGATTAGATAGGGATGAGGGGACCAGTAGAGGGGAGGAGAAACTGGGGGTGGAAATGTCAAAATGACAAATTAGGATCCCCTGGATTTGCCTTCCAATTCCACAAGGTTGAAGGCAAATCCAGGGGATCCTAATTTGTCTGTCTGTCTGTCTGTCTGTCTGTCTGTCTATTCATCTGTCACCCCATCCATCTATCCATTCAACCATTCATCTGTCATTCTATCTATCTATCTAATCTATTCATCTGTTGCTCCATCCATCCATTCATCCATCCATCCATGTCTCTCTCTCTATCATCTATCACTCCATCCATCCATCATCCATCCATCCATCCGTCCATCCAACCATCCATTCATCTGTCTATCTGTCTGTCTGTCTGTCCATCTCTCTCTCTCTCTATCATCTATCACTCCATCCATCATCCATCCATCCATCCATCCAACCATCCATTCATCTGTCTATCTGTCTGTCTGTCTGTCCATCTCTCTCTCTCTCCATCCATCCTCCCTCTCTCTCTCAAATACACAAGAAAGATTATACAAGCCATTTATAAATATCAAAAAATGTTTTTGGTCTTAGTAGTGCTAGCAATATTAGTAGAGTAACATACATAAACATGCATACATACACACACACATTATCTCTATATATACACACACAAATACATATATGTGGGTGCATCTTTGGGCGCAAGGGAAAGAGAGAGGCTTAGATCAGAAAATGTCAGGGACAGAAAGGCTAAGCTGCCAACTGAGTTGCAACCACCTCCTGGATCTTCTAACTATAACTGTAATCCTAACCAGATGCTTGTTATTTATGCAGAGCTTATATTAATTCAATAGACTGAGCCTAGTTCCTGAATTAAACCATTTTCTGGGTTCACTCAATACACTGAAACTTAAACTAACAAAATAAGTTGGGTTCACACAACTCACTAAGCCACTCAAAATAAAAACCTGAGCGAGCTTAGTCTGTTGTGCAAATGGTGTTGCTGGGTTTTTGCCTAGCCCAGTTTAACTTGCTTTGCAAACAGTCAGTAAAGAAATTGTTTCTACAGTTCCCCTGGCCTGGTGCAGTTTGCACCACCATCTATCCATTGTTGGTGGTGCAGAGGAACAAAGCTTTTAGGTCACCTGCAACACTCGTAGAAAAAGTATGGAAAGATGAAACAGCAAGAAGGTCCAACATTCCTGTATGGGCAAGTTCATGTCTCTGCACAGAGAATGCCAAAGATGAATAGCTGCTGTTTGGGTGGGAGTGAATGATGGCGTGCTACGCTCTAGGAGGTACTTTATCTTGGCAGGTTTGCTAGATTGATAGGAGCTGAAGATAAATCAAGGTTATGGATTTTCCAGCTAGGTCACAAAGCACCTTCTGAAAGCCTCCTGAGTAGATATTGGAATGATTTCTTACCTGGGTTTTCTGATCAGTTGATACATTCAGATGGCCTTCCTTCCAAGAGTACCTGTGGCCAAGAAAGACTTGCTTACTGAGAAAAGATGACTTTTGCTGGGGAATGTGGGGGAAAACAGGACACGTCCACCAGAAAACATGCTTGCATTTGAAGATCATAGCACTCATGAGGCCAAACAACTAAGTAACTATTGGTTATTTTTTAATATCTAAGTGTCAAAGTTGTTCAAGAAGACCATTTCACTTCCTACATAATATTTTTGTTTTCAGTGTCTCAAAGAATGTTGCATACTTCACTGTGTGTTCAGCTTCTCCTTTCCATGCTCCTATACAGTAAATCCTTGGTTCTGTGGTGTCCTTGGTGCTCTCTGAGCCTTGTTGTTTTCTTGCAGACTTTTCATTGCCAGACTAGGCAACATCTTCAGTGCAAAGAAGGAGTGGGCCTTGCTCTCAGTTTATATATAGTGGCTTGCCCTGCTTGTGTTGGTGGGGGTGTTGTTCTCTCCTTGGTAGTTCCTTGATTGGGCTGTTGTTGCTGCTTGGTTGATTGACTGAGTTAATAGTTCCTTGATTAAAGTCTATTGTGCTGTTTGATGGTTCATCTGGTGTTAATCCTGGTGTTGATTTTCGCATATCTGGGTGTTGATTGCTGGCGGGGAGGTGTCCTGGTCTTTTGGCTTTTCTATTGTCTCTTTTGAATGGTATGCGAATGTTGTTTACCTCTATGTGTCTGTTGATGGCTGCTTTGTCTGAGTGCCAGGCTTCCAGGAATTCTCTGGCATTTTTGGATTTGGCTTGGTTTAGGATGCTCACAGTTTCCCAGTTGAAACTATGGTTGAGTCTATCCATGTGTTGTGAGATTAAGGAGTTCTCATCATGTCTTCTGACTACTAGTTGGTGTTCGTGGATGCGCTCTGCTAGTCTTCTGCCTGTCTGTCCTACATAGTGGCTGCTACAGTCTTTGCACTGTATGTTGTAGATGACGCCTGTTTTTTTCTTCTTGGGTCTTTTGGGTTATTTAATATATTTTGAAGAGTTTTAATTGGTTTATGTGCTATGGTGATTCCATGTGGTTGTAACAGTCTGTTGGTGGTTTCTGAGATGTTTCTGATGTATGGTTCTATCTGTCCATCCATCCATCCATCCATCTATATTCTATCTATCTATTGCTATTATCATCCTCTATCTATCTAATTTGTAGTCCCCCTTCAAAATCAAGTTGTCCCGGAATGTCTTACAATACATTAAAATCACAAGATATTTTTAAAACAAATTAACAATGTAACATTTGTAACGTATTATAAACAAAAGATTGAGTTGCCTTATAATAGGTCAAAGGTTTTGCTACTGTTCTAACCTGATATTGTGATACGTCATCTAATCCTTTAAATTGGAAATGCAGGTAAGGGGAAGTGGGACCTTTACATGCAAAGTACATGTTCTGTGACTAAGCTAAGAACCTTACATTAAAGGAAAAAAACCTAGGAAGTAGTAGTATTTATTTGTTTGTTTGTTTGTTTGTTTGTTTATTTATTTATCAATCAAATTTGTCACCCCTGTCTCCTCCCACCAGAGGGACTCTGGGCGGTTCTTCTGAAATTCATTTGGACGATTCAGTGGCCTGCAGTGGGAATATTGGATAATTCCTACCTTCCTTGAGCCTTTCAGCTAGAGATGTGATGGTTTGAACCTGAGATTAACTAGATCTCAAATTCAACTATGGTCTTCCTGGTGCATCATGCAAACCTATTGAAGTACCCAGAGTTCTCATAGGTGACTCTTCATTGCAACAACGTGCCTTGAAGACATCAGTTGGCCTTCTCCTTCCAACATATTCCATATGATAACATATGAAGACAGCCACCTTGAATGGGGGTCCACGAACCTGGGAAAGTCAAATGTGGCATTTGTGCTTGCTTGATTTCTAGACATGTTGTGAAACCCAAATTCAGTTGGTATTCCTTCTCGCTTCAGGTAGGACCCTCAGGTATCTGATATGCTGTAATGGGCTGTGAGATTAACCTTGGGAGGCAGGAGAAAGAGCCGCAGCCTAAACAATGGTCTGATAAGAGAAATCTGAGTCCAAAGCAGGAATGCGGGTGGAGTAAGCATCTCAGAAAGGACCCTCCATAAAGATAAGATTTAATGATTTGGATTAAGATTAACAAGGTATTAAAAAAATGTCTAGTTGGAGGGTTTGGGGTTTATTAAGATTGAGATCATGAAAACTAAAATATGATTAAGATTATTATAATTGCTTTATTCTTAATTATAATGGCAGACAATTTACATGTTTTTTTTTTTAGTTTGATCCCTATTATAGTAGACAAAAATGTGTAGAATAGTAGTAGGAAGGAAATAATTAAATAAATGTTATCTCTGGGCAGTGAAGTTGATTAGGAGATATATGCATTTATATATATATATATATATATATATATATATATATATATATTTGTAACAATGTTACAAATGTTACATTGTCAATTTGTTTTATCTATCTATCTATCTATCTATCTATCTATCTATCTATCTATCTATCTATCTATCTTCTTTTAACATAAGGGGGGAGCAATTGTATTTAGTTATTTATTGTGCCAATGGAAAGATTTATAGAAATAATGTGATTTTGGTTTAATATAGAGTAAGGCATTGACTATGGGAAATTTTTGTATATCCTTGCTGTTAAAAGTCAGAAGTCACCTCTTTTTGTGATCTCCTTTAAAAAAAAAAAATTTCTCTTGTGTTTTCACACTTTTTTAGTTTTTTTTTTCTATTTTTTCCTTTGTAGTTTTTAATCTTTGTTTTTCTGTAGTTTTTATCTTTGTCTGCAATATAATAAAACTATTATTTAAAAAAAAGATTAAGATCATTAAAACTGTTGTATTATAAAGTATATTAATCCTTAACTTAAGTGCTTCTTAGTTTGATTTTTATTCTGTCTGCTATGACAGAAATGTATAGAAGAGTAGAAGGAAGGGAATAATTAAATAGATGTTATCTGTGGGGAGGGAGAAGTTGTTTAGGAGGTTTATATGAATTTTGCTTTTTTTTTTTTTCTTTTAATATAAGGGGAGGAAGAAACTGTACTTAGTGATTTTTATAATGTGCCAATGTGGAATGGTTTATAGAAATAATGTGGTTTTGGTTTCATATAGAGTAAGGCATTGACTATGGGAAATTTTTGTATATCCTTGCTGTTAAAAGTCAGAAGTCACACTTCTTTGTAACTTAGAAAAAAAATTCTCTTGTATTTTCACTCCTTTTTCGTTATTTTTCTTTGTAGTTTTTTTTTCTGTAGCTTTTATCTTTAAAAGGTAAAGGTTTCCCTTGACGTAAAGTCCAGTCGAGTCCGACTCTAGGGGGCGGTGCTCATCTCCGTTTCTAAGCCGTTAGAGCCGGCGTTGTCCATAGGACACTTCTGGGTCATGTGGCCAGCATGACGACACGGAACGCCGTTACCTTCCCGCCGAAGCGGTACCTATTGATCTACTCACATTTGCATGTTTTCGAACTGCTAGGTGAGCAGGAGCTGGGACGAGCAACAGGAGCTCACCCCGCCGCGCGGTTTCGAACCGCCGACCTTCCGATCGACAGCTCAGCGGTTTAACCTGCAGCGCCACCGCATCCCTAGCTTTTATCTTTGCCTGAAACTTAATAAAATTCCTATTGAAAAAAAAAGGAGAGACCCTTCCTAGTTCTCTGTGATGTAAAGGCAAGAGAGGGGGAAATGCTTTCAGATTTGCAAGATTCTGTTATTGAAACCTCACAATAAAGGTAGTATTGGCCCTCTTGGCCTTAGTTTCCTGGTCTTGACATGCACCTCCTTAATAAATGCAATATATTTTTCTCCAGATGTATAGGTGTATCATCCACTGACTGTCTACCTGATCCAGCAGATGATTACCCTTCTCTGTGCATTATGTGGGTTCACAGGGCAGAGTGAATGAGACAGGCATGGAGAAAAATCCATCTTTTTCCTGATTTGGACTCTGATGTTACCGCCGTTGCACCACTATAAGATGAAGAGGCATCCGTGTGCTGAAGGGGAAATACGAGATTGAAAAGTCAGTTTTCTTCCAGGACATCCCCAAGGCCAGACCCCAAAACTATATGAAATATAAACTTGCTTCCTAATTTTCTTTATTTAACACTAAATAGCAGTAAGCCATATAAGCACGTTATTTACTAATAATAGAGCAACAGAAAAAGAATGCAATTGTTCAACACTTTTAATGCATTTTTAAATATAATTGTTATACACACACACACACACATACACACACATACACACACACACACAAGCCAAACTAGGACGATTACAAAAAAATTCAACTAAAGTTGAGCATGGCAGTGAAAGAGTTAAGAGCGTGAAAGCTAGGGGAAAAAACTCTGTGGTGCCCCCTTCCTTTGGTGCCCTAAGCATGTGCTTATCTGCCTAAATCCAGGGCTGGGTTCCAGCCAGATTTAGGATGCAAATTTGGGGAGGAACATTTACTCAAGGATGCTTTTAAGGGTTTGCTAAAATTTAAGCTGCTCAAGATTGGTTTAATTTCTGTTTTATCTCATTCTATATATCAAAGGTAAACTTTACATATTAAATGACATGGCAACTTATGCTTGTTCCATTGCTAATTCATGCTGAACATGTCTCCGGGAAACTGGCTGCAAATTAACAGTGCAATTCTTTGCATGTAAATCATGCCTGTGCATATAATTGATGCCTTGCTTGTTTTGATTTACAGCTTTACTGCTCTCAGAATGAAGTTTGGTGGGAGATCAAGCTGGCTTGCTCCCTCCAGATAAGAGTTCTCATTTTTCTCGAGCAGCTGAGACACACCACCAAAGCCTTTTTTCTAATTCAGCAGTTTGATGCCTTTTCTGATTGGCCCTTTTGTTACAGCCCTATTGGAAAGAAAGAAATTAATATCCAATCATTGTGGAATTGAAGGTCATGCTTTGTTAGGGAACATGACAGAGTTGCAGTAGAATACCAGCTAGGTTTTTCTCACTTGTGGATGATCCTTTGTCTATACACCTATGTGTTAGCTAGTATCACTGAAAGTCAAACTCAGTTTGAAAAATCATTGACCACCATGATCATGCCTTGCAGAATCCTTGCTCTTTGCTCCAACCTGTTTAAGAGTTGTCACATGAGCCATTTTTGGTTCTCTATTAAATAAGGCTGATCTAGGATAAGAAACCTGGTTGGCCTAGGTTAGTACATGGGTGGAGACCAAGGCCCCAGGACATCCCAAGATAGTTGGACTAGCTTGGGCAATTGAAAAAAGAATCTAGAAAAAGACAGTGAAAACTACGTTTGTGATATTGCCAAGAAAACTACAAGGAGTCACCAGGACTTCGGCTTGATTTAAGGGCATCTTAAATCTATGTATTCTTTCTTTCTTTCTTTCTTTCTTTATTTATTTATTTATTTCTCATATTTAGCCACCGCCCATCTCCCCCAAAAGAGGGACTCTGGGCGGTTTACAATAAAATCCAGCACAAAACATAAACATTAAAGTCACATAAAACAATTATCATAAAATACAATAAATAAAGTCCAAGAAAGGTGTAACATCCAGGCTGGCGGGAGGGACTCTAGGGTGCGAGCCACCCCCAAGAATGGTTATTCCCTTTCCTGCCCCAGGCGAGATAGCAGAACCAGGTCTTCAGGGCCTTCCGGAAGGTCAGGAGTGATGGGGCCTGCCTCACCTCCGGGGGCAAGATATTCCAGAGAGCGGGGGCCATCACAGAGAAGGCCCGCTTCCTGGACCCCGCCAGATGAACTTCTCTTATGGACGGGGTCCGCAACATGCCCTCTCTGGATGATCGGGTGGGGCAGGCCGATGTAATGGGGATGAGACGGTCCCTCAGGTATCATAGTCAATCAGGCCACAGTTACACTGGAGATGAATTTAGCTGGAGCTGAATCAAAATGTGGTGTGTGGTTTGTGCCTCAGAACCAAGTGTGGTCTCAGATCTCTTAAAGAGTTACTCCATAAACCATGGGTTAGTTTAATGTGTAAACCCAGGTTCCATCTCTCACTCTAACCTATCTCACAGGACTGTTGTGAAGATGAAACTGGTCCTGAAGGAAGAGAATCATATGTACACCTCAAGCTTTGGGAACAAAAATGTGATATAAATGTACTGAGTGATCACAATAAATACCCATCTCATACTTCTTTTATATCATGGTAAGGGTTAAACTTTCCACTTCTCTACAGACTGTTCAGAATCAAAATGTTTTCTTTGTGAAAAAAAAATACAGTCCCCCCCCCCTTTTTTTGGCTGAGATAGTCAGACCTCTGGGGCATAGTTAATCTCTCTCACCACTTCCATTTTGGCTTCTTGCTTCAAAGTAGCACATTGTTCTAGCCTTCTCTCTCCCGCTCTTTCTGTGGCTGTGTTAACCATTTCCATCTTTTTGACAGATGACAGATGACTTGATGTCCCTTGTCCTAAAGCCAACCAACCACTGAAGGAACAATGCAAGTGGCAGAGGCAAAGGGAACAGAGAGGAAATGAAAATGTAGGCCACCATTTATAATCATCTCAGTGGGGATGACGCTGGAAACATTATCCCGGGTACTTGCAAAGCAAAAGGCCAATGAGTACTGAATACAGTGAGAGATTCATGTTCAGGTTCAAGAAGAACCAATGACGCCCTAAAATCCACCTTGATATTTCTCAATTTTTCAGGTCTTCTTTGACTTCTTTACATGCAGAGACAGAGATGGATGGATGGATGGATGGATGGATGGATGGATAGATAGATGAGGTTATGGACAGCAATGCTCACTCCTCCTATTTTTCCACACAACTACCACCTTGAGAGTAGGTTGGGCTGACGGAGAGAGAGTTTTGACTTGACTACATTTAACTCACTTGATTCGGACATCTGGATCAAACCCACCCTATCTGATGATTCAGGCATCCAGATCGACTTGTATTGCTTTTCCTATTTGAATTGAACTGGGACTGATTCGTTTCTCATACCATGCTCCCAGATCATTAAAGATGGGACTTTCCAAACTTGTCTTTTTGCTTCCTGTTCTTCAGCTTAGTAAAGTTCATTCTCATCAGTCTTTGCCCAAAACCACACACTAGCCATCTATATGTGGATTGTGGCCACCAGACCGTATGAATAATAATATGGTTAGTTTAACATGTGATGTGAACTCAGAAAACAAATATGCAGTAAGAAAGCTATGTTTCAGTAAACTAGGTAAATGGGCTGTCCAAACAGAGATTTTAAGATCTCTCCACCCAAACAGACAAGCAATAAAAACTTTGTACCTGGCTTTGTTGAGGATCAGCCCAGCCTATAGCTCTAGGGGAACCCTTAAGAGAGGTTTTTACTTTCTCTGGAGTCAGAGTGCTACAGACATTCGGAAATGTATGAACTTGATCTTCAAAACTGCCTTCCACAAAGAGCCAATAAAGATTCTTGCTTTCATTTGTTCTTCATACCAAAACACTTCATAGGTGCCAGTTCTCTTGCTAGATGCCTTGGCTGTGAAAAAGATAAAGGACAGGGAAGGAGAAAGAGAGAGCGAAAGATTTACCCTCTAAAGATATAACCAAAGCCTTCATGTGAAGCTTCTAACTACCTTGGTAGGGTGATACATATTGGGAAGGTCTCAGCCCATACAGTATTCATTCTTGTTTATAGAATATCTCTCTTGGATTGATGGGAAAAGGCATAGGATGAACTATGCTTGCAAATGTTGAGTTCCATGGAGAGGGGAGGAACTTGTTTGAAGCCCTGTGGCCAGATGGCATAGACCAGTGTTTCCCCAATGCTGGCTGGGGAATTCTGGGAGTTGAAGTCCACATATCTTAAAGTTGCTAAGGTTGAGGAACACTGGCATAGACACATAAGCTCCGTGGTCCATGAGGTGTCCCATTTCTGCTATACCCATTTACTTGGAGCAAGTGCCCCTGAATTAGATGAGACTTATTTCTAAGTAAATGTACATAGGTAAAGGTAAAGGTTTCCCTTGACATGAAGTCCAGTTGTGTCTGACTCTAGAGGGCAGTGCTCATCTCCGTTTCAAAGCCGAAGAGCCAGCGTTTGTCCATAGACACTTCCTCCATGGTCATGTGGCCAGCATGACTAAACGGAATGCCATTACCTGCCCACCGAAGCAGTGCCTATTAATCAACTCACATTTGCATGTCTTCGAGCTGCTAGGTTGGCAGGAGCTGGGACTAGCAACGGGAGCTCACCCCATCAAGCGGATTCAAACCGCCGACCTTCCGATTGGCAAGCTCAGCAGCTCAGCAGTTTAACCCTCAGTGCCACTGCGTCCCTTAAATGTACATAGGATCACTGATATTTCAACTGCCCTAATTTATTTGAAATATTGACAGATGAACAGAACTATAACATCAGAAGAAGCTCATTTTTCCTTAAAAGAAAAAGAAAGCCAAGTTTATCCCAGAAACTTTGTGAATTGCATCAACTAAATGAAATTGGCAGGATTCTACCTATTACTAAATCATTCTGCTAACTGTTAAAAATTCAGAAGTCTGAACTGGCTGGTCTAAATGGTTTATATTTTTATTTCACAGAGATGGTGAAATAATTTTTAAATAACATATTTGTTTGTTTGTTTGTTTTGGTGAAAGAGAAACCTCACTCCTAGAATTCCTTTTTAGAAAATCCTTTTCTCTTTTTTAAATAACGTCTTGATATTCACTTAGAATCTTATGCCAACTCAAATGAACTAAACAGAAAAGATGGAATTTCCAAAAACGTAAAGTGGGCTGTACCGGATTGTGAAAAAAGGGAGACATGTCCACCAGGCAGTCATGAAACAACCATTTGCTCTTTTCTACGCTTTTTGAAAGCTCAACATTTGATTTTCTCTGATTCCTCGCTGGGCTCCTGGACAAAAAAAGCAGAAGAAGGAAGGAGAAGAAGCTATAAGCATAAGGTACAAAGATTTATGATCTTTGATGGCATTCATGACATGATTCAAGTATTATTTCTTGTTTGACAGTAGAGAAAACTTCAACTCTGGGCTTCTCCACTTGCTGGAAAGAACTGTGAACTCCACAAGATGGAAGAACAATTTCCTGTTTCCAAAAATACTCTTCCAGAAATAGACACCCCTCCCTCCCACGGAGAGTGTTTTACTCATCCTTATTTGAAAGATCTTACAGGAAACCCTAGAATCTTGCTCACTACTTTTCAATTTAGAATTGGCATAACTAAATCTCTTTCCTTTAATCCCTGGGGATAATTCCTGGCAAAGCCACTGAAATGCTCATCACCTTTGGGGAAAAATGAATGAATAAATAAATAACCAGACCCACTTCTTTTCCATCAAACTGAATGAGAATAGCTCAAAATGCTGCAGTTCACATTTTTGATACGGTATCCACTATTCAGGTTGATACAGTTCTCTGTCAAAAAAAGGGTCTTTTTAAGACTCAAAGGTGTGGGGCAGCACAGTCATCTGAGCTCCTTCCCAAATTTCACCCTGCGTCCTTGTCAACGTCATACTTTTATTCCATTTTTTATCTGTCCACCAGAGTTAATGGTCCAGTCAAACAGGAGTGTACACAAGAATCTAAAATACTGATAAAACTCTAGAACCTATAGTTTTACAGATGAATTTTACTGTCTGTGTGGGATTTGAGGCAATTACTCCCTCACATACACACATACATGGCCCCCACAGATCTTGGAATAACCCTGGTTACAGTTATTTCTCCTTGGACCATAACCCATCAAAGAACCAAAAGCATCTGAAAGTGAACACACCCTTGTAACATTGATTCACTAATTGCCCTTTTAAATGAAGAAGCAGTGAGAGGAAAGAAGTGGGTCAACAAAGGTACATGATATGTTTCTGGTTTATGATGAATCACACTTAAGAAGCCATCTGAGGTTAAAGAACCTGGGTTTTTGGACACAACAGATTCAAAGTTCCATCAGTAAAGTCAGATGTCTGTGTTATTTATTTTTCACCATTGCATTACACCGTATGACACACTGGACCATAAAAGAGATCAAATAACTTTGCTGCTAATCATTATTTCCTTAGATTTGGCACATCTGGTTTGTAAACAGAATTTTAATGGGATGTCTTTGAGGCAGTAATAGCACGTCCTCACGATACCTTCGCTGCATTAACCGGGCAAAACTTTGGGCTGAAATTCCAGTCATTCGGAGCAGCCAAAGTGTTTCCCCACCAATTTATGTTTTCACTGATCACAGGTTTTGTAAGTCTAAGGGAAGATATTTTTAGAGAACTTAATTGAACCAGTCAAAATGTGACACTGGGTATTCAATTTAATTTCTGAAAATCCTGCAAAACATTTCAAGGGTGTGTGCTTTAAACTTCTTGGCCTTTCTGTATTTTTTAGCAGATATTAAATTGGACTTCTATAAGACAGACTTATAATAGCCTTCTCCATTCCTGTGAGGTCCAGATGAGTAGAACTTCAACTCAATAGTCCCTCAGCATGGACATGCTATCAAACAGAACCAAAGATTATCTCCTACGCACAGCTAGTGATCAAAACCATTACAGTAATGTCCATAATAAGCCATTATGGCCTCAAAATAAAGATATAGGTGTTAATAACTTCTTTACACAAATGATGCACTAGAGACAGGACATGTGTTGCAAGTACATATGTCCTTTATGTAATGATGCATATGTCATCATTTTTCCCCTTTCCCTCCCCCTTAAGATGCTTATGATGCCAAACAGTTGGTAATAATTGTTGTTTAATAACCTCATGCGCTAGTTTTGTCCCATCAAGCTGAAATATTGCTGTACCAAACTGGTGCAAACTGTTGGAAATTGGATCAGCTCCCTTTGGAGAGGAAGTGACTATTCCTCAGTCTGGACACACTGAGTTGTCTAACCTTGAATCAAACTATTTATCAGCCTCTCTCACATAAGACCTACTTGGGCTGAATCTCTATCTCAGACAACTCAGACAATGGCTGCTTCCCTAGGTGTGATGCCCTTTGAAATGCAGGTGGCTGAGACTGAACCTAGGATTTTCTTTCCATACTGGGAAAGGGGAAAAAGCTTTTCTGGAAAATAATGAGAAAGGAAACAAATACCTTTGAAGGAGAAGGAGAAGGAGAAGGAGAAGGAGAAGGAGAAGGAGAAGGAGAAGGAGTTGTTGTTCAGCCACAACTATTTGAGGAGGAGAGGAGGAGGAGGAGGAACAGGAGAAGGAGAAGGAGTTGTTGTTCAGCCACAACTATTTGAGGAGGAGAGGAGGAGGAGGAGGAACAGGAGAAGGAGAAGGAGTTGTTGTTCAGCCACAACTATTTGAGGAGGAGAGGAGGAGGAGGAGGAGAAGGAGGAACAGGAGAAGGAGAAGGAGAAGGAGTTGTTGTTCAGCCACAACTATTTGAGGAGGAGAGGAGGAGGAGGAGGAGAAGGAGGAACAGGAGAAGGAGAAGGAGAAGGAGTTGTTGTTCAGCCACAACTATTTGAGGAGGAGGAGGAGTTCAGCCACAACTATTCTTGAAGGAGAAGGAGAAAGAAGAGGAGGAGGAGAGGAGGAGGAGGAGGAGAAGAAGGCAACACAATGATAATGAATAAGATGATGGTGACAACAACTTCCATGAGGCCGTTGCTAACTAGCCTCTTGACTTGGAAACGGCTGAGCCTTCTTAGAATCCCATCTAACAACCAGCTCCCTCAGTGGAGGATAAGGCAAGCTACTCAGGCCAAAACAAAATGCCTATTTAAAAAAGTGACTGTGTATTCGACAGAGGGCAAAGACCTTCTGAGCCCCTTTCCTTTTAAACCATTTAGCAGCAGACCAGACCACGTTTCATGTTGGTTATGTTGTCTATAGAAATCAGGTCATTGGAATGGGGCAACCAATCCCTCCCCCACCCTTCCTCTTGTGGTTTCCAAATGCTTGCTTCCCCTACATTTTTTCCTCCCTGCCTCGCTGTCACATTATCTCTTTCTGGCATTCGCCTGATCCTTGTTTACATTCAGTCCCATTATTGATGAAAAAGCATGGAGAAAAGATAGAGAAATTAAGGCTTGCCAAAACCTCCCCCCCGCACACCCACACACATATACGGCACTTTCCCTGTGACCCAACCCAACCCACCAAATGTTTCTGGCACTCCAAGGGGTAAAAGCTTTTAATGGGCACCCAGAAGATCTTAAAAAGTAGGTGGTTTGTTTAAGACTGAGAAAAACATTCACCGCATAGTCATTCTGGGCTTCCTCATTTGTCTTCCTCTTCAAAGGTAACCCTGAACTTTTTCACCCTGCTTCTCAAACATGATGATAAAAATGGCCTTTGTACTCAATGTTTAATAAGACCACACATGCAAAGTCATAGGGGGATTGGATTCCCAGCTAAGGGTATAATGACATTATGGATTTAAAGCTGTGATTTAATGATCAGGGAATGGAGGTAAAGTAACAGCCTACGATTCGGGAAAACCAGATTCACTGTCCACCCCAAAAGCTCAAGGGGTGAGTTAGGGCCAGCCACTATCTCTCAGCTTAACTTATTGGGGAGGCTGTCCTGATCTCCATACAGAGTACATCAATTTAATTAATTGATTGATTGATTGATGAATGAATGAATAAGAAGGGTATTGTCTAAACTAGCCAACAACCATTTCCAGCTTAGCTCCTTCTTCTCCTCCAGCTTGGCTGGCCCCCTACATTCTTCCACTGGGTCAGGCCTAGTGGGGAACTGGACTAGGCCTAATTCCCGAGCTGCAACATTACATGTGCTTTTGGGGCCTACAGAGCAGGCAGGCAGTGACAGCACATACAGGCAGAGAGGGAAGCAAACAGCCAAAGATGGTCCTGGTGGCCGGGAGTTCTCCGCTCACCCTGGACCTGCTGGGCCTCCATCTCTTCCTCAGAGGAAGTGGGGGAAGTTAACAAACAGTCTGCAAGATCAGCTAGATAGGAACCCTGCTCTGGGTACCCCTTGAGATTTTGGAACCTTTTTCGGGGACTCTCAACCAATTATATTTGCCAAGATTCTTTATGAGTTTACTGCAGCTGAGTTGAGACATCCTGCAACATACTAGCAGCTTGATGCCCTTTGCTTAAGATACACCCCAAACGTACCCAAAACCACGGGTTTACTTCTCAAAACCATAAAACTAGAATGATGATGTTTTCACCAACTACCCCATTGGTTTGCCTTGCATGGCTGTCTTTGCAGGTTGGATGAATCGGGCTACCAGGTTAAGCCATCATGTCGTTTATTGATTGGGGCATAGTGTATTATGTGAACCCCATCCTTGTCTTTTTGATAAGCTAGGTTTTGAGTTAAGCTGGCTGTATGACTCCAGCCGCAACTGTACTTGCAACGCACCAGGCTAAAATGGGCTATCCAATTTATGGTTCAGATTGGATTGAGTAAACCATGGTTCACCTAAGCACAATACAATACTCTGTGTGAATGCAGCCATGTTGAATACTCATGGTATTTTGCTACCTGGAGCAAGAGTCATAGTCACGGATTCAGTCTAGGGAAAATTCATGAGCTAAAAAGAGCAACATTCTGATTCAGTTACGGGAACTTCATAAGTATCTTTCTGCAGCAGTTGTATAGTGTGCATCTGCACCTTAGGTTCGTCTTGATTAATTTTAATCTAAGTTAGCCTCTTGTATCTTGAACTATGCAAAGCCAAACCTTCGGGTTAGTTTGTGAATATACTGTGTAAAGTCAGGCACTGGGTTAACTCAGTGGTCAATGGAAGTATATTCTATGAACTCAGCCTTGAAGTATATACTTTAATTTTGCAACTGGGACCTTTGCGTGGGGGTTGGGGACTGGTAAAGAGGTCAAGATGGCTGTTGCAATCATATAATCCAAACCCCACACGTTTGTACATGCATATGGTGTCCATGTGTGTGCAAAAGGGGGGGAGCTTCAATCACATCTTCACAACCTTGATTTTTTCTCTCTCCTGTGCAGACACCACTGTTTTGCAAAAGACCCATCAGACTATACTTTTCATATTTCATCACCGTTAGGCCCTAGTTCATATTTATTGTCCTCCTCATCGAGTTATGTTTTGCTTCTAATTGTAGCACATTTTGGATTGCTTCCCTCTCTAATGTGTGCTGGAAGTGAAGGTGCGTTTAGAAACTATTGAAAGGATAAAATAAAACAGGAAAACTAACTGTTTAAATGGAGATTACGGAAAAGCCAGGAAGCACCATGAATGACTAAGAAAAAACTCCACCAAGTAACACACAAAGAATTCTATGCAATGTCTATCTAATGTGTTTTGGAGTCTTCATCTGACCTCCATTGTAAAAAACCTCTGATATACTCCATACTGACCGTCCTTCTCTTCCTCGGCCACTTACACAAATATATCCCCATCACATCAACCCTTCCCACCCGGTCGTGCAGAGAGGGCATGCTGCAGACCCCGTCTGCAAGGGAGTTCCATCTGGCGGGGTCCAGGAGGCGGGCCTTCTCTGCAACAGCCCCTGCCCTTTGGAATATCCTTCCCCCGGAGGTGAGGTTGGCTCCCTCCCTCCTGGACTTTAGGAAACAGCTAAAGACCTGGTTCTGTCATCATGCCTGGGGCGGGAGGGAGAGTAGCCATTCTTGGGGATGGTTGTTTCTTAGAAGGACCCTGCTCTGCCTGCAAATCATAAAGAACTTCCAGCCATCAAGGTTTTTATTATATTTATTGTATTACGTATTATAGTGCTTTATAGTTTTATAGTTTTATTTATGTTTTATTGTAAACCACCCAGAGTCCCTTTTGGGAGATGGGCAGTGATAAATTTGATTAATTAATTAATTAATTAATATCTCTGCATCATGATGGATGAGAGGGTGATGGGGACATTTCAACATGCCATTGGGAATGTTGGAAAGGGACATTTTCTGGCCCATGGCAGACAGTGCTCCACACACTCCAGGTACCAATGCTTTTTCTCTGTCCTCTTGTGCTGTCAGCTGCCATATTCTGTCTTGCCATGTCCAGTGGGATTGCAGCAAAGCTCAGATGTTGTACAGGGCTCATCTTTGCCATTCCTTTCATACTGACTAAGAGGCCTGTAGCTGTCCCAGCCTCAAATGAACCACAGCGCATCAGATCTGCATGTGGCTGCCTCTGTGGTGGTTGGTCTCAGGAAACCCAGCTAATTCAGGTCTAACTCTGCTCTTAATGTACAATATTGCCCAGCCTTCTAATTAATGCCGCATGTTTCTGTCAACTGTCATCCTGAATAAATGTTTACAAAGCTATTAACAAAGCAGATTTGTAAACTGGCCAGCTTCTTTCTGAAACCATGAGGCCTGCATGCATGACACACGTTAAGAAGGGGTAGAGTTTTGAATATGTGGTCATAGATGCCATCTTGAAACACCTCCCCGGCCATCTCTGTTCAGTCCCTATTAACAAAACATGTGCCACTTTCGCCTAATGTTGCTCAAACCAATGTTTTGTTCAAACCAATAAACTGTATTAGTGTATGCTTTCATGAGATGATTAAGTTCACATAATATAAAGGTTGGATTACCCATAACAAGGTGAATCACAAACCACTCCACTTTGGTTTAGACCAGACTGATGCATTGGGTGTAAAGGAGGTAGAACCAGGAAAAGATGTTCTTCCATTGTCTAGAGTACTAAGAAGAGCATGAAGATTACTCTGCTGGGGAGGAGAATCAAGACTTTCCTATTTGCGCAGGATCCTTCTTGGCTGTACTCACCTGAGCATGGTGTGCATGTATGTGTAAGGTTCCAGCCGGGCAGGGAACAAAAGATCTCTAGCACCTCCTTCCACAAAGTTCTCTAGAAAGACTACCTTCCTTTCCTGAACAGTTGACCAGTTCACTGGATTCACACATCATATTAACCCTGAATTATCAAAACCCTGTTGTAGGGTTGACATCCCATGCTCTGTCCCTAACACCTACAAATATTTAACCCCACACTACCCATTTTAGACTGACTAGAGTGGCACTTTCAAATATATTAAGGTGAAACTGGTCTTCTGATTCCTCCATGCTTTCTTAGTTGAAAGAATCTTTTGGGTTTTTTTACTTTACTCGGTGGGGGGGGGGAGGAATTATATTGGGAGGTGCTTTTGATCTTATTTAATAGTTGTCAGATGGCTGGGATTCATTTGCATTTGTGTGCATGTGTGTGCGTCTGTAAATTTTTCCCTCCTTCTGTTTCTCCATCCTTCTAAGGCTTCCCTGATGTCTTTACATCCTGATCAAAAGAAAGTAACATCCCCTGGCTCCCCATGGGAAAAGTTTCCTTGATTTCTGTTCTTGGACTTTAATTATAATTGTTGTTGTTGTTGTTGTTGTTGTTCCTTCCTATCAGCCTGGACTCCATCACCTGCCTCTTTCCTGACTCTCTATATTCCTGACCCATGGAAGAGATTTCCTTTTGACATTGTCTCTTGGAATTTAACAAAAGAGAGAGAAGCTAGGGAAGCAGTGATCTTCAGATTCCTTATCAAGGTCTCCCCCAAGGAATCGTGGGAATCAAAGTCCAAACCATCCAAGGGCACCATAGCAATGGAAGAAAGGCACTTGTTCTCTCTCTTTTCTGTAGACCAAGCCTTCTAAGAAACATTCCCAAGGAAGAATACTACACTGGAGATAAATCCAGACACTGAGTAGATCTGCATAGGATCAGCCTTAAATGCACTGAAAATAAGACAGGGTAGCAAGACAACCATTTCCTCCCTAGGAAAAGACATGATTGGAGACTTCAGGGACATATGTCATCCTGGGGCTAAAAGCTGCCCATTTCTAATGTAGAATCAATAGACGGCCTACTTGGTGAAGTGGTTAAGGTACTGGACAAGGAGTGGGGAGAGCCAGGTTCAAGTCCCCCCTCAGCCAGAGAAGCTCCCTGGGGGACTTGGGCCTGTCCCTTCCTGTCAGCCCAAGAGCCAGTGTGGGATAGCTGTGAAGGAGTGGGACTAGGAAGGGAAGACCCAGGTTCAAGCCCCCTCTCAACAGTGGAAATTCTCTGACTTTGGACCAGTCCCTCCCTCTCAGACCAATTGTGGGGAAAAGGACAGGAAAGAGCTCTATGCATGCTGCTTTCAGTCCTTAAGGAAAGGTGAACATAAATGAAATAAATAAATAAATATCTTAGAGACAATCCTTGACTTTGGAAGACCTCAGGATGCAAGGAAGGATGAAGGAAGATCTGCAGTCAAGAATCTAAAAGAGTAACTGAGAAAGGAATCAAAATCTAAGTCAGTCTAAGCTAACTTTCAATACACCATTGTATTTCTCACCGTTGCTGAATTTACTGGAATATTTAGGAATATCTGAGAGGAGGTGAAAGAAATTAATCTCGTTCCTGATGTCCACAAAAACTGTCCCACTGTTAACACCATAAACTCTAAACAAGAGGTGGCCACCTATAGCCCAGATCTGAATGGTTATATTTTATTGGTTTCTTTTTTCCTTCATTACTTCTCTTGACTTCCAGTTCAGATGTGAGCAAGCGATAAGAAAAATGTAAATTCAACACCTTTCTGCCCTCTCCATCATGACTGGTGCACTCCCTTTTGTATTTCTTCAGCTTCGTCAACTAATTTGCCCTAAATACCGGATGAAGAAAGTGTTCCTACAGCCCTGAATTTCTGTTATTAGACAGAACATTCCTCTTTTTAACCTCTTGAACCCAGAGCATTCCCACTGGGAGAATCCAGTCTCCATACATTTCAACTGCTCTTAATTAGATTGGACATTCTTCCTTTCATTGCATATTTACAATTTTGAAGAGGGCGGGTGGCATACTCACCACACAGATTATACTGGAAGGATTTTTCAACTATGTCAGCTTTTACCTGTGTGGTTGAGAGTCTGGAAATAGCAACAAATCTACGGACAAAGCTCAATGAAATGGAAGAACTGAGATTTTTAATAAGTGGTTAAGAGGGCACCTAATACACCTGTAAGAAGTCCAACTGAAATTAGTAGGACTAGGTAGACCTTAATGAGTTAGACCTATAAGACTGCTATTCTGTGCACACCTACTGTTGCCTAGGAGACCTTTGAAAGTCATATTATGGGATATAAATGTATGCTTGTAATGTGTGCATTCATATATCCTATGCTACAAGTTACTTCCAGATGATTACAACTGCACAGTAGGGCAGTTAGCATCCAAGCATCTTAATCTGGCAGCTGGCCCCAAATATAGTCAAGACCTTTGGATCTAAGTTTTATGGATGGTTAGATTTCAGAAGTACTTTCAAACCACTCTCATGGTTTATTTGTTCTGAAAGCTATTTCATAATAAGGGTAGAAGGTAAAATTAAGCTACTTTTTGCAATTACAATGCATCTCTCTCCCCACCCCGCCCCATTATACTCCCTAGTCCTTAGTATCAAACAAGGGCATTATGTGTTAATCCCAAATAAGGAACAGTACCTTGAAAAGTGGAATGGAACAAATAGTAACCCATAATAAGTAGACAGTGTCTTGCCTTCACTTTTGGATTAATACAACTCATTTCGTACACAACTGGAATGAATGTTAAGGTTTTTCATGAGACAGGGTATAACGGGATAAAGTTTCCTTTGATTTTAACCCAAGACTTGTTGACTGCATCCATGTTATTTTCTTGAGCCTTGGAGAAATGCTTTGCTACTGACAGCGTTTTATCCCCAACTTCCTGGTTTATCCTCCAGCCCTACAATTCCCAGGTGGTCTCCCATCCAAGTACTAACCTGGTCTGAACCTAACTAGCTTCTGCAATCAGCCAATATCATATAGACAATCCAACCTGTTGAGAAATCTGCTTCTCTACCAATTATCTAGAAAACTGGTCCAAAATGCAGCCCAGGAGTGAGTTTAGGTGCTTCAAGATCAGCACACATTACTCCATTGCTCTGCGAGCTGCATTGGTTGCCAGTTTGCTGCCAGGTCCAGTTCAAGGTGTTGGTTATAAACACCTTGAATTTAAGGTGTTTAAAGCCCTACATGGCACAGGTCCAGGTTACCTAAGGGACCGTCTCATCCCCATTACATCAACCCGCCCCACCCAGTCATGCAGAGAGGGCATGCTACGGACCCCGTCTGCAAGAGAATTCCATCTGTCAGGGTCCAGGAGGCGGGCCTTCTCTGCAGCAGCTCCCGCCCTGTGAAACATCCTTCCCCCGGAAGTGTGGTTAGCCCCCTCTCTTCCGGACTTCAGGAAATGGCTGAAGACCTGCTTTTGCCACCATGCCTGGAGTGGGGAGAGGAAGAGCCATTTCTGGGGTTGGTTGGTTCCCTAGTCCCTCCGGGACTGGTTTTATCCCCTTATGGATTGAATTAGATCTGTCATCACTTGGATTTTATTGTATTTTATACTGGTATTTATTGCTTATTGATATTATTTATGATTTTATTGAGTTTTAACTGTTTTTACTGTGAACCGTCCAGGGAGATGGGCGGTGATAAAAATATGATTGATAGATAGATAGATAGATAGATAGATAGATAGATAGATAGATGGATGGATGGATGGATGGATGGATGGATGGATGGATGGATGGATGGATGGATGGATGGATGGATGGATAAAACTGTGTTCAAACCATGCTGGAGATCAGGCACCTTTGCTGTGTTGGCAACAAAACCTCAGCATCTTGACCACACAACATTGCACAGCATGACAAATTCTTGCTGGGGTTCTTTTCTCACTCACTCTGCACGCACAAACACACACACAGAACTCTCTGTTTCTCTTGCACGTTGTTCGAAGGAGTTTTTGCTCCTGATCTCCCATCACCCCCTAATGTCATTATTCAGTGTCTTTTCATTGCTGCTGCCAAAACTGATTTGAGATCAGAGCTCCAAGGGCCTGGGTTTGCTGGCCGCAGACAGCCAACTGGAGTCCTAAGTGACCAGCTCCCCAGCACAATCTAATTCTTATTGACATCTGTGTCCGAGGGTTCATCAAGACAGATTGGGCTTCTGTGCCAAATCACGCTATTATGGGGAAGGGAAGCGGGAGGGCCTTCCTTTTCAGCTTCCTCCTTAAGAAAACATTGTGAGGATCAATAGCAATATCTACAGAAGTCTGTCTTTCAGTTGGAGTGTGTGTGTGTGCGTGTGTGTGTGTCCCTACACAATGGTGAGCAAGGAGGGGAGATGCAGAGGGTGAGGAAACCCTAAGTGCATTCCAGTTGAAAAGGAAGCCTTCATTCCATTGTGCTGGATTGCATTGGATTGCATTACTCGAAAAGGAGGGGTGAAGGGCGGAAAACAAGACCTAAATGAAGAATATGGCATTATTTAGAGGAAGAGGGTTAATTATATTAAGGTCATTTCACCTGTCAAAACTTTCCTCTTCATGCTGTTCTTGCCCTCAAGATACAATCCAGCTTGCTTCTGAATGGCCCTTCTGTTCCTGTCCAGGAGTTTGGGCAGATAGGTCATGAAGTCACATGCATAAAAAAAGTCTCTCTGCATCCTTGTTCCCCACCCTCCTCAGCCCTAATCTCTAGGCCTTTTTTTTTTCCCATTCTTCAATTTTTCTCCATTTAGGTCTGCAGAGTCGTTTGGAAACGGAGTAGGGAAGAAACCATCAGGGTGTGATCATTTGTTGGTTTCCCCCATCTCTTTTCATGCATGTTTGTGGGTGTGGATTCAGGTCTCTCTCTTTAGATCAGCAATGCCTCTCAAGCTGTTAGTAATTAATTTGTATTTTAGGGATCTAAACTTTAAAATATTTCTGTATCAGTGGAGTTCTGACTGCAAAGGGAAACGTGGCTCCATTAAACACATGAAGGGCATCTCTCTTCCTTCCTTCCTTCCTTCCTTCCTTCCTTCCTTCCTTCCTTCCTTCCCTCCCTCCCTCCCTCCCTCCCTCCCTCTCCCCTTCTTTCCTTCCTTTCTTCCTTCAATCCCAAGACTCACTGCATTTTACAGTCATAAGTACATAAAAAATCCAAATCCAAAATACAAGCAAGGCAACATTTATCACATTCAGAAACAGTATACTATCCTTAAAATCTCCCATAATCATCAATATCACAATCCCTATCTGGATAACCTTATTTAAAATCAAGCTATAGTGAATGTAGTGACAGATCAAAATAAAAAGACCTTTATCTTTTTAAAAAAGAGCAATCATAAAGGACACTGTCATAGAAATGAATTTCTAAAATTACCATATCAATCAGCTTAATTTAAAAACTGTTAATTAAACCATTTAGTCAGGTGTTTTTCCTTCCTTCCCATAGATTTTCTATTTATTAGCATTCCCCATCCTGGTGCCATCCAAAGATGCAGTTCTTGGAATTCCCACCTACCAAGGCCAGAAATTAAGCCAGAATTTGGAGAAATGCAGTTCCACCATATCTGAAGAGCTTTAGCTAGAGGAAACATGCTGTAAAGGATCAAAATTGTGTAATAGAAAATAACTATTTTGGAACACTCAAATCCAGTGTTCTGAAGATTCCTTCAACATGGACATGGAAATAAAGATGGAGCTGTTGCAGATCTTCTCATCTGGACAGTTCTTATATGTAACTGTCAACTGTCTTACTGGGATTTAGGATTCAGCAACATCTGCAGGGTTTGAAGCTCCCCATCTTTATCCTAATAGTTCACGAACAGATTGTGAAGCGGGACAGTATTTCCAATAAATGAAGACTCACAAAAGGATGCATGATGAGTATATGTTAATAAGACCCTATGGTTTCCTCCAGTTTTAGTGATTTGGTTGAACATGCTCACCCAAAAGCAAAACTCAAGGATTTCTTAGTCCTTGTCACTCTTTCTACTACGCTAGTAGAGCATAATTTGCCCCACTGAAAGTTGTACAGCTTTTGAAAACAGTACAGGAAATTTCTGTTCATGAAAATGGCCACCACTCACTTACGGATTGGTTTGAGTCAACTTTTTCCATATATAGCTCATTCATATATGATCGACTTTGAAACCCCTATGTGGCAATGTTTTTGCTGGGCAAATTCAAGAGTTGGTTGAAAGTCTTTTTTTCATTTATTAGCCCTCTTTGCCACTAAAATCTGCAAGCAGGAACTCGGTCTGAATTCCACTCTGGCAGGCCACAGCTGGCTTTACGAGCACCATGGTCTTCTCAGTGGATGCCCCATTCCTTTGAAATACTTTTGCTGCCAAGTTACTCAAATAAGTTCAATCTATGGTTTTATTTTCCCAAGAAGCCTTTGGCTTTACTCCATTTGCAGCACTTTATTTCATGTTTTCAGGACATTTGTGTGCTTTAGCTGGCCCTGTGTGTTTTAAGCTCTCCCTTGGAAGTGGGGAGGGGTATTTTTCAATGCCATTTTGGAATTTTGTCATTTGTTTAAAAATGGTATGAGCCACTGAAAAACAGACAAATGAATAAATGACTGACTCCCCAAGGTTTCTACATCAAGGTAGCCAAATTCCTGCTCTCCAGAATAAACGCCAGTAATTTGGTGAAGGAGTGTGCTAGAGATCTGAACACAATAGCTCTCATTCATAATTGTGCTGCCTACAGTCATTGCCATGGAAACAACAAGGATTTTAGAGATCAAAGGCCATATGCAAAAAGTTCCTGTCCAAGAGCTATGTAAATAGAACTCGATGGATCTAGTCTAGGACCATGAAGAGGTGCTTCTGATGTTTCTTTTCAGATGAAGCTGACAGTTGAACTCCTTGGTCCATTGTAATATCTGGCATAACTTCAAAGAAAAATATTTGGATCCAGAGAAAGAATGGAGGAAGACTGATTTTTTTAAAAGATGAACACTGCTAATTCACATCCCAAAGCTTCATGAGAACCAAAATGCTTTGGGGTGCCAAAATCTATGATTTCAACAATCCTGGCTTGCAATTTTCCCTTGGACCCCAATATGCTTTGGTTAATAAGGAAAAGCATTTGGACCTACAAAAAGCACTATGTTCTAACCAACAGGAATGTCAGGTACAAAGTGGTACAGAGAAGGATGTCATGAACAGATTGTCCCCTAAGATTAGTGCAGGGCAAAGAAATTCTCCTGGATGTTTAGTCTACCAGTTTTTGTTCTTCTTGCTTGCATTGAGTGATGTGATGATCCCCCTGTCTTGCACTGTGCTATCTTCTCTCCAGGGTTTGTGACACCTTACTGACTGCTGATGCTTCCATTCAAAACCAAGGGAAGAGGTCAAGAAGAAGCTTATCCTGGGGTCTGTTTCAGTAACAGATCTCTGCTATTCCTATGGGGAGACTCCTGCCTTTGAGAAGTGATTGGAGCACTGTCCTTCTCCTAAAGGAATTCCAAAAAAATTGTCCATAAATTGGCAAATTTCCAAAATCCATTTGGGCTCAACTCTGTGTGTCCTGCTCCACCAGTGGCACCATCCCAAAGTTCAGACCCATACATGTCTTTTAATACAAATCAGTAGAGTTGGGGCAGGGGAGAGAGGAGAGGAGAGGAGAGGAGAGGAGAGGAGAGGAGAGGAGAGGAGAGGAGAGGAGAGGAGAGGAGAGGAGAGGAGAGGAGAGGAGAGGAGAGGAGAGGAGAGGAGAGTATAACTGAGCATGAGAAATATCTGAAGAGCATGAGAGGACCATCTACCATGACAATGCTCCTGTTGACTACTCGCTCTAAGTTTTCCTCTGTTTTATGCAACACATCAGAGTTGGTTCTTGGACAGCAGGGAGGAATTCAGGATAGTTGAGCATGAGAAAGCTGGGAGAATCCAGACTATTGGGTTAGATGATGATTCAATGTATTTTGGGCAAACCCATAGAACAGGTTAATCCCATAACTAAATTAAAAATGTTATATGAATGCAAGCTTTTTGTTCTCTCTCTTTCTCTTCTGATGCACCACAGAAATGACAATATCTAGAGTGCATGCTTTTTTTCTTCCTGACTGCATAAGACAATCTCATCCACAAAAGACAGCATAGAAGGAAGGATGCTTATAAATAAATGCCCTATTGACTATTGGTACATGGAGGTGGAAAAGGAACTGAGCTGATCCATCATGTCAACATCAAGCTGAAGTAGCTTTGCATCATCTTATTTACTGTTTCCCTGAGCTGTTTCATATTCTGAGAAAGGTTTTATTGTTATTATTTTTCAGTTTCTAATGAGAAAAACATGTCCCTACCAAAATCACAGGCGCTCAGGTTCTAAGTCATTCTGCAAACTTGTTTTGGTCAGATTGTTCCAGGAAGTTTTCTTCTTCAGAGAAAATGGCTTTCTCCACTCATCCCTTAAAAAAAGAAAAAGAAAAAAACGGATTGGGAAGGGAAGAAAAGGTTACATCCTGTGGCTGGATATTGTGGATAAATTCATGCTTATCCATTCTGGGGAAAGACCTGCATTCACACAACTTTGCTGTACTTGGCATGAGGAAGAATCATTGTTCAACTCTGTCTACAGCTATAACCAAGCAAATGCTGTACCAGTGATTTACAGCCCCTTTAGCTGCTTTTCTCAACCTTTTGACCCTGGAGGAAACCTTGAAATATTTTTCAGGCCTCGGGGAACCCCTGCACATTCAGGCTCAAAGATAGGCCAGACATTAGAAAATTGTTATATTCATTTCATGGGTTGGCCTGTATAGATGCATGAACAGTGTTCCTAAACTATTTTTAAACTATTTATATATATATAAATAGTTTAAAATATTTAAACTATTTTAAATAAAGAGTGAAACTTACCTCTTCAATGTGAAATTGCCTTAATTTGAAATAATCTTTTAAATAAATCATGATCCACCAGGGAACCCCTAGGGACCTCTCATGGAACCCTAGGGTGCCACGGAACCCTGGTTGAGAAACCCTGCCCTTTAGTAACAATAAGTAGTTAGTACTTATTGTATACAGTATATATGATCATTGAAGAAGCAAAGGGCAGGGGGAGTAGAACGCATCATTTGGCTGCAAGATTATATTTCCTTCAAAGTTTTCATTTCTTTCCTTCTTTATCTTTTATTTTCCTTTGGGAGGGGGAGCACACTTCTGCTGACTAACCTATGCTTCAGTATAGGGAATCATATTCTCTGAAAATATCCTCACGCTAACATTAACATTAACAGGCATCCCTGTTCCTTCATACAAGTCCTGATTTAAATGAGGGCACACGTCTTTTCAGCATCTTGGACAGCCCCCGCGCAGGTCGGATGCAAAATAGAAGAAGGCCACCCCGCTTTTGGAAATGGCCTTTCTTCCTGCTCATTAACAGAGAAGGCGGACTGGCTTAGCTTCCAAATCTAATTTGCAGGCTGATTAGGAAGACAGCATTGAATGACTTCAGAGGGAGGTGCAATTCAAGCTTAGCTACCACCCCAGCAAAGAAAACACACCACAATCCAGTTTTTATAACTTGTCTGGCAGTACAAGGAAAAAAGTGGGGCATTGTCAAATTTCAGCATCCTGATAGGCCAGGGATCAAAGCTTGCTGTTGGCAATATAAATTTATAGTCAGCCAAGCCAAACAATGAATGACTTTATCTCATCATGGGGTGAAAAACAGAGACCAAAGTTCCACAGAATTATTTCTGAACTAGCTATTATGACTAGGTTCACCCTCGGTCTCTCTTCAATGTAGTGGTCATAGAAGAAAAGTGCAATTCTGCATCCCCCTCCCTCTAAAACATCATCTGCTTCTGATCCTAATAGCAGCATGGCTAAAGATGTCAACATGATGTTGCATTACACTCCAAAAAGAAAAACTCTGACATTTTATGAAGACCCTTGGCTCTATCAAGCTTGGGGTTCAGCTAGGAATAATATCCTATGCAGGTGTAAAGAGAACAGTATTTCAAGGTCAAAATGTGGATTCAAGAGAGGTGTTCCCGATTGAATTTTGAGATGTCCTTATAGTGTAAATATGGCAAGCTGGAATCATTTGTTTCTATGGAGTCTTGATTTATTAATTTGTTGAAGGACCAAGCTAGCTATTTTTTAAAACTATGTGAATGTTTTTCTTTCTTCCTTTTTCTTACAGGGTGTACCAAAAGTCAGGCTCCTTAAACAGTTTATTATATACATTACATTAAATGTTCAACTTGGTTGCCATTTTCTTCTGAACACTTCCTTCCTCATTTGAAGCATGACCTTTGAGCATTGCTAAGTACCATAACATTTTCAGTGGAAAAGAATAAAAATAGAACATACTGCGATTGGTCTATGAATGAATTCAGACACTATTAGTAACCACGTCTGGGCCAGTTCAGTGAAGAGGCTAGCAACATTTATTACTTCTTTGGCGATTAAAACTTAGATTTGAAGTTTTCAGATCTTAGGTGCCAAGTCAACTGGCTTGAATTAGGAAATAAGAAATTCAAAAAAGGGAGGATGTTGTTACCCTTAGCCATGTTTATTCCTCAGCCTTATTTTACACTGAAATTATGCATATTCTTGTGAAAGAGGCCAGGATGAATGCATAGGCCATGTTGAGCAGAATTTCTCAAAATATCATTGGAAGATCATCCTTGCTCTCTTGCTTATTTGCATGTCTGACCATTCCAGGTTTTAAAAATACAAATTGGACCTCGCAACAAGATTGCAAACGGTTCTTTGGTTACTGTTACATCACCACAGTAGACATCTATCCTCTGCCAGAGACATATTCCTTTTTCCTAGAACAACAGAAACAGGAAAAAGAAAAACAGAAAACAGAAACAACAGAAACCGCCCAGAGTCCCCCTTTTTAGAGGGTGATGGGCGATGATATCAACTGGAAAAATAAACAAACAAACAAACAAAATCTTTTGTGCTTCCAGGCCTGCCCATGCATTTATGAAGGAATGATCTACCACCCCCCAAAATAGGGACAGAGATGAGAACAAGCAAATGTCATCTGACCTCCTCCTGCTGATCTTCTGGACCTGCAAGCAAGAAGTAAAGCTGGGTGGATTTGCTGCTGGGAATTCCCCTCAAACAGGGGAATCTACCTTCTGGACAGCCAAAGGTGCCGGAAAGGATATTTGGAAGGAAAACACCTAAGGAAGGCATTGACACCTTCTCAAAGTCTGACCTCAGACATTTCTCAACTTACCCCTTCCGATCATGAGAGTGGCTGCAATAAAACATTTGTTTGAACTGTTCTCCTTTGCCTTGTGCCCTCCGAGCTGCCAAAACATCAGCAGGTCACAGTTCAAAGTTGTCTCACTTGATTCACAATAACAACAGAAGCTACAGCTCAGTCCAGGAGAAACTATTTTGCCTTTTTCAAGCTGTGATCTTAATCAAGCCTCACATAGCCCAAGCATCAAGCTGACTACTTATTTATATCCAGACAGAGGCTGCATTTTCATCTGGTTACTGAATTAATCTGTTTTCTGGGTTTTATTAAATGCATGAAGCCCTGAACTATCGAAATCCACTGAGTTGCCACAAGGTTACCATGGCACGTGAATACATCTGCTAGAACTTCATCTTACTGGGTCACACACATCCTGTGAACAAAATCATGGAAAGGCAGAGTTTAAATGTTCTAACAATCGCATGCACACATTTCTAGTTTTTGTCAAAATAGCCTTCAGTAATATCAAGCCCACCAGGTCAAGCATGTTAAGCCAATCAAGTTAAGCCGATCTGTGGTAAAGGACACAGGACATGGCCTTCCACCAAGCCAGATCACTGGTGCATTTAGCTCACTATTCTCTCCAGGGCTATCCCCAGCAAGCACAGGTGTTTTAAGCTCTTAAATGAAATCTAGGTAGCTTCAACATGTTCTCATGACTTCTAGTCCCAGTTTCTGCAGCAATGGAAAAAGTTCATGATCATCTCCCTGTGGCACATTTTATGTACAGTACATGAACACTGGTATCATGTCTCCTCTCTGTCTGCATTTCTCCAGACTGAACAAGCCAAGTTCCTTCAACCTGTCAACCTGTCCTCATCAGGTATATCCTCAAGTCCATACATCATCTGAAGTCCTCCCATGCTTTGTCCAATGCTCAGCACAAGAAGGATCTGCTCTTAGGTTCAGCCACCCTGCTACCTAAAGAACCCCAGAAGTTTTAAGGTAGCCTACAATATTTTTCCTTTCTGGGAGAAAGGAAGAGCAGAGGGATTACATGTTATTTAATGACGAGCCCAGCTTTGAAGAAAAAAAGAAAGCCAGAGTAAGGAGGGCCATTCTCCCCGCTGGTGAGATTTCTGGCAAAGGAGCAGCCCTAACATATGGCTCCAGCTGGCATGAGATTAAAGCACATCTCTGCAGCTCCAGAGCAGTCAAAACCACACCGCGGCACTGGCAGGAAATTCCAGCTCATGCAAGCGTAGGAGTTGGCATAGCTGTTGAGAAAACCAGGAGGTGTTGTTATTCAGAAAGTGGTTGGGGGCCTTTGGCATTTTCTTAGGAGAAAAGTCAAGTCAGGTGACCAACTGAGGTGGCAGTCTGGCATTGTCCTCCACTTGGAACAAAAACACATACAGGCACATACTATCCTGGGGCACTAAGTTTCTGCTCTGCAAGGGAGAAATCAACATATCTTACCAAGGAATATGCTTGGTGAAGCAAGCCTATTATGATTCAAGTTTTGGGGGGCTATCACCTATCAGCTAGATGGAGAACTACACTCAATTTAAAAAGTGTGTATATAATATACTGTATATAGTAGGAGGAGAACCATGTTAATCCATGTTGGCAAAAAAATCAGGAGTCTGGTAGCACTTTCTCTGACGAACCAATTTTATTCAAAGGTTGGAGGTTTTGTAAGATGTAGCTCACTTCATCAGAGGCATAGAGCAGCTAGGCTGATGCAGGATTTAAATTGGGGTAGCGTGGAGGAAAAGAGGTTGAAGACAAGGTGGCGATGCAGATGCAGGATGCAGGTGACATGTGAGACAGACCTTATCATCACGGCTTAAAAATCCATTCTGTTTGTTGAGATCTTCTGAAATCCTCCAAAACCTTTTGATGTATGTGAGTTTAACCATTTCTCACTCAAAGTCCTGTTTTTCAAAAGTACAATCACAGGTCTGTCCTAGAGTGTCCTGGGAGGCTGAGGTCTGTTATTACTTTGTCCTTGGTTTGTGTGTGTGTGTGTGTGTGCGCACACATGTATGTGTATAAATATATGTATATGGGCTTGTAGGTGTGTGTATAGACACACACACACACACACACACACAGAAGTAGGTGATAGTTATTGGCTGATCTTAAAATGAACTCCAAAACCTAAGCAGAGTTAGAAGAGCTGGTTTATACTTGGATGAGAGGCTACTAGAAAATCCCAGAGTTGTTGACTAGTCTGAGGAGTTGGAATATCTATCATCTATCATCTATCATCTATCATCTATCATCTATCATCTATCATCTATCATCTATCATCCATCCATCCATCCATCCATCCATCCACCCATCTCCCAGAAGCCAGCAATAGAAAACTACTTCTGTGTGGTTGCCAGAAAAATTCCTTGAAGGTTCCATGAAATCATCAGGAATCAAGCTTGATTTGAGAGAGATTTATTGTGGACAGGCAACACACACACAAGGATGGAGATGGAAGAGTAGAAAAGGAGGAGAAGGGGAGAAAGAAAAAAATAATAGATAGTAAATAGATAGGTGGAGGTGGAGGTGGAGGTGGAGGTGGAGGTGGAAGTGGGGATGGGGATGGGGATGGGGATGGGGATGGGGATGGAGGGATATTGATTCTTATTTTTTATCCAGTTGCACTAATTGTTTTTCAGGTTGCTCAGCTGATGTACTTCTTCTGCATTTGGTTTCTGCGGGGGGTTTTCAGTCTTTCTTTTACACACACATGTGTGCACACTCGCGCGCACACACACACACTGCTCCCTGAATCTAATACTGTCTGGGAAGTTTATTAGCCCAGCTGTTAAGGCACAGGAATCTATGCCTTCCAGGTTCAGCAGATTCTATTCCCAAGTGCTGCTTACGCGGCCATGATTAGTTTTTCATATTCCTTGTGGTCTTGTTAAGCATGTGGGCTGAGCAAAAGCTGTGATCTTTGGTACAGTCGTTTCTGAAATGTACTTTACAAGTGCAAACTCAACCTGAATGCTGTTGGAAAAAGGCACCGTTTGGGTGCGTGTGCTTGTGTACAAGTGTGTAAAAAAGAGAACATAATATTCCATTTATTATGCTTTCAGAAGGGGATAAAATACAAACAGAGAGAGAAGAGGAAAATCCTTTTCCTATCTATGAACTGGTAGGTTTTCATCACCTAGATGTGATCCAACATGTTCAAAATACACATCATAAATCTAAGCGGCTGGATAGAATCTGGAAAATTTTAAAAAGAACTAGAGGCCAAGGAAAGACAAAAATACTAATCGCTGTGTGCCCTGTCATTTGACTCTTCTCCCTAGGGCTGCAAATTACATGTTTGTTTTATCTCAGAATTGTGAGACAATATCCCAACTTTTTCCCTTTAGTTTCCCCTGCCCAGAGTTAAGAACAGAGATCTCCAGCTCACACAGCTGTTGACCAGCCACAAAGGACACTTGGAAAGACACTTCATCTTCTTTAATGGTGTAGTAGACAGACAGAGAGATCATTGGAAAGGGAAGAAGACCCATGCTGGCCTTCGTCTCTGACTCGTCAAATCCAAATCACTTTCCCAGCCTCTATGTCCAGGCATCAGAAAGAGAGGAGAGAAGGAGGGGAGTGAAAGATGACAACTGTATTTTTTGCAAATCAATAATCAGATCTAAAAGAGTAATAGTCGCACTTTGTCAGCCACACCAGATGGACCAGACCAGGAAGTCAACTCCACAAGAAGGCTAAAATTACTTTTATTGACATTGTTCTTGCAAGTCTGATTGTCCTCCTCCACTTCCTCCTCCTCCTGCTCCTCTTCCTCCAGTGAATTAGTGTGGCATCTCTCTGAGCCACTTCCAAATGTTATCTGCCTGTTTTGGACTTAAATGGCCCTTTTGCCTAGGTAACCGTTCCTGTATGTCTCCGGCAAGGTCATCTTCCCTACTCTCTCCACAGATCCACATCTGCACACCTTTGATTTGTTTTTCCAATGACATTTCTTGTTGCTTTTGCACCAAATGCATTATTGCTTCTCCCTTCTCCATAAATAAGAGAAGCATTGCTGGGCGAGAAGAGGGTTCTTCCCAAAACGATCCACCAAATGCTCCCCAGCTTGGTACAAAGGAAAATGCCTTCTTCACTGTTGCTCCTGATGAGCTGGGGCCAAGTCCCATGTTGCTTTCCAATGGGCCAAGACATTCTGCTGAGTAAGATGAAATACGAGTTAACTCATCACTTAGTCCTTGTAGAAGCTGAATCGATGCACAGTGGGGTTGCTTCAGTACTTGACAGAACAACAGAAGGTTCTACTCCAGCAATACCTTACGGAGGCCTGGTCATCGTAACCCTCTTATTCTCAAAGTAGTTTTCTTGCTCTGCTGAGGGGCTCCAGAAGAAAATTGATTGCCTTGCCATTCTTTGATTTATTCTGCGTAGCACCTGAGGGTAGGCCAAGGAGCAATGGGTGGAAGCTGGTCAGAGGCAGATCCAACCTGGAAACAAGGAGGAATTTCCTGAAAGCAAGAACTCTTAAGCAGTTTAACAGCTGGCCTCCCAGGGTTGTGGGTGTGCCATTGCTGGAGGTTTTCAAGAAAAGATTGGACAACCATTTGTCTGAGATGGTATGAGGATCCTGCCCTGGGCAGGGGATTGGACTAGAAGACTTCTAAGGTCCCTTCCAACCCTATGATTCTGTGATTCGGTGATTCGGTGATTCTGTGATTCTGTGATTCGGTGATTCGGTGATTCGGTGATTCTATGATTCTTAAGGTGCCTTTTTAAGGAGTCAATTTCCAAACTTCTGTACACCCCTAAACTTGGGATCCTTACCATACATAATTGCACCAAAAGATTATTTCCCAATATGTCATACAGTTTGAAACAATGTTGGTTTTCATGGTGGTTTGAAAAAGTACTGAGTATAATGCCTATTATTTTGGTGGGGGGCAGATGGAGAAGGGAAAAAATCTTGGAAGATCATCAATTACCTTGCAGAATTTTGGAGTTTTTTTTTTGTTTAATATGTTTATTAAGGATTTTAAAAAGGAGATAAAAACTAACAAGAACAAATATAAAGTAAAGAAATGAAAAAAGAAAACAGAGAAAAAGCCAAAAGTGCAAAAGTGCAAAAGTGCAAAAGGAAAGAATGAAAAGAAAGAAAGAAGTAGCTTCTGATTTTTTTACAGCAATTATAAGTACAAATCCACAATTACCTCTTACTCTATGGTTACAAAAAACAAAACAAAACACCACCCTCTTTTTTCTATTATCTATTTTTTATAATCATCAAAACCACAGATCGTAAATTCATCTTTTTCTGTTTCATGCAAAAAGTCTATAAGGGGTATCCAGGCAGCAATTAACATAGATGTTGTCTTTTCTTTAATCAAGGAAGTCAGTTTGGCTGTCTCTGCAAGTTCCATCATCTTCACCAGTCATTCCTCATTGGTGGGCAGTGCCAAGTCTTTCCACTTTTGAGCATATAATAATCTCACTGCAGTTATCATATATAAAAACGAAGTTCCATGACTTTTTTCCAGGATTTTGGAGTTTTTGTTTGACATCCTGTGAAATATGCTAATCTCATAAGATTTCAGCCGTCCAGTTTTTGTCTCCAGAATAAATCATTATTTATTTAATGTAGGAATCCTCTAAGGGGCTCCACTGTGTTGCCGGCTCCTAGCTTTTGATCCCAAAAGAAATCTGGGGAATGAGTTTGCTTCCTTGGAACATGTGTTAACAAGCCAGTTGTTTTGTGCAGGACACTGAAAGGAAAGAACAGTTCTGAAGTAACATTAATGAAATTATTTCAAACCCTATAATCAAAATAATTTAATCACCAGAATGGCAGCACAGGGGATGACAGGACTAATGTTTCACACATCTTGTCCTTTGGGGGACAAGATACAAGGTGAAGTGCCATCTGACATATACAGGTGGTCCTCGACTTACAACCATTCATTTAGCGACTGTTTGAAGTTACAATGGCACTGGAAAAAGTGACTTGCGACTGGTCCTCATGCTTACAAACATTGCAGCGCCCTTGCGGTCACATGATCAAAATTCAGGTGCTCGGCAACCAGTATGTATTTACGATGGCTGCAGCATCCTGGGGTCACATGATCGCCATTTGTGATCTTCCCAGCTGGCTTCTGATAAGTAAAATCAATGGGGAATCACATGATTTCACTTAACGACTGGCAGAAAAAATGTCATACAATCGGGTGCAGTCACATGATGCCTTGCTTAATAATTGCACTACTTAATGATGAATTTTCTGGTCCCTACTGTGGTTGTAAGTCGAGGACTACCTGTAGATGGTGGCAGCAGGAACTACAAAGGTGCTACCCAAAGCAGAAGGCAGGGCTAGGGTGCCAAAACCCAGAGGGCTGCTGGGAATGGAGGTTAATGATCTCAAGCCTTCACGTCCACCTTATGTTCTTCAGCCACACTACAGGAGCGACTTCTGTATTCCTTTTCTTCTCTCTCAAAACCTTCATTAGAAGTTAAGTTTCCACCAATGCACGTTGATCCATGTCCACTCCAAAGAGACTATCAATGAAATTTACTTTCCAGTTTAACAAGTGCAATATTTTCCAAGTGTCCCCATTAAATTCTGTTAATTTGCAGCAAAGCAAAGGAGGCTGTCATAACCGTTGCATTGATTCATTGGGAAATAAATAAAGGGAAAACAAATAAAAAGGATGAGTTGGAAATAGGTTGTGTTGACTGAAGAAACAACATTAAGGCATCCTTAACTCAGGGGGCAACATGCCTGTATTATGGGACGGTATAGCTTCCATTGTTATGTTGTCTCTGGATTGCATTGCTTGGCTTTTCTAAGCTGTCTAGAATTGGTCTGACTGAAGCAACATAAAAGTCATCATCACCATCCCTCTATATTTGTGGAGCCTAACACGGTGGCGCTGCAGGTGAAACCGCTGAGCTGCTGAGCTTGCCGATCGGAAGGTCGGCGGTTTGAATCCGCGTGACGGGGTGAGCTCCCGTGGCTAGTCCCAGCTCCTGCCAACCTAGCAGATCGAAAACATGCAAATGCGAGTCAATTAATAGGTACCGTTTCAGCGGGCAGGTAACGGCGTTCCGTGTAGTCATGCCGGCCACATAACCACGGAGGAAGTGTCTTCGGACAAACGTCGGCTCTTCGGCTTTGAAACGGAGATGAGCACCACCCCTTAGAGTCGGACATGACCGGACTTCATGTCAAGGGAAACCTTTACCTTTACCTAACAAATGTACAGTTTGTTAAATGTACAGCCTTCCCACAGACTAACTGTACCATTGCTATCTTCTGTAGCATGGCTGTTGGGTATGAATGGGGTGAAGTCAAAGCATCCATAGTGCTTAAATTGGACTAGGAGTAGGACGAACCAGACTTTAATCCACCTTTATCTACAGAACCATCCTGGGGGACTTTGAGGCAGTCCCTCCCTCTCAGTCCAAGAGGCAGAATGTTTCAGCAGTGGAGGTGTTGGACTAGGAGTGGGCAGACCCAGATCCTAGTCCCCCACAGCCACAGAAGCTACTTGGGTGATTTTCAGCTAGCCCCTTCCTCTCAGCCCAACAGCCTCATAAAAACTGGAAAGAGTGCAGAGAAGAACAACGAAGACGGTGAATGGCCTGGAGGCTAAATCCGATGAAGAACAGCCAAAAGAACTGGATATGTTTAGCCTGAAGAAGAGGAGGCTAAGGGGAGTCATGACAGCCATCTTCCAATACTTGAAAGGCTTCAGAGGAAGAGGATGCAGATTTATTTTTCATTGTGCCCTAAGTAGGGCAAGAATTAGTGGGTTGTAGCTTTACAGAGAGAGAGCCAAACTTGAAATAAGAAGGAATTTCCTGACCATGAGATCTGTTAAACCAGTATTTCTCAACCTTGGCAACTTTAGGACATGCTGGCTGGGGAATTCTGGGAGTTGAAGTCCACACAACTTAAAGTTGCCAGGGTTGAGAAACACTGTATTAAACAGCGGGACAGCCTGCATCCTGAAGTTGTGGGGGCTCCATCCTTGGAGGTTTTCAAACAAAACTTAGAAAGCCACTTGTCTGGGATGATCTGAGGATTTCTGTGGATTGGACCAGAACCCTCCAGGCCTCCTTCCAACCCTAGGATTCTAGGTTTTGTTGTGGTGGGGAAAAATAGGAAGAAAAAAACACTTTGTACACAGCTTTGTGCTTCTGTACAAAAGGCAGGAGATAAGTCAGGTAAATCTGCCATGGGATGCCCACGGCTTATGGGCAAGTCAACATTTGGCAGCTGATTTTTTAAAAGTTGAGCTAGGAGCACTTCAATGAGATGAACAGCGGCTGCTTGAAAATCTGACTTAGACAACTGAACTATGGAATGTCCCCAAAGAGACACGCAGTGATTTCCATCTATAAAGGGAAGCTGTCGCTGTCAGACTCTGTGGAAATCATTACCGTAACTCGATCAAGTCGTCAAGCAGATGTCTGCCTGTTCTTTGCCCTGGCGGCGCTCATCTGCTGTCAAATCTCTGCCCAGGCTCATGTACAGTTGCAAATTTCAACCATAAAAAGCCAAACAGCTGCTGATGGCTGCTAAATACATTTCCAATATGAAGGCTCAGAGGGATGTGTGTGTGTGTGTGTGTGTGTGTGTGTGCGTGCGCTTTATCTGTTTTTCATATGTACCACTTGTTGATGGAGTGCTGAGAATCACCAATCTGCTGGAGCTGAAGGGTAAAGTTCGAAAGTTCAGGCGGGGTAGGACGTTCTTCCCCATCAAAGTCTCTGGAGGCAATCAAGTTCCATCAGCAAGGAGGAAGGCTATTTATCTGTGGGGAAGGGAAGTAACATTTTCCCCATCAAATGGTTGGGAGGAACATGATGGAAGCATGCTTTTTAAAAAATATAGGAGAATATAGGAGGAAAGGAACAGTAAGAAAGGAAGGGGGGCAGTGATTTGGAAAAATGACTTTCTCAGGTCTGGCGGAATCCATTTTTTGCATCTGCAGATGTTTCAGGAAAATTGCAGGATGCTGTTCCTCAGCTCCCTGTCCCCGCCCCCAGCTAATAAGCCACAAATAACAGGGCATTTCCCTGCTCCCAATTAACCTTTTTCCCTTCTAGAGCAGGGTTTCTCAACCAGGGTTCCGTGGACCCGTGGGGTTCCGCGAGAGGTCACTAGGGGTTCCCTGGGAGATCATCATTTCTTTAAAGGTTATTTCAAATTCAGGCAACTTCACATTAAAGAGGTAAGTTTCATTCTTTATTTTCAGTTTAAGAACACTGTGAATGCATCTAGACAGGCCTACCCATGAAACGAATATAAAGATTTTGTAACTTCTGGCCTACATTTGAGCCTGACTGTGCAGAGCTTCCCCGAGACCTAAAAAATATTTCAAGGGTTCCTCCAAGGTCAAAAGGTTGAGAAAGGCTGATCTAGAGAAAAGATCTGAGGATTAAAAATGCTGTAAGTGTTGCAATATGCCAGCTCCTCATCAGTGCAATGGCATGTGGAAATAATAAGAATATTATATATATATATATATATATATATATATATATATATATATATATATATATATATATATTCTGTGCAGGATAAAATTTAGTATTTGACATGGGGCTTAAATACATAGCACACTGAATTTTCAACAGTGGATTGTTTGACATTTTCATATTTCAGCTCTCCTACTCCCCCATCTAAGTGAGTTTAAAACTTAGACTGAACAGCCTCCAGATTTGAAGATTATATATTTACAACTTATTTGGAGGGTTGGGGGCCTGCATCAAACAGCTGAGTGGCAAAATCAAAATATTTGCTTTTTTAAAAAAATAAATGAATAACTGGGAATATTTGCTTCAGCTCTCTCTTTAGACTTTATCCAGGGAAGAGGCGTGAAGGCCATGAAACAGATAAGGATAAACTGATTCAAATCCAGAGCCTACCCAAAACACACAGATGAATTCATGAAGCTTTGATTCTTTCCATAACAGTTCGCCACGCAGTCCAAAAACCCATTTTTCAATTAGCAGAGGAGTTTCAAAAGAATTTGGGCTGCAAAATTGTCTGCATCACTAGATCAGACAGTGATTTCTCTACTTTAGACTATCTGTGGTTGACACTGAATTCTGTTCCTGTTGTGTCGAAATCTGTGGATGGGGAAAGATGCGTCCTTTAGAGATTTGCAGGAGAATTTCACGTTGCATTTTAGGCAAGCCAGTTTCACTTGCATTTTCTGGGTGAATATGCCAACTGCAGCCTATTTATCCTTCAGAAAGAGCACTTTCTGGTAAATTAAGAGGAGGTGAAAAGTTACTAAAATGGTTTCTACTTGTGATGAAGGTTGGAACTATATTTCTTTACTATATTTTTTATTTTTCTTTCTTTTTTCTGATTTTTTTTTCTTTTCCTTTGCACTTTTTACTCTTTATTTCTGTTCCTCTTTCTTTCTTTTAGTTTGTGTTGGTTTTTACTATTGTAGTAGTAATAGTAATTGTATTTATTATTACGTATCTTTAATAAAACTAAAAAAAGAGAAAGAGCACTTTCTGAATTTTGCAGCATGATACCCAAAATATGCATGGTGTGGGAACTCTACATAGCAGTGTTTCTCAGCCTCAGCAACTTGAGCTGGCTGGGGAATTCTGGGAGTCTACACATCTTCAAGTTGTCAAGGTTGAGAAACACTGGTATATAGAAATAAACTTGTGCAAATTTGTCTACTGTTTTTCGGTTTGTTTCATAATATAGAGTCTGGCTGTGACTTATAATTACAATTCTTGCAAAACTGATATAAGCCAAGATATCGACCACCTTACCAATCTCAAATGCTTTGAAAAAGAAAAGCATGACTTGGGGAGTCAATGTACTCAGTACTAGCCAGGTCAGTGGAATATTTAACTGCTACCTTCCACAAGTCCCTAAATCTTTCTCGTTGCCCTGCATTGTTGGGCAAACTCAGCTCACTTGATTAGTTTATGGTGCAGTGTCTTCTGTGAATGCAGAGGATAAATAAACTCAGCAAACGGGCTAAATGTGTTGTGTGAAACCCATCATTAGATCTTCAGGTGTTGACCTGTCCCTCCATCAGGTTATGACAACCACTGAGCTTCTCACAACTTAGTAAATCACACTCAGCCCAAGCCTATTCTTGCCTAGCCTATTGGGTTGTCCAAATCAAGATACCAGCGTTCACCCACTCCTACCATTCATGCCAAAATGGTTGGTTACAAGGACAACAAGAAAAAATAAGCAAAAATCCAAACCCACCTCCATTAAGTATAATTTGCAGGATAAAAAATTAGAAGCGCATAGATTAATATTTTCAGGAGAGAATCAATGAACGAGGGAGGAGGAGGAGAATGTAGAAACTAGGACAACTGAAAAAAGCATCTGTCTTTGGACCAGCTACAAAATCAGAACAGTATATATACATTATGAAAGGCAGGGCCCATAAAGTTCGTTAAGAAACATGCATATACATACATATACATATATTACAAATAGGTGTATTTCTTCAAGCACAATTTCTTCCCCTCCCTCTTGCTCCTGTGCTCTCTTCCTCTTCCAGTTGTGCTCTGTTTGTGTGTAAACAGATACCATTTAACTGAAATACACAAGCAGGATTTTAACACAAGAGGACAGGATCATTTTCATACCCTGATTGAGTTCATCTGGGGGGCAACCTCTTATAAATGACTGGAGGCATTTTTTTCCCATCAAAATGAACAACAGTCACCAACCACTCCTTCCCCAAGTTCTCTTAACCTTTTTGCCTGACAGACTATCTCTCTTTCTTTCTCTTTCTCTCTCTCTCTCTCTCTCACACACACACACACATCCTGCACACCGGTAGGTCTGTGCCATCATTTTGTCCCTTGCTCTCATAAAAGCAGTGACACATATATGGGGGTGAAAGGCTAACAGGGCCCCCCAAATTTAATAAGAGAGAAAGATTTCTGTTATTAATTATACTTTACCCATTCAACGTTTGCTGCACTTATTCGAGATAGAGTTACATCTCAATTTTATTAGAAAACCTTTCAGACCAAATTGAGGGACTGAGGAGGGGGAGGATGTGATGGAAAGGGGATGAGAGAAAAATGGAAACTTTAGATCTCATGAGTCGGAGTTGAGGGATGTGAATATCCGTTTTGCTAATGATTCCTATACGTCTACAGTATTCATATTTATGCATAATATTCCAACGTTCTTCCAATTTCTTCAGGGGATAATCTGGTGCTCCTTGAGAAGCAACATGTGTCCCTTGCAACAAGGAGACAGACCAGGGGAATCCTATCCCCTTGTTGGTATGTTACCTCCTTGGAAGACAGAGTTCCTTCTCTGATTCTGAGAAGAAAGCCAAAGATTGGGCCCATCTGAAGGACCTCTGAGAAGTTGAATGAAGATCCAACTTGAAGGGCCAATTTAGGGAGTCTGAAACAGGACAGGCTCTTGAAATTCTGGAACATCCTCTTTTAATGGCTTCAGGCTGAGAGTAGGTGGGGCTATGAGAACCCATGCTTAAAATGTCCATCTGTCAAAGCCTGCATTGGTCGGCATCAGCCATGTCCAACAAATTGCTTGTGCCCTTCTTGGCCACGCCAGAACTGAGCCTCACTTTGCCTGGACTTCATTTCTCCTGACCAGCTGCAATTTCATACCAAGTTGAACAAAGATCAGAAATCCATAACAGACCTATTTCTTCACTCTGTCTTAACTGTGCCAACCAAACCTGTTCCACCAACCAACTTAGATTTGGAATGGAAACTTAATTGAGATCATGGAGGCAAGAAACACCTTCAAGGGGATTCATATGACATTGGGCCTTTACCACTTGTATCTAACCATGGCACAAACATGCCATCACAAATTGTTTTTCTGATGTATTCCCCCTCCCCCATTTCCACCAAACTAAAGTTGGAGGAGGAGGTACAGCTCACTCAGACGTGCAAGATTCTCTCCTTATGTTCATTCTCAATAAAAGTAATTTTTGCTGTCACGTGGAGTTGATTCCCTGGTCTGGTCTACCTAGTGGAGCTGACATTAGGCTTTGTCACCATTATCTTGGAGTGAAGCCAGGGGACCAACAGTGGACAAGAAGAGAAGCTATAGAGGCAGGAGAGGGAATAGAAATGTGGACAACCAATTTCATGCTGTGGCATTTTCTGCTGATTCAAGGATGGGGAAGACCACTGGGTTGGTCCTGGGACAGCTTGGTGTCTGGGAATGTAATAGTCTGTGAGAATGTCCTTGAGAGATGTAGAGACTGTCGTTATTTTGAGGAGTTAAGTGACATATGTTGATTATGTTGAGTTATGCTGATGTTTAATTGGCTTGTTTTTATTTCTTCTTGGCATGAGGAGGGGGGAGATAAAACCACAAGATTGTTTTTTGCAAGCACAAGCCCATTCCTCCAACAGCCCTCCAGAGAGCGTGAAGTAGGAGGGGAGAGTTAAGAGAAAACCCCCAGATCGTTTTGTTAAGCACTAGCTTATCTGTAAAACTTCCCAGGCTTTTGGATGATGTTATAGACAGGTGTTTTTGGGCCTTGGGAAGCTTCCTAGTCAAGGTCAGATCTCATAGCCTGCAACCGTGGAAACATGGTCATGAGGTTTGAGGGCCAGACTTTGATAAAAACTCCTGGGCTCGCTTTTGGGGTTTGGGAGTTTCTGCACAGATCCAGTGCACTGGGTGCTTTAGAACAATTTTGCCACCCTAGGGGCATCCCTGTTGCCTTGGTCAGGAGGCTCCTGGCAACATAAAAGGGATTGGGTATCAACTTGCTTAGGTATGTTATGATTTCTTTCTTTATGCTTTGCTTTTTATGCTTTGGTTTAATCTGCCTAAACTGTGTTTCTGTTTAACTCTGTTTGCTTAAATTTATAATAAAGCTTAAAGTTCCTTTATCCACTGGCGTGCTTATTGTCTCTGGATCTAAAAGAACCAATTGCCTGAGCACCTGATCACTGCTCGGACACTTGGCAGAACAAGAGACAGGAGGAGGAAGAAAAGGAGCCACAGTCTAGGCAACAGTCGGATAAGAGGCAGCTGAGCCTGCAGAAGGAACAGGGGTGTGGAAAGCATCTCAGAAGGCACCCTCCCTAGTTGCTTGGACTGTAAAGGTGAGGGGGGAGAGATGTGCTTTCAGACTGCAAGATTCTGTTACTATAATCTTACAATAAAGGTAGTGTTAATACGCATGGTTGGAGCTTCTTGTTTTGACTACCTCAAAGGGCTGAAATCAGCCTTGCAAATCTGAAAGTACTTCTCTCCCCCTGTCACCTTTACAGCCCAAGACACTAAGGAGGGTCCCTCCTGAGATGCTTTCCACACTCCAGTTCCTTCTGTAGGCTAAGCTGCCTCTTATCTGACCACTGCCTAGCCTACAACTGCTCCTCCTCCTCCCCCTGTCTCCCAAGGACATTCTCACAGACCATGAGACACCATTTCATTAGAACAGAGATGGCACACTTCATGTACAACAAATTCCATCCTTTTGAACTGTCCACCTTAAATGCTCCTAACACAGCCAGAGGAACTCTTGCATTCAATTTAATAACAATGAAAGAGGTTGAATCCCAAACATTTTATTCTTAAAATACATTCCAGTTTTCATGTGTGTGTGTGTCTGTGTGTGTGTTTCATCTACTTTGCTATCTTGGGAGAGGGGGCAACCACTCAATCTTTGAAAAGTATTTCCCTGTTGGCATCTTTCCCATAACTCAGTTTTGGTGCTCCCCCACCATGAAAAACACCGCTTTTCCCCATATGTCAAAACATAGCTTTGATTGCGGGTGAGTGTGTGGCGGTGCCTGTGTGTGTTTGAAGACCCCTTGATGAAGAAGAAAACAATGTTGTGTAATCACTTCTTGAGCCATCTTGAGCAAATTGAGTTTGTCTAAAATCTACCCAGCCTTTAAGATTTCATACCGCATTACTGTCTTGATGTTGCCGCATACCTCCGCAGGCAGAGTGGAAGAGGATAACTTCTCTTTCAAAGCCCCGTTGATCTCATGTGAAGGAGAACAACAGTTGTTATGATCCAGAAAACTCTGATTGAACCCAATTAATCAATGTGGAGTTGATTTGAATCATGTGCTACGCTTGGTCACCTCTCTGATATTCTATCCTTATCCCTCCCCAGACTCAACCTTGATTGATGTCAACTCCACAGTCCTATTCTTCTTTTTAAGTCTGTGGGATAGAGCAACGATCCTTACATCAAAAGTTGGGTTCTGGCTAAAGGCGGATCATTTTCACAGAAGGGACCTGGGTGAGTCTAAGATTGCCAGTGTAATTTTGGGGGCATGAGAAAATCCGTCCCCCACTCTCTGCTTCATTGTACATTTGCACAAGGATCTCAAAGTGGTGTGATGCTGTTTCCATCCAGGATAAGAAATGAAAATAAAAAAGACGAAGTCTAGGAAAGGTGCAAATTACACATTTGTGTTGGTCACTGTCTGTCTTCCCTTTCACCAGCCTTTTATTTTGCACAAGGTGATGATGATGGGCAAATTTAGGAAGTATGGAACTAAAGAGAAAAAGGGGAAGGAGGGAGAAAGGAAGAAAGGAGGATTATGTGTCATTTTTATCATAGGTTGATTTTTCTTACCAAAGTTTTTTTTTTCCTAATAGAAGGCAGCAAATAAATCCAAGAACATATGCATTGTCAAAGTGGCCTTTAAAACAAAAAACCCTAAAAGGCTACATTCAGTTCAAGCATCCTTTGTTCCATTCCAGGACAGAGTTAGTCACCAAGAGGTGAATATGGGAGAAAATATTTCATTTTCCATCCTGGTGGAATTCTTGGAGGTGTGAAATGTCACACAGCAGCCAACATCGCACATCTGGAAACCTCACGTTGAGCCATCACCTTGCTCCCCAGCACTTGGTTTTCAAAGTGTGCCACCTCTGTTCCTACAGCGAGTAAACAGCCCTCTAACTGATAGCCTGACTCACTTCCTATTTCTCCACCATCTCAACAGCCATCTTAGTTGGTACTCCACACATCTGGTGGCAGTGAGTTCCACAGCTTAAAACTATTTGGGGCAGTCTACAGGCAATGCTAGCACCATCCTTAATTATTTTAGCATGCATGAGGTCATAACATCAAGCTTTTTCTCCTGGCCATCAAAGATGGCTGTCGCTTTTGTGTGTATTGCCAGCACAGATGGGAAAACTCTGGAGCAAACATGGGGACCCATGCTCCTGTGCTGGTTTATGGTACACAGATCCCCCTCCTCCTCCCCCTGCCCCTCCTCCTGTTAAACAGTTATGATACCTTCAAAGCAGTTTTGCATTTTGCTCTGAGCTGCTGAAATTATCAGAAAAGGCCCATCTGGTGCAACATGATTGATGCTCAACAGGAAGAAATGAGCCCTTTTAAAGCCTTCACTCTTGCTAGCTCAGAGAATTTACATTGATCTGGTTTCCTTTCAGAGCTTCTGCAAAGCACATTTCATTGCTCTCTATCTGGCCTTCCACCACGGCTCAGCACTGTGTCTGAGCCACCTGCATTTGACTCCCTTGCAACATGCTAGTTTTGGATCTGAGGGCCTTTGAATTTCCCCTGACTCCGGTGCACAGTTCAGCAGCCTTAACTGTATCCCAAAGGATTCCTTTTCAGGGATTCACTTTCTTTAATTTTTTTCCCAAGGGTTTGGATCCTGGTTTTGCTCTTTCCAACACAGACAACAGAAAAACTATTCCCTTTTGGGGGGGCGGGGGCGGGGGAGACAACACCGAACTGGGGTTGCATTGACAGGGCATGCCGAAGTTGGTCACTGCATTAAAGCATCGGCCGATGCATGTCCTACTTCCTCACAGCCTCACAACACAATCCTTGGCTGGCATTGTCAGCTCTCCCAGGTAAGCCCGACAGGAAACACGACCAGATGAGCTAATTCTACTTTATTGTAAGGCTACATTAATAGAACCTTGCAAGTCTGGAAATACAGATCTCCTGCTGTGACCTTTCACTGTCTGATATGTTAGGACAGATCCTTTCTAAATTTCTTTCTTTTCCCATTTTGCAGCGGTGGGCTCCCTCCCCTCTTATCTGATCATTCCCTGGGCAGCATCTCTTTCTCTCATCCCTCAAGGTCATTCCTACATACCATTATAGGTATCATCCCAGATTCACAGAGGTATACCCACAATCCAGTAGATGCATGAAAATAGGTTGCTACTTCCTATATGTTTCTGGTGGATGGATGGATGGATGGATGGACGGACGGACGGACAATGGAGAGATAGAGAGATAGGTGAATTTTCCTTTCCTTTGTTCAATAAGTGCTGTTCTGTGTAACTGCCAGGACTTTATCTAGACATGGAGAGTCTTCCAGTTTGGGAGGTGTACAGTACACGCCATATACTGTAACCCCACACCAGCAGTTACAAAATGAATTTAAAGACAGAAAATAAAAAGTTCAATTATTCTTACCATCAACCTGCTGTTGATGACACCTTCTTCTCTTATGAGGATGAGGAAGAGGGTGGTGCCTACTTTAGATGAGGATTGATGAATCTTTCATGCAGACACCAAAGATGCAATGTGGAGTTTTTCACCCAAGTCTAATACAACGGGTGGGCTCCCATGACACACTAAGCTCCCCCCCCCAAAAAAACACTCTAAGCCAACTAGGTTAAAACTAAACTAACTAAACTTAGCAAGACTTTGCAGATGCCTTTGCTCAATACATGTGAAAGCAGCTATAGAAGGGAGGAAGGGTGACCTGGAGATCACTTATGGTTTTATGGAATGGATACGTGCACTGGGTGTGGGAGGGGGGTGGAGAAGTTGCTCTCCAAAGTCCCATTACATTCTACAAAGTCTTCCTTAGCCTGGTACTTGAGAAGACTTAGTTTTCTGTCTCTCTCTTCCACTTTCTGGTGGGTGTCCAGATTTTCGCAGCCCCGATCTAGAAGCCCTCTATCACTTCTAGCCATGGATCAACCGACAAGGGTTTTCAAAAATGGAAGTGCCATGGGTTCACTCTGCCTCGGTCACCGCAGCCAGGCTGGGAGCGAGGGTCCTCCTCCCCTCCAGTGGCAAATCAAATAAATGTCCTTGGAAATCAGTCTCATTCATTTCACAGAGCCTCCGTTTGGACACAAACGTGATTCATTGACTTGAATCCCGTGAGGCATTGACTGGCTCACTCTTAGCCTCAGTGTTCTATCTGTAAAATACAGCAGCTGGGAGCTGATGCCCCCAGCCAGCTTTCAAAATGAAATTTACAAGCGTCCCAAGGACATTGTGGGGAAAGGCCAAGGGCAATGGCGAAGCAGAGGTGGGCAAGGGAGGGGTGGGGGTTCACAGCAATTCAATCAGAGCCTGGCGTGGAATTAGTTGAGGCTGGGGAGAAAGGGGAGGGGTCTCCCATTGAGCGCTCTTCAGATTAAATAGATTGAAGTGATATTTGCGTGAAGCCATGGAATGAGGCGATCCTTGCCAGAGAATGCCAGGAAAGAGAAGTCATCACAGTTGGTGTGTGTGTGTGTGTGTGTGTGTGTGTGTGTGTGTGTAGGGGGGCAAAGAGGTAACTGGGCAGGAGGTGATAAAGTAGGGTCTTGGAAAGTTTTTAAAGAAAGGGGGGCAGAATTTAACTGAAGGATCCTTTTCCATACCATTTGCATTTGGATGAGTGATCTGAGATTAAACAGGAGGAACCAGGAAGGGGGAGGAAATTGAAAAGGACAAAGTGTAAATGAGGGAAAGCATGTCAGTATGGATTAGGAAGAAAAGAAGGAAAGTAAAAGAAATGAGGAAGGAAGGAAGGAAGGAAGGAAGGAAGGAAGGAAGGAAGGAAGGAAGGAATTCTAATTTTAAAATATTGTTTCCTTGAATGAGACTTGATTCTAAAGCAATGCACATAGGATTTCAGTCTGAATATACACTTCCACGTGGACTTAATTTGTTCGGCAATGACCAGCAGAAAACAAGCCAGCTGAGTTGGCTGGTCTGTTTTTTGCTGGCAAACAAGGAACAACATGTGCTTTCCTGGTGTCCAAGCAGGTGCAGTGATGTCCCCCAATACGAGCCCCCCTCTATCTACTAAGCAGCATCATGATGTAGGCAAGTCAAGGACAGGCTTGTGCAGTGATGCTGGGCTGGGCTGGGGCTTGCCCTGCTCTGCTGCCAACACCTTGCTTCAAATTCTTCACCCCTTGGAAAGCTTCAAGCACATTTGTCTCATTTTCAAGTGTTGACGCTATCTATGTGTAAACCTCCACATCCTCAAATCTGGGAGAGTTGGTGGGGAAAAGAGAGAGTGGGAAGAAGGTGCTGTTGCATTTCAGTCAACCAGTGAAAGCCAATGAGGTCAACTGCAGGTGAAAGGTGAAGGTGACTTGCCCTAAATCAGAGAACTTCTGAGCTGTAGAGATTTGTTGGCTTCAAGAAAACATTGCAAAGTGATGTGCTGCTGTTTGGGAGACAATCTCTTCAATAAGTGGATGATCCATGGTATGCTTTCAAGGCAGACTAGCACATTCACCCCTTCACCTGGAGTAATCCCATCTCAACTGTCTCCCCCACCAAAAGAAGAGGGGATGGGATTATACAGCCAAATGGGGATTAACGTGTTCAGGCAGAGATGGATCATCAAATGGGCTGTCTGGCAAATAAGATAACAATATTTGTACTAATCCATTATGCATTTGAACAATAATAAATTGCTACTAGTATCATCATCATCATCTTCATCATCATCATCCAGAAGAAGACTTTCACTTAACTCTTTTAAGTGGAGTTTCACCTAATTTCACCTAATTTTTAGTAAGCTCTAACTCAAAATGGCCAAGCTGCAAACAAGCAAAATATCACCTGTTCCTTTCATGAAACATAATTAAATAGACACCCCCACATGTACCTTCAAAAATAAACCAGTAAAACATAGCAAGTAGAATTTCATCTAATTTTATTTTTAATAAACTAAAGATGGTGTAGACCGCATTAGCACACTTAGTTGCACATGCATTTCTTGGAAGGGAGGGAAGGGAAGGGAAGGGAAGGGAAGGGAGGGAAGGGAAGGGAAGGGAAGGGAAGGGAAGGGAAGGGAAGGGAGGGAAGGGAGGGGAAGGGAAGGGAAGGGAAGGGAAGGGAAGGGAGGGAAGGGAAGGGGAAGGGAAGGGAAGGGAAGGGAAGGGAAGGGAAGGGAAGGGAAGGGAAGGGAGGGAAGGGAGGGAGGGAAGGGAAGGGAAGGGAAGGGAAGGGAAGGGAGGGAAGGGAAGGGAAGGGAAGGGAGGGAAGGGAGGGAAGGGAAGGGAAGGGAAGGGAAGGGAAGGGAAGGGAAGGGAGGGAAGGGAGGGAAGGGAAGGGAAGGGAAGGGAAGGGAAGGGAGGGAAGGGAGGGAAGGGAAGGGAAGGGAAGGGAAGGGAAGGGAAGGGAAGGGAAGGGAAGGGAAGGGAAGGGAGGGGAAGGGAAGGGAAGGGAAGGGAAGGGAGGGAAGGGAAGGGAAGGGAAGGGAAGGGAAGGGAAGGGAGGGAAGGGAAGGGAAGGGAAGGGAAGGGAAGGGAAGGGAAGGGAGGGAAGGGAGGGAAGGGAAGGGAAGGGAAGGGAAGGGAAGGGAAGGGAAGGGAAGGGAAGGGAAGGGAAGGGAGGGGAAGGGAAGGGAAGGGAGGGAAGGGAAGAGGAAGGGAAGGGAAGGGAAGGGAAGGGAAGGGAAGGGAAGGGAAGGGAAGGGAAGGGAAGGGAAGGGAGGGAAGGGAGGGGAAGGGAAGGGAAGGGAGGGAAGGGAAGGAAGGAAGGGAAGGGAAGGGAAGGGAAGGGAGGGAAGGGAAGGGAAGGGAAGGGAAGGGAAGGGAAGGGAAGGGAAGGGAAGGGAAGGGAAGGAGGAAGGGAAGGGATGAAGGTCTTTGGCCAGTCATCCACAAGTGCAACCAAAGCCCACTTTACCCCAGGCATGCTTGCACTATCCCATGCAATCTAGGATCTCTAATCTATAGATTCCCTTGCAAACCATCACACTGCTGCCTGCCATCCAACTAGGAGAAAGACAGTTCATTGTACATTTGATTTAGGTAAAGTGCATGATATGAGAAAGGGAATAGACGTCAACTATGGGAAAGGTTGCACAAACATGAAGTGGAAGGTGGATTGCTGCATGTGACAAGCATGGTGTGTGATAGAAGCCCAGCGTGCATGGGAATAAATAACAATAAACAAGTCATAAATGGAAGGCTTAGCAAATGGTTTGGCACTGAACAGGGATTAACACTGGAATATGTGGTGCCCGCTTGGGCAGTTTAATATACGCATGGATAAACGTGTAAGGATCCTGTACTTGTGGCCTTGTTCACACAACACCCTTAGCTGGTCGAAGAGGTATGAGGTTCACAAGGCGCTTAAAGTAGCACTGGGGTTATAAGAAGCTGTGGTTTAGCTCCAAAGAGCCCTCAGCTACTGGATCTGATCTAGTGCCATTAATAATTCCATCATGAGCAAGAGAAGAGAGAACTCTACCCCATCTAAAGTGATTTCTTATAGTGATACTAATTCCTTCTCTGGAGTTGATCCAGATGGGATCAACAGGATACTATTCCTGCAGAAGTTGGTGGCATTGGTACGTTCTGAGAAACTCTACCTCCAAATGACCAAATCCCAAACAAGGAAAAAATCAACCTGTTCTTTTCACGATACGTAATTAAAAAGATAACCTCACCCATACCTTCAAAAATAAGCCGGCAAAGATCGAAGCAAGTCTAGTGCCCATGGAATCTTGCATTGAGAATGGACTACTATTTAAATCAGTGTTTCTCAACCTCGGCAACTTTACAATGGGTGGACTTCAACTCCCAGAATTCCACCCATCTTAAAGTGGCTAAGATTGAGAAACACTGATTTGGCTGACTGATTTGGCATCATGTATAGAATCATGTTCCCACATAATATTATTATTAAAACCATTAGGATCTAAAAAAGAACACAAAGGGTTATTGTCTAGAGCAGGGATTTTCAAAAGCTTTCAGGTTGTGAAACTTTTTTTTCTTTAAAGTAAATCCTAGAATACCTGAACAAGAAGGGTGGGGCTTCTGACTATTAGCCAACAATCCCTGCCCTTTCCACTGCACCTTGGTGACTAAAGAAAAAACAACTCTGCAAGGGACTAACCCTTTTTTCCCCTTAATCCCTTGCAGATAGTTGGGTTTTTAGCCCTGTGGAACCCATAGAAGTTCCCAAGGAACACTTAGCACAACACAGTCTGGAAAACTCTGATCTAGAGTATTCAGAGAAGAGGCTAAACCATGCACTCTTTTTATTTACTCAGATTGCCCAAGTGCAATCCAGAAGCATTTTAAAAATAGCCATGATGCCAGAGGTCAGCATTTTGTTTTGCAAGGTGCTAAAATTATCATCATCATTGTTGTCGTCTTTGTCATCATCATCATTGATTTAGCAAAGATTTGTTTAAAAGTCAAGTGGGAAAGGGACTCCCTGTCCAGAATACCAAGGGTCACTCTGGGCTGAATAGACATCTGTGTGAAAAAGATCTGTACCACAAACACGTGTCTTGGGTCAGCCTGCCTTCATCAGTCCCCATTCAGTCAAGTTCCCACTGCATCAAGGCAGAGATGGTGGTGAGATGACAGATGAGGAGGCATGCGGTGTTGCTATGGATTTGGAAAATCAAAACAAAACAGACACCTTTGAATGAAGAGAGCAAGAACAGGCACAGGCCATGTTTTGTAGGTTGCCCTATCAACCAAAAAATGATGACTGTCTCCTGCCAAGAGAGGCCACACACCACTTCCAAGCCAAGAAGTCCTCCACCAACTCCCACCACCACCAAATTTCACACTCAAAGAGAAAGATCGGGTTCCCCATATTCATACTCAACCAAGAGGAACATTTGCAAGGTGTGAAAATCTATCTGTTTGGGCAGAGAACCAGCAAGGAAGAGATACTGTGTGTGTGTGTGGGGGGGGGGAATCAAGCTTGCAGGTGTATTTAACTGTCACTCAACTTCTCAGAGGCCCTTGGGCTTAGCAGATTCCCAGGTGGAGAAGGGGAAACCAGAATGGCCCATGCGTTTAGGTCACATCCTTCCAATCCACACCTTTAAAAAAAGGATGCTTCTCCTCATGAAAGTTGTCAAGAGAACCAGAGCCATCCATAGCTTCTCATCAAAAGAGAGACCTGTGGCTTTACAGTGTCCAGCAAATTAGTGATATCATGCATGCATTAACAGTTTCCCTTTCAGTTCAATATAGACACTACTAAGATTTTTTTTTCCCCCCCTGATTTCACTGAGTGCCATTATCCAGATCTGTGCTGCATTTCAGGCTGACTTGAAACACTAGCACTTGTTGCATGCTCTTCCTGTAGCATTTTGAAGGATGAAAAGGAAGGATTTTCTTTTCCCTTTCTTCTCCCTGCAAGAAATACTGATAGCTATTCAATGGGACAGTTTTCAAAACAGGGCAGTTTCACCTAAGGGGACATATTTCTACTTCTTAAAAAATGGTGTGTATGTGATATGTCTATCGGAAACAAGGAACACATCAAAATCTAGGAAAACCTTCTAAGAACTCTTAACTAACAACACAGAAGTCTACCTACTCTTGGGTCAGTCTATTGATCTATCTTGTCCCTTCTTCTCCAGGATTTAAGATAAAAAAATGTCCAGCCTGTCTTAGAGATGCCAAGAACTGAATTTGGGACCTTCTGCTGTAGAATCATAGATCTTTAATGTTGGAAGAGGCTGTTGCAGCTGCTGAGTCCAATCCTGCTGAATGCAGGGATCCCAATTAAAGCATCCCAGATCAATGGCTGTCCACCCTCCTCTTGAACACATTCAAAAGAAAGGGATCCTGCCACCTCCCTAGGTAATTGGTTCCACTGTCAAACTTGCTGTTAAATTTTATTTTATTCTAATTTTCTAACAGTCAGAATCCACCACTGAAGCAGGACTAACCTAGTCAATATTCTGAGCCAAACTCCCAGCCTCCATGTGCCTCTTCCTAGCCAAATTAGATGGGCTCCATGTCAAGATCTGTCTAGTGCAGTGTTTCTCAACCTTGGCAACGTTAAGATGTGTGGACTTCAACTCCCAGAATTCCCCAGCCAGCATGTCTAGTGCTTCAGAAACCACGGAAGATTCAGCTGTAGTGGTGATAGCTCATCACCTGAGATAGATACACACAAAACTAACTGTTCTGTGGTGGTGGCTCTTGACAAATACATGGCTTCTAATCCCAAAACTGCTTCCCCCCTCCCCCAGGTCCCAAAAGACACTGGAAAAGTAAAGAAATCACTGATGTTTTTCTAAGGAAAAAGAAAATGCAATGTGCTGGTCAACCTTCACAGAGAAGCTGCTCAACTTACAAGATGTAAGAGAGCATCAGGAAGAACAATCTTCCGTGGTTTCTGAAGCACTAGACTAGTGTTTCTCAACCTTGGCAACTTTAAGATGTGTGGACTTCAACTCTCTGAATTCTAGATAGGACTACATTTGAATGGTGAAAACTTTGAGTCAAAGAGCAGATTCAGTGTCATCGAATGATGCTCACTTATTTGCACACAAAAGTGACAAAGCTCCAAGGCTATTGGTTGGCTAGAATTACAACCTGAGTGCTCCTAACCACTATGAATTATAAAACCATAATTGCTATTTATGGTACTAGATGGATGCAGCCACCTAGAGCAATCTGTAGCCAGTTTAGTCTAGAGGTCAAGGCACCAGGGTAGCATCCAGGAGACGGTGAGTTCTAGTCCCGCCTTAGGCACGAAAGCCGGCTGGGTGACCTTGAGCCAGTCACTCTCTCTCAGCCCAGCTCACCACACAGGGTTGTTGTTGTGGGGAAAAGAGGAGGAGGAGGGAGTATTTGGTATGTTCTCCACCTTGAGTTATTTATGAAACATAACTAAGGCGGGATAAAAAAAATCTAAAACAATGCAGCCTATTGTAGATTACTCAATAAACCCAGTTCAAGCAACAGTATGAACAGAGCAATCCTAGACATGCTTCCAGTATGACTTTTTGGAGGTTTACGGACCATCAAGAAGTGAAGGATGATGCTGATTTCTGGACCATGAGTTGTATTCCTGCGAAACAGAGATACTTTTTTCTGTGGAGTCCTCGGCGCTCTCTGAGCTTGGTGGTTGGCTTGCAGGCGTTTCATTGCCCAACTAGGCAACATCTTCAGTGCTAGAAGGGAGTGGAGTTTGCCCTGCCTGTGCTGGTGGGGGTGTTGTTCTCTCCTTGGTAGTTCCTTGATTAGGCTGTTGTTTACTGCTTGATTGTTTGACTGAGTTGGTAGTTCCTTGATCAGTTCCTTGATTAGTTCCTTGATGTGTTTTTCATTAAGAATCATCTCACAGTGTCATTTTGAAGATACAGTGAACCTGGACTCCTGAGAGCATGAAGGAGAAAGGCATGTAATAAATAAATATTTTTAAACATACAATAACCGCTCCATCTGAAAACAGTTTGCACATTACACTGACAGCCTTCCTAATCACCTGGAAATTAATAGCTTACAGAAATAGATTGGTGAAGTCAGAGGCCTCTTTCATGGGTGAAGATACCCCTTTGCCTCTCTTGATTACAGAATCGGATCTTAGCTTGTTTCACTCTATAAAGAGCTTGTTCAGTTCTTTTGTGGATCTCAGAGTGGATTGAGCAACAATTAAGATGGCTGTAGCAGCAAGTGGGACGCAGAGAATTTTAGAGAGAGGCCTGGAACCCCAAGAATAAAATTCTCTGAGTTTAGAAATGGCAGGGAGAACATATACAGAAGTTACAACATTCTGTTTATGTTGGAAATGAAACAATTTCATTGTCAAGGAAGGTGGAGGAGATGAAGGACAATTTCTGCTGAAAGGAGTTTTGACATGGAGAATCAAACTAGACATTCTGAATCTAAGACTGTGTAACTGGAGCCAAGCAACACCTTTCAGGATACCAAGAACAATTCTTTTGATGTAAGTATCCTGAGGAAATGGGGTGGGAAGTCAGCCAGGGATTGATGCTAATTCAGAAAATGCTTTCAGGGTAGGGATCAGGGGAATAATGTCCCAGACTAAAAAGAAGTTCAGGGCTTTGTAGTACAAAGGAAAAATGTTATTTCTGGAATATTGGAATAGAATATAAACACACGTTTGCACAAAATAATCTTGGTATATGTACATCTTCACAGAAAGAAGAGAACTGATTACAGTTGATAATTAACTATGTTAAGTCTAGGGCTAGCCCAAGACATTTAACTGCCTGTCAGAGGAACAAAATGGGATATTCCTTCCATTCCATGAAAAAAAAAGGCTTCATTGTTTGTAGTAGAGTCTTTCTTCAAGCTGGATATTGGGGGCAATGTTCTCACCATCCCTGAAGATGACTTGCTTGAGGATGCAGCACTGGAAACACTGAACAAGCTCTTGCTTGTAAGCCTGGTTGTTATCTCTAGACCAAGGTTTCTCAACCAGGGTTCCATGGAACCGTAGGATTGCATGAGAGGTCACTAGGGGTTCCCTGGGAGATCACAATTTATTTAAAAAATCATGTCAAATTCAGGCAACTTCACATTAAAGAGGTACGTTTCATTCTTTATTTTTAGTTTAAGAATACTGTTAATGTATATAGACAGACCTAGCCATGAAATGAATATAGTAATTTTGTAATTTCTGGCCTATATTTGAGGCTGAATGTGCAGGGGTTCCCCAAGGCCTGAAAGGTATCTCAAGGGTTCCTCCAGGGTCAAAAAGTTGAGAAAGGCTGCTCTAGACTGTACCACCTGAGCTTTACTTGGCCTGGTGAAGTTAAGCAAACTTGGGCACTGCAGAGAAGTTTGGGAATGCTCAGACTCAGAAGTTGAAAAGGCTTTGATGTTCTCCTGGGAACAAGAGATTCCATAGTTGTTGAGCCACAGTGGCAACCAGGAGGAACCAGCAGTTATTGTAGCTGAAGAAGGAGTTTTAGAGCACAAAGCAGAACTTAAAAGTCTTGGGCATAAAGACACAGACTAGAAAGAAAACATCAAATAAACTTTTAAAAAGCCATAGTTATTATTCTGGTATATCTGTGATAGCTGAGTCATGGGTCAGGGGGAGAATTCCTTCAAGATTAAGGGTAGTGTTCTTCTGAATGCTACTTGCTGGAGTGCGGCCTTTTTATGGGTTTTACAGAAACACGATGCTGGTTTGGTTGGTTATGGCCATTCAAGCAAAACTCTTAAACTTATGCTGCAACAGCTACAGCTTTTTAAACCCCACCTGCCATCTAGGGTAGATGTGAAGAGTTATTAGATCCTAGGAGAGAAAGAGAGCTAGCATTTGATATGTATATGTGTACACACGTGTAAGACACAGAGATATAAAATAAGAAAAAATGAAGCAACCTTCTTGCATTCACAGGAAATTTCAACGGCAACGTAGAACTAGTTCCAACTTGCTGTATAACTTGTACAACCAAAGGCCATCTTGCCTTATTGTTGTTAAACACAGTTTAACTTCTGAAATGACAAATGCAAAGGACTTAGAGCTGGGTTGAAATTCTACACACTTTTTCATGAGATGGAGTTCTGGAGTACCAAGAGGTTTTATGGATCCCAGCGTTGGGTGCAACTAGTCAAGGAGGAGAGGAAAGCTATTTCTGCGTAGACTTCATGCAGTTGAGAATTATTTTTAAGGATTCAAGCAGAGGTGAGAACTGAAGTTGTAGCAATATGTTAAAGCCCTTCATGGCCTGGGACTGGGTTACCTGAGGGACCGCTTTCTCCCAGTTGTCTCTACCCATCCAATTCGACCTGGTAGATGGGGCATGCTACGGATCCTGTCAGCCAAAGAATGTCGGTTGGCAGGGACTAGAAGACATGCCTTTTCAGCCGTAGCTCCTGCCCTCTGGAATATTCTCCCCTCCAAGATCAGGATGTCCCCGATCCTGTTGGCCTTCCATAAGGCCATGAAGACCTGGTTACGTGCCTGGGCCTGGGGCCCTGAATGCGGTAATGGTCCAATGATTCAAACAGAGGTGAGAACTGAAGTTGTAGCAATATGTTAAAGCCCTTCATGGCCTGGGACCGGGTTACCTGAGGGACCGCTTTCTCCCAGTTGTCTCTACCCATCCAATTCGACCTGGTAGATGGGGCATGCTACGGATCCTGTCAGCCAAAGAATGTCGGTTGGCAGGGACTAGAAGACATGCCTTTTCAGCCGTAGCTCCTGCCCTCTGGAATATTCTCCCCTCCAAGATCAGGATGTCCCCGATCCTGTTGGCCTTTCATAAGGCCATGAAGACCTAGTTATGTGCCCGGGCCAGGGAGCCCGAGTGCGGTAATGGTCCCGTTTCTTGGTTGTATTAACATCTTACATTGTTTACTTGGCAGCCAGGTGTACTTATTTTGTACTGTAACTATTTTAATTGTAACTGTTTGATTGTTTTATGGTTTTTATCGTTGCAAGCCGCCCAGAGTCACTTGCTGAGATGGGCAGCTATAGAAATTGAATGCATGCATGCATGAATAAATAAATGTTCAACCACAAGGTTTGTAGGAAAGGACACCTGCCAAGTTTGGGATGCGGGCCCTGTTGTCTCTTCAGAAGCTGTTATTAAATTGCAATGTTTAATTTAAAGGAAGGAGCACAGGAGTGTAAGATTAACTTTATTTAATCATCTTATAAATCTTGCCTCAATAAATCTTAGGATTTGTTGTGACCCAGGCACTTCTTTGTGGAATCCTTATTTTGCAATGTGTCTTCTCTATGTCATTCAGATGCTAAATGTAGCCTTTATACACTTAGTAACTGAGTTCTCTGGACTTCAGGAGATCATTTGAAGATATTGGTAAGTTTTTGCAGACACTTTGCCCCATATCCTGGTGAGGTTTACAGTTCAAAAGTGAGTATTGAAGTGTAAACTTAGTAGTTACATTCTCTGGGCAGTGGGATCTCAGTACTGATCTCCTGAAGCTGGAGAACCTGAACATTAAGGAAATGTATCAAATCTGGGCTAAATCTAGCCGCCCAGAGTCACAAGTTTGAGATGGGTGGCAATATAAATTGAATAAATAAATAAATAAATCACTTTTCTGAGAAATTCATGTGGCCTTTATTCTAAGAAAAGTTCCAGATCTCTGCTTTGAGTATTCATAAAAGGTTTCAAGACTACTCAGCAGTGATGTGACTTGTTTTGCATACATGATACAATCCTTCATGTTAGGCCCTGATCCATCCAGATGGTTCAGAAATATGAAGCTCCTGAAGAAAGCAAGTAGAAAGTTCTACTTCTCTTCTGGGTTCCTAAAATTGTGACTCTTCTTGCCTTACCAAGTTCAATAGTCACTTAAAATCAGGAGATTGCATTTGATGGAGTTTTTAAAGGTTAACAAAAGAACTCCAAGCAGCTAATGGCAATCTTGCAGAGTAGAAGCATGAACCAAAAAGAGAATGTGCACATTAAGCTTAATTACACTGAGAAATAAATTCAGCCTTCACACTGTAGTTAGATGAAGAAAAATAGAGATAGCTTACTTTTATTCAGTAGATCTGGATACAGGCAGGTTCATAGTAGAAAGCACTTAATCATCACTGGTTCATGGTAGCAGAGGATGGTAGGGGGAGGGCTGCATTCCTGCAGCACCTCCTGCTTGCATGTGTGCCAGAAGGGTAATGAAGATTGTTAATCCCCAAGCCCAAGGAGGAGGAGGAAGTGGAAATCAGGTGACCCATGTGACATCCCACAAGCACAATAGAGATGTGTTTGCTAAAGAAACCCCCTTACTATGCTTGTGAGACAATGTTGACTTGACCCCTGATAATTCCAACAGCATTTACCCACCCTGTTAAGTCTGGGTAGCTTAATATTGGTTAACTTTTTGACCTGTTGTGCAAATCTAGCCTCTTTGGTCAGCTTGTGGTTCAAGAGCTTGTATAAAACCCAGAAAATAGGATAATTCAGTAATTAGATTATAGAAACACAGCCAGTGGGTAGTGAGATTCCAGAAAATGGAATTGAGAATGACTATGGTTCATTTAAACAGCAGTAAACATAATTTTCTGGATAAAGACAGTATGGAATTCACTCGGATGAATTTGCAGAAGGCAGAGTCCCTGTCTCCTCTTATCCTATTAGCTCTTTGTCTTATATTCTTTCTAAGAGCCTCTCATGGGTCTAAAAGACTGGGAAAAATTGTGGGATCTTTTTCAGCCAGGAGCTGGAAAGCCCAAGGCTCAGAAAAACCAAAGTGGAGGCCAGATAGGCGCGTTTCTACAAGCTGGAGAGGGGGTGGCAGCAGGCCCTCAGGGGGAGAAGAACGCATTCATCTCTTCCTTCCTTCCTCCGTCATGAAAAAGGTGGCTTTCCTAGCCTGAATTCCTGGGGCATCTGGATAACATCTGTCAACAATGGTGGGGTGGAGAGGCAGGGAAACAAGCCCTCTGCTCCCCAGAACGAGGGGCAGGATTGGTGGGGTTGGCTTGAGGGCCAAGAGACCTCAAGTTAAGGAGATTCAGGTGTCTCTTGATACTAAGAAGGACAGGAGTTGATGGGAAGGTGGAACTGTAGTGCTTTCCAAGGAAAAGCAGTCTGTATCAGTGAGAGTCAAGAAAACTGGAGCTGGGAAGGTGGGGGAGAGAGAGAGAGAGAGAAAGAAACATGCATATCAGTTGAATCTCCTCTTGCCGAGAGGGTCTGTCCAGGTTAAACTGCCACTTTCGCCTAGACTGCCCGTCTCCAGTGGGTCATTTCTGGGGGCCCTAGAAGGGCTTTTGAGTCTCACCTGGAAGGCACAGGTGAGAAGTTTCAGCCTTGCAGCAGGAACTGCTCTCCTGCCCTGCCACCACCGCCCTCCCTTTTAAGGAAAGCTTCCTATGGATTATGGGGTTTCTGTGTCAGTCCACTATTTGTTAAGGCCACACAAATGACCTTTCCCCGTAGCCTCCATTTAAAAAAAAAATCCATTTCATTAGGCTTGCTCTCACTCTCTTGCTCTTTCCTTCCTTCTTCCCTCCCTCCCTCCCTCCCTCCCTCCTTTTTCTTGATCCTTCCTCCCTTCCACCCTCCTTTTTCTTGATCCTTCCTTCCTCCCTCCTTCTCTTCCTTCTTTTTTTTATCTTTCCTTCCTTCCTCCCCCCTATCCTTCCCTCTGTCCCTCTCTTCCTTCCTTTTCTTGCTCCTCCCTCCCTCCCTCCCTCCCTTCTTTTTCTTGATCCTTCCTCCCTTCCACCTTCCCTTCCTTTTCTTGATCCTTCCTTCCTTCCTTCCTTCCTTCCTTCCTCCCTTCCTCCCTTCCTCCCTCCTTCCCTCCTTTTTCTTGCTTCCTCCCTCCCTCTCTTCCTTCTTTTTCTTGATCCTCCCTCCCTCCCTCCCTTCTTTTTCTTGATCCTTCCTCCCTTCCACCTTCCCTTCCTTTTCTTGATCCTTCCTTCCTTCCTTCCTTCCTTCCTCCCTTCCTCCCTTCCTCCCTCCTTCCCTCCTTTTTCTTGCTTCCTCCCTCCCTCTCTTCCTTCTTTTTCTTGATCTTTCCTTCCTTCCTCCCCCATCCCTCCCTCTGTCCCTCTCTTCCTTTTTCTTGATCCTCCCTCCCTCCCTCCCTCCCTCCCTCCCTCCCTTCCTTCCTTCCTTCCTTCCTTCCTTCCTCTGCCATCAAAGTAGACAAATTGGCTGATACAGTCTTGGAAGGGTTAAGCAGCATCCCCTACCAGTCCCAGCATCCCTGGCCATTCTATACACTTAAATAGGCTGGGAGATCTTGTCTGACCCACAGGTGCATTCAGTTAAAGGAAAGATGCTGCTTGAGATCTAGGCTGCAAAACTCCAGGTAGATGCTAGGTGGCAGCCAAAAGACACTGATGTTTGCACTCAGATCTGGTAGCCCTACATATCACACCTCCATCCCCACTCTGGGAAAGGACTCAGGTGTTCACCGTACAGCTGAAGGGCTGAGTCTGTGGAAGATACTCTGCTAAGGTGGGACCGGGTGCCTTCAGAGTGTTTGAGATTTCGGCTTCATTTTATTTGCTTCTTTACTCCGTTGTTGCCCCTCATCTTTCTTCTCCACTGCAACACCCAAGGTGGCTTACGGTTGGCTCCCATTAGCAGGAACCAGCCTAGTGAATGGGGAGGGATGCTGGGAGTTTCAGTCCAGCAGCTGGAAGACCATAGGCTTCTTCTTTCTACATCTGCCATCCCTTTATCTCCCTATCAATCTATTTCAATAGGGTCTGAGAAAATTCAGAGGACAGAAGGGAGGCTGGGAGATCCTCCCCAAAGCTCTTGGGAAGCCTCTATCAGCCCCCTGCTAAGCAGCTTCTCTAATCTCGCCAGGATGTCGGTTCTGGAGATGAGCTTCTGGAGAGTTGACATGTCCAAAAATGGAGCATGCCTGCCAGCCAGCCAGCCAGGCATGTCCTTTACAGAGTTACTCCATTCCATTCCCTTTCACCCCTGGTTTTCTTTCCACCTTGATCCAATAATCCCTCCCCTCCCCTCCTTCCCTCCATCACTCTCACTGTCCATCCTTCCTCCTCCCTCCCCTTCCACTTCCTCTTTTTTCTCCTCCCTCCCTCCATCACTCTCTTTCCTTCCTTCCTTGTCCCCCTTCCTTCCTTTTCCTCTTCCTCTTCCTCTTCCTCTTCCTGTTCCTTCTCCTCCTCTTCCTCCTCCTTCCTCCATCACTCTCACTGTCCTTCCTTCCTTCCTTCCTTCCTTCCTTCCTTCCTTCCTTCCTTCCTTCCTTCCTTCCTTCCTCACCACCGAGTTCTGTTCGAGTGATGCCGCCCCTGTCTATATTATGTTCAAGCTGAAAAGTTTACTGTTCCCCTTGGCTGCCTGATACTTCCTTCCAGAGTGTAAAACATAACCCACGCTTCAAACAAAAGTTTGAAAGCGAAGGAAAAGAAGCGCCAGTTTCTTCCGGACGACGCGTAGCTCCCGGGAGAAGCTACTGTTTCCCGACCAAGCGAAAGGAGAGTGGGAAAGGGCTTGCATAACTGATGTCCTCCCCACCCCCACTCCCGCCCCCTCCAAACCAAACTCGCTTTGAAGTTACCTGCTCTGCAGGTTGATCAACTAAACCGACCTCGCTCCCGGACGCAGAGCTGCAGCCTCCCGTCGCTTCGCCGCCGCCCACCGCCACCGAAGCCGCGCGAGAGCAGCGCCTAATTAATTTCAACTTATCTGGTAACTTGTCAGCCTCAGATGTTTAATCCTACTTAGAAACCATTTCTCCCGTGGGGGAAAAGAAGCGCTCGGAGTGGAGAGCTTGCTGGTCCTAGACTGTGATTTAATGGACGCATTAACGCCGAACGGGAAAACGAAGGCTGCTCGTTAAGGGACAGGTCCGCGCGGGCTGCGGGCGGCTCGCCTGAACTACAATTCGAGGCTTCCTTGCTCCCATCCGCCGGTTTCTTTCCCGCTCCCTCTCCTTCCTTCCTTTCTTCCCCTCCCTCCCTCCCTCCCTCCCTCCCTCCCATTAATTTCCTTCCTACTTTCTCCCTCCCTCTCCTCCTCTTTCTCTAATTTCCTTCCTTCCTTCCTCTTTAATTTCCTTCCTACTTTGTCTTTAATTTCCTTCCTTCCTCCCTCCCTCCCTCCCTCCCTCCCTCCCTCCCTCCCTCCCTTCCTTCCTTCCTTCCTTCCTTCCATCCATCCATCCATCCTTCCTTTTTCTGAATTTCTTCCTTTCTTTAACTTTCCAGATCCCCACCAAACAGAATTAAAAACATACAGTAAATCCCATTGCAGCTGGATCTTTGCCCCTTCTAACACTCCGGAGAGTGTGGAATTTCGGGCTGGGAATTGGGCGCTCTGTTCTCGCCTTTTATCTTTCTGCAGCGACTCTGCCGGGGTTTCCTCCGGCCCCGCTCCGTCCATCTGCTCACCTTGCCCCGCCTGCGTCGCTCCTCATTTTGGACCATCCCACCCCCAACTGTAATCCACAGAAGTGTATTTTCTCTCCTGAAAGAATCAGTCAAAAGAGTTTTCTCTGTACCTTGTGCAGAGAAAAAAAGTAAAAATAAAAACAGGAAGAAAGTGGAAATATAATCAAGGCAGCTCTCTCAAACCAGGTGTCCTCCGGGGTACCGGATATTGACTCCCATCATCCCCGGCCAAGGTCGTAATTACGGGAGTCGAAACTCAAGACCTTACGGAGAGGTTTTTCGTTTTTCTTTCGAGTACTGCACAATACAAATTAAAATATTGTATTTTAATTTAATTAGTTCTAACCGAAAACCTGGAGAGAACGCGGCCGAGCCGGGATATCGGGAACGGAAGCAGAAAGAATTCGTCCTCCATTAAAATAATATCGGGTCACATTTTCCTTCCTGGCCCCAATTTATCAATGCCGACTTCCCTTTAATGTGAAATGTACAATTGTTTTAAAGTATGTATTTGTCAGAGGTCAACCTCGTCTTTCTTTCGGGAGCTCCAAGCAGCCCCCACACCTCCAACTTTTCCCTGGACAATCTGCAAGGAGGGTGGGATGCAGGACGCTTTCCCCACTTCCCCCCTCTTCCAGGCCATCTTGCAGGAAGGAGAGTGCGTCAACCTAGCCAAATAAATAAATGCATGAGTATGCATAAATAACAGCCCCCAACCACGCTTGACCCGTTGTGAGAATGCTGCCTCCCGGTTTTAAAACGAGCTGGTTAAGGGGATTTGCCACCCGCCTCCGAATCTCGCCAGACCCGAATTCGTGCATCTTCCTGGGCTCCAATTAATCGGCAATGAATAATTGTCATCCCTTCAAACCTTGGGTAAACTGCTTCCCCCATCCACTTTTTTGCGGGGAGGGGTGCTTTTAAGTCTTTCTTGACTCCTGGACAAGTCTCAGTAGTTTTGGGGGCAACCATTTTGGGAAGTGGTTTGCCCTCCCGTCTTCTTCCTAGACGGAGAGAGCAGGACTGGCCCGAAGTCACCTCGTTGGTTTCTGTGCCCAAGACAGGACTAGAACTCAGATCTTCCTGCTCCAAGTCCAGCGTCTTACCCACTAGACCAAACTGCCTGTCGACGTCCCTCTGCTCCCTCCGTATTTGTTTTCCTTCGCAAGGGGGATAAATCTGTGCATCTACCTGCACTGCAAGTTTCTATGGTGACATCTCTTTGCAAAAGTTAACACGGTTTTCATAATTCACAGTTTCTTCTTCCATGATTTAACCACCTAAAAAGCATTTCTCTTCTCTTTCCTCAGTTTCTTCTTCTTTTTTCTTTCCCCTTTTCCTGGAAGCTGAAAATGAAAGTGAAGAATAAATACTTCGTTGTATTCCAGAAAGCTCAAATGAGACTCTAATCCCTGAAGATTTTTGCAAACTCCTAATGAGCGACCAGGTGATTTTTTTTTTTAAAGGGGGTCCTGCATTTTTTTATATCAGTTTCATGGTTGATGTTTTTTGTGGTCATGAAGATTTGGCACCAATTTGATGGCACATCGTATTATAAAATCCAGGCTGCACAGCCAATGCTAGTCTACCCAGAAAGTTAGTCAGTCCTATTGAGTTTAACTTTGATGTGCGGAGCAGTAGAAGAGAAAAATTATCGGTAGCCTCTAGGTCTCGCTTACTGGTCTGTAACCCCCATAAATTCTACTAGCCAAGAGTTTTAAGACTGCAGTACTCTAAAACTCTAATAAAGCAATAAAATAGCAAACATGGTGAAAGGAGAAAGGAGAAAGATCCTGAGAGCCTACAGATCAAGATATGGAGATCCACATTTTCCTGTAGTGTAAAGATTTCAGGATTCAAGATTCAGCCCTACCCATGTTTACTGAATAATATAGTATAAATCTATATTTTATTTTATTTATTTATACCCCGCCTTTATTGTTTTTATAAATACCTCAAGGCGGCGAACATAACTAATGCTCCCTCCTCCTCCTATTTTCCCCACAACAACAACCCTGTGAGGTGGGTTGGGCTGAGAGAGAGGGACTGGCCCAGGGTCACCCAGCTGGCTCTCGTGCCCAAGGCGGGACTAGAACTCTCCTACCACACATGATTGGCTCTTGGGCTGAGAGAGAGGGACTGGCCAAGGTCACCCAGCTGGTTTTCATGCCTAAGGCGGGACTAGAAGTCACAGTCTCCTGGTTTCTAGCCCAGCACCTTCACCACAAGACCAAACTGGCCACAGGTTGGTTCCTTTGCATTACGTGGAGCCAGTCTGTGATTCTATAGAGATGAATAAGAACTGGGGGGGGGGGGGGGGACACCACAAAGGGTTTAGCGGCACCTTCAGAATAATATGCTTTCCATTTAGGCTGATCATGCAGTGTTTCCCAATCTTTGCAACTTCCAAATGTGTGGACTTCAGCCCCCAGAAGTCTCGGTGATGACCAGGCTGGCTGAAGAATTCTGGGAGTTGAAGTCCAGGTTGGTAGATGTGCAAGTGGCCCAACACTCTGCTTTTCTTTTGCTAAGACCTCTGGAAAGTGCGCTAGCTTGCATCCAACTCAAAGGATGTGCTCCCAAAGTACATTTGCAAAGAGGCGAAGCCTAAAGTTAATTTGGTTGGTCGGCTTATGGCTTAGCCTGTTGTGCAAACCTGGCCCCACTAGTTAAGGTATGCTTCACTTTATTGCACAAACTGAGAAAACGGGTTAATGAAATCACTAGGTTAAGCTGCTGTGGGAATGGATCCAATACATAATGGGTGTGCACTCAGGAGAAATCACCTCTAGTGGATTATTTTTGTATTAAATGGAAAGTCAGGCAGAGGGTTAAAGAAAAGAGGCACTTCCTCTCCCTTCTTCCTTCTGCCCAACCAATCTGGGAGAAGAATTTATGAGCTTTCAGGCCCAGCCGAGGAATAAACATTGATTTTATTGACCTAATTGTGGACCAAGTGACCTCTGCCATCGATCAAGTGAAATGAACTTGGAGAAGAAAGGGGAGGTGTCACCAAGAGACTAGCTGGCCTGGAAAAGAACAGCTCTGATCTCACAGAGACCCTTTAGCTGATTTTCCAAGTGTATCAGACTACACACGACCTTCTGGAATGAGAACAGTGAAGACGGGGACTAGATAGAGTGTCTGGCTGCATCCACACAACAAACTTATACACCTAACTTTTGCTCTGGCACAACCAGCGAGGTTATTTCCCCTCTGGGTGAGTTGTCAAGGATGCGTAGCGCAGCAGGTTGGATAAGTGTATGGCTTTCAGCATCGTGTGAGCCCACAAAGTAGGTTAACTTGGTAAGAAGGTTAAGCGAGTGGTGGAATGCAGCTATTATTACATCTCCACGTTGTAGAGGGTGGATGGCCAGGTTCAAGGATAAGCACAATCTCTTACTGTTGTTTGTTATGTAAATTGTGTAAATTATTTATTTATTTATCACATTTCTTCACTGCCTACCTTGACAAACAAATTATCCTACTTTGGACACATTATGCAAAGACCCAGCTCTCTGGAGAAGGCTCTAATGCTGGAAAAGGTGGAAGGGAAGAACAGAAGAGGATGACCAGCAACAAGGTGGATGAACAATGACTTGATGGCACATAATCCATCAATCTTATTGTTGTGGGAAGCCAGAAAATAGGTTAATCCACCACTCAATTATGTTTGTTGTGTGAATGGAGTCTTCTGGATATATTTAAGATTTAGAGGGATTAAAGCCACTGAAGGCCACTCCTTAGCCCTGAAATGAAAATCCTCAAGGGGGTGTCCAGCAAAGTCAAGAAGCCTTTGATTACAAATAAGGAACACCACGTTATCTTGGTGCACCTTCACCACCAGCCTTGGTTACACCACATACCCTTTCTCTCCTCCTCTTAGCAGAACATCCAAGAAGCTGGTTTACTCCATGATAGGTTTAAAACACGCACCCCAATTCCTACTTGGTTGCCTTTTTCCTGTGGCTGCTTTAAGTTCCCAGAAGCTCTGTCCCTCCAGCAGAGTTCATCCAGATATGGTTGCCTCAGAGGTAGTAGTCAGAAACCAGGATCTCAGCCCTCCTCCCTTTAAATGTATTTGTTAAGATACAGAGAGGGGAGGACTTCATTCACTCAGCCACTGAACCGGCATCCTTTTCCACAAATGAATCCAAGAACTGGATGGCAGCAAATGTGTGAAGAATTAGATTCTCTAATTTCCCCAGCCCTTCCTGGACTTTGAGAACCATGACAGACAGACAAGTACGGCCAGAATATGATACAAGAAGATACTGAGAAAAAACGGGACGTCACTTAGAGCAAATTTGGGATTGTGCTGGAGGAGACCCATGCTAAGATGGGTCTGTTTTCAAACGGTGAGAGTGGACAGCTCCAGTTAATTTCGATGGGCAGCTTTGATTGCTTTGTGTTTTAGTTTTAGCCCAACATCCAAGCGATCCCTACCTATTCATTTATGTATTTCACCCAAAACTGCAAACATAGTTGGGGGTGGCTCACAACAATCAGCATAAAGCCAGGCATTAAAACGTAAAAACCATAAAATTAGCATAAAACCCCTAAATATAATTCTTGGCTCCAAAAACCAATAAAGCAATTGCTGGGCAGCAGCAGCCTATCCAATCCATAGTCTCTAGATGTTCTCCTTACCCTTCACCTTGGAAGCTCTCTAGAAGCAGAGGATTCAACCGTTTGCTGTTCTGCAATTCCCCATGCTGGCTGGGGAATTCTGGGAGTTGAAGTCCTCCCATCTTAAACTTGCCAAAGCTGAGAAACACTAGTGTAAACCTTGGTTCCTTTTCTCTTTCTCCTCTGCACGGTGGCTTGACCTGCTGTGAGGACCCATCCCGTGGCACCAACTTATGGTTCGGGGTATTGGACAAACCCAGAGAAGGAGATACAGTAAGTGGAGTTCAGGTGCTGCAAAGCCAGCCTGGAGTCTCCCCAATTCGAATTCGGGATTCTAACCATGACTGGACCTCAGCTGGCTTGGAGACGAGGTGGGGGGAGCAGAGAGAGGGAGATGCGCTGAGAAGCGAAATTCACAAGGCAGGGAACGTGGTCCCTAATGGTAAACAGGAAAAAGAGAGCAGGGCATTAAACAGCCTTCGCCGTTACGCTCATCATCAGCCTCAACTTGAATTCGGATCACTTGAAAAATATGCTCTCCCGCACCATGACCGGGCGCGTTCTGCAACACAGAGGGAGGGAGCCCCCAGGGGTCCATGGGGACCCCATTTGTTCAGCATTAAATGAAGCACTGGAGGTGGGGAGCCTGAAGCGGTCTAGCTGAACCCCTATCCGGAGAGAAACCCCGCTTCGTCTCTCCGTTCGCCCGCAGAACGGAGCGAGCTGAGAGAGTCCCTTCGAATCCAAAAAGGAATCACGATCTTTATTATTCACGGTCTTTATAATGGGTCAGCGGGAAAGGGGGATAGGAATGCGTTCTCTAGCTGTAAAAGCCGGTAGCCACTTCCAAGGTCCCCAAAAGAGAAACGTGAGAAAGGGGACCGGGGTAACACAACCATTTTTATGGCCAGGGAGCCAGGAAGGCCCTCGCTGTTCTGCCGGAAAGACGCCGGGGTCCTTCCTCCGCTTTAGCCCCTTCCCCATGAAACGGAGGGAAGAGACTGGAGAAAAGGCGCACCTGAGTTAGACCTTCCGGAAATCGGAACTTTGCTTCTGATTGCCAAGGCCAAGTGAAAACGTTTGCGCGCAGAGAAAAAAATAAGTGCAGGTCATTCTGAGCCTCCGGAACCGGAGAGGGAATTTCCTGCTTTGAGATGTTTATTGCCCTTCCTTTCAAGCAGGTTTAGGGAAGAAAGCTTTCCCTCCTTCCTCCCTCCCTTCCTTCATTTCCTCCTTCTCACCTTTTTTCCCTCTCTCCTTCCCTTTCTTTTCTTTCTTTCTCTCTCTCCTTCCTTCCTTTGCTCCTTCTCTCCTTCTTTTTCCCTCTCTCCTCTTTCTTTCTTTCTTTCTTTCTTTCTTTCCCTCTCCTTCCTTCCTTTTCATCAGCCTAATTAATGTACATCCCTCTCCACATAGATCTGGGACCAGCACAGATTGTGATCCAGGAATCTTCCTTGGATACTTTCCGGAGAAAGAGCAAGAATGATCCGGAATGCCTGGAAGGTTTTCTAGCAGAAGCTTTATTCAGAAGCTGGTATTCCTGAACCAAACCGACATCTTCTTTTAGGCCAACGTCTCCTCTGGCTCAACCACAGCCCAAGCATCGTTCAACCCTGCTGTCCTATTCCAAGCGCAAGGGCTTCGAATGGTCTGCATCGACGCTTGCATTTCCGCTAAATGTTAAGCGCGTGGCAGTTTTTTCAACGGAAAACTATTTTCCCCCCTGTGGGGAGTTTACTGTTATGATTGGCCATGTTGCCCCCTCTCCGATCGATTGGATTTCCCTCTCCCTCACCTGTCTGATCCCTTTTCAGCTCCAGCCAAACCCTAAAGGGGTTTGTCCCGAAACTACAGCAGCTTCTCGGCCAAATCCCAAACGGGCAAGTTCCACTAGCAAGCGAGGGAGTCGGAAGAAAGAGCTCAGCGAGAATCCCAGGGCCACGCGGCTGCGGGCGAGTGCACTCGCGCACCTGCGTAAAAGAGACAGGACAAAAAGCCAGAATACTGCAGTTTCTCCAGGCGGATTTTAAACAATTGCAAACAAGCCGCCGAGGGAGAGGATGGAGGAAGGCGAGAAAGTGATTAGGGATCGCCTGTGCCCCGAGGTTTCCCTCTTATCTCCAGCAGATCAGCAGATGGCAGCGAGGATCAAACAGCTTCAAGGTTGGGTGGAACCCCAGGCCCCGCAGCCAATGGAAAGTTGGGGCTCAAATGATCCAAAGCAGGCTCATTTTATTACTTTAAAGATTCTCGCATACATATTTTATATGGCGTAGTTTAACTATTTCTTCAACAGGATCGTGTTTATGAAACCTATACCCCGTGTGGCTGTGAAGAAGTATACTTATTTATTCTCTCGCTGACAAAACCAGTATCTTCAGGATTGGGCAGAGAGCCTCTGAGGAACTGAGTTACGATGAGCTTTCACCCGGAGAAGCAACCCACAAGGCAGACACGAGCTGCCTTCACACAGAGCACTTAGCCTGATTTCCTTGACTTAACCCATTTTCTGGAAACGCACAACACGGGGGCCCTTTGATTCAATGGGCGGTGGGGGGGCTCCAAGGCTTGAAGCCACAACCAGCCAAGGTTGACACGAACCAAGGTTAGCATTAGCAACCTGGGCCAACGCCGCTGCCAGGGTTAACCGTGTTGTGCCCAGCCGATCTCACAGCGCTACGCTTTCAACTTGACCCCCCCGCACGGGCGTTTCCAAAATCAAGGGCCTAGAAATGTAATCCACAAAAGTCAGTTGGACGTTTAGTTTCCTGCGGCCAAAGGAAGCCATGCGGAGCTTGGCTAGCCCCCTCCAGGACGCTTTTCCGACGTTCAGGCCGAAGCTGCTCCTCTCCTATCGGATCATCTGGTCCTGGGCATGCTCTCCGGGGGCTCGGTTGGAGTGGATGACCTAGCCTTGCTGATCCAGCCACCCCTTGCATCCGGGGAGCGCTTCGGAGGCGGGAGTCGTCTGGCTGGCCGCGGAGGTGTCTTGGTGATTAAAATGGGAGATGTCTTGCTTCCTGCAATGTTTTCCACCCACCAGCCATCCTGACCCAGAAACTCCAGGCTGTGTAATTCAAATCAAGACTCAAACCCACCCACCCCACTTCCCCTTAATTTTGGTCGCTCTGTAGAGCTTTGCCCCGCTTGGCCTTCTGACAGGCACCAGGAACCTCCGTTCCGCTCCTTCGGGTCGAACAAATCCCGAAGCTGTTTCGACTTCGTAGGCCGGAGCTCTCGAAACTGACTGGAACGGTTGGCCCCCCTTGGATTTTTCCCAGGACAAGACACACCGCTGGGCTGAAGGACCAGTCCGACAGATACCGTCCCCCGGCGGAGCCTCACTCGAGCCAGAACCGGCTCAAACCGTTCCGGGGCTGACCGCCTCCTTCGACAGGGGCAGGTGAGAATCGGGAGGTCCCACCAAGAAGAGGACTTGTTTCGCGGACTGGGAGAGGCTCGAGAGCAAGGAGGAAGGCGCCTGAGTGGTCTCGTTTCCTGAAGCAAAAATTGTATTTACACCTGCGAGGCAGAAAGAGAGAAAGGGAGGCTGACTCCGTATTTCTGCTCCACGCGGCGTAATTGCAAATCTTTTCCTTATGGTCAAGGCTGTAGGATCATCTGGATTTAATAAATGTCCCCAACATCCTTTCCTGCATATGGGCAGGCTGTGATACACACACACGAACACACACACACACACAGAGGGGCATACATATAAATACGTGTGCGCGCGCGCCCGCGCAGCATCCGTAGGAACTTAATCTGGCATCGTTTTTCCGATAAATAATCACCACGGCCAGCCTAATAGTTTGGTAAAGGGACGGTGGGACTAGAGGACAGAAGAGCATTCCCCATTTAAGGGGTCCTTCACAGTGCTTATCCTGGCTGCCACACAGCATCCGGGTTTTTGTTTTTTTAGCAAAATTAGAAGATGAAAGAATTTAAAACACTGCAGGTTGCAGGATTTATTCTTCTCAACTCCGGCTTTCTAGAACAAACTAAAACAGGAAAATGTATTACTACAGCTGCTATTATAATTATAATTATAATTATTATAATAATAATTATTATTATTATTATTATTACTGCTTTTTCCCGTTTGAAACAAATAACTTTTCTAGTAGGAGGAGGGGAAAATTAAAACTAGAAAGTGGAATAACTTGGACTGAGGGTTGAATAAACGTCCCAGAGGTAGAACGCAGCCACCGGCAGAATCAGTGACTTGGAAAATTCAGCAGGGACTGATCCCAAGAACCGGGCATGTTTCCTCAGGAGGGATCAGCTTCTTGCTTAGAGAGGTTTACTCTCTCCTGGTAAGAAGGAGAGAATAAATAACTAAGGGCGTCTTCATTTCCGTTTTCTGTGGAAGGCATTTAGGTAAGATGAACTGGTTGGTCTAAACTCGATTTGGACTTCCAAATGGATTTCCAAATCGAGTTTGGACCAACCAGTTGTGTTGTGATGTGATGTGATGTGATGTGATGTGTTAACTGCGTTCAAAAAGTATTTCTGCTGGCATTGTTTGAGGAGATTGGGATGAAAAGAACGCAGGACAGAAGTCAACTTCAATTCCTTCCTTCCTTCCTTCCTTCCTTCCTTCCTCAAAAGAAAAAGAGGGAGAGAAAAGAAAACATAGAAACAAAACCAGGCTATTTTACTCCCGAAATGTTGGTACATAATTACCGTAAAATTACAAAAGGGTTTTGCGTCGACATTTTCCAAGAGGTTTCAATCCAGTGAGCAGCGGAGGGTTCCCTCCAATCCCACGCAGAACTTTCTGCCGCAAACTCAGACGCGTTACTAAAGTGTGCATAAAAAACATGTCCCTATTTGCACGTACAGACATATACGCACAGCATTTGCTGGCTATTCTGGAGAAATCCCCTGGATGTACAAAACGGACGTTTGTATGAGGTTTTATGGATATTGGGTAAATGTCTTGAACACTGAATGTGAGAAGAAGTGTGGAGAAAGAGAAGGGGAGGGAGAAAAAGAGAGAGAGAGCAAGCAGAGGAAGGAAGAGAGGAAAAGAAAGAGCAGAGGAAAGAAGGAAGGGAAAGGGAAAACAAAGGAAGGAAAAGAGAGAAAGAGAAAGAGGGAGAGGGGGGGGAGAGAGAGGAAGGAAAGGAAAGGAAAGGAAAGGAAAGGAAAGGAAAGGAAAGGAAAGGAAAGGAAAGGAAAGGAAAGGAAAGGAAAGGAAAGGAAAGGAAAGGAAAGGAAAGGAAAGGAAAGGAAAGGATACCAGTTTATGCATGGAGCAACTCCAGTATGCCAGGAAACCACCCAGATTCGAAGACTTTAATATGAACTCAACAGGAGTTTTACAGAGCCACAAGCAAACATAACAGCAACTCGAAATGAAGCAGCCAGTCCCGCCCACCCCCGGGAGAATAAGCCCCTTTGACCTCGGGGGCACCTCCACCGCCGAGAAAGCGGCCGAAGAGGCTTCGGGATCAGCCGCAGCCCCGGAGCCGCTCGCTCGCCCGGCCGGCGCTTTCCTCCCCCGCTCCCCGCTTGCCAAGTCCCTTGTGGCGGCCGAGCCCCGCGCTCTCCTCGGCTTCGCCCGGGTGGGACAGGCGGAAGCTGAGCTGCCCACGCCGGTCGCCCTGAAGCAAGCAGAGCTCGGCCCAGGCCAAGGCCAAGAGCGCCGCCGCCGCCATCCCAGACGTTCATTAACTCTCTTCCCGCCTCCACCTCGAGGAAAGACGGCCGGACTAACTCCGAACTCCCGTCTGCAGTCCGGCGCGTTGGGGCCGGACGAAAACCAGTCCCGAACACGCCATTCGCTTCCCAACAGCCGCCCAGGTTCAGCCGAGGGTCCCAGAAGCAAAGCTCCTTGAGAACAGCAGCCCCCAGGCCCCACGTAAGAGGGCCCGGGATGTTGCCGACAGTAGGCCATCCAGGGTTACCCGCAGACCATTGAGCATCACCCCAAAAATGAAGGGAGGGGAGAATTCTAGTCGGGAGGGCGCCTTTTATTTGGGAGATAAACGTCCAAGTTCCTGTTCTGGAAAAGTAGACATTTTGACGGAACTGTTTTTCTCTTCCCCCCCCCCCTCCATTACACACACACAGCCCCCTTTCTACCCAAACTCACTTCTGTTTTCTCTGGAATGCACACTTCTTAAAACCCATTGCAAAGCGAAGATAGAATTTACTCAAGCGATCTTTCTTAAATCCACTGAGCTCCTCGGCATCTTAAATCTAGTTTTAGATTTTTATTCCTCAGATCAACACTACCGCCGCCGCCACCATCCCGGGTTGGGTTTTCTGTAAGTCCTTCTCAGCGTTGGAGCCTCTGAACTCGACTCCCTCCAGACAGCCGGACTACAGAGTTCATCGTTCCCAGCGCCTTGTTGGTGCTGAGGCGCTAGGAACCATGGGCCCAGTTTTCTCGAGGGCACCGGCTTGGGGACGCTTGCTCACGGCCTGCATTTAATGGTCAGACACCCCCCCACACACTTTTTTCCTGGTCCAAATATTATTTTAAAAATCGAAGCTTCTTTTTCCTTACATTATCCCGCTTATTTAATCAGTATTATGAAAATGTTGCTCAGTTACAAAACAGAACCCAATAAAATCTTCCGATTAGTTCTTATAGGAAGTTTGAACAAACTAACAGGGACAGAGAATCGAGGCGTGGGGACTACAGACAAAATTCCCAGAAGAGCTGATTCGCGTGAAGCCGAGGAAAAGTCGCCTCTTCCTTAAGAAAACGTCCCGTTCAGAGTTAACTCCGTGTGTGAGAGAGTGTGTGTGTGTGTCGGCGTTCATTCACTGGGGGCCCGGCGCTTTTAATCTCTAGATTAGATAGAAATGTTTGGAAAAGGAACTCGGTCGAGTTTCTGACTCTGGTAGTTCAATGCTTAATTAAAATCAGCTTTTGTGTCCTGAGTTTTATCTGCCCCGCGCCAGACCTTCTCCTCTCTGTATCTAGACTGTAAATCTTAGATCTAAAAACCAGCAGAGTGCTTTAAAAACAGCCACGCGTTTTTAAGACGTTTACAAAAACGGTAGTGGGAGGAAGCCGGACGAAGAATTTGTTCGGCAAGGTAAACGCTTTGGATTTGGGCATTTTCATTTTTCTGGGTGAGTGGGGGTGCTTTTCATGGAAAGGAAAGGAAAGGGGAAAGGAAAGAGAAAAGAGAAAAGGAAGGACGTTCAACATTGAGGCTATCAGAATACTGTAGTATATACAATCCACCTTCTCTTAAGCATCCAGAGCAGAGAATACAGATGTTACCTATTGTCACGCCACGTGAGCCAAGGTTTTCTTATTTAGAAGAAAAGAGTAGCTGTTGATCGCCACCCAACATTCAAACTCCAAGAAAAGAGGGGCGGAAGGAGGGGACAAGTAGAAAAGAAAATAGGAGTAAGAAGTAAGTAGAAACGGGGGGGGGGGGTAACAGAAGCAAGGTGGGGAGGGCGGCAAGAGGCGTTCCTTGGATCCGGAGGAAACGACGGCAGCCGCGAACTGTAATTGACGAGGTCTGAGTGTAGCTGGTTCATGAAGCTGTAATTGACTAACCTCGGATGAGCTGTAACCAACAAGCTCGGTCAGACTCCATCAAAAGTCGGTCACCCACAACCTGAACGGCTCCTCGAGCTTGGGGCGTTCTCCTGCCGCTCCCCCCCCCTCCCCCGTGCTCCTTTTCATGTAAAGCAATCTTTCTCTGTCTCGGAAAGACTCATCCAGATGCCTTGGAAACACCTAAAAAATCACAGGTTTAGGAAGGCTGCTTCAAAGGCGATTTTGGCTTCAGAGAGAGAGAGGAAATCTGCCCTTTTCTGTCTTGTATCTTCCTTTCCTCCACTTCCTAGCTCAGTTTTTTTTTGGGGGGGGGGATTATGATGGAGGACTTTCTCTAAAAAAAAGGTTCTTTGGCCAGGAAAACTCAAGGTCTTCCCACAACTCACATTCATGGACACGGACACTCTTTTGGTCTCCAAGAATCTCACATAATACTTAGGAATGCTGAAGGCCACGCACTGATTGGTACTACTTCATGTGCATGGGTGAATCTATTTAATGTGGGTGAAGAGTGAGAGTTTTCTGATAGGCTCCCTCTTGGAGAGCTTCCAGTCTTAATATCTTCCCTAGCCATCTGTTTTCAGCAGTCATGGCCAGAAAGGGCTTGGAAGATGAAAGAACGAGTCCAGGGATCACATATAGCTCTGAGGCTGCAAGGTGTGCACCTCTGAAATACAGCTTGTGCCTCCTGGACGAGACACAAGGAGTCCTCTCCTGACCTTCATGGAGTCAAACAAAACAGGCTGTTCTACTTAGACTGCAGATCTGTATCAACTTATGGAGCCAGTAGAGGCAACCTCATTACAGCAGGTGGCAATACCTAGCCAACTTTGGCAGATTTCAAAAAAAGCCAAGAAGGTTCTGGCCTGGTTGAGCTTGGACAAGAGACCAAATGGAAATCCCAGAGTTATTGGTTGGGCTAGGAAGCTGTCGCTAAGAAAACAGCATAAAAGTATTTGTGTAGTCATCAAGAGTTGGGCTCAAGGAACACCTTAAAGGCAACTTCACAGTGGGACTTACAGGATCCTAATGGAAGTGTCCATCATGTCATCCCAAATTTATTCTTGGAGCTTAGCGAAGGAAAGACTAACTATTCTTGAACAGTACTGGAAGTCAGCCTTAGCATTTCTCTTTTATCTTCAAGAATGAACTCTCAGAAAAATGGAGGATGGGAATCAAACCAGTCTCAGGGTTCTTTTGCTGATCTAACTTTTTAAAAAGTTATTTCCCCAATATGCATTAGACCATTTATATAACCCAAGGGTTGAAAAAGGTGAACTCTGACCCACAATGTTTATTCAAGAATAAGCTGATAGCCTATAGAACAGCATCATACTCTCTGTAGCTTTTTCTATTGTGAAGTAGCATGGTTATATTTGGAAAATGTATTAACTACAATGGCTGGTTGGATACACAGCACTAAGCTATGGTTTACTTTAACCACAACAGCTAGGTTCTTATTGCCAGCACAGCCAAAACTAAATAAACCAAGTTATGGTTTCCCCAGCCCCCAAGTTAGGGACATCGTTGAGCTCTGAAGAAGTTTACCGAGAGCCCCATTCCAAAAATGTAACCAGGGCCAGGATAAAGAATTTAAAGCTAAGCTTGAATTAAGCAATATTAAATTGATTAAATACAGCTGATAGGACCATTTCCCCTGAATTTGATAGTTTCCTATTTAGTGGCAGCATTTGATCCAAACCCAAGGTAATTGCAGCCCTCATGAATCTCAAATATGCCACATGGGGCTCAGACATGTGCCTTTAAGAAATCCAATCCAATCTAGCTAAGAAAGTGGTTAAACAGATATTAAGGAATAACCAGCTAAGAAGCAAATAAATGAGTATTTCATGCACAAGCTGGAAAGTTAGTGAGATGTTTGACTCCTAATTTAGTTGGTAGACTCCTCTTTGCAGATTTCGGGAGAATCAGTGGCCATCTGTGCAAACTTCACCTTTAGGATAAGGACCATGTCTTTCTTTCAAACCCTATTGTTTTACTTCCTAGTGTAATTAATGCATGGTGTATTTGCTAGGATGAGGTTGGGCCTAAGATACTCATCATAAATCCCCACCTCTCTTTGTCAGTCTCTGAAGATCCAAATCCCACTGTACCCAGGAAATGTGACCAAAGGGGATTGCAGGAGTTGAAGTCCAATACATTTGGTGGACCCCAGGTTGGAGAAGGTTGCCCTACAATTGAAATAGTTCATGTAATTGAGTAATGGCAAGTATAGGTCTCTTCTTAGAGTCATCTCAATGGAGCTAAGAGTACCATCCATCTCACTGATGCCAATGGGACTTGTTCAGGGGAGATTGCATATCCTGATCAAGATGGCAAACTGTAGCTGTCCAGATGTTACTGAATGGCAATTCCACATATCCCTCACCTTTGGCCACAGTGGCTGAGGCAGCTGGGAGTGGTAGTTGAGCAAGAACTAGAAAGCCATTATGTTCCCCACCTTTGCCCTAAGGCTATTTTGAAACTGTGAGAACATCCTCAACATATTTCTACTTGTCCTGAAAGACCTAAACTGCACCTCTCCTAGTTCAGACCAGCTGCTTTGTCTTCTTCCTTTGAAGTGACTTGACTGATTTCCACCATGACCAGAATGTCCTTTGGAAGGAAAAAAAAACCATGCAAGGGTCATGTTGAGATGGACCATGTTTGTATGCGTCGAAGACTGGGCTTGGCTTTAAGCCTTGCTTCTGCTCACTTTCCTATCCAAAGCTAGATCCAAAAATTACTGTAAGATTCTGATATGTGTAAATAACCCAAGAGCCAGTCTCAGGAAGAAAGAGGAGCTGGGTAGACAGAGATATGATAAGGTGCCACATTCTGGTCTCAGTTTCATATTCCTCCCCTTGTGTCTTCATATAGACCCAAGCCAAGAAATCATTTCATCAGACCAGCTGCAAATCCTCACTCAACTAAAAGCTGGCTGTGGGTGTCCTCTCTTTTTCACTTTCTTTTAGCCTGTCCTACTTATCTACTTCAAGAAGTGCTATTTGGATAAAAAGTCCATATCCTTGAAATCCTTAGAAGATCAGGTGGAACTAAAAACAAGAAATAAGGGTTTTCCCCTTTCCTGTATCTCTTTGGCACTAGAATTCACCTCCAAGTCTTTGCATTCTGTGAATGCTTACCCAGGTCCACCCAGCTTGGCAAGTTTTAACCTTAACATATTTCTGGCAGTTTTGCATCTTGTAGGAAGCCAGCCTGGTGAGTTAGTTTATGATGCAATGTATTGGGGAAACCCAGAAAGTGACCAGTTCCAGCATGTTGTGTTGCCAGTGTGTTTTGTGCAAACCAAAGAAATGGGGTCATTCAATAACCAGGGCAAAGCCCAGTAACTCTTCTTGCTGCAGAGTCCACAGAATTGTGGCTTGGAAAAAGCTGGTTGGTTTGCCCAACTTTATGAAGTTGCAGTGCATGTGTCTTTTACCAAGGGAAATCACTGTTTAGATCTCCTTCTGCAGTTGCATGCCTGTGGCTCTTGTTACTGAGCACTTACATCAATATAGGAGAGAAGTTTGCTAGGTTATGTTACTTTTTATGAGAAGGTACTTCCATAGTGCTCTGCAGTGTTCAAAACTGGCCACATGATCTCAGTCAGCTTTGTCACAAGCCTGCCATATTAGCATGATTACCCAGAAATTCAATGGAAGGGTGAATGAAAGGGGAGAGAGAGACTTCTTTCTAAGTCTAAGACCTTCTGCTCATTTCCCTTTACAGCAAAGCATAGACCCACTCCAGATGCCCAGAGGCCTTTCCCTCTGATGGTTGCCAAGAAGGAAAGCTTTGACCCTAGCTAGATTCCTTCCTCCTCCCACCACATTCAACCATAGCTGTAGGTAAAGAACATTTGACTCTCAAAGATAATCCATGTGATTTCTGTGAATGCTGATATAATCAGCCTTTATCTTTAAGGTGCCACCAGACTCTTCATAGGAAGTTGCTTAGGGAGCCCCCAAATTAAAGATATCTGAGATGGTCTTAGATGATATGAGTGGATTTTAGTTGATGAGTAACACATTGAAGAGCTCCAGTTGCATCCTGACTGGACTAGGAAAACAGAAAAACTGAGACCCTTCAGATGTTCAAAACTGCAGCTTCCATAAAGCTCAGCCATTGGTATGGGAAATGAAGTCCCAGTGGGTTCTAAGCAGCCTTGCTCTGGATCAGTGTCAAAGGGGACCAAAAATACCCAAGCTGAAATTCCCATGTAGCCATGAAAACTATATTCTGGTTTAATCAACCTCACAAGGTCATTGTGAAGATAAAGTGATAGGCTGGAACCAAGAAAGCCAACTTTGAAAGCATTTAAGAACAAACAGCAGTACTTGGTCCAAACTGCTGAAGAAGGAAAAGACATCTCTAAAACAGATGCCTGCAATCTGATGTCCTCCAAATGTTCTGGACTTCAGCTCCCATAATTCCTATCACAAATATTTGTTGGACAAGGGTGTTGGAAATAACAGAGGTTGCAATTCAACATATTTGAAGAGTTACTCTAAAGGTACTAACTTCAACTATGTACTCCAGTTTAAAGTCATCCGACCTACTGACTATTTGATTAATCAGGGCTATTTTTTTTAGTTGACCCCAAAGTTCTCATCACTTCATTCAAGGGATTCTTTTTTCTCATCCTGCTCCTTGAATTTTGCCTTTTAGGTAGCTAACAAATCTCTTCTGAAAGAGACTGCAGAGATTCCCTGGAGGCATGGGCAGGACACCCATGGCTTGAGCATCAAAGGAGGCCAAGAACAGAATCCCACTGCCATCTTAGGATGCTGAGGAGGCCTGCAAATAATCATGACAGTTTTAAGCTGGAAAAAGCAAATAGTTGCCCTACTGATCTATTTATTTTAGATTTATACTCTACCCAAAACAGCATATACAACACACTTTCCCACAGAAACATCCCTGAGAGGGAGCTGGTCCCAATAATCAGTGAGTTTCTATGGCTGATGGTGCATTTGAACCTGGTGTCTCCTCTCCTAGCCCAACACCTTCACCACTACACCACCTTGGCTTTTGGACCGAGAGGGAGGATTGGTCCAGGCATCTAGAGTGCTTATGTGGCTGAGAATGGACTTGAAGCTGGCTGTCCCAGCTTCTAGCCCAGCACCTTCACCACTACACCACATGCAAGTCAAGGCAGGCATTAGGATGTCTCTACAGCTACATCCCAAAGGAATGGAGATAAAGTGATGCTTGCTCAGGGAATTAATGCCTATGTTCATCTGACCCAGTTAAAGACTTATTTCCTAAGTCCACATACAACATTAAGCTAAATTGTTAGTGTTGGTTGAGCAGCTTGTGGAAAGCCAATCCTTTCTGTTTATTTAATTTTTTTTATCCCACCTTTATTATTTTTATAAATAACTCAAGGCAGCGAACATACCTAATACTCCTTCCTTCTCCTATTTTCCCCTCAACAACAAACCTGTGAGGTGAGTTGGGCTGAGCAGGAGGGACTGGCCCAAGGTCACCCAGCCGGCTTTCATGCCTAAGGCGGGACTAGAACTCATGGACTCCTGGTTTCTAGCCCAGCGCCTTAACCACTAGACCAAACTGGCTCTCTTTTTGCTTAGCTTATGATTTGCTTAGCTTATGATTTTCTGCATGGCCAGAATAGGTGCTAGTTCACCTACGACACATTGCAGTTGCTGCTAAAGACAGTATTGCATAGAGCATTTAATAGGTGGTAGATCCTATCATACCTAATCAGCATAGTTAAAAGCTGGAGTGGATAGTCCAAAGAAGCTGGAAGGCTTCAAAATAGGACAAAACAAAATTACAGAAAAACAAAAATGTTTAAGTGACTCATTTTTTAAGAGCTGAAAACACAATGTTAGTATCATGAACCAGCATGATTATGATGAATGGTCATGCAGTAGTAATAATTAAAAATGGTAATAACTACTACCATTGTTGTAGTGAAAAGAAAGCAGATGAAGATTTAAAATGGGAGAAAAATGACAGACGGACTCCGGCAGTTCAATGAGCTTTCTCCAGTGGCATCCTCGGAGAGGTGTTCGGAGTCCCCAAGATGGCAAACAGAATGCCACGATGGAAGCCAATCCCACCCCTTTTGAGTGTATGTGTGTGTGAGAAATGCACGTACAAAAAGGACAGCATTTGTATCACAACATGCCACCTGCTGTCTTCCAATTTTGACCCACACCCACACCCATGGACACCACTGGCTCTTTCTTATGGCGGCACTCAAGTGTGTTTTTCCACTATGTTGGAGATAATGATGAAAGCTGTATGCATGTTCCTATGAAGCTGAGGAGGGCCAGGAAGCCCCTCAGATGATTTTGTGGGCATCAAACCTAATTCAAGGGACTGTTGGGTGGGGGGAAAACGGGTCAAACACCCCAGGTTGGATTATGCATTTTAGAGGACAGCTGAGATGCAAGTCAGTAGCACCGTAGCACCCACCGCATTTTCCAAGCTTAAATTCAACCTTCTCAGGCCATTCCCAAAGGGCGATTCTGTACAAGCCCTAAACTGGTAAACAAGCAGCCCAGTGCATACTTCTCCATTCTAGCAATACATCTCCAGAAGTCCTGCTTTGCTGCTTCAAAACAGCTTCTTCTCATTCATCCTCTCTTGTTCTCCTTTTTTTATCCTAAGCTGCCGTGAGATCTTTGGAATTTAGGGAGAGATGCGAGGATCAATTCCCTACGGGAATAACCCTAAAACAACCAAACAAAGCATGGAATGTTTGGAATAGTTTAGAGAAAAGCCCACCCCAATAACAACCCCCCCCCAACAGATGTGGAAAAGTCAGCTACCCCCTCCCTGCAAGCTCATTTAATAATGGCAACTGGATTTTCCTGCTACTATATATGGTGAACGATGCCAAGCGGCCTTGAAAGTTATTGAGGTAGTTTCTAAGAACAGACAGCTCCACAGCAAATCCCTTTTTGGTATGTTGGGACTACAGCTTCCCAAATCCATAGTCATGGGGGCTGTGACTTAGCGACTGTCATTGCAGCAGATGTACGAGTCAGAAGGTTGGGCAGCAGTGAGGGCAAAAACAGGTAGAGAACTCTTTGCTGCTAAAATGGTGAATTAAACTTTCCTGGGCAGAAGGCAGTATATGTCTGATTCCTAGATCCCTGGGGCAAAAGTCGAGGATGATTCATCACAAGGGTGGGGCAGATGTTACACACCAGCACTGAGTTAATATTTGTTTCACCTGTCTTCTTCTAGTTTATTTTGGACTGACCTTCTCATCCATCCTTCCTAATCACTGGCCATGCAGTGTAAGGCTGGTCCAAATTGGGAATTCCACTTATTTTATCTTTAGGCCACAGATTTATAAAAGGTGGCGCACACACTCTGCAGGTATAAGGTTCAGTTTCTCCTGTGGTCAAGAAAGTCATGTCCTGAACCTCAGAGATCTGCTTGGCAATCTGTTTTTGGATTCTTTTGTCCTCTTCAGTTTGTCTGTTTGTTTTTTATTCACTTATATATATTTCAAATTCGTCAGTGCCCATCTCACTCAAAGGGTGAGACCAATATTTCTTCCATTTCAATCCACATGGATGCTGACCAGGGTACGAGAAAATCAGCGAATTAACCAGAAACACCAAATACCAATAATAAAATGGCCTGAATGTTTTTTGGCTTGACTTCAGTGTGACTTGGCACTGGGGTTCATTCAACTAACTATGGTTAAAACCCCTCAGGACTGGGGAAGCCAGCCAATACTTGATGAAATTGATCTACCATCTGCCCGGGGGGAAAGAGGGATAAGTTTTGGTTTTAATGAGGATGTCCCACTCTTTGCATCTGCGGATTGCCACCTTCTATGACCCACCTCCCACTTCCAGAGCTGCAGAACTGTGGGTCTTGTCCCTAAGGAGGAGGACTACTGAAGAACAGGTAGGCTTGGAATGAATTGGGGGGGGGGGGCTCACCTGGGCCTGGAAAGCACTTCTGCAGCTTAAGAGAAGGTTGCAAAAGCATTCAGAGATTCGGGGTTCCAACAGGACCAGGCTGGGTTTTATGGTGGGGGAGATCTTCCAACCTCAATCCACCACACTCTTGCCCTTGGGTGGAAAGAATCAGACGAAGCTTCCCTGCCACTGCAGCCACCTTCCTCCCCCCACCCCACCCCCGCCGCCACTTATTTTGGCGAGAGAAGGCCTCTAATGGCCTTTTGAAGAGGCCAAACGGAGCCAGAGAGGTTGGGCTGTAGATTTCAAAGAAAACAAGCAAAGGAGATCCAATCTCCCTCCCACCTCTTTTTTCTCTCTCACACACTCCCCCACCCCTCCTTACTCTTCTTTAAATATGCAGACCAGGCTCCTCCGTTAAATCTCTCTCCAGCCGGCCGGCCAAGGCTACCGAGGAGCTCCAAACGCTGGCCAATGTTTAACTTATATGGCTGGGCCGGCGCACCTCTCCCCCGCACCCTCTTCCCTCGCGTCCGCATGTTTGCTTGCGAATTAATCATCCAGCGCGCAGTCGGCGCCAGGGCAGATTTATCCTAAACAGGAGGGGGTGAAAGGAACCTGGGGAGGAGGGGACGCAAAGCGGCTTTCGCACCTTCCCGCTTTTGATCCGAGATTAGCGCAGCCTCCCTTCAGAAGACGGGTCTCCGGGGGGTTTAGCTCGGGAGGTCATTCCGCAAGGCGGAAGTTTGCACACCATTAGCCAAGTGGGCTCGGAGGCCTAATCCGGGAACCGGCCGAGGCGCGGAGAGCGAGAGGCGGGGAGTCGGCTGGCTCGCTGGGGAAACAACCTCCCCATTGGAAAAGTCAAGCCCCCTTCCCCAACCTAGTGCCCTCCAGCGCCGCCTGACTCGGCCCACCCATCATCCCCTCGCTTGGAGGAAAGGCGGGCCGTAAATCCCACCAGTAAGTCCAAGTAATCTTGCTGGCCAAGTTTTGGGTGGGGGGAAAGCTTATCCAACTTCACCTTCCCGACTTTTAAAATTAAATAAGAGGGGGAAAAAAGAAAAGCGAACAACGTTCAGGAACGCCTGTCCTCCCACACCTTTGGGGTGATTTCTTTGACTTTCTCCAGACTTCTGGAGGGTTCCCTAGATACGCCCATGATGTGATTCCGCCTCCTCCTTGAAAATAGACATTATAAAATACTACTTTCCCTGAACAGAGCACATCCTTTCCCTTTCTGCTTCTCTTAATTCCCCCAAGCATTTCAGAAGGGTGACGATCTGGAAACCTAGGCGTTTGCGTGTCTTGCAGCGTCGGAGACTTCTTGACTGTCTAATCTAGATCTCTAAACCAGGACGCCGCGTCGATTCTGCTGAGAAAGCGAACTCGGAGCAGCGGGGCAGGGACGGCGTGAGGTTTTTAAATCTTCCCGCATCGCGGTTAGAATCGAGGGTGGTTTATTGTTTGCTCCTAAAAGGGATTCACAGTTTGCTCGGCTGGGTTGAACGAAACTCAGCCGGTTTGGTCTAGTGGTTAAGGCAAGGGGCTAGAAACCAGGAGGCTGTGAGTTCTAGTCCCGCCTGAGGCCTGAAAGCCGGCTGGGTGACCTCGGGTCAGGCCGTCTCTCTCAGCCCAACTCACCTCACAGGGTTGTTGTTGTGGGGGAAGAATAGGAGGAGGAAGGAGTAATAGGTATGTTCCCTGCCTTGAGTTATTTATAAAAATAATAAAGGCGGGATGGAAAATAAATAAATTTTTAAAAAACATTGGTGTTGGGGTAAGTACTGTAGAAATTTGGGAGGGAGGGAGGGAGGGAGGGAGGGAGGGAAGGCCTCCTAGATCCTCACAGTTGATTCAGAAGAGCTGGTATCAGGAGCGAACGACTTCTCTGGTTTGAACATACAGCCCCCAAAATCTATATCCTGACTCACCTGCTCCACCTTCACACAATACCCCAGTCCTCTAGCCTGAAAGTCTGAAGGCCAGGTCACCCGAAGCCCACTAGGGTGGCACCTGCTTCGTTCTTAGATAGAAGACCATTTGGACATCTCTCCGGACGAGGAGGTCCCAAAACCTCCCAGAAGAAGTCGTGACCAATCATTTTCTACCGCAGCCCAGAAAAATCGCAGGAACCTTTCAGTCACTAGAAAGCCAGCTCCCTTCGAGGGAGACTTTGCCTTTCTAAAAGCTTTTCGGGTTCAGAACGATTTTTCGGAGGGGGAACCAGTGGTCTTAGATCCGACAGGAACTGGCAATCAACCCAGGGATCGATCGATCCCCAGCCCCCTTTCAAGCGAATTGGTCGCATTAGAGCCCCAAGGACGGCGCCAGGGATATGAGGAATGCACGCACGCTTCCTTCCCTCGGTGGACCATTTACTTCCATGGAGAAAAAGATCCAGATAGGAGCCGAGACAGGATGCAGTGAAAAGGGCAGGGTGTGTGTGACTGGGGTTCAGAATGAATTCTCTGTGACCCGGATTTTAGAGAGTTTTATCGATCGTTGGGACGCTGGCTCTGCAACGTTCGGGTCTTTCGTCACAGGAAAAATTCAGGTCTATCCTAAAGTGTGCGTGTCTGTGTCTGTATTTGTGTCTGTGTCTTCCCCGGCTTCTTTCAAGGCGACTCTACCCGAGAGGGAATGGGAGATATTTTGGTAGATGCAAATGATCCCCGACGCTGGTTTCCTGAGCAGATTTCACCCCCCTGGCGCCGAGGGGCTCTTAGGCCACTGCTTCGAAAAACGCAATGTTAGGAAAGCTAATCGTGTTAGATGTTCCGCTCCTATCTTGACCACACTGCGCCGCCAAAGCCGGCCTCTCATTTCTCCCCCACCCCCCTGTACAAACTGCCGGGGTGTCTCCAAGCACACAATCCCTTTTATCTCTTTCAGGAGTGGAGCAGGGCGGCGTGGGGGAGGGCAGAGAGATAATGCCGCTTACCTCGCTCTCCTACCACGTGCCCTTCGCCAAGCCTTGTGGCCCTTTCTCAGGAATAATTATAGCGCATTTGACCATGTAGGGAATATTCTCCGCATCAGAGCGCGTTCCCCCGCGCAAACCTTTCGTTCGTACCACGGTCGCCCTTCCCAGCTTTCCACCCGCCGACCCCAAAATTGCACTTTTCTAGCCAGTTTTGTGCCTCTGAGCGTCGGCTTCCCGTTTACCCTCCCTATTCCAGCACGCTCTGAGAACTTAACAAAAGGAGCGAGGCCAATCGACCAAGTCGCGTCTTCGAGCCAGCAAATCTGCCGCGCTCCGCGCCAAGGCCTCATTATTAATTCTGCGCCTATTCAAGGAGGCCAAACCTACTTAGTTTTAAGTAGTGAGAGGTCTTTTTCGATCATGCCTGCCTGCCTTCCTGAATATCTGTGATCTCTGTGTCTTTCCCCGGAAAGGGTCAACCATCTTTTTGGTAAAAATCAAGCCCTGGCTGTGTTTACCCAGCGCCTTGCTCTGGCTTAATCCATTTTCTGCGTTGCACGCTACAGTCTGTGGAACCTTCCACGGAGCCAACGGGCAGGATTCCCAGCCTCCGAGACATAGACCCCTGCACCCCTAACCAAGGTTACCACTAACAAACTTGGCCTGTCGTTTGAATGCAGCCGGTAGGTCCTTAATAGATCTGGTTAGGCGCGCGGCGGGAAGAGAAAACGTGGGTGTCTCTCTCTCATTCAAACCTACGTTCCAATACATTTCTCTTTGTGTGCGGGTTCGCTTCTCCGCGTGGCGCGGCGTGTCGGTGTGCGGGCATGGCTCCCTCACCCTGAAAAGTGCCCCTCCATCATCCCGCTCCCCAAAAGACGCCGCGGAGCTCGGCATCGGAAAGAGCCCAGTAGCCCTGAGGCGCAGCCGCTACGAAGCTTTGCGCGGCGCGTCTTCTTAGCTAATCCTGCTGCCGGGCTCCTACAGACAACCCCGACAGGGAAGGGAAGGCGAGGCAAGGCCGGTTCTAGGTTTCCCACATCTCATCCGGCTCTCGCCTCCCACAGACCTTCCCACCCGCGGGAAAACAGAGCGCTCGAGCGAATAGAAGTTTCGTACTTTCCGTGCGCGCCTCGGTCTCTCTTTCAAGCCCCCCGTCCCCTCTTCCACATGCCCAGAACTCCCCAAAACCAGGGTCTGATGCAACCCGCCCCCACAACAGAGGAGACTGGAAAAGAGCTGTAACCCGCTCCCCGCCGGCATGCCGCATACAAGACAGAGGAAGGGTGGGGGGGAGAGACCTACACACGCGTGCAAACCCGCCTCCCGCTTCCTCCCCCGACAGGCCGTCCCCCTTCCTCCCTCCTCCGAAGCCGACTATCAGCCGTCGGCCTTCGGAGAGGGCGACTCACAGTCCGTTTTCCAAAAGCCTCCAAACCAGCGACGGAAAGGCGGGGTGGGGGAGAGACGGAGCCACCTCCGACCCCGGAGACAATTAAACAACATCAAAAAGCGGGCAGGACGAAGGGAGGAGACGCCAGGCCTAGAGAGGGTTGGCGAGGCGACCTGCGGGGGGAGATGACTTGGTGGTGAAAAGCAACAATCACTCACCGGCTCTTCAGCCGGCGAAGCCACCGCCGGGACCGAGGACCGGACAGGCAGGCGCTAGGAGGAAGCGGGGCTGAAACCAGACGGGCCCCGACGGAGCGGAAGGGCACGGTGAGGGGGCTCGGGGAGAGCTGAGCGGCGCAGAAGCCCTTCTGATCTTCCGCTCGTAAAAATGCGCCGGCACCGCAAACTGCGGAGCCCCGAACCAGCCCGTGCTGTGGAATCACCGCACTCTCTTCACATTTACGCAGGCGTGTGTGCTCTGCGCTATGTAACTATTATATTGCTTTAACACACGTAGGCACACAGAACCATATACAATTTCCATCCTTCACTCTCTTTAGAATGCACTCTCCTCCCCCAACCCTGGATGCCCTCCAGACGGCCTGAACTACAAGGCCCATCCTCCCCACTTCCCTCTCTACCGGTGCCTACGACTTCTTTCTCTCCGGAATGCAAGCGGTCCTAACTTCTGCTGCTTCCACGCGCTTCGGATTACAACGCTCATCACCCCCAAAGACTGCGCCGGGCTGGCTGGAGAGGATGGGTGTTGTAGTCCAAGCTTCTGGGTGGGCAGGGCATCAGCCTGGCAAAAGGCCGGTCGAAGGCAGCTCATTGGCTTCAGGAGCTAATGCAGCTTGCAGGAATTTTAAAGCCCGTATCCCCGCCCCCGAAAAATACTCACGAGGAAGGGTTCAAGAGAGAAACGCCTGTAGGCGCAGGCGTCCCTTCGGCAGCACTCCCACTGAATCAAGGGAAGGAGCGCAGCGCGTGTGTTTGTGCAACTGGGGCGCGGGGGGGGGGGGAGAGAAGAAACAGGGTGGCTTGAAACCCAACACAGACGTTTCTCCCAACCTCTCTACACCGCCCTCGTCGGAGGCGAGAGCGACGTAGTAACAAACGCGCGTGGAAGCCGGGAAGAGGGGAGAGCTGCCCTCCTACGCTGGGCAAGCACGCGCGTGTGCTGGGGAAGCCGGAAGCAGCTCGCCCCGCCCCACGCGCCCTTTCACCTTTTACAACCCTCGCCGAGACACACGTGCCTTCACTCCCTCCGGAGAAAGAGATGGGGAGAAGGCGAGCGCGTAGAAACCTCTCCGGGAGAAATAGCAGAGAAACCCCAAACTCAAAGCTGGGCCAGGGGAAGGGCAGAGAAAGAGAGGGAGGGAAGTGTGTGTGTCTCCTCCTCCCCCCCCCTCCCCCCCCCCTCCTCCTCCTCCTCCTCCTCCTCCTCCTCCTCCTCCTCCTCCCCCCCTCGTGTCCTGGCTCGTTGGAGCTGGCTGCGTTGCGAGCCAAGCCGTCTCTGTTAAGCCCCCTAGAGGCGTCTCGCACTCCCTCCCTGGTCCCCCCAACCCCAGTGGCCCCGGCCGCTGCTGCTGCCGTCGCCACTCCCCCTGCCCTCCGGTCCTGTTGACAGATCCGCGCGGCCCCGAGCAGCGGGGATGCTTCCGCGCTGCAGTTCCCCTGTTTCCGACACCTCCTTTTTATAACGCGGCACCCACCCCCTCGGCTCGACCTGTCAAAACCACGCCTCCGCAGCCACCCAATTGGTCCGAAAGCGTCAAAGAGCCAATCAAGGCGGCCGCAGCCGCTCGGCAGCTCCGCAAACGCCACCATACAACCCGGCGCGGCGAGGCGGCCGGGCTTAGAGGGAGAGAGAGGCGCACACCCGCGCGCACGCCCAGCTACCCGGGCGCACACACACGCACACACACACAGGCACAGAGGCGCGCGCGCGCTCCCCCCAACCGGCCCAGCCCCGCGCGCGGGCGCGCGCACCTACCCTCCCTCCCGGCGGGGCACTCGGGGAGCCGAGCGGCGGCGCTTCTCCCTCTCGCTCGCTGCTTTGCAGAAGCCGAGGCGGGGGAGGGAAGCGCCTGATTGAGCAAACCCGTTCTGGCTTCCTCGATTGCGCAGCGCAGAGCCCTAAATTTATTCGCATTTTTGCCCCTACCTTTCCTCGCTTCGAAACGTTGGGGAGGGGGCCGCCAGGGGAGGCGAAGCCGAGAAGCCCACGCGCGGGGAGAAGAGGCGATCCAGGCGGCCGGAGGGAGGCGGAGAGCGAAAGACTGGAGAAAAGAGCCGCGCGGGGTCGGAGGAACCGCCTGCTTCGCGCTGCAACTTTGGGGGTCCCGCCGGCTCTTGCGCTGCTGGCTCGGGCGCGTCTATGAAAACCCGGCCGACGGCTGTTGCTGCTGCTGCTGCTGCCGCGGATCCACTTCTCCGCTTCGGCAGCCGGACAATAATCGCAAGAAGCTGAAGAAGAAATAAGAAGCGGGAGAAAGAGGTCCCATCCCGGCGAAAGCCAGGGGAGTGGGGGCGGGAGGCCGGCCCCAGACCTCGCGCGACCTTTGCCGCCGGGACCGGCCAGAAGATTTTCCGTCCCGTCCACCTCCTGCCCCTTCGCCTCCTTCCTGCTTGGCCCTCCCCTCGCTGGCTTCCGTAGCTGCGGGATCTGGAACCGCCGCCCCCCAAATCTCTCCCGCAGGAATAGCGGCGGCGCAAGCCTTCGACCCTTCGATGTAGAGCAGCAGGATTTAAAGCACAGATCACAGATGTCGTTATTCTTCTTCTCATAATTATTATTTGCTCTAAAGATAGATAGATAGATAGATAGATAGATAGATAGATAGATAGATAGATAGATAGATAGATAGATAGATAGATAGATAGATACGCACGCCCATAAACACGCAGTCACACTCACACTCACACGCATACACACACTCACACATACACACAGAGGAAGCCTGCTTCCAGCCTAGGAAAACGAAAGGGCGACGAAGCGCCCGGGCTCACTTTCCCTCCGCCGCGGCCATGGCCTCTCGCTTGACGCCGGCTGCCTGGATTCCGCGGTGACTCGCCTATGCCCGCTTCCCACGACCGGCCAGTCCTGCCCTCGCCTCTTTCTCCGACGGTCCCCCCGCGCTTCCTCCCGGGCGGCTGCTTCTGCCAAGCGGAGGGAGTCGGGACCGGGTTCGGGCGGCAGCGAAGCCCGGGAGCGGGAGAGAAGGAAGACGCGGCGCCGGCGGATCGCGTTGGATGAATTTCCCCATGAGAGAGCCCGTGATCCCTGGGACCAGCATGGCGTACCACCCCTTCCTACCTCACCGGGTGCCGGACTTCACCATGAGCGCCGTCCTGGGACACCAGCCTCACTTTTTCCCCGCCCTGGCCTTACCGCCCAACGGGGCCGCCGCGCTCTCCCTGCCCGGAGCCTTGGCCAAGCCGATCATGGATCAGCTGGTGGGGGCAACGGATTCTGGCCTCCCCTTTTCCTCTCTGGGACACCAAGCTGCGGCTCATCTGCGGCCTTTGAAAACGCTCGAGCCGGAAGAAGAGGTAGAGGACGACCCCAAAGTCCATCTGGAAGCGAAGGAACTCTGGGAACAGTTTCATAAACGGGGGACAGAGATGGTGATCACCAAGTCGGGAAGGTAAGAGGCGCCAGGCTGCCCTACAACCGCCCTGCTCTGGGCGGTCGCTCTTTGGACACAGATTTCCAAAGAGAAGCCGTGGCTGTGCGGTTGGGGCAAAACAGTCGCAAAAGGGCATCGCCAGCTTTCTGAAGGACGAAGCGGGCCCGGGCCTGTGTGCAAAGCATAAATGTAGATGTAAAGGACCCTCAAACACGCACACGCACGCATGCCCACCTTCAGGTGGGTTGATGGAAGGACAGAGTGGGCTGCATTCTGCATCTCTCCCTGGATCTATCTTGCTTCCCGGGTTTTTAAAAGTTACAGTTGAACCCCTTCAGAGACTCCTTTCTTGGCCAGGAGTTAGCCCCACCAGAAGAACTGGAGTTTGCTTCCTTCCTTCCAAGAAAGCTTGGATAGGGAAAAACAAGGAAGAATGAACTCATGAACTCAGACAAAAAAAAAAAAACTAAAACCAAAAACTGCCTACAGCCCCGGTCTGGTCATAAAATAATTTTAGACGGTTTTCCATGAAATGTGCTCGCGAGCCAGGTGGGGGTGGGGAGATATTTTTTAACATGTGTAGCTAGGATCTGGGTGTCTGTTCACTTTTTATCCCAGTTTTCAGATCAGGTGTAAGAGACCCCGGCTAACCTAGGCCTCACCATTAAATTCTTTTGAGAAATGCCCAAATACAGGCTCAAGAATTGAAAGGAAGGATCTGTGCTTCTCCCACTGTAATCACCACCCCTCCTCTCTTAAAAGTTCCAAACTTTGATTGCAGTTTAAGGCTTTATACAAACGGGGCCTTTTCTGTTTAATGTGCACCTTTACAATTAGGAAAAAATCTAAGGACCACCTGAATGTCCATCATTTCATTCTGATGCTGGGACAAAATATAATAGTAGGGACTGTTCCTCAAATATGAACTGCCCCTAAAGTCTCAGAAAGTGGCTGAGATTTATTGTTTGAGACCCATTCAAAATGGCATGAAATCCAGAAATAATTGGTGAAAAGAAAATGTTCAAGAGCAGTGCAAAGGGGTTTGCAGTTATTGGTGTGTGTGTGTGTTTGGGGGGGGGGTTGTTTCTCGAAAGGAAACAAACAAGATTTCTTGCAGACATTTCTAAAAAGGGTATTTGGACATCACTTCACTCCAAACAGCAAAACATTTACACAGCAATGCAGTTTGGAAATCATGAAAGCCAATGGGACTCTTCTCCTGCCCCCGTGTGAGATGGATTAATTGTCCACCTGGTTGTTGCTGATAATAATAATAATAATAATAATACCCCTACTTTTCTTCCACAAAAGCAGCCAAAAGCGTAGACTTGAATGCTCAGCCTTTAAAGAACGGGGTTCCTTGTAAAATACATATGTACTAGGACACATAAGTGCAGACCTTAGCCGCTGAACTTTGAGATGATTCTCGGTAGGTAGGTAGGTAGGTAGGTAGGTAGGTAGGAAGGAAGGAAGGAAGGAAGGAAGGAAGGAAGGAAGGAAGGAAGGACAAAGCAAAATAAAGTAAAATAATATTCACTTTGTTTGTCTCTAGGAGAATGTTTCCACCTTTTAAAGTGAGGTGTACGGGTCTGGATAAAAAGGCTAAATATATTTTATTGATGGACATTGTGGCGGCAGATGATTGTAGATATAAATTTCACAATTCGCGATGGATGGTGGCTGGCAAAGCTGATCCTGAAATGCCCAAAAGAATGTATATCCATCCAGATAGCCCAGCAACAGGCGAACAGTGGATGTCAAAAGTCGTCACTTTCCACAAATTGAAACTGACTAATAATATATCGGACAAACACGGATTTGTAAGTGCTTTTAATCTGCTTAATGTTGTCCCCCAACTCCCACTTCCCTTGGCATAAAGCTTGTCTTTACGTAGATTTTTTTTTTTTTTAAAAAAAGGATATTTGCAAAACGGGGAGACTAGAAATTCAGGCCTGTTGGAGAGATGAGGCAAGTGCTTACTTCTTTCCTGAAATGGTTGAAAAGGCTTCTCAAGCTTGAAATGCGATTGTTGTACATTCCAGATTTTTTTTATAAATTCCAGGTTTTAAAAAGAAGTTGGGGAGAGGGGCAATCCTATTTTCTGGCCTCAGGATGACTTGTTATAATATTGTGTTTGGTTTCTTTATGAAGGCATGGTGTGGGAATGGGGGAGAAGAACAAGATTAGGAGGGTATGGCAACGAGAATCGCTCTAAAGATCTAAAGAGTGAAACTTCCCCAAATCATGGAGTCTTGCTTTTATACATTGGCAAAAACTGAATTCTCTTTAGGGGGGGCGGAATGGAAGGAAGGAAGGAAGGAAGGAAGGGAATCCTGAAAGCATCTATTGAATATGATACGGAAAGAATGGATTTCAGAATTAGACTTCCTTCTTCAAATGCAGTGCTCAGCTCATGTCACCCCTTCCTCCAAATTTAAGGGTTTCTACACCAAAATGAGGTGGTGGGCAATGTTTCCCCTTTAAAATTAAATCACAGACCGGTGTTAGTGCAAACGTAGCTATCTGTCTATCTGTCTTACATACATGCATACAGAGCCACGTATCTCTGCCCTGGCACTAAATCAGAACTCCCTACCTCTAGGGTTCCTTCACTTATTTCAGGCAGCTGTGACTTGGATCTGAATCCCTAGCAATTGCTGTGGGTGAGGACAAAGGGGGCAGTTGATCGGAGGCAGAATTCTTTAAAAAGCCAAATATTCTCCAGCAAAATTTGAGGAAGCTAGGCAGGCAGGAAGTGAAGAAGTCTAGAAAAAAGTGGGGTGGCCCGGTTTAGATACACCGCGCGCCCTCAGTTGAGTTGGCCTTGTTCTCCAACCCGCTTTTCTCTCTCTTTCGCCCCCGTAGACCATCTTAAACTCTATGCACAAATACCAGCCTCGGTTCCACATAGTCCGAGCCAATGACATCCTGAAACTGCCCTACAGCACATTCCGCACTTACGTTTCCCGGAAACAGAATTTATTGCCGTAACAGCCTATCAGAATGATAAGGTAAGGGGATTAAGGTTTAAAAGTGGGGGGAGGGGTGGTGTCATTGTGCTTGAGCCTCAGATAAGGCTTGGATTCAGCAGGGAGGATTTGGAGATAATTCCCAATACAGGTATTGGAATCTTCTCTTCTGTTCCTCCTTCCCTCCTTCTGCTTTCTCTCCTCTCCTTCTTGTCCTTTTCCCCCCTACCTCTTAAGAGAAATAATGAATTAAATCTCCTGCTCTGGAGGGTATTTGGTCAAGCTCATTAAGAGGAGTGGGTATTACTGGACGGGGGGGGGGTGTTAATTGAATTTGCAACTCTGCGCCCACCTAGAACTGGGGATGGCCTAAGCTGAAGGCCTCAATGCACTCCTTTAAGTGAACTTGGCAATGGGGGCAAAATGAAATCTGGTTTTTCATTAATCCTCCACCCCTCTTCTTTGAACAGCCCACCTTTTTGTTAGTTACTTGGTTGCTTGCATGTGTGGGGGGTTTATTTGGGGGGGGGGGGCTGGCAGTAAGGGAAGAAACTCTGCCTCACCAAGTCCATTTGACAATATTTAATAAGGAAGGAACAATCTTTGGAGAGGGAATAGCATCAATGGGGGTGGGTGCGTCAGTTAGCAGATCCCCTCCTTTCCCCAATTAGCCCGATGACCTCAGTGTGCAAGAGATCAAACTCAAGAGCCTGGGATAGCCTAAAAGGTAGGGTAAAGAATTTGAAGCCCAACTCCAGACTGTCAGCTTGGTTCTCTATTTTTTAATTTGATTTCTCTCACTGCAAATTCATAATTTGCAACTTCAATGGGGCAGGTAGCTTTTGTGAAGTTTTGGCAACCTTGCAAAGATGGAAGCTTGCTCCAGAGGGAAGGAGGGAGGGAAGAAAGGAAGACAGAAAGAGAGGGAGTCGGAGAGGGAAAGGGAGAGAAGGCAGGCAGGCAGGCAGGCAGGCAGGCTTGTTTGACTTTTTCACTGCCTTGCAATCAGCGCAATTTAGGCCAACCGGTCTTCTGGATTGAAACGGCAGCACATTTGCAAAGAAATTGTGGGGAGAAATTAAAAAGGCAATATTGAAGTCTCTGGTTTGTCAGACCTTCTTGTCTTCTCAAGGCAACTTGGAAGTGCAGTTCCAGAAAGCAGGGCCCAATGTGAGCCAACGGCAAGAAAGCAAAGTCATTAGGAGCAGAGTTGGTCAAATTCCTCTGGGGCAGTGGAGGAAGGAAAGGGGGAGAAGAGGGGGGGAAATGGACCCAGTTCCTCCAGGTCATGCTTGCTCTCTTGGCCTTTGGTTGCTTGCAAAGCTCCTTTGTGGAAGAGTAGACTTGAACAGGCCTTCACCTGTCTGACAGATGGCCCAGTGACTGAGCCCAAGATCCCATCCTATCTAATGGACCTCTCTCCTGCTCTTTGCCAAAAGGTCTAAGAACCGAAGCAGGTGCTGGGAACTTGCTGCTCTTCAAGAAAAGGTGGGCTGCTTGAAAGCACCCAGAAATATGGGCTCCTTCACAGCGCAAAAGTGGTGGCCTATTTGGTTTGAATTGCTTGGCTCCTTGGCAAAGAAATTCGGGACCAAGGAGCTTCAGGGGGCCGAGAGGAAGAAATGGAACTAGTCTGGGGTAGCATGACTCAGGTGCACTCTTTCCTCACTCTAAATCCCAGAAAGACAAAAGATGGCTGAATTTCCAGTAAGGGCTGACCCAAATCTAAGTCCCATTAGGGCCAATGGGGCTTGCACCAAAATCAGCCCTTCTTGGATGGTGATCTAAACTGGAAAGTGTGGGTTACATTAGAATTATTCTTTTCCTCTGGAGGAGCACCCAGTGATGATTATTCCTCCTTCCACTTCCCCTTCCTATTATTATCAGCCCAGCCAAAACGAAAGACTTGTCATTCGGCCCCCCACCCCACCCCGCACCCTCAGTCTGAGTGCAGTATTAAAGAGTTGCTGAACTTTACCGAACTTATTCAGCAATTTTTCCCAGGCTGGAACCAGCTTTGAAATGAAACCTTCCTTCAGTCTTCATAAAATCAAACCAGGAGGAGATTGTTTGGGAAAGCTGGAAAAGAATTTGCCCTGATTGAACAGAACAGTGGAGGGCCTGTAAGATGGTTGCCCAGGCATATATTCCAAGCTACATGCGCAGAGACAGACATACACAGGTTATAAATCTGGACGCAAACTCCATTACAGAAAGTATTTTACTGTAGCAAGCGGGTGAAGGCTATTCTTCTGCAGTTTGATTAAGGCAGGTAAAATGTTGAGACTAAAACATGACTAATGGACAGCCGGGCAGTGGGCAGTGCGTTCCATTCATTCCAAGGAGAGAGTAGCAGTGTACTTTGTGTGTGTGTGTGTGTGTGCGTGCACACACACACTCAAGGAGGGGAGAGTTAGCAAAGCCAAAGCCACAGCAGTTGGTAATTAGCTAAGACTGAGCAATGGAGTAAGGAAATGACCACAGGAACCTCATTGCCCCTATGGGACCCCTAATCCTTGGTCTGAATGGCCACAAATTTGAAGCATGCACTATAAAGCAGATTTTTAAAAGTGCCAGCCCCCTTGTGAGATAACGTAGCCTCTCGCTTCTATTTCTGCAGAGATCTGTGGAGAAGCATTATTGACTAGTTGGGATCCTGACTGTTTAAAAGGAAAGGCGGGCAGCATTTTGTTTAAACAAACAAACAAACAAACAAGGTTTTCTCCCAGCTTTCCATGGATTTTCCCCTCTTTCCTGTTATCCTTTGTGTGGCAGAACAGAAACAAGTACTCATGAAGGTCACCCCATGTCCTCACCCAGGGCTTAAGCCCCTGGTCTCTCTCGATAGCCATTAAATTATGTGGCTTGTCCCGAACTTAAATGTGTTTGCAGTGTCCCCTTCTGGACTCTTACGACTGTTCTGTTGTTTCTTTCTTCGTCACTTTTATTTTTTTTTTTACTAGATCACCCAGTTAAAAATTGACAACAACCCTTTTGCCAAGGGCTTCCGAGACACAGGGAATGGGAGGCGAGAGAAACGGTAAGGGTAAATTTCTGTTTTATTCTATTTCATCAGGAAGAACCTGTTCAAAAGTCAGAAAGGAAGAAAGAAAGAGAGAGAGAGAGAGAGAGAGAGAGATCTCCCTTCTTTTCATCCCCACCCCAAAATAGCCAATTGTGATGTGACCCCAAGGCAAAAAGTAGGATTGGAAGCTTAAAAAATAAGTTTAAGTTTGCAAATGTGCAAAATTCTGTTTGGTGCTCCTCAAAGGAGAAACTCTGCCAAGTGTGAAAGTGTAGCTTACCACGCGTGGTTCCTATTGGTGACATGAAAAAAGATAGCACAGAAAGGGGGTGGAGAATCAGGGACAATAGATGGCCAAAATGATTTTGAAAGACTTTCAACAGGGATTTTGGTGGAAGTCCCTCTTGAGTTTCCTCCAGAGATGATTGTGGTGTAGGAAATCACAACATTTATATCCTGGCAGTGTAAGATTTAGTATAAGTGGCACAAAAGAACAAGGGGGAAACCCACACTGATCTGCTTTGGTTGCCAGTAGTGCCTAAACGGTATCTAATTCCCAATCAGTGGAAAAATACTGTGCTTACAAGAGAGATTTCTAGTGGGCATATATATTCCTAAATAGATTTTCCAGGGTTTTGGTTTTTTTTGCATTGTTTCTAAAGAAAGAGTTTTGTCTTTTGCGTTTTTAGCAGAAGAGATCTTAGTGCAATGTTTGTAAGATCTTCTCTTCTCCCTCCTTTTCAGCTTTATTTATTTCAATCCTTCACTTTGGCTGCTCAGCATGTATTTATTTACAAACTCGCTTGCAGGAAGTGGTAGGGATGATTGAAACATTTCTATGACAAGGATGATGTGAAAAAGAGGGGCAAGAGAACCCAAGGTTTTCTTGGACAATAGAATAAACATCTAAATTCAAGCTATACAATATTTTTAAACAAGTTATTTTCTCGCAGCTGTTAAGAAAGTAGATACCTGAGAATCTCCCTGATATTTTAAACAGTCAATTGTTTAGGAATTTCGTTTCCTCTCCACCACCTTCAAAATTTGCATCTCCCCCCCCCCCCCCACCAAAACAAGCAAACAAACTGGGATCATCAGTTGCTTCATTTTCATATGCTTGATTAAATCTACCTTCCTGGTTTTTGGGGACTTCAAACCTTACAGGCTGTGTTTGCACAGAATGGCTAATCAGATCAATTAAAAATGCAACAAATGCGTAGCTATACAGGGTCAGTGTTAAACTATGTTTTCCGAAGCTTTGGCTGGTGTGTGAACTCCTTCTGCTTGGTTAAAGTTTCAACAAAATCGGGTTAAACATGTCATATGAACTCAGCCATAGATACATGGAGCCAGAAACTGGCCAGCCACATTTTAGTCCGGTGCACTGTGCAAACTCAGTCTGTGTAATCAGTTTATGGTTTAGGATGTCATGCAAAATCAGAAAAAAAACGGGGTAATGGAATAAACTATGGTTCAATTAAGCATGGATCAATGTAGCACACAAACAAAGTCATACAGAAGTGCTGTAAAGATTTGGTATGACAACTTCCTGATGGACATCCACAATTTAAGACAACAGTAGGCACCCTGATGTCTTCTGGATGATTTTGACTCCATCAGCTGACTCCATCAGCATGGCCAACAACAAAGGAGAATGAGATTTGTAACCCAAAATATTTGATGTTGATTGTCCAGATTTATTTTGAGAGCTTCATCCTGCCATGGTCTCAGTCCTGGGAGCAATGTTCTTTACTCAAAAGTAAGCCATCCTTAATACCATAAACAACCTTCTCTGTAGCCCATTCTAAAATAGAACTCTTGGCTGATTTGAAGAGCTCTTGATTTCTCTAAACCCTCCAGCTGACTTGATTTAAGCTATTGCAGACTGGAATTTGCTGAGAAAGGAAAGTATCAAACGCAATCTGGGTCAAGACCCACATTCTAAACCTTAATGGGATTGATTAGTTCTGGCTTAGTGCAGTTGGGGAATCCAGATGTTGTGGTTCAAACAAGCTACAGTTTGTGGGCTAGCAGGTTGTGTGAAGCTGTTAACTATGGCAGGTTGGACCATGACTGGCTAATAGGCTGGTCTATGGCTGTAATAAAGATTTGACTTTAGTTTATTTAGCTGGCTAAACCGAGGATGCCCTGCATGGCTGATGAATCCATCCCACCAAAACTCAACAGCGGTTTTAATCCCTCCTCCTCCTCCTCCTCCTCCTCCTCCTCCTCCTCCTCCTCCTCCTCCTCCTCCTCCTCCTCCTCCTCCTCCTCCTCTAGAAAACAACTGACTCTTCAGTCAATGAGAGTTTATGATGACAGGCAGAAAAAAGAGACCTCAGATGAATCTTCCAGCGAGCAAACTGCTTTTAAATGTTTTGCTCAGTCAATCTCTCCTGCTGTGTCTGCTGTGGGTACCTCTAATCTTAAAGGTGAGCTGTTTTTCTTTCCTTTTCCCCATTTGGAGTAAGAGCGAGCTCTCCCACCCTCTTATTTCTGAGTTATTAATTTTTTCATACTCTGGGGGTCAGGAAAAGTTTGGCTGGAAATCAGCTTCTGGCTGGAGAGGATTAAAAATACTCTCTGATTTTGAAAATGGATCTTCTTGAGAACACTCCAGAGGTTAAAATTCCACTTTGTCTCCCCACCCTTTTCCCTATATCTATATTTTATGCATGGTTTGGACACAGACAAACCCACACTGACTGAAGCAGAGGAGCGGCAGACCAGAGGGACAAAAATTCAGAACAGCCTCCTTCCCATGAATTATGAATTTTCAAATCCCCTGTTAAGGGTTAAAATCACTCCAGACTTCCCTTTTTCCTTCTAAACTGCAGCAGACTGCAAAGGTGAAGGCAGATAAATCTTAACATGAGTATTTGGTCTGGAACAGGAGTTTAAAAGGGCCAGCTTTATGGATACAGGTCTACTCAGAAGTAGGTCTCCCTGAGATCCTGGCATTTCCCATGCGCATATGTCAGCACTGCAGCCTTAACTGTCTAGATTGCTTTCTCTGATTTTGCTATGCGATTGGCAGAAGGAATGCACGTTTTATTTGACACACTCATTTTTTAAAAAGTTTGAACTTTGGCTCTGTCTGTCTGCGAGCGTGTGTGCGCGCAGGCAGGCAGCAGTCACTGCCCAAGAAGCCAGATTCCAAGTTAATGATTCTTGCTCTGGATGGAAAGACCCTGTCTATTCCAAGACCAGAGGATTAATAAAACCTGGGATAAATAAAACCTGGGGAATTAATGCTATCCTTCCTCTGTCCTTTAGCCTCACCCCACACACTTCAGATGGCAGTTCGTTATAAAAATAAGAAGACTGAATTTGGCAAACCAGAACTAAACAGGCTAATTTATCAGGATAAGCTATGATTCAGGAAACCCCAAATGTCAAACAAGCCAGATTATTTGGGATCTATTTAGCACAGCTTTCTACTTCCCTGGGTTATCCTCAGCCAGGATTTTTTTTTTTTTTAAGAAAATATCACGGCCTAGAGAAAACACAGGAAGCTGGAGAAAATGGTGGGCTGCAGTCTCTTTCTCTGGCCTCCCTTCTGTGTTATGCAGTGGTCCTGCCAAGGCCCAGGCAGATCAAGCTTCAGTGAAAATGAGATCAGAGTCTTGAGTTCAAGTTGAAAAAAAAAACAACGGGTGAGTTCCAAGTCAAGAAGAAAAGTGAATTGTGAGCATGGGATGCCATCTTCCCTGGCCTACCCAACTAAGTTAGGAAGTTCTCTTCTGCACCTCTTCTGAGAACATCTCACAGAGCACAAGTGGGAAGCCTTTCCCCTCCCCTTGGTGTCCGTCTTCTTCTTCCACCGTCTCTCTTGCTCTTTCCAGATCTGTGCCCCAGCGATGGAGAGAGCGATTCTGAAAGCAAAGAGGACCCCATGGAAGCCAATGAAGTTGGGAAGATCACCACCACCACAGCCACCATCGCCCCCAACAGCAGCTCCTCCTTCGGAGGAGGGGATGGGGCAGACTCCCGGGAAGGGGGAAAGAACAGCCCTTCCAAGGCACCCCTTTTCCCACCAGACTCAGCCAGCAGCCAGAGCAGCCGGGAGAGCATCTCAAAAGTGCCTCCAGACTCCCAGCATAGCCCAGCCACCATCTCTTCCAGCACCCTGAATTTGGGCGGTGGAGAAGAACTCAAGAGCCCACCACGGGAGGAGAGCCGGGGCCTGAACAAAGAGCCCTTCACACCCCTAACTGTTCAGACAGACAGTCCTGGGCACCTGGCCCAGGGCCACTTGTCCAACCTAACTTTTCCCCATGGCCTGGCCAACCAACAGTTCTTCAACCCGCTGAGCAACGGGCACCCCTTCCTCCTCCACCCGGGCCAGTTCGCCATGGGAGGTGCTTTCTCAGGCATGGCTGGCATGGGGCCTCTGCTGGCCACAGTCTCTGGGGCGTCGGCGGGAGTTACTGGTCTAGACAACACGGCAATGGCAACAGCAGCTGCCCAAGGATTAACTGGAGTTTCGGCAGCAGCTGCGGCAGCAGCATTGCCTTTCCATCTTCAGCAGCATGTCCTGGCTTCACAGGTAAATTACTGGAGTGTGTGCGTGTGTCTTCTCCCATCCCCAGAGCAGGTGTCGAATGGCTATTTTAGAGTCCAGAGAATCATAGCTTTGCTCTGGACTGTGGGTTCCCATCTGAAGCATTCACTGATGGCTTTGCTCGGTCCCCATCCTCATCGGTCCCCAACCTCATTGGGACAAAAGAAGCTTCCTTTGTTACGACCCCTGGTCCTTGAGAATCCAGCCATTGTGGGTTGTCAGTTGGGGCAGCCAGCTTCCCTGTGGTGTGTGAACCTAGTTGTGGTTATACAGCTGGGGATTCTGGCTTGGACTGATGTGTCATCCCAGCCTTTTGTGGTTTGATCACTGAACCCTGGTGAAGAAAACCATCCCTGCCTTAGTGGGATGGGCAGACCAGAGGCTACAGAGGGTGTCTCTCGGATATTAAAAAAAGGTCCAAAGAGCAGTCAGATTCTTTCTTTCTTTATGGAGAAGAGGCAAATGCAATTTTAAAAAATTAAGGACCAGTTTGCATGGATGGGCCACCTGGCTGGAACTCTTCTGACATGGCTTCGTCTTTGCATGGGAGAGGTTGGGGCAAGTCTCCTGCTGGGGATTTTCAAAGGAGCTGTTTGCAGCAGGGAGGCACAGTCCTTGCTCCTCTTCTGCGCAGACGGAGTACGGGTGATTCTTTAATTTTTTAAAAACATTTCCCTTCCTCCTCCTCCTCAAATTCAGGAAAGGAGAGGCGGAGGCTCGCTTTTGTCTGAGAGATAGGTGGGTCAGAGACAGGGATTGAACAAGAGATTCCTCAGCCAGATTTACCACCTCAGCTTCCCCAGTCCCACACAGTGCGGTATGTTTTACTTGGTTAAGGAAGGAGCTAAGCTAGCATCGGCCCAACTTCCCCAGCTTGACTGCTGTTGAAGCTGGTTCAGGCTCCTGCAGCTCAGCATTGGCACGTCCCCAACCCACTGTGTTTATTTAAGGTTCCAGGTCTGTGTGAACCCCAGAAACAGGTTGATTCAGAAATCGGCTTAAGGGCCGCAATCAAGTATCAGCTTGTGTACCTTCCTGCCTAGGACAGAAAGAGCTAGAAAACAACTCCACAGCTTCTGGATGATCCAGGTCTCTCTCTCTTCAACAGTTTTATTTCCTTCTTGTTCTGGGACTAAGCAGGGATTCTTCCAATGCTGAGCCAAAGGCCTAGAGGGACTTGGGCCCCAAATGGCTAGAAAGACCATATGGGGTCCCCTGTCTATTCTAGGCATTGCGCAAGGGCTTCTCTCAACTCCCCTGGCTACGGCCGGCCTCTTGGCCGAGGACTTTCAGCGAGTGTGCTCAGCACCTTGAGAGAGATGGATGGTTGAAAGGGGGTCAGAGTGCAGCCCAGCGCGGCTTCTGAGCCAGAGAATGAAGTGGGGCTTGGCTGAGGAAAGCATCTGGCAAGTTTGGGGGCTGGTTTAGCGTCTCTGAGTATCCCAGAGTGCCTCTTGGCATCCCACCCGCCCTGGAGCCTCCTGGATCGCCTTGTGAGGAGGGCGGGGTGGGTCTTTGCACATCTGATGATTTTTTTTTTCTTTTTTCCCCAAATGACTCCACTCCCCCTGTGGGCAAAGGCCCGGTGGCTTGGAAGTCATGCTTTTTTGCTTTCTTAACCTAGTGTGATTTCTTCCTGGGATACAGAAGCCTCTGGGATAATAGGCCCTTGAGGCCGCGAGGCCCGTGGGTGCTGTAGTTGGGGAGCAGCTGGAGAGCTTGCAAGCTGCAAGCCTCCTTTCAGATGCACCCCGGGTGTAGATATATCTAATATCTAATGGGGGTGCGTGCATGCAAAAAGAGGGAATCCGAATTTATCTGTAAGCACGCAAACAGAGAGACGCCTCCAGGGACATATAAGCCCCGCCTCCTTAACCTAAGCCCTTTCCTCTGCTCTGGTGCTTATTATTAGCCCGGACCAAACTATGGTTTACTGAACTCGATTTGAAGGCTTGCCCCCTCCGGAGCAAAGCAGCCCTCAGCAGATTTGCACCAGGGCTCGGTCTGCACAACGGGGGAGGTTCCCGGGGTGGGTGGGTCGTGGGGAGTTCGTCTTTGAGTTCATCCTTGTTGGCCGGTTGACCCAGCGCCTGAGCTGGCCGCTCTTCTGGGGGCTGTTGCGAGACGCCCCCCGCCCCGCAGCCTCTGACTGTCGCTCTTCTTTTGCAGAGCCTGGCCATGTCTCCCTTCGGAAGCCTCTTTCCGTACCCGTACACGTACATGGCGGCGGCGGCCGCGGCCTCGACGGCCTCGTCCAACCCCATGCACCGCCACCCTTTCCTGAGCGCCGTGCGCCCCCGCCTGCGGTACAGCCCGTATCCCCTCTCGGTGCCTCTCCCGGACAGCAGCGGCGGCGGCGGCAGCCTGCTCACCACCGCCCTGCCGTCGATGACGGGCGGGGCGGAGGGCAAAGCCGGAGCCCTGGCCCCCAGCCCCGGCGCGGGACCTTTGGACTCCTCCGGTTCCGAGCTCAACAGCCGCTCTTCCACGCTTTCGTTCGGTTCGGACAAGGAGGCCACCAGCGAGCTGCAGAACATCCAGCGCTTAGTGAGCGGACTGGAGACGAAGCCGGACAGAGCCGGGAGCGGGTCGCCCTAGTGCGGAGGGGGGGCGCGCTCCTCTCCCCCCCCCCCACGTTATGGGGTGGGCACCTCCGGCTTCCTCCCGCCCCCCCCCCCGCGCCTCATGGGCCGATCCGACCCTGCCTCTCCAGCTTTGGCAGTTTGTGTGTGTTGCTCGGTCACACCTCGTGGGGGTGGGAGTGATGGGGAGCAGCAAGGGGGGGCACTACCTGACCTGCGTGTGCGTGTGTGTGCGTGTGCAAGGCGTGTGCTGCTGGTAGCTGCTATTAACCACTGTGGTGTCCACTGGAGGCAGGTATGAAATCTGGGAGCTGGGGCCCTGCCTGTTGGTCCTCTCCCCTTCCTTTCTCTTTTTTTTCTCTTTTTCTCTTTTCCTCTTTTCCTCTTTTTTTCTCTTTCTGCCTCCACTTAGAGATCCGAACGGAGAAGGGGGCAGAGAAACAGGGACCCTCTCTTGGGAGCAGAATGGAGAATTTGCCTTTTGCAAATCAGTTCATTCGAAAATCAAGCCAAAAGAAAAAAGGAGGGAGAGAAAGGCTGACCCTTTCCATTTGGGGGGGGGGGGTGTTAAATCCACTGCTTACAGTCTGTTTCTTGCATGGTCCGTTCTAAATCTCTTATTTTCTGAATGTCCCCACTTCTGAAATGCTTGCTTGAGGTCCCCAGAACGTTAAATACGGACCTATATATATATATGTATACATATTTCTCCCCGTTTTTGGTTTTTTTTCCCCGATAGGAGCAATTAAAAATGTAGTTAGAAGAGGGAGTATTATAATTTTGTTGGTTTGTTTTAAAAAGACACACCCCCCCGCCCAATTTCCTTGTTTTGTTTTTAATCATTTTTTTTTCTTTTATATTTTTCTTTTATGTATATGCAATAACAAGGTTTAGAAACGTAATAAGGAGAAGGAAAAAAAAACAGTGGACACTATTGATAAAGTATTTATGTAATTAATGGATAACTTGTAAATACGTGGCATATGAATACTCGAAATTAAAATTTAATTTATTGATATTGTATATATGTCTGTAAATATAGACTACAGCTGTCTTTCTGGTTTTTTAACTCATTTTCATTTCAAAGTCAGGATCACGTGTGAAGAGTTAAAACTTCAAAACATAAGCAAAAATCCATCAGGGGAAAATCATGTTTACATTTCCAATGTTTTGTTTTGTTTTACTGTGCCATTATGAAGAAAACAGATCATATTGTTCATTGGGGGGGGAGAAGCATGCAAAAGGCAAAACAATAGGGTTGAAAGAAAGACTGTACAATCGTGTCATTGCTGGATGCTCCCTTATTCTACCACTGGTAGAAATGATTAAATAAATATGTTAATTAAATACCAACACACTTCTGAAGTGGGTTTGTGAAGAGGGGGAAAAAGTCTGGGAGTTTTTTTCGTTTAAAAAGAAAATCATTTCTATTTTTCTCCATTGCCAATCTACCATTTATTATTATTATTACAGTATTGGAATATTGAGTCCAATATTTTTACCGTTTCAAAATCTAGTCTTGAGCATTGTAGAAGTAAATAGACTTTCAGGTTCAAAGGTCCACCCCCCTTCCCCAATTCCCAAGAAAGCTATCATTACAATCTCAACCTACATATTTTCTTTTAATTGCACTATCTTTGAGACTCACCTGATATACCTCGAGGGGACCTGTGTAGAAAATATTTAAGAATCTTTTTCAGATTCTACATTCTCCCTGAATTTTTTGGGTGGGGAGGGGGGAACCTAAAAGAAATTGTAGGGGGGAAAAAAAGCAGAAGTACTGTGCAGATATTCCAACTCTCTCAGCTTATTGGTGAAAACCACGTTCTTTTAAATCTATTTATTATCCTTTTAGATACTTTTTCTCTTTCCAAAAGCTTGTTTAAAGTGGATCTGAAAGGGAGTTGGTGCCAGTACAATCCTACATCTGGTTATTCAGAAGCAAATCCCATCGACTTCAATGAATGCTGCAGCTAGAAAAGGGTATATAGCAAGTTCAGCTTTGCTTTGCAAGGTTCATTCAGACTTGCAAGAGGCGAGTGTAGGCTTGCGTTTAAACCTCCCACCCACCTTTTCTTGGTGGGGAGGGGAGAGTTCTAAGCCCATAGACCTAAACGGGGTTACCCAGAAAACGATCGTCTTCCTTGTCGGCGATTTCCCCTGCCCTCCCCCAAACCCAAAATTTACACAGAAAGTTGGCCGTGGCCTCCCCCCCCCCCCCCGGAGGGATTTAGCATTGCAAAACCAAGATATACAACATTTGACTGTCAAGTCAAAGCTTTTCCTCTGACTTGGCTGTTTTGTCTGTACGCCTAAAAGGCCCCTAGAATCAATAAAGCAGGGCTAGAGTTAAAAAGGTTAATCGGGGCAGCTAAACAGTTAATTTTCCAGCAGCTTTTTTTTTTTAATAATTCTAGCGGGGAATAGAAATCAACATAACTTCAAACTTCTATCCGGTCCCCCCACTTGTCTTCATCTGTATTTATGATTGAGGAAAAATATTTATACAGTTCACAAGCCTCCAACCAATGGGGAGCGGAGGGAGGGGGGTTGTAAATCTTGGGGGAGTCAAGAGCTGCGTTTCAACCCCTTTCCGCAAAGCCCTCGAAGGTCATCCCCGGACGGAACAGACCTTTCACACAACCTCCGGCCTCAGACCCTGGATTAGCGCCAGGTTCTTGCAAATCCCGCCTTGAAAAATTGGTGTTCGGAAGAGCCCTTCTTCGACGCTGGTGCGTCGCCTGCAAATATCACAAAAAGTTTTTCAGGCTCCCCCGGTTTCCGTCCTCGCCGCCGCCTCCCCACGTAACTTCCTCGTCTCCTCTCTGAATTGTCCCTCGGATCCAAACAGCCGCCCTTTGCGGGCAGCGTAGAAGAGGGGCGGTCGAAATTCTCCGTTAGAATATTTCTGCCACAACGGAGCAACACTTCCCCCGTATACAGCACGCCGCGCCGCCTCTCTTCTTCTTTTCTCCGCCTTTAGATTTTGACTCGGAGTCGACGCTTTCCGAACCAAGAGAGAAAAAGTATTGACACTTTCGCACCCCTGGGCCGCAGTCTCGTAGTTTCAGAGAGGGCGACGGGAGGGGGGAGAATCTTGTCGATAACAAGTTTCTGTTAACAAATATTTGTTCATGTATTGAGGGAGAGGGGGGCAAGGCAATCCAGATAGGTTCTTCTTTCTTTTAGTTTTTGGCTACGTTTTTTTCCGGTTTATTCTTTTAGAAAGTTGGCTATGTTTTCTTTCTCTTTCTCTTTCTTTCTTTTTCCTTCCTTCCTCTCCCTCCCTCCTCCTTGTTTTCAATTATATTACTTTAGGAGATAGAATATATGCATAAAGCTGTATCTCTGTGTGCGCGGGCGTGTATGCGCGCGTGTATACCTAAAATCTGTGTAATCCTAAACCTAAACCCTAGTGAACAACGAAATTTATTTCTATGTAAATGTGTATTAAATTAAAGGCTGACTCTCTCGGCCAGTTCAGTTCGGAATAAGCTTAGCTTGCGGAAGACACGAGGGCAGGATGTGACGTATAAATCCCCCCGGCAAAAAAAAACCCTGAAATTCACACCTCTCAGGTTGAAATCTCAAACTGGCGTAGAGAAATCTCCCGCGACCCCCTTGGCCTTGCTTCCGAGTAAACCGTGAGAGAAGGCCGCGGTTCCTTCGCAAAGCAGCGACCGGCGGGGGAGGCCTCCCTGCCCATTCTCCCTGAACTCAGCTGCCTCAAATTCACGGGCGTCCTTTTAAAAATGAGGCGAAGGAGACCTGTCCTAAAACGGGGTGCTCCGTCGGTAGATCCTGGAGTTTCTCCCCGGGCACAGGCGGGCGTCTGGGCAGCGCTGGCCCGTCCCTAAAGCTGGAGGGAGAGCAAGCCACCCGCCTCCCAATCGGTCAGAGAGGCATCTCTGCTTTATAACCAGGGCTGTCGGCTTCGTTCACAGGTGGGCGGTGAGAACAGGCTCGGCCAGGCCGCAGCAAGGGTTGCGCAGTTTGTGGACGCGGGGTACTGTGAGGCTCCCGCCGTTGCAGGAGCACCTGGTGGGACCCAGCTCCGCCATCTCGTTTAGCCGGAGGGGCTGCCCTCGTTGCGGGAAGCCATCCAGCCGTTGTGTTAATCTGGCGTGAGCCTGTCTTGCGAATGCAGGGAGTGGGACCTTGATCCTGGCTGCAGGACCCGAGGAGCAACGCTGCCAGCCCCACCCGCGTGAATTCCAGCAGCACTTACTCCCGAGTAAACAAGTCTCCCCCGAGATTGGATTACTAGGTTGATCAGATTCAATATTCCACCTAGGGAGGAAAGCACGACCTTCTCGCCCCTCCCTCGCCTTACCTTTTACTGTAACCGGAGCCCTGGCCCCCCACCTGCTCCTCCTCTCGAAAAGCAACCGGGAAAACACGAGGCCCGCTGGAAACCAAATTCCCAATAAATAACATTGTTTTTTAAGAAATAATTCGGAAACCGACGGGGCGCGGGGGAAAAATCCGAAGGGCATTCTCTTTCCCCACGGTAATTCAAATTCACTTCCCAAACATATCGCAGGGCTGTGCCGGAGCGCTTGACTTGCTTGTTTCAGGCCTCTTTAGCCTGTTTTTTGACCCCAGCCAGCTTCCAAGGTGGTTTATGACCGTCCAAGAGAGGGAGGGAGGGAGGGAGGGAAGAGAAAAAAGATACAAAGGGAAGGAAGGAAGGCAAAGAGAAAAGGGAGGGAGGGAGGGAGGGAGGGAGGGAGGGAGGGAGGACACAAAATGTAGAATGGGCGAGTTAGTTAAAAGGAAAGAACGAACCGGGGAAGAAAACTGCTCCCAACTTGCGTATCTTCGGCGGGCCGGGTGAGAGAGGTTGAGTGAAATTCCCGGGAGGGGCTATTGATTTATTTACTTCTTTTTTCAGTGGCACCGCTTCCGTAGCAACTTTCACGGAAAGGCGGTAGAAAACCGAGTCTTCCTTCCAAATCTGTCCGCGCCTTCTGAAAGGCCGGAGTGCTCCCGTTTCTTCGAAGAGGCACCTCGGCTTTCCCCAACTTGGCGCCCTCCAGCTCTATCGGCCACGCCGGGCGAGGCCTCCTGGAAGTTGCCTTGCCACGGGATCTGGAAGGCGCCAAATGGAGGTAAACTGCGGCGGCGGCTGGCTTCTTCCCCTGGCTCACCTCCGGAGCTTAAAATCCTCGCCCGGCTGCGGAGCCGAACCCGAGGACCCGCCGCAGAAGTGACGCAGGGGAGCGCCGCCGAAAGACAAGCGAGGCCGCCTGGTACGTGGGAAACCGTCTGATTGGACGGAGGGTTCTCCCAAACGGGTAGCCGTACAAGCCAGACGGGAGCTTGCCAGCCTAGTGGGTCCGCCGAACACAACGGCTGGATCTGCCCAACTTGTAAGCCACCTTGCATTTTGCTATCTATCACACTGCCCCGGCTCGCAAGCTTGCATCCTTTGCTACGGTGCATCTATAGTCTCTTTTAATCCATCTCCCCCGGTGGCTAGAGGAGCGGGGAGGTCCGTAGGTGAGGAAAGAGGAAGAAGAAAGCGGAAAGAGAAAAGAAGAAAGAAGAAAGAAAAAACAAGAAAGCGAAAAGAAGGAAGAAGGAAGGAAGAAGGAAGAAGAATGATTGTTCCAGCCACCCACTCCAAAAGACTCTGGATTTTTTCCCAATTCCAAAAAAGAAGGGCCTCCTCACTCCAGCTCCCTTCCTTTGAAACCAACTTTTTCTGACTAGGAAAGGTAGCCTGGTTTCCCTCTCCCGCTGCAGAGCCCGCCGCCCGCCTTGCGGGACCCATTTCTGCTAGAAAGGAGGAGGCCAGAGGACCACCAGGGAAAACCTCTGAGGGTCCTCCTGTGCACACACTGACAAACACAGAGGCCCACAAACACACCCACCAACCCCCTTGGTTAGAATGGACGCGCACGCCTCAAAATCAGGCGATCCGCTTCCTCAGATTTTGGATCAGGGGGAGGAATGGTACTCGTAGCCGTCGAAAGAGGCGCATCGACGCCCCAGCGAAGGCTGGTTTTTAAAGGCTGGTTTTAAGATTGTAACAGCGGCGGACACGGGAGACTGGGATACTATAGAGCTGAAACTACGGGTCCAAATATCCCTGCCTGGTTTTGTGGCTTGTTTTGTGGCTTGCTGCAAAGCACACACTTTGGTAGTGGGAAAAAGTTAGGGGGTTAAAAAGAGAGAAAGAGGAGAAAAGAGGGAAAGAGGAGGGGAGGGAAGGAAGGAAGGAAGGAAAAAGGGAGGGGAAAAGAAAAGGAAAAGAATCTGTTTCTTTACGGCAGAGCTCTTTCTTTACATAGAATAGTAACGTTAATGAGTAACTCTGGTGGCGCTTGTAGGACGAGGTAAACAGTGAACAATCCCCGGATTATCATCTCTATTACTCATCTGGCGCCTCGCTCGAGACCCCGTTGGCTTTACGGTTCGGGAAGGAGGGGCCGGGCCGCCTTCGCCGTTCGTGGGGAGGCAGCGCCGCCTGTCGGCGGGAGCGGGGAACAGAGCGAGCTTGCCTTCCTCCCCAGCCCCGCCCACCTCCCACGCGGGCCGGAGGGAGGCCGCTGGACGGAGCGCGCGCGCGGTCCCCCCGTATCCCCGCACCTCCAAGACGCGGGGACTGGATGCTTTGGGGGTGACGACTTTCCTTAAGTGAGACAGGTTAGGAAAGTTCAACGTCCCCTTCGGAATGGCCCTGGGTCTCTGGGGGCGAGCGCGCGGGCGACAGGACCGGCAGCAAAAAGCCCCGTGCAGGTTTAGTCACTAGACATCCAGGACTGCTTCCGGGCAGTTTTCCAGAGATGGAAGCTTACTCCTCCCTCCCTCCCTCCCTCCCTCCCTCTCTTTCTTTCTTTCTTTCTTTCTTTCTTTCTTTCTTTCTTTCTTTCTTCACCCTCCTTCCTTCCTTCCTTCCTTCCCCTCCCTCCCTCTTCCCTCCCTCCTTTCTTTTCTCCCCCCCCCTCCTTTCTTTTCTTCCCCTCCCTCCTCCCCACTGGAGCCTCAAAGGTCCTTCGCAGGTGAATTGGCCACGGGGGCACCAGAAGCTGCATTTCCTGACATTCCTGCCCTTCTCTCGCCAAACCCAGCCTTCTTCCTTATGCGGGTAAACGTGTATTAACAATACACTCTTTATTTTTTTAAATGCATAAATTACACCCTTAGCTAAACAGGGCCCCAGGGTGATGCTCTGTGAAAATGTCAGTTAAAACCCTTCTTTACAAACAGTTATTATTAAACCAAGGCACAGAAGCCCAAAAGCCACTGAACAAAAGCTGAGGATGGTGTTAAAATTAAAGGGCAGTAAAATCATCATCTGTCTTCATCCTGCAGGTAACACTGACTAAATTGTTTCTATGGACAGGCAGATTTTTCTGGGTCAGTTCCCTTCAGGGAAGCTGCTACCAGGTGAAACTCAGAAAAAGCCACACCCATGGAAAAGCAAATGCTTTCCTGAAAATAATAGTAAAAAAGGGAAATAACCACAATCTGCTGATATCAGAGGCTGAATGGTTGGCATTTGAGGGGTAAAGTGGTTAGGCTACTGAAGGAGCCCTGGACTTCTTTGCCCCTTCTCCACCTTCCATCAGAAGAAGAAGCAAGGTCCAAACTATGTTGATTTTCCTTGATCTGTGAAATTTCTATCCTACCTTTCCTTGAAGACCACCCGCTCAACAGCAGTCCTGTGAAGTAGGCTGGATCGAGACAGAGGATATTCCTGCAGCTGCAGAGCTTTAAGGAAAGCTATCTTGTCTTCTTGATTCCCATCCCCCAGTTTGCTGGAAAATAGGACATGTCCCAGTTGTGCAAATAGGGATCAGTGCAGATTAAATGCCCATTCCAGGAATCCACCACTCCATTAACATGCACATAACACTGATGGTGTGGTTGCTCTCAGTGAAGATAATCACACAGACGTGGAAAGCTAAACATTGAAATTTTACATGAAAGGAAGAAGATGGATGCATTTCAGAGAACTGGGGAGAGAACGCTTAAACATTTAGTATTTTAAAACCTTAGAGCAGTGTTTCCCAAGCTTAGCAACTTTAAGAGGCGTGGAGTTCAACTCCCAGAATTCATGGCTGGCTGGGGAATTCTAGGAGTTGAAGTCCACACATTTTGAAGTTGCTGAGGTTGAGGAACACAGCCTTAGAGCAAGGTTCAACTGGAGGCCAGTTAAAACTCAGCGAAATCCAGAGAGGACTTATGCACTTTGTCTCCGCACTGATCCTCAACTCAAGGGGAATTACATGTCTGATCTTGAAAAGCTGAGCAGGGTTGGGTGAGTACTTGGATAAGAGACCACTAGGAAATCCCAGGATTATAGGCTATAGTGGGAAGTTGAAAAAAAGTCAGGGATAAACCTCTTTTATGTTGGTGCCAGGAAAGCTACTTGCAAATGAAGTTCCCAGCTCAGTTCAGCCCAAACCGTTCTTCCTCTCCCTTCCTTCCTTCCTTCCTTCCTCTTCCTCTTCCCCTCCCTCTGTCCCTCCCCCATCCCTCCCCTCCTGTTTGCCAAATTCATGGTAAGAAAAGAAATCCACTTTTTCTTAGTGCTTAGCATCCATTTAGAAGTGGAATTGACTGCCTGAATTGCTTTCTTCTGTGTTTGCTCCAGAAACTCTTGACTTTTTCATCTTTAGTTTGCAGTTTCTAGAACATGTGGAAATCCCAGGACATTCTGGAATAGCCACAGATTGCATCATTTTTTAGAAACTTTCAAGTCATCTCCAACACTTGTGTCCGGACTGGCCGTATCCACACCGTGCACTTAATTTGACTCCTGGATTAACTCATTTTCTGAATCCACACACTACTTTGAACAGTAAACTCACCCATCAGGCGGGTTTAGCTGTTTTCTCTGGGTTTTAAAGTCCATGTCAATCTTCCTGTTTCTCACCCATCAGAAGGGCATATGTGGGAGGGGCGTGAGCTGTGTTTTCCCCAGGTCTGGAACAAGGAAAGTCACGCAGCCCTGAAGTATTTGCGTTGGGGATTTTAGAAAAGCAATTTAATTTATTGTGACTTAGTGGCGAGGGGAGGGTGTTTTGGACTTTTTCTCAAATACGTTTCTAGGCATCTCTATTTAGAAAATAAAATGAAAGAACACTTACTAGCATAAAGAAAGCCAGAAAGGTTTAAGGAACACTTTCTTTTCCCCTCTTTAGACTGGAAAGGTGACAATGGCCAATATATTACAGAGAGCACCACAGAATTTCTCAGAGGAGAACTAGCCACTTATTTTTCTGAGCCAAAGAGGACTTTTCATCAGAAGGAAAGTAAGTTTTCTTCCTGACCAACCAATCCTTTCCACCTTTAAGGAGAATGTATGATTTCAAAAGTTGTTGGTTTTCTCTTAGCTGCATCAGGACAGAAAAACAGAATACTTTTCTCCCTTTTAAATTTTTTAATTTTTTTTGCCTCTGGCTTATGTTGTCACTGATTCTCTCTGGTCACAATCCTGGTGAAAGTTAAACTGTTGTAAATATCCCAGGCATCAAAGGGAGAAGTTTGAAGGTGGGGCTCCCACCACCCCACCCCACAAGGGTTTACAGCCATTATTTAGCCATTGTTACATGAGGGATTTGTGCTGGCCCTGCTAACTAGATCTGGAGGGAAACAACGCGTGGTTTATCTTTGGATGGGAGGCCACCAGGAAATCCAAAGTTGGAAAAGAGATCTGTGAAGAAAGCAATGGGAAACCATTGCTTGATGTCAAGAAAATTATGTGGAGTATCAGGGACAAGCTGCTCTCAAGAGAATGAGCTTCTGCTGAAGGGCCAGGAATGAAAACTCTCTTTATATGCCCACTTCACTCCCCTGGGCATTCCTCTAAGATCCTGCACACCCCCAGGGTGGGAACAGCTCTTGGTTCTCATGGTGCACACAAGACTTCACAGGAAGGCATTTGATTTCCATATAGGTTGATTCATACCTAATCTTTTGCCAGAAAATACAATGCAGTGCAATGCAGTCTCTCTCTCTCTCAGCACCTACATTTACTACACTCATTAATCCTGCCAACCCCACTCTTTGCTGTCATCTCATGGTTCTGTGGACTTTTGTGGGCCAGATCTTGAAGCCCTGCTTTGCATTCCTCCCTCCCTCCCTCCCTCCCTCCCTCTTCCTTCCTTCCTCTCCCTCCCTCTTTCCTTCTTCTTCCTCCCTCCCTCCTTTCCTCTTCCTCCCTCCCTCCCTCCCTCCCTCCCTCTTCCTTCCTTCCTCTCCCTCCCTCCCTCTTTCCTTCCTCTTCCTCCCTCCTTTCCTCTTCCTTCCTCCCTCCCTCCCCTTTCACAAATACTCCTGACTTCCCCCACGTTAGCCATTTCAATGTTTAGACAGCCCTCAAGTCAGAGCTCGGTGGTGAACCTACCAGCCGCTTTCCCAAATCCCAGCGTCTCTTCTGCTCACGCCGCTCAAAAGAAAGTTTTCTGACGGCGGCCCCTCGCCCCGCAAGCCTCCGCAGCCGTTTCACCTGAGATCAGCCTAACAGGACGGGGTGCCTGGGACGGACACCCGAAGCCCGTTGCAAATACTGGTCGCGATCACCCTTCCCTGAGCTCGGCAGGGGCCGGCCACGGTGGAGCAGTCCCGGCGGCTGATGCAGAAGGCATGGAGGCAGGAGAGGGGGGTCGGCCACAAAGCCGTCCCACCAGTAACTGTCCCCTGAGCACGAAGGATTCCAAAGGAAGGGGATCCGTTCTAGCTCTTTCGTGCCCACTTATATCTACCCGCCGCCTTTGGCGCTTGCTGGCCTTCCCTGAGCACGGCTTCCGTCCCTCTCCTCCTCCAGCGATAATTATCCGTCCTTCAGATTAATGGTGGGCTCACATTCTTGCTCCTGGTCCCCCCCCCCCAAATTCTGGCTGAAAACAATGGCAACCCCCAGATGGGGCCTGCAGAAGTCTGATGGACGCAATTACACAATAGCATCCTCGGATTCACGGCATATTTGACCCTGGTGCCAGAAAAAGGACTCCAGCTAAAATGAGTCCAGAGGAGGTTTGGCTGGCCAGGTCAGAGTTGGGGGGAAAAAAAAAACAGTGGGGAAATGTTTGGCCTTGCCTACCGCTTTGCTGCCCTCTACTGGTCAGCTGGATCTTTGTCGCTCCCATCTGGTTCACATAAAAAACGAGGGATGCTTTTCAACCCCTACAGACCAGAGTTTCTCAGCCTTGGCAACTTTAAGACGTGTGGACTTCAGTTCCCAGAACTCCCCAGCCAGCAGGCTTTAAGATGCATGGACTTCAGCTCCCAGAATTCCCCAGCCAGCAGGCTTTTAGACGGGTGGACTTCAGCTCCCAGAATTCCCTAGCCAGCAGGATTTAAGACAGGTGGACTTCAGCTCCCAGAATTCCCCAGCCAGCAGGCTTTAAGATGCATGGACTTCAGCTCCCAGAATTCCCCAGCTAGCATACAAAGGAAAAAGGGTGGCTCTCCAGATGGCACTTAACTACAGCAATCAGCATCCTTCACCGTTAGTTGTCCTAGCTAAGACTTCTGGGATTTGGAGTTCACAATATCCCCGTAGCACTTTCTAAGCTGTGTTTGCATCAGGACTTTTGCAAAAAGGCAGAATCAGGGGGCAATGCATGTGCTACCATTGGAGGAGGTCACATTTGGCTCTCTTTTTAAAATATATATATATACAGTATATATATTAGAATTTTTCAATACAATAAAAGTATTAAAAAGAAAAAAGAAAAAGAAAAAAAAAGAAGTGGGGAAAAAGAAAGAAAACATGACTTCTGCCCTTCTTCCCATCAAGTAATTGCTATCTTAATCTTTTCCCCATCTTCTTTGGCCCTTTTTAATCCTCAAATCCCCAAATCATCACTTCAGTCTTTTCTTCTTTCAACAAAAAGTCCATATAAGGTTTCCAGTCTTTCAGAAAGGTCTGTATCAGTTTTTCCCTAACCAAACAGGTCAGCTTTGCCATTTCCGTGAGCTCCAATTTTATAATCCAATCTTCTACTGTGGGTATTTCATTATCCTTCCATCTTTGGTTGTACAACTATCTTGCCACAGTTACCATACACAATATTAATTTCCTCTATTTCTTTTCTAGTTCAGCATCCATAAAACCCAATACACGTGGCTCTTAACTCATTCTTCACCTACTATGCTCTTTCAGACAGAAATGATTCCCATTTTGGAGTGACAGAAATCAGATTTCCTTTCTCTCATTCATCCATTCATTTTATAACTGGCCTTTGTCTCACAGGAACTAACATGGATACAGGTAGTCCTCGCTTAACAACATTCATTTAGTGATGGCTCAGACTGAAAAACCAACTTACAACCAGTCCTCGTGCTTACACAAAAAAGGTAATAAAATTGGGTCGGATTCACCTAATGACTGCTTTGCTTAGCAACCAAAATTCCGGTCCCAGTTGTGGTCATTAAGTGAAGACTACCTGTATCTTCTTTCAGTTCATAACAATGACCCTGTGAGGTAGGCTGGTGAGTTACCCATTGAACTGTGGCAAAGAGGAGGCTTGAACTTGGTGTCTTATGTCCTAACCCATCTCGTTAAACATTAAACTCCATTGTAAGCCTATAGCTGTCCCAAAAATCTTGGGGTAGCCCATTGAAGAATCTGGCTTTTTTGTAACCAGTCTGGGCCATCCCGTTTAACCAGAAAAGAATAGGTAGGGCTGAAGTAAATTTAGTGGGGTTTGGCCAGCAATAAGGAACCCCCGGTTATGAGTTTGCTACATTGGTTTGAAATCAATATTTGCAGCAGGCACTGGAATTTTAGTCTCAGATATATATTTTATAATATGCATATATTTATTGGTAAACATAACAACCAGAAGATGTGATAAAGTACAGCCAAGAGTAGAGCAGTGCTAATAAAATCAGAAAAAAATACAGAATCATAAATAAGTGAGTGATGTTTGTAGAAACTAAATGTATATCCATAAAACGTTAATATAGAAGCAGCTCAATCCTTTTACATATTATTAGATCTAAGCATAGAAACCATTGATCACTCAATCCTCTGTTTTAGTGCAGTATGTTATTTTGATACAATGATATTTATTTAATATGCTTAGACTCTTAATATTCTATTATGTAAGTGCCTTGGAGTATTAAATGTAGGGAAGAGAAGAGAAGAGAATATTTTATCAATATTAATAACAGAAATTTTAGTCTCATATTGATAAATGCTGATTATATGTTTATTATCCAACTTTTAAACAATTTATTGCTGCATAGCTTCACTTATTTTCCTGGCTGTGGTTATCATAATGATGATTGATGAAATATGTTTAGTTGATTCCATGCATGACGTTTAATTGCTTTCTTAATTCTTTGCCTACAAAGCAAGCCTTCTGCATAGCTATCTCATATGCTCTGTAAGCACAGAATTGCCTACCTGGTCCAATAAAGAAGACTTTTATATGGCAATTGACCCTCCTCCTCCACCCCCCATACATGCATTCATTCTCCCACTGTAGGAATGGGTGTCATCATTCAAAATTAAGGTTCCTGGGTGTCTTCCTGCTGTTCACAGAAGAAATAAATGAATGCAACTCCATGAAGAAGACCCAACTTAAAGCAAAAGTTAGATGGGGAAATTTTGGCTGCCAAATGTAAACTGTTCTTATACTGCCATCTGCTGGCT